>NC_046287.1:17523928-18198571 GCF_004115265.2 Rhinolophus ferrumequinum | reverse complement strand
TACAACACAAAGAATAAATCATAATGTAACTTACAGACCAGGTAATAATGATGTATCAATATTTGTTCATCAGTTTTAGCAAATATAACACATCAAAGCAATAGAGGAAAGCCTGATTAGAGAAGACCGATCATATGGGAACTTTACTCTCTTCAATATTTTGGTATACCAAAAACTAAATTAAGTCTACTAATCTTAAAAAAAAATTGCTTCAATATGCTGATGTCTACGATGGCAATGTAAAAACACAAATAAGACTAAAATGTGGACTTCTGATCATCATGTTTGCCATCACGACCATTAATTAAACAATAAACTGTTACCGAACTTTGCTCTTTAAAACTAAAGAGCTATTATGAGTTAGCATCATCTTAAGATATTGAATTTACTATGATTTTTCATAGTTTCTGAATTTTCTTATCCTTTTACTAAATTAGCTTTTATTCACCACAGTGGGAAAGAGATTAAGATACAGTTAGTTATCTCTTACTTTAATTTGCTATTAAACATTAAAAAGTCAAAGTATTCAGAATTTATAAGCAGATAGTCCGTGAAAGCCGTGATATTCTTTTCTACCCTGCAGGCTAATTGAAGACAAAGGAAAAATATTTATAGAATAATTCAAACCCACAATATTCAATTAGTTTTATTTTTGCTTTCTTTTTTTCTTATTTGGAATTCAGAAATAATAAAAATTGCCTTAATAAATAATTGAGGAGTATTATAAATTTGTTTTCTGTTTGTTACAGGGGCATTTTGTTTAGTAACAAAAAAATTTAGGTATCAAAAACTGAGGGGCAGAAAAGATGTAGTAGCAGAGGAGAAAATGGTAGGGTTTGTTGGTAGGGAGCAAAGATTCTAGAATAATAATATCTGCGACTATATGGTTGAACAAAATTTAGAATCTGCAGAAAAATTAAAAGGATGCAAAATGAAGTACAACTTACTGAAGCATTTTTTGCCAGAGAAAAACAATGTTTAAATGTATATAACTAATTCATCAGCAATTAAACAAAAGGCCTTTACTAAAAATTAGAGTTTTTGTATTTTTCAAAGGTTCTATGCATAGTATTACTGCCACAATTGCATTTAATATTCAGTGATGTTATTAGAAATTTGCCTCTTTTGAACTTGTACATTCACAACCAGTAACACTAAGACTAAAAAAAAGAATGAAAGCACATATTTTCTATTGTATATTCTAATTCTTCATGACAAAGGATTTTAGTTTGTTTTTAATCTTAAAATTTTCACCTTTACTTTTATTTCCTTTGACCTTTTATATAAGATGGGACGCTAGTATCTCAAATCAAGTTATGTTCATCAACTAAAATCAGATTATGTCTCGCTGAAAGGAATATGATTGATGTAATATGACAAGGGCAGCCAAATATGACACATCAGCTTCAAAATATTAAATGCCTTTGTAGATAAAAACAAAAATAAAATGACTGTTTGTAAGGGCTTAGAGAAAATAAATTTAGACTTCTCCACAGTCAAAGTCAAGATTGCATTAAATTTTATTAATTACCATAAGCAAATAAAGTACAATTTTTCTAAAATATATAGCAAATTCAAAAAATAAGAAGTGATTCTTATTAAAATACTTCTAATGTATGTTCCATTTTAAAGGAAAATATTAGAAGAAAATTAAACTGAAAGAAAATAATTTTAACTACAAAACAAATTAGCAATTAGAAATAGAATATTTTGAATTAAACATATACTGTGATTAAAGTCCTCATACTCACATGATATTCTGCACATCACCTGTTTCTAGTCTTATTTTAATATGTGCTTTATGAATTTCATGCTAAAATTAACATTTGTGGATATTATACAAACATTTGAAGGTCAAACAAAATCACATTTTTTAAGTAATCCGAATCATACAGTTTTAATTATTTTGGAAAATTGAAGTTTTAAAAATGCTCTAGTTGTGAGATTTTATATATATACATATACATATAAATATATATATATATATATACACACACACACATACGCGCACACACACATATATATGTGTGTATATATATATACACATATTTTACATATATAGGTATATACTTGTGTATACCCATATATGTGTATGTAAAAAAGTAAAAAAGACTAAATTGTAGGACCGAGTTTAGAATTAATTAAAAATATACACCTAATACAGATACATATATGTGTATCTGTATTAGGTGTATATTTTTACATATTTCCTCATAAATTCTAAATTCGGTCCTACAATTTAGTCTCTTTTACTTCACCCCCACTCTGCCTAAACACTCTACATAGTCCAAAGATATTAGAATGTGAACATTCTAATGTGAACAAAGATAATAGAATGTGAACAAAGATATTAAATGCTTTAAAATTATTAATTTGCACAATCTCATAATATTTCACATTAAGAATCCCTGGGAAGGTGACTTGCCCATGGTTATCTAGCTGGCCAAAATGATTACTTATTCCCACATTTATTGTTTAAAATGTGTATAATCTTTTCATTATAAAAAGAAACAATCAGAATCTAAGTTATATAAACTAACACAATGATATTTTTGTTAAATGTGTGGGCAATCACATAGCCTTTATTGCATTAGACAGAGTGTTCTGAATTACTGATGCACAAAGAATTGTATTTTCACTATAGACATGCATATACACACAGCCACACATAAGAGTCAAGATATAATATAAAAAATCTGGCACCTATAACTATGGTTCAGTAATGTTTAGAAGTAGGGAAAGGCATAAATGCAATAGTATACATATTGTTAGGTTATGATTAAGAAGACATAAAAGTATCATGAAACAGAAAACAATGCGCTTGTGTAATAATCCAAAGCTAGTACATCTATATTCTTATGCTGTGCTGAATACAAGACAAAACCATTAAGTCTGTATTGTAATGATGGTTTTATTTTCTCTTTTGTAGAAGATTACTATAATATATTCAGCCAGCTGACTTCTCAGAAATTCTCTCTATAATATAACAATAATAATGATGATACTACAGTTTTATAGAGTATTTGTCTTCCAAGATGCTCTGTGTTTACGTATACGTAGCCCCATCCATTCAACCCACTGTGAAGAAAGTGAGGTTGGGCATTATTTTCCTCATTTGCAGTACATGTAAAGGCAGCAAAATGAAGCTAACTGACTTACAAGGTCATTTGCAAACCTTAAGTTAGAATCTAGGCCAACTGATATTCAGTATTTTCTACTTTTTAAAAAGTTACTCATTTTATTCCATGTTTCCTAATAACAGATTGCTGTATCTTCTAGACAGAGAAACAGAATAAGGTTGCCAAATTAAATGAGAATTTAAAATAAAAAGTAAATATTTATTTAGTATAAGTGTATGTTTGCAATATTTTGGCACTACTTAACAGGAAAAAAATTTTTGTGTGAAATTCCTGTAATTTTTCTGGAAATCTACCTGGTCACCAGAACCAAAATGTGAAAACAACTACATGATTGAATTAGTGACACTGAAAAAAGACATAAATTGGACTATATCTAAATTAAATATATCTATCCTGCAGAACTACCAAAATATTGAAAAAAAGGATTAATCCACAGAATGTGAGAAAATATGTGCTAATGACATTATCTAATAAAGGAGTTTCATTCACAATATATAAAGAAATCTTATATTTTATTATATAAGACAAAAACAATTTAAAATTTGGGTTTAAATTATTTACAAAGTAATTTTAATAGTTATTTCTCCAAAGAATATATTTAATGACTGATCAGCACCTGAAAAGATGCTCAATATTATGGTCATTAGAAAAATTCAAATCAAAACCACATGCACTACCACTTCACAACCACAAGGATGGCTATAATTTTTAGAAAAAAAATAAGTTACAAATGTTGGCAAGGTGTGCAAAAATTAGAACTCATACATTGCTGATTGGACAGTAAACTGCTACCTCACTTTTTATATGCCTTTACAGTTCCTCAAATATTAAACACAGAGTTATCATATGACCCATTAATGTCAGTCCTGTTTATATATCAAAAAAATGAAAACATACACTGACAGAAGTCCTTTATTTGTATGTCCATAGAAACGTCATTCAAAACAGCCAAATTTGGAAGCAATCCAAATGTCCATTAGCTGATAGATAAATAAATACAATGACTTATCATTTGGCAATAAAAACGAATAGTATATTGAAAACTACTACAACATGGATAAAACTAGAAAATATGGTAAGTAACCTAAGCCAGTCACATTATGTAATTCTGTTTATATGAAATGCGGAGAACAGGCAACTGTATACATGCAGAAAGGAGATGAGCTGTTACCTAGGACTAAAGTATGGAAAGGCAGAAGGAAAAGAAATGATTGTTAAGGGTCATGGGTTTCCTCTTGGGATCATGGAGTAATGAAAATGGTCTAAATTTTAACTATAATGATGGTTTCAAAACTCTTTGTACTACAACCATTGCATTAAACATTATAAATGGGTAAATTTTATGAAACGTGTACTATAACTGAATAAAACTGTAAAAATTAAAAAGTAGCCAAATTATTTTTAAACAAAGAATATCCGCGATACCTCCTCTTTAATTTTTGTAAGAAGAATTTAGTTGTAATAAATATTTGTCCCATATCATCACAAAGAAGACCCCTAGTATCATAAAGAAGTATTTAGTGGGAAGTATACATGGTTTGATGGACAGATAGAAGGATAGACAAACTAATATAAATTTGATTAAACAAGTATACTAAAATGTTATTGATAGAATCTAGATAGTAGATATACTAGTGTTCACCATAAAATTATTTCAACCTTATCATATTTTTGATGTTTTTATAATAAAAATCATCTCTAGAAAGATATTAACAATCATTTAAGAGAAGGTTTTCTCACTGGTCCTGTTTACCTTCCTTAACATATGAAAAGTAAACACAATATTACTTGGGGAGATTATCTTATAAACTTGTTTTATTAACTTAGGTAAATTATTTTATTTTTGAGTTGGATGACCATACTTTTCAGTTTGTTCAGGACATTCCTATTTATTACTAGAGGTCCAGTGTATTTATGAATAGTGCCATATTTTATTCTCATTTTAAGGATCTAATTTGACAATTTATAAAGCAGGAGTTTCGAATTGCATGGATGGTAAACCGTCTAGTCTTAAAATTAATGTTTACAACTAACTGGCATTTTCTATAATTTCAAATACTGAAGACAATCTATTGTCTACATTGAATTAAAATTCTACTTTGAATTAAAATCTATTGTCCAGTTTGAATTAAAAGTTTGTATATTATTTTTCTTTTAATTAAATAAATTCAAATTCAATTAAGATAATAATTAAGATATAATACTTTGAAATACTGATATATTTAATTTTGTATTGAGTTAGTATTTATTTATTAGTTAAAGTAGTGTAAGTAAAATAGTATGAAATAATGACTGGTTATAAGACACATGCTTCAGTTGCAATGAATAAATGAAAGATATACGGTTCTATGACACACTTTATTAATACCAATAATTGTTAAATATACACATCATATTGAATTGAATCTCCCAAAACAGGTATGTGGAAGTCCTGACCGTGACTGACACCTGTGAATGAGACCTTATTTAGAAACAGGGTCATTGCAAATGCAATTGGTTAAGTTAAGATGAGGTCATACCGGATTAGTTTGGGCCCTAAATGAAATATGACTTGTGTTCTTATCAGAAGAGGAGAGACCCAGAAATACACAGGAGCTAACACCATCTGAAGACAGAGGTAGAAATTGGAGTGATGTGTCTACAACCCAAGAATACCAAAGATTGCCAGCAACCATCAGAGAGGTTTCAAACAGATACTCCCTTCAGAACTCAGGAGATTCAACCTTGCAGCATCTTAATTTCAGATATCTAGCCTCCAGATCTATTGTTTTAAGCCACCAAAATTGTGTTAATTTGTTACAGTGGTCCTAAGAAACTAAACACACACACAAAAAATGCATATATAAATATACATGTGTGTGATTATATATGGTATTTTGTCATTGCATGTGTACAATTATATATGTGTATACATACAATTTTAAAATATTTAGCTCATTTGAATTTCCAATCAAGAATGAAAGAAACTTATCTATGCATAGCAACATATGTATCAATTCAAACTTATGATCCTTCAAACACACAAACCGTGACATAATTTTTGATTCCAACAAGAAATTGGATAAAATTATTTTCTTTAAAGCATTTTTACATTGATATATAGTAAATGTATTGAATAGAAAGAATATATGTAATCTAGACAAAAACGAAAGTTTCAAGAAAATGATTTTCAAAGCTCATTATTACATCAGAAACCTTAATACATTTCAGCATACTATATAAAAGTTGCATCACTTTCAGTCTGAACGGTACTGAGGAAAGATGCAACCAGAAAAGAACAAAAGAGTAAACTAACACCAATATATGGATATTTACAATTTTGATATTATTCATCTAAATTTTATGAGCACAATGTTAAATGATCTGGTATAAAGACCCAAGAATTTTTGTTTCGTCATTTGGTTGTCTTGTTCTTTTTGTTGTTTTTAGTTTTATATACCACATATCAGTGAAATTGTATACCTGAAATCTGTAACTTTACTAATAATTGTCACCCAAAAAAACTTTAATTAAAAAAAGTCAACATAAAAAAGACCCAAGAATTAATTGTTCAGTGATTGATTACGTAATGAAATAAATATATTCAAATCAAATATATTTATACTAAAATTATTAATCCTTAAGTCCATAAAGAACAAAATGTTATCTTACTGCTCAGTTTCGTGAATAATATTATTTATATAAATCATATACCTTAGATTTATAGAAAAAAAATTTAAATTCAACCTAATTTTAAAACTACTGAAATTCAGAGTTGTTTTTTGCTTTTATACACCCCAACCTATTTTTTTGACTTTTTAAAAACTACCTGTTGTTTCAAACTAATATTGAAAAAACACATTTGCAATAAGTATTTTCCATTGTATTGAAAATTAATGAGTTTTTGTTTTCAGAGAATATTTTATAAATATGTGTCGGTTATAGAATGCTAAATAACTGATAAATTGGATTATCTCATTTGTAAACAAAGTCAAATTTCTTAATATAATTCCATCATATCTTATACATATCTTATATACTTTCATGCATTAACACACTCAAATACACACTGTAGATAGCATGTTCCTATACACATGTGTGTATGTGTGTGTTTGAATACATATGTATGTGCGTGTGTGACGTGTGTGTGTGTGTAATGTCTATATAAATGTTCTTTTTGTTTCAGTGGATACATTCATTTCAAGACATTGGCCACTGATAACTACTAAAATAGCTTTAGACCATTTTTAACAAATGGCTTTTCAATTTTTAGTAATTTATTCTCCAATTATATATTTTCTAAGTATATTATCAAAAGTAGAGAGTAGACAAACTAGTCAAAAAGATGCAAATCTATAGGTATCATGTTAAAACCAATCATAAGCATACTGCGACTGGTGTTAAGTTATACACCAGGCCAGCTTCAAAAAATGATTATCACACTGTGTAAGGATAACTGAAACCAGTAACAGAGTAAACACTGTGTTAGTATAATAGGGTGCTGACAGGGCGGATGCCTTCCAGCTGAATCATTTTTCCATTCCTGGAAGATTTTGAAATGGAGAATTAAGCATTATGTACCTCAGGGTTACTCAGTCAGAATGTATTTCTGCAGATGAGCTTGCTGATATAACACAGAAATGCACAGCGATAAGTCTTACAGTCTCAGCGCTTGCAGGTGTGAGGCCTGCACATTGAGCAGACCAGGTCAATGCTACATCCTCAGTTTTCTCTAGACAATAGCAAATAGCAAACACCATGTAGCTGTAGAACAATACTTGATGGGAAAATAAACCAAGCGTTATACCATGGTGCCTTATGACACAACTAAGAAATGAATCCCTTACAAGAACTGTGGAGAAATTCATAAATATGTAAAACAGCTAAGTCTCAGGAAAGTATATTACTTGTAGGATTAGATTTATAAATGGGCAGGCTACAGCTTTCTTATATATAAGAGCTATGTGACTGAAAATAAGACTTTTAATAAATAGCACACACATAATGGCAAGTGACAAATTAGGAGATATATAATCTAGGAATTGGTGATTAGCCAGTGCACAAATAACACAGTTATTATCAGTTCATCCACGTCTAAAAAGTTAAGAATTTGTGTTTTTTTTCCAATTAAACTGTACATGCAGAGAAATTCCTACTTATCCACGTTTGGTTATTTACTGGGAGTATATTTTATGTTGAATTTTTAATCCTAGGCTAACTTCCTGTAGTTTCCAGTACACAAAGAACATCCTTGCTCTAGTGCACAATACAAGTATTCCCAGACAAGGCAGACAATTCCAGCTTTAATGCAAGCAAAATATATATCAGATTATTTATTCTACTGCTTCAAATTGCATTAAATATTCCAAAGTGAAATGTAAGTGGTTTTAAATAATTTGTTTTAAGAATTATGCTTGCCCCCAAATCCAGGCACAAATAAGAAAGATTTAACCATATCCAAGAACATAATTATCTTTTACTATGCAATTCTGAAAATGAACTCTCTTCAGCTCTAAAACAACAAAATAAATGCATGTGTAAATGCTTTATCTATTCAATGTTATATTCATCAAGTTGGGCCTAGTACTCGCAGCAGGTATTACAGTGCTTTGAAGATAACAAGTACTCTAAAAGTGGCAACTGAAGTATTCAAGTTAACCACACAGAAGTGCCTTAGATAAAATTGCCAAAATGGTCAACAGTTTATATAAATGAACGTAATGTGATGCAGCTGTGCTGTATTGTGCAGAAGTGTTGATACAGCTGATATTAATTACATACAAATGCCAAAGGATTCTTTACAAATTTCTTTATACTAACCCAAATGAATAAGCACATATGGTTTATTTTTTGAAAGGATAAGGTCTATGAATGTACTGTGTAATTAGAAAAGGTATGAATGATTCTGAAATTTTTGGTAACTTACTAATATTTTTTCCAAATGACAACAAAAAAGGGATTTGAAATTATTAATTTTCTCATATTAAAATATCTAGAAAAAGATAAATTATAAAATTCTGAGACATAAAAATTAATTTAGCAGGCATGCATGTCCTAAACAAAGATTAAAGTCACTTTATTATTAAAATATTGAGATTACAAATATAAATGAAAGTGAAAGTAATACAAACAGGCAAACAATCAAAGATGAAGAGAATGTGCTCAGTCAAATAATTTGAATATTAAGAAACTCTGGTGAACATCAACATCTAAAACTAAAACAGTGTAATAATTAGATACTTGAAAATTTTAAACTTCTTGAGAAATAATACATAAATGTATGTGACAGAATCTGTTCACATCTCAATCAAGCCTCCTCTGGTGTTCCTCCTTCTCTTGGTCTCCTGTCCATCCCAATAAATAGCTGAACTGCACTTTTCTACTTCCTTGCAACTAGAATGGGCCATGTGACCAGTTCTGGCCAATAGACTACAAGAGTTATGGTAATGGTAGAGTGATGGTAGATATGAGCTTCTGTGGCAAAATAGTTAACTTATAATTTAATACTCTCAAGCAGGTTCCTCACCTACTGTGGTAATGAAAGGCCAGCTCTTCTAAAATTTCACCTACATGATGATATGTCCCCCTCAGAATGTGTCTCGAAGTGAGTATACGGAGTAAAATTATCTACCAAACCATGCTAGATTCATAAAATTAGTGACTACTAAAATTTTGCTGTATTTAACAACTAAGATTTGGAGTTAATGGTTACCACAAAATAATCTAGCCTAACTCGATTAATCCATAGGTATTAGATAAATGCGATAGGGTTAATCCACCTTTAGGTAAAAACCTATGCTGAGACATACTCGTATATTCCTCAACTATTGAACAAATTTTTAAAATAATAATAAAAGAGTCCAGCACTATTTAATAGTCCACTCGTATCCGATATAAGAGTATGTTGAAACAGTACCATGCAAAATAATAAAAGAGTCTCCAACTAGATCATATAATTAGGTATTCAAAACAACTGAAATATTCATTCAGAAGAGAAATGCACACATACACAATTTTTAAAAATTATTACATGATGTGTTTCTATCCTGCCTGCTAATGTAAAAAAATTAAAATAATTAAGAAAACAAGAAATAACAATTTAATAGCATTTATACCTATGTAATATAAATATAAATGTGTGTATGTGTGCATATGTGTGTATATTTGTGTATATATACATATGTGCACATATATATGTATATATACAGATATATATATATATACACACATACATCTGCTACAAGCTAAAAAAATAATACCTTGAAGAATTTGTACAAGGAGAGAGAAATTACTTAGAATAAGAAACAAACACGAAGGTCATTTCTTCATGCACGTGTTCAGTGATTGATAGCATGCTTTGGAAGAGTTTTCCTGCAAATCAAGAAAAACGGCTATAAAAAAATCACAAGACTGCAATAAATTATAGTTAGAATGTAAGGAAAAACTATGTAGTCTGACTCACAAAAGAATTCATTTGAAAGGAAACCTGAATATAGAAAGTTAGAAATGCCCATAGTACTAATGTAGTTAATTGGTGTCCTTGAACAGATATAAGTAGGAAATGGGGAAGGGGAAGTGACCTATTTACATAAAATCCCTCTTGCACATCATAAAATCTCTTAAAATATTTGGGAAGTTAGGAACACAAATGTACTTCGCAAGTGTATATTATCCAGAGGCTCTATCCATTGTCTTGTCCAGACTTCTGAGGATCTAATATGAGGATATTGCTCTTGTGCACTAAAGTTCATGTCCTAGCAATTGTTTTCTATGTGTTACCATTTTAAATATCAATTGTGAAATTAGTATTTTTAAGAAAACATAGAACTATCTTATGTTGTGTCATTCTAAATATATTTAAAAATTTAAAATAATTTTGAAAGATTGAAAATGTTTATAAAATAATAAAGATGCATAGTTAATCAAAGTCAAGTTTATTTAGGTACTATGACATCATGGCCCAGAAATCTCTAGGTCCCAGAATCCATTACTATTAATGGAACAAATTCATACCCAAAGTGGCAGTTGGTATATTTTCCTGTGAGAATGTGAGCTTATCTCTATTGGAATGCTTATAAGTAATCTCTCTGACTGGTTGGGGGAAATACCATATATAAACATTTTATGACATGTTATTTTATCTTATCCACTTTTCAGTTTTAATCCATTTGTGTGAGATATGGAAGACTTCAATAAAGTATTGGAATCACAGCAGGAAATGGTCACAGACAAACTATTTTCCAAGCCACCTATAAATAACACCAGCAAAGAACAAATTACCTCCGATGAGTAGGGCTATATTTATTAAAACATTTCCTTTTTGAAAAAAAAATAAAGGATTTGCTCTACTACATACATATGTGTTTGTGTAAAGAATAAAGCTAGGTATTATCAACAAGGTAAGTAATAACAAGCGTTGGAGAGATTGTGGCAAAAAAAGAACCTTAATATTTACATTGCTGGTGGGAATGTAAATCGGTATGCCACTATGAAAATCAGTAGGGAAATTCCTCAAAAAATTAAGAACAGAATTACCGTGTGACCTATAAATTCTATTTTATGGGTATCTACCCAGAAAATTTGAAAACATTTATCCATAAAGACATATCATCCCTATGTTCATTGCAGCATTATTCATGGTGGCCAAGACATGAAAACAACCAAATTGTCCTTCCACAGATGATTGCAAAAAGAAGATATGGTACATATATACAGTGTTCTTACTCAGCCATAAGAAAAGATGAAATACTTCCATTTGCAACAACATGGATGGATCTTGAGATTGTTATGCTAAGTGAAGTAAGTCAGACAGAAAAAGTTGAGAACCATATGATTTTACTCATATGTGGGATATAAAACTGAAAGCAACAAATGAACAATACAATAAATAAACAAAAACTAATAGACACAAACAACAGTTTAGTAGTTACCAGAGGAAAAGGGGGCAGGGAGGGTGTTAGAAAAGGGTAAAGGGGGTCAAATAAAAAAAAAATCACAGAAGGATATTTGACTTTGGGTGGTGAACACACAACTCAATATATATTAGATGATGTATTATAGAATAGTACACTTGAAACCTATATAATTTTACTAACCAATGTCACCCCAATACATTTAATAAAAAAATAAAATTTTTTTAAAAAGTAGTTGAGGTTAGAAGCCATCCACTGACAGTGATCTGATCTTGGCTATTATGGATTATTTCTTCTATTGATAATAACCATAAGTTGACAAAAAAAAAGTTATTCAAATTTGTTCTCACATTTTTAATTATATGTAGGTGGAAAAAAGCTGGTCCTGGTCTTCTAATTCTACTCGAAGTTCAAGAGGATCAGTGAGAATGGGTTAGCTTTTCTACTTTTCCAGCCAGCTTTTCTTTCCCCAATTTGTTTCAGCTATTTGGGAAAATCAGTACATTACTTACATTTTTCAGAGATACACATGCTGTTAAGCACATCCAACAGGAATGGAGAGAACTACCAAAAATAAATGAGAATTACTGTTGAGCAATCAGTCAAAATTGATCCAAGTCCACTCCTGTATGCCTGCTTCCTAGGCAAACACACAATTCTTTTTTTAATCATACTTTCATATAATAATAATAATTGCAATTAAGGTGTTATTGAATAATTGCTGTATATTAGAGATTACAAAAATGTATTTAAACCCAGAAGAATGTTGCTGCCTCCAGAGAACCCCTCACATGTCTGTCAGAGCATCTTTCCAACCCTGGCCAGAGTCTACTACTATTTCTGTCTAAATCACCTAATGCTAATTACTACTTATGCTCAGCCTGAGATGTTTAAAGTCACAATTTTTATTTTTTATATGGTGCAAGTCTGTATATAAGAATACAGTTTCCAAATTATATTTAAAATGTAGTCCTTTGGGTTTCAACATATATTGAATAACTTAACTTTCTCTCAAAGCATACTATGTGGGCTGTATTACACTAGTGGTAGCAAGAAAAAAAAAGAAAAGGGGTGGGGACTAAAGAAACAAATTTTAACATGTCAGACTTCAGCGGTAACATACATAGCCTCATGCATACAATAACTGTTTCCATATGTGAAAATAATTTCATAGGTAGAACTAGAGCAAGGTATTACATTTGAAATGGGGAGAAAATCAGTAAACTTTAGCATAAGATTTTTGAAAAGCTTTATTGAGCACAGCCAATTATTCTTGTTGAATAAAAAGGGTTGACAATCAGAATACATTTAGATCATAAACCTTGCATTATGTTGGCATATTGGTACTTTTATCATATGATTTCTCTACAAATCCTGTAGACCACAGAGTCTAGTCTTATTATTTATGACAGTAGAAAATTCAGAAAGAGCTTATGAACCTTGAAGTATGCTAACGATAGCCATACTGTGTGATTACTCAGTTGTCCGCCACTTGTGGATGGGCCACCTTGATACTCTTTTTGATTACATGGTGGCTTACATGTAGCACTGTGTCTCAATAGTAGCAATAGCAAGAAGAGAAAATACGGTAAAAAACAAAATTAGTTTTGAGTCCAACTATTTCTATCACCAACCTGACTCTGAAAAAATATAACACAGACTTTCTTGCTTTGCAGTTCAAAAGTTACAGGAACAACAAATCTTGTATACTCCCCAAAGGTTTCCAATTTCTAATTGAATTTCTGGATCTATTTCTATTTTAACAAGATTAGTATTATTACCAAACCACTGTTGGTTAAGATGTAATTATTTTCTCATTTTATTCAACAGTCCTACTAATTCTTGTCACAGAAGATATTTAAGAGTTGTAGTTAGGGGGAGCTTTCACAAGAGGTACTAGTGTGTGTGTGTGTGTGTGTGTGTGTGTGTAAGAAGTGTTTTCATTAGTTTCCTAAAACTGCTGAATGTATCTGAGTACTAATTATGAATTAATGGTCTCCTTTGTTAATATGAACTATAGGCTTACCTTTCTAGTCTATGCGCTTCGCATTTGAATATATAAAGTTCCCTTTTCTATTAGGGCCTTCGAGGTATAAAAATGCCTGAACAGATTTATAAGCCTGAAAAGAATGGGCTCAGAGAGCTAACACCACCTGTATCCACATATTTTAATTAACAGGACTGAGAAACAAGGTCATCTAGGTCAACATGAATTCAGTTGTTCTAGGAAATTAGTGCTGAGGAAGATAATGTGCAAAATAATAACTTTACTGCCTTTGAGAGGGAGGAATTCTCCAAGCTATATTAATATAGATCACACTGTTCATAAGAGTGAAGAGCTCACTTATCGAACCACACTTTACTTAAACCAATTCACTTTAAGACTCTTGCCTCAGAAGTCCAGCCCTCCTCAACTATTATGTCACAAACTTTGCCTGATCCCAATCCACTTTCAGCTTTAAATGACACTTTGAACTACTTGAGCTCAGACACAAACTCTCTATAAATATCTTCTGGTGGGCTTCCCCTTCTGAGACACGAATGGGTCTTTGTGCAGAAGGTGTTCTACTTATTGTCATAGTTTCCTTGACCAATAGGTTATTCCGCTCATCTTTTCAGGGAGTCAATAGTCGACAGTACTTTTAACATTCTGAAGAAGAAATTACTGATTATTTTTTTTTTCCATTTTGAAAACAACGATATGCAACAAGTGTTAGGAATCATTTGAATACTCAAACATAGAGCAAAAGGAGTCGTCTTTTAATGTTTCAAAAATTGTGTGTGTATCAGTTTTCTCTGCAAAAGTTTTCCTAAGGTACAGTTACATATAATTGAATATTTACTTAGAGTGTCAATTTCCTTTCAGGTTATATAAGTAATGAGGGGTTCCAGATTTATAAAAACCCCAAATGTGCTTCTGTATCCTATTAAAAATAGATAGGATGGCACTGGAAATTTTGTAAGTGGAGAAGATGATTTTCTTAGCATTGTATTTCTGCTTTATTCTGATAAGTCCCCACAGCTTTTACAGTGTATTTCCTCTGCCATGAATCTTTGTAATTAATATGGTTGCACTCAGAGTGTTCTTAGCAGTCAATTTGTGTATTACCTTCTTGGCATTAAAACATTTTCAACATCTGACAGTTCTTAAATATTAGTCACCAGTCATTCACTAACTTGCCTTCTTAAGACAACTAATATATACTATTTCCTCAATATATTGTATTTTGTCGTAATGTCAAGTGTTTCACATGCTGATATTGTACAACCTATTTGTTTAATTAATGAATAAGCTAATTCCTGGAGAAACAAGATAAGCAAGGCAAGTTTCCACATTGCCAAGGTCCTAGATATTGGGGTATCGTTTTCAGGATATGGCAGACAGTATAGCAAAAAGGCTTTTTAAATTCTTCTCATGAAACAAAATTTTAAGAAATTCATATGAAAGTTTGATAATCACAATGAAAAATCAAGCAAAATGCTACATATTTTCATGTAAAATTTCCTGTAATACCCAGGAAGTTATACATTATGAACATATTTATTTTATAGAGGAAGGAACCAAAACTTCTGTAGGTTTAAAATTTTGCCAAAGCCACATCAGTAGTGGCAGAATTTGGATATGAACCCGGGATATTGACCCAAAGCTCATGCTGTTAAACACCACCAAAGCACACCAACTCAGAAGCAATAGACGATGACTTGAAAACGATGTTGTTACACAGTATTTTAAAGCTTTGTTTTAATGATATTTCTAGCTTAACATATTTAGATTAATTTTACAAGTATACACTTAAAAAAATTAGGTCAAGTTCCTCTTTTATTTCTGAAGTAATAAAAGTCTTAATAATGATAGCATAAATTTTGGCCATGTTATTAAAGACTTACAAGTTTTGAATTTCTTTTATGTCTTGAAACCATGGTAAGCTTGAAACATATATTTTATATGTTTATTTATCATGGAACAAAAATGAAATAAATGGAGCTATTTATGTATTTTTATTAAATTTATTGGGGTGACATTTGTTAGTAAAATCATATAGTGTACAATTCTATAATACTCCATCTGTATATCGCATTGTGTGTTCACCACCCAAAGTCAATTCTGCTATTTAAATATAGTATTCACACAAGCCATAATGATACTTATTTATTTGTTTATTGAACTAATGTCCATTACTGATTATTCTCCCATGAATACTTTGAGGTACAAAAGAATTCCATTCCCTACTTACATAAAATGCATACATAGCAAGAGGATACAAAAATAAAAAAAATATATACAAATTAATATAAAATAATGTAGGGAGAGCAGATTTCACTAGATTACTCTAAATCTGAAATTATAAAAAGGTATATTTATAAAACTATACAGATAAAAATGCAATTTCTTAGGCTTTGCTTAAAAC
The DNA here is from genome assembly GCF_004115265.2 of Rhinolophus ferrumequinum. Classification (NCBI taxonomy): domain Eukaryota; kingdom Metazoa; phylum Chordata; class Mammalia; order Chiroptera; family Rhinolophidae; genus Rhinolophus; species Rhinolophus ferrumequinum. Next base: position 18,182,131 of record NC_046287.1, on the reverse strand, counting down.
TATGGAAATCGACTAATTGTAGAAAGTGCACAATTTGCAGTTATATTAGTCCTTCCCTCCCTCCCCCAGTTTGGTTACATGTTTCTTTCTTGCTTTGTCTCTTTCTAGTGCTAATTCCCTGTATTTGCCAGAACTTACTATCTAGTGTAATATCTAAGCTGTGAGCCAAAATTATTCTCAGTGAAAATCAGAATCTTTTTCCTAGTTCTAGAAGAAAGTAAGTAAAACTTGTATCAGAAGCATTGTTACCTCATGACCTGAACTGGGGGTAATAAAAAATCAAATAAAACAAAACAAATCTGAAATGACAGGAAACAGTGCTAAGGGGATCCATATCTCTTGAAGCAATAAAAACACAGTTTGATTCCTTAGAAGGAAGAAGACAGTCTTAACTGACAAAAAGCATTTAAATATGGGATGCTTTATTTTAGACTGAATGTCATGCTATCTTTTAAATCTTATAATCAAAACATTGCTATTGTAGAAAAAGGATGCTGGAAAACAATTATCCACAGGTCTTTTGTGTTTTTCTACATCTTGAGAGCATAGGCACTTACTACCTTTTTTTCTTTTTTTTTTCTTTCTTTTTCTTTTTTTTTTTTTTCTGGACTGTATTTTGGGAGAATGCTTGTATAGCAAACTACTTTGGAATACAGCAATAGTGTTTTCCTCTAGAGCGATGAGCAGATTTCTCCATGCTTGTAAGATATAATTAGTGTCGCCCTCCTGAGAAGTAGCAAGCATACATACTGTCTATTATGAAAAATTTGGTTTTCTTAAATTCAGTGTTCCTCTCCTCAACATATCCCACTGCATGTGCAGGTGTCATCTGGCCCACCTAATGTCACCCTGTGGGAGTTGGGGCTCAGGGAACCTGACTATTGTTAGTTTTTATCTGACCCAGGAGTTTTGTCTTCTGGCAGCATCCATGTAATTGTGGCAAGCAAACTTGTTCGTTTTCAAGTAGACTCTTGAAATCTCAGTATCCATATAAAGAAACATGATGTATCTTTCTTTTTACAGGCTGAGAAAAGCATACAGGGCTTTCATGTGCTTTTGATTCAAATGAGAAACAGGGCATAGAAATATAACTCAGTGACATTTTCCTCAAGGGATAAAGAAAATACATTTGAGTACTTTTCTCTGTCCTTTAAAAAACTTATTTTCACTTATTTCCTTGATCTATTTTTACATGCTTTGTGAGGATACAAATACGAAGAACCTAATTGTTCCCCTCAGAGTGCTGACTAGGTAGTCGGGAGCACGAGACATAGACACACAAAGCTATAAAACATATAAAGATGCAATAAAAATATGAACATAAAAATTATCAATAAAATTATAATCATCATTGTTTCTTCAGGATTGCCTTCATCATCACTATCCTATTCACCAGCATTGTTTCAATTAATCTCTACTGCAACTCAATGATAAAAATAACAGATTAAATTGAGTTTTATTTATTAACATCACGTGACAACATTGCAATAGCGGTTTTGTATCAGTGATATTTAGTTTTTCTATCATAATAGAGTTGATAATATTATTCATACCATTAGTATTTTACAGTGGAAGACAGTGTGAAAAATTACAAAAATATTTCTCCTTATTTGAAAAAATAATTCAATGCCTATCTGCAAAAAGCTAACTAAACAGCAAAAACTCCAAGGCCAAATTTTGAACTCTAAAATCTGAGACAGAGATCTCACCAATACGCAATTCTCCTTTTTTTTAGATCATGCAAAGACCTGAAATTGCACGATATCATATGCTATATGCAAGGGCTTCATATACCAACACTTCCCAGCTCTCTTCTGTTTTTCAGAGGATTTTTTATACCTAGCATCTTTAAAAAAAACATATTCAAGTACATAACATTCTATAGCTCAGAAACAAACTAGTAAATGGACACAAGCACATTAATGGATGAAAGAATAAATGAAATGAATTGGATTAAAAAAGACAATTTTAGGAAGTGAACATTATCATTTGTTAACATTGGTATAGAACATTTTGCTAAGCAATTACTTACATTTAGCTGATAAATTCATGTGATTTTCAATGAATTATTTTCATTTAAAAAAACTAAACATGTGGAAAGACAGGCTCAGAATAAAGTGGGTGAATAACAGTTAATATATAATGAAGAGACTCTTGAAATAAACATTAAAGCAATCTTAATGTTAAATACTAGAACACATTGTTCAAAAAGTTATAGAATTCAAAGAGAAAAAAACATGTTTATTTCAATATATCATAATTTATTTTCACTTACCAACTTTCAGAAAATGACATTCTGAAATGGATGAGGCTATTTAAATAGTAATAACAATATCAATAATCATAATCATAATTAATATAATGTGAACTGGTATACATGGGTACAATGCTTCATTTCTAGATATAATTAGAATTTTTTAATGATGCCTGTAATTGTGATCATTTTATCAATGTCAGCACATTCTATAATTTTAGTCTAAACTAAAATATGAACCCAATTCTTAAAAACATGTCTCTAGTACATTTTTTAAACATTTCAGTTATTGCTCACACGGAAATGTCAATTACTCATATGAAAATGACACATATAAGAGACAAAATAAACTTCCATAACAGAAAATTATGAAGCACCATATGCCTAAAAACTATAAGTAGAAAAATATGTTAAAAAAATAAAGCAGTAAAACAAGAAAATTTGAAAATAATGAATCTAGAAAAACAATGATAAAAAGTAAAGATAATTTGCCATTTTAATCATATGGAATAACAGCTTAGTTATACGTGACTATGCTTTGTACTCTATTTGACTTAAACAAAAGACTTAATGTGTCAAATAGGGGCGCATCTAGGCCTCCAGATTTTGTGATTCCAACTTCTTAAATGATAGATTCATCAAATAATATAGTTGTCACTTTACTTTTATATTTCCTATTTCAACACACAAATTAATTCTCTTATTTGTAAAAATGCATAGTTCATATTAAGACATATGCAGTATTCTAAGACTCAAGATTAAATAATCATACTTTAGAAAGTTGGAAACAAATATATTTCTAAATTTCAGGTAATGGATTAATAAGAAAAAGTATTATGGTTCTTTAAAATATAAGAATATTGGGGGTGGCAGGATGGCTCAGTTGGTTAGAGTGCAAGCTCAACAGGATTGCTGGTTTGATTCCCACATGGGCCAGTGAACTGTGCCCTCCCCAACTATTGAAGACAATAATCTGCCACTGAGCTTCTGAAAGGGGCATCGGATGGCTCAGTTGGTTAGAGCGCCAGCTCTCAACAACAAGGTTGCTGGTTCAATTCCCACATGGGATGATGGGCTGTGTCCCCTGCAACTAAGACTGAAACGGTGACTGGACTTGGAGCTGAGCTGCGCACTCCACAACTAGATTGAAGGACAATGACTTGGAGCCTATGGGTCCCAGAGAAACACACTGTTCCCCAATATTCCCCAATACATTTTTTTTTAAAAAAAGAATATCTAGGTAAAATGAATCTATTTTACTCTTTAGTTCATCTTATTCATTACTTTATTCCATCAACATGTTTACTGAACTCATAAAATGTACAACTCACTGTGGTATGTTTTTTAGGTAATGGTAATTATCATTATTGACTGTCCATACATATATACTTTGGGGACCTTATCCTAATATTCTTAGTAAAGACACATCTAATTGTAGGGTCCAAAGGATGTTTATCTCATTATACTTCTTTACTTCAATGGAAGTCAAGTAAGACTACGTACTTGACACTGATATAAAGAAAGAATTGTTCATGAAGTCAGATTAAATAACAAGGGCAAAAATATTCTCCCTCTGGAATAACATTATATTACTTCTTCCTTGGTTCTTAAATTATGCAGAAACTATTTACCTTTCTATTTATATTTTTCAGAGTTATACAGAGTTTAATATCTAGTAAATTGAGCATTATTAAGGCAAAATACATAGAAGAAATAAGAAATATTATAAATAATGATACACTCATTTGACAGTAGTTTTGGGGGTCTATTTCTCTATGCCTCTTCAAACTGTGATGACAAGTTGCTATTCTTAAGCTACTCTGATGAACAGGAATTATTATAAACAATTTCATCATTCACATGAATGCACAACATGGAGAGGCTAACAAATAAAGAAACAAGAAACATCACTTCTGTAATTTTTTATGAAGAAAATGAAAAGAGGTTGATATGACAGAAAGAACGGACATGATGTCTGGGAGTTGGGTAAGACCTCTATGAGTATATAACATATATACTGAGTATATAACTATGAGTATATAACATATATTCTAAGTCAAGAAGATGACAAACATAGGAAACACATGGGTAAGAAAGTTACATGAAGAGTGAAATCTTAAGAGTTAAAAGCCTACAAAGGAATGCTCAAATAACAGAAGTAAGGTTAGCGTGGCTGATGGTACTAGGTAAGAGGGAATTATAACAGTTTGCACTCACTGAGTGTTTATTATGTACCAGGCACTGTTCTAAGTACAGTACACTTACTAAGTCATTCAATCCTCTGAACTACGAGACAGGTACAACTTAATGCACATTTGACAGATAATTGTGAAACAGAGCAACGCAAAACACACCCAAGGTTATGTAGTAAGTAAAGATGCACAATTTTAACCCAGGGAGCCTGCCTGTGAAACTTGAGATTTGACTCTTTCCTGGTACACAGAATCACTCTGTAAACATTGTCCAAATCATCTAGGACTTCGGGGATAAAATTGGAATGAAGATATTAAATGATATGTCGCTCATCGGATAATTATAAGCCAGAGCATAGCATAATCTGATTTAGCTGTTCTATGGACTTTGGCATAGAGAGTATAAATATAGAAAAGTTACTGAAATTAAGAAAGCAAATGAAGATAAAATAAAAACCAAATAGCAAATAAAAAGGAGAAAAATGGACAGAGAAGAGCCAAGATTTTTCAATCAAGAAATTATGAAGGTGGTCAGGGAAGAAAAATAGAGGTAAAAATAGATTAAGAGTTGGAAGCAGGAAGCAGCCTGGCACTTAAGAGCCTTTAGTGCATTCTAGGTTTACCTCTGCTATTTGGTATTTGTGTGCTCTTGGGCAATTATCAAAACTGTTCTATACTTTTGTTTCTATATCTGTGAAATAAGTTGAATCACTCCAGTTGGTTTGTAATTCAAAACCTACTGCAAACAAGTAAACTAGTTAAATTCTCCACTGCTGACCTAAAGAAGGAACAGGAAACAAGGGCAGAGCAGGCAAGAATCATATGCTTATGAAGGAAGACAAGAATAGAAATGAGTGATAGATAGAAATTTTACCTTTTATACATTGAGAAACACTGGAATAGATGATCACTATGGTCTCTAATTTTAAAATTCTATGATTCTATAATAAAAGTTTATATAAAGAGTAAACTTTTTGAAAGTATTTTATGTAAGAAATAGTTTCTCCTATACCTCAAAAATATCTAAGAAGAAAAGCTATTCTTACATGAAAAGCAAAGCAAATTGAATCCGTTAAAATAACTCTAGGGCACCTCTAGGGCATCTGGCATTGAACCCAACATTGTTCCCTGTCAAAATGGGTGCAAAGGAGAGAAACGATAAAAATTGCCAAAAAATATTCACTTACATTAATCTAAGATGGCATCTGCTGTTATTGCTGAAGCTCTGTTGATATCTGATATGGGGCTATATGACCTTGAGAAAAAAAGTACAGGAGTTTCTGCAAAGAAGAAAAAAAATGAGTGATATACTTTAAAAAGTGAATTATGAATCTTTTTAAAATTTCAATAATTTATTTTAAAAAGTTCTTAGATATCATGTTGAGTATAATTAATTTACAGTATGAATTAAAACATTAGTTATTTATGCCACTAATGGCTATTTCCCCAGCTTACGAAACAAAACTTTACCATTGAAGAAAAATACAATTATATTAGAGTACATCTAGTGGCCCACAATTATAAAATATGTTTGTGATGCTATGCATCTGTAAATTTATATGAAGACAGCTTTGCATAAAACATACATACAAATATACAAGCACATTACAATGAAGGCTATTAAAATAATACATTGTTTATGGCAATGGTTTTTAAACTAGATTCCTCTAGTAAATCATTTTGCATTGGGATTACAGAGTATTCTTTACTATGAAACTATGGATCAGAACTTTTCAAAGGGAAAGATAGACTCAGCTTCTAAGCATAAACATGTAATACAGAATTAATAAAGGAGAAAACATCAACCAGTCAGAATTAAAAAAAAAAAATTAAGATACTCAAATGCTGTCTTCTTTTCAAGGAGTTTCATCTCCATCTCACATGTGATGTAATAGAACCTGAATTCTGTCCCTTTAGGTATTTCCTCTGACCCTGATTTCTCCATATCACTGGATCCAGTGCTCTGCATTCTTACTTCTGATTTTCTTTTTGGTTCTCCTTACCTATGGTCAGGATACTTCCAGCTTGCTTTTCTCTGTGTTACACAGCACATCCTGCCCCGGATTCTGCTGCTTATGCTTACAATCTGGAATCTGGAAACCTGAACCCGTCTTCTGACTGTTCCCTTTGCTGGTACATTAAAGGTGGCTTCCTGATCGTTCCGTATACTCTGATCCAATAAATTCTACTGATAATCGATCTACTAGAGAGGTACACTCTTCCATTGTCTGAGACACTGAAATGACTATACTCTCAAATAAATGAGATTGGAAATTTAAGTCTCTGAATTTGTCGCTAAAACTATAAACATAAAATTGTATACATATAAAATCAAAATAAACATGGGTTTGATTGCCAACTTTATATACTTCAGTTAGTCAGTATAAGACCTGAGTCAATAAAAAGAAGTAATATTTCACTCAGTAGCAGATACAACTATTATTATTATCCATATAGTTGCTCAAATATTACTCAAATACTTATCAAGATGATAGTTCCAAAAATATTTACTCATATGAGTGAATGACTAAAGCATGAAACACGTAAATGTAATTTCTAATATCTGATGCCATAAAAGTTGACTTCAAACAGGACAAATGGCAGCTTTGATTCCTGGGTCCTAGAGGAAGCCTTACTTGTCATGATAATATTTAACCAGTTTCACTCACATCATTGGCAAATGCTCAGATACTCAAATTCAAATTCTGGGTTTTGTTTGTTTCTTTGTTTGTTGCAAAATGATATGAATACTGTCAGATTCTATTTTGATCCATTGCCAGAAAAAATACACAGTAAAGCAAGGATAAAAACAAATCAATCCATAATAACTGTGCATGTTTAGCACGACTGCTCATTGAATAGATTATAAAATTACTAAAGGAAATATGAGGGCTATGGGAGGACCAAAGAGATAAAACAGTGAAGGGGGCAGGGCAGAAATACCAACAGAATTAAACTTGCTTTTGGACCCTGAATTTTTTTAGGTTCAATATCAGTGCCTGGTTCCATCTACCATGTTTCCTCCGTTTTATACTGGAAAGAAATTGGAGTTTGTTTTGTAACCTAAACTGCAAATTAATAACTTGTATGTAAATGGAATATCCCTACCAATCCACTGATTATGTTTCCTAAATAAGTACATTCAGCTTCTTTATTCCTTGAACTGCTCTGAAAAGTCAAACAATGCAGAGGCTACATTTTTTACAATCAATTTAAGTAACACGAGATTTAAGTTTTTTCCATGTGACTGTTGGAGAAGATATGCTCTCAAAACTTAAAAAAATAATAATTTAGTGGCAAAAATATTATTTTGAAATTTCTGCACTGCTTCAGGCACTTAATAACAAAAGGTTATATTTTGAAATGTGTCAAGTGCCTCTACAAGGTGTACTGTGTGCAAGTATGTGTGTATGTGTATTGCCTAGAATGAAATCAACTGATATTACCACATTGACTCAGGTATCTGCAGCTGACAGTGCACCCTTCAGGCATTTTGGAAATCTTCAACTAACACTGCAGACAGCTGACAGAAAGAGAATGATGAATTAACACACTCAGGGGCATGGATAATAGCAAAGAAAGACTGCTAAGAAAGTTTGAACAGTTGGCTTGTAAATACAATAGGTCTATTAATTTTCATAGAGCTCTTAACCTGGAAGATTTAGAAGAAACTACACTCTATCTTAAATATTGTAATCTTGTAATCATAATCTTACAATTGTAATGTTGTTTCTAACAATAGTAAAAGCATTAATTTATTAAACAATACCTGTGGAATACACAGCTTTTAGTAATAACAATATTGGATTTTAAGTGGTATTGAATAAATGAATGTTCTAATCAGGAAAGAACATGTTATTTTTAATATAAAAAAAATCCATTATCATTTCTATAACATAAAACACACTAAAGATGTCCTTGTTTGGCAATACAACTGAACTAGCATATATTCTTTCAGTTAAAGTATAAAGTATGAGGTACAAAATTAACAGTATTTTTTTAAATGTAATTTGTAAACTGAGTAGTGTTTATACGTATGGAGTAAGATGTGTCATTAATAATTCTCCTGAAGAACATTGATATTGTTTCTTCTCTGAGGTTTTCTATTTTTCAATTCAGTATTTCATTTAAAAAAAAAAAAAATTGGGGCCAGAATCCAGTAGGAATAGTTGATTCTTTATTTGAAACGTGGGTATAGAATTAATACTTCTTTGGTAGAAAGGATATATCAAAAATTTCACATGAAATATATTAAAACCAAAGTTAAATTGATATAGATTTGAAAGCCTCTTGAAATATGCTTATGTTCACACTACTTCAAATTCTCTCTTTAAGGAAACTTATCTACTATTCTTTAGAAATGCACATAATATTTGTTCTTGCACTTATTCCTGTGCTTAATTAATATGGCCTTTATTTTTAATAATGAGTTCCATATTTATCTTGCACAAATGTTTTTCCCCTATATTTCAACATTCTAGCACAGAGAGCATACATAATTCTTCATTGCCTACATCTTGCACAAATTCTTCTACATCGCTGAACTTATCTCATATGAACAATGAATAGGCTTTATAAAAATTGAATTGAATTCAGTTACTTGCAGAGAAACTTGGTATTTTAGACCACCAAGCCTCTGGAAATACAAGTATTTTGGGGCAGTCATTTGAAGAGTAAGTTGGAGTAAATTTAGCAGAAAACATTTTAAAATGACATCAAAAAATACTGCTATATGTTGCTTTCTAGTTGGACCATAAAATCAAGTTTGGTTGCTAAACAAAACCACATTTGACAAAAGGGGAAAGTAAAGGAATAATTGTAAAATACAAAAATCATACAGCATTTCCACTATATTAAGAAATGTGTATAAAACTGAAAACAACAAATGAACAAGACAAATGAGGAAACAAAAACTCATAGACACAGACAATAGTTTAGTGGTTACCAGAGGGTAAAGGGGGGTTGAGGGGTGGTAGATGAGGGTAAAAGGGATCAAATATATGATGATTGAAAGAGAACTCACTCTGGGTGGTGAGCATACAATGTAATATATAGATGATGTATTACAGAATTGTACACCTGAAATCTATGTAACTTTACTAACAATAGTCACCCCAATAAACTTTAATTAAAAAAAAAATATGTTTTAATTGCTTACAAAAAAAATCACCTTCCTAGGGTACATAGGTGAATTATTCATTCGCAAGAGTTAACATTGCTATCTGACATCACAAAACTACTTCCCACTAAAGAAACCCACATTACCTGCAGAAATATTGTGTGGCTCATATTGCTAGAGGCAGATCTGACTTATGCACCTCACTGTGACATGTCGACCACTTCCTCCAACAATTGATTGCATAAGTGTCATAATACCCTGAAAAACACACTATTTTTCTCATTGCAAGACAGTCACAATTCTAAAAAATGGCAGCATTTCAGCCAAGAAGGGAAGTATTAAATCAAAACTCAAAATGCCAGTAGTTTTTATATAGCCTAACCTTATTAAAAGATATTTAAGGAAGTCCTATAAAAAGTCTTATAAAGGCATATGTCATATTAAATTTAAAAGAAAAAAAATGAAAAAATAAGCAGTTTTTTATGAGTGCTTTACATGAACTAACTTTTCAATCCTTACAATAGTCCTTTCTAGTACTATTAACATTCCCATTGTAGATGAATGACTGAGCACAGAGAATTTAAGTAAATTTCTTAAGATCGCACAGCTAGCATAGAAAACAGCTCTTAATTCAGTCTCTGCTTTTAATAAAATTTCAGAGTATAGTTCATTAAGTCCTCATGAATTAGGTCAAATTATAGTTAATAGAATTTTTCAGTATTGCAATTACTACAGCAATTTCACCTTGCAACTAAGAAAAAAATTGTCTTAATCTTCCCTGAACTTTTGCTTACTAAATGTCACTAATTCAATACACTCGTGACATAAAAAAAAAAAAAAAAAAAATACACATATCTCCACATCAATAAAAACATTTCCTGGCTCTGAAATGATGAGAAAGGTTATTACATACTGATTATTTATTACTTGCTAGAGCTGGCACATTAATTTGTTTAGGTCTAATCAATAACATGATTTTGTACATTTTGCAAGTATTTGGATTTTTGCATATACTATTACTTATGTGACATGTATCTCTAAGTTATAATAAGAATTTATTGGTAATACACTAGGAATAAGTAAAAGGGACTACTTTTTAAAGTCAGGAGACGTGAATTCTCACCCAGAATTTGACCAAATATGTCATGTGACCTTAAACAATTTATTAAATATTGACTTTATCTGTAAAATAAGAAGACTGACCTAAATTATAGTCAAGATTCATTTTAAAATATAGATGATTTCAAAATGTTTTAGTATATATACTTACCTGGCAGGGGAGATACCATGATCACGAAGGTGGTTTTCCTAGGGCGAGGCTTATCCATTGCACTCCGGATGTGCTGACCCCTGCGATTTCCCCAAATGTGGGAAACTCGACTGCATAATTTGTGGTAGTGGGGGACTGCGTTCGCGCTCTCCCCTAAAAAATAAAGAAAAAAATGTTTTAGTATATATTCAATTATTGTTTTACTCTAATGTTTTGTTCTCTCATACATACACTTTATATGGCTCTGTGGTTTTAGTTAGAGAAACAAATCAGACACAATTGCATTCTTTTGTGGAAATATCACAGAATTTAAAATCCAATTTATAATGTTGTATACAAATTAGCAACTTCTTGCATTATGCAATTTGACTCTCCTGTGCCATTTATAGTTTCTTCAGATTATAACCTATTCTTCACCTATTGAAGCAAAATTTTGCTTTGCAGGGACAATAAGCAGTATGGAAAGACAGTAGTCTGAGAGCCAGGCAGACTGATTTTCTGTCAAAGCTATACTGTCACCAGTATTTCTCCAAGCTTGGGTGAGTGCCCTTACACCTTACATTTCAGTTTTTGTTTTTTTGGGGGGGTTTTGTTTGTTTCTTTGTTTTTATCTGTACTTTTTTCCAACTTCGAAAAGTTTCCTGGGAAATATATGGCAAACACTTAATAAAACTAACTTCATGATGACGATTTTATGATTAGTTTTTGTTTTGATGTGATAAGAAGTATGCTGAAAAAGTATAACCAATGGATATTTTAATGTATTCAAATTTTCTGAAAAGCAATGCTCTACATTGGGCTTTTTTTTTTTTTTTAATGCAGTCACTGAGATTAAAGAAAGTATATTCCAGTGAATGAGAAATTGACTTAGGGTATAAAGATGGTACCAAAGGACAGTTATAAATTATCACTACATCTAAGTCAGCTACACAGCATTATTTTCTCTTTGGCCTAATCTCTGAAAGGTCTGTTATTAACACTTTCTCAGTAGTGTAGATGTCACACTACAGTGAAACTTCTAAGTTTGTAGATCACAGAATTTTACCTAGTAATGAAATACCAAAATAGCAAAATAACTGAAATGTAATAATGATCAGGATATATGTATATATATATCCTAATTATAAATTACAGTACACTTCAATTACTTTATAATATGAAAAATATAAATACTATAAGAATGTAAGTGTAAATATAAATAAAATATATTTATATTTACATTTATTTATAAACATTATAAATTTGTGTATATATAATTATAAAATATATAAACAAATATAAGCATATATTATTTATAAACATACATAAAATACTCAAATATATATGACATGTAGATATATATTTTCTTATAAACAATAAAATTCAAATATCGTCAATGATTAAAACTTTACCTATGTTTAATTTATTAAAACATATGCTAACACTTTAGCTACATTAACTCATTTATTCTTCAAAACAACTATGGATCCTAGTTGATGGGTTCACAGAATGAGGAAACTCTGGACAGAGAAATTGTGACTTACCTAATGTCACATGACTTCTAGGGATCAGAGCTAAGATTTTATCCCAGCAATCAGACTCTTGGGTATAATCTCATTCTCATCACATTCTTTTTCTTTGAAAAATTAATATTCAATAAAGTTGTACATGGCGTTAACAGCATGTTAGATGATCTTCAACACAGTGTGGTACTGGCATAAGTTTAGATGTACAGATCAATAAAATAATAGAATTCAGAGAACAGAAATAAACCCTTATGCTTATGCTCAATTGACTTTTGACAAGGATTCCAAGATGATTTAATGGGGAAAGGATAGTACTGGGATAACTGGATGTCCACATGCAAACGAATAAAATCGTTGCACTTTTTCAAACCATACTCAGAAAATTAACTCAAAAAGGCCAAAGATATAAATGTTAGAAGCAGAAGTATATAAAGTTCTTAGGATAAAAATTAGAAGTAAATCTATATGATTTTGGTTTACAGAAAGCTTTCATAAATATAATATCAAAAATATCAACAAAAGACAAAATAGATTAAATTGAACTTCTCAAAATTTAAAATGTGTATACTTTAAAAGATACCATGAAGAAAGTGAAAGACAACCCAGAGAATAAGAGAATATTTGGAAATCACATATGTAATAACAGATTGTATCCAGAATATGTATACTACCATTTCTCCTCAAAAATGAAAAAAACAAAATTTTTTAATTTAAAATAGGCAATGAATCTTGGTATTTATTTCTCCAAAGATTTATACAAGTGGCCTGTAAGTCCATGAAAAGATTCTCAGCATTAGTCATCAGGGAAACGAACATCAAAGCCACAAGAAGATATGTCTTTACACGCATTAAATGGCTATAATTTTTTAAGTTAATTGAAAAAAAGTTTTTAAATAGTGGTGGAGAGTAAGTGTAAAATCGGAATCCTCATATACTGCTGGTAGTAATGTAAAACTGTACAGTCACATTTAAAAACAGTTTGGTGGTTCCTCAAAAAGTTTAAACATAGTTGCCATATGACCAAACAATTCTACCCCCTAGATATGTACTCAGAAGAAAACATTCTTATGCATGTATTCAGGGAAAAAGGAAACATGTTTACACAGAAACTCAGACTAAAAGTTCATAGCAGAAATATTCATAATAGCCAGAAAAACAGAAACTGCCCATATTGAACAATTACAGCAGCAAGAGAATCCCAATGAACTTGGCTTTGCCTTACTATCTCTGTAAATGAAGAGTCCCGGAAATTTAGTAGCTCTGCTTCAAGTGGTGGAGTGGAAGATAAAATTTTCACCAAAGAGACAGGTGCGGCTTTTTCATGCAAAAACATTAGGACTGGAACCAGTCCAGTTGCATTCTTGAATATAGCATTTCCCACAAGTCACTAGTGAGACTTGTTGGATGCTATTCACTATATTAGTCATTAAGTCCAAGACAACCCACCACAAAATGGGAATATTAGACCAGAGACTCAAATGGCTTCTTTGGCTCAGGTATTCAGTTTCAACAACATTCTAGTAGCAAGTTAAGAGATGTTTTTCAGAAAGTTATATCTGGTAGCTTTCTATAACTGATCCTGTCAAGTGCACAACACATCCAAAACTCCAAAGGTGATTTTGGTGAGGTTTGCCTCTATTTGCTAGAGGTTCCAATCATCAAAACATCAGTAACAAAAACTCAAAAATATCATTAGCTTGGGAGCCCCAAATGCACAAGCATTTCTGTGTATGTAGTCTTTATCAATTAGGAGAATTCTGACACTTAACACTATGGGGAAGAGGGAACATGTAACACAAAAATGAGCACATATCACATCAATTCTTACTATACATTCAGAGATAGATGAAACAGCAATACACATTACATTTCCTAAAGCCCACCACACATACAGACACATACAAGTCCATGTTTAGTGTCCTTTCTTGGCTGAAAAACTTGCTCAGGTCTCTTCATCGAATTTGTGCAACTCCACTCCTCATAGAACCAAGTAGGATGTAACTTTTATCCTTCCATCTACGAAAGCCATTAAAAGGTTGATTCACTCTTGTCTTCAAATTTCCCCAGGTGTGTATGGCTATCAGTCACTCTTAGGAATTAGGAAAAATCAGCCCCACCACTAATCATCTTTCACTTGAAAATAGCAGAAGAAAGAATAGAAAGTGGAGGAGGGATAACTGCATGGAGAGAAACATTATCCAAGTGTGTTGCGAAGATAATTTACTTTGAGTTTCAAGCATGATGTGCTTGTTTGATGCTCAACAAAACATTCAATATTTTTGTTCTATCCAAAGTTCCATATTGGTTGTAAGGTCATTATTACTGACACCATCAATTTCAGATTTGAGGACACTTTGATTTATTAATCACAGCCACGTCACTTTGCTTTTCTGTTGGAAACACAGTTTGTACTTTTTGGCTTGACTTACACAGTAGTGACTTTTTAAAAGACGTTCATCTTTATCCAGGTCATTTTCTGTCCCACCGTCATAATAGCATCTCTTACATTTCTTGCAGATTTTAACATCAGAGCTAGGAGTGTCTTTCATGTCAGAAGGGTGGATTGCAAGAACTTATCTAGATTTATTTGGGTTTGTTTCCTATTCCCTAGGGAATCCACTTCATTGGTATTTTAATCCTAATCTGAGGCAATAAAATCCAAAATACTATTTGTGATTTCACATGAGCATCTGTCAGTCTCAGGGACTTTCCTCAGGAGTGCCAAATCCGCCCTAGGGTAGCCCATACCCAATGTCAATAACTCTAAGACATTGTGTTGCCTTTTTCTGAACCAATCTAAGATTGTCATGACAGATTATAGAAAGGTCTGATTTGGAAAATGGCCCAGGTATTCCGGAAAATAGCTGTATGACAGCAATTCTTCCTGTAGAAGCATTATACATCCCACTTCCTCCTCTCACAATGACTCAAAGTTGTGAAAGTGCTGTGGTTTTCAGCCCATAGTGGTCTTGAATTCCCTCCTTTCATTTATTTATGCAGATAACATATCTGTTGAACTGTTTTCAGATGAGGTGGGGAGGTAGCTCGGCCAAATTTATGTCCATCCAGGATGAAATCTTAGTAGTAATTACAATAGACCTGAGCTAAAAGTCAGGTGGCAAAGCAGTGCTCCTGGGGAGAGCAGAGTTATCCACAATCAGGACACAATTGAGCAAGCTGATTTTTGCATCATTTCCCATCATTCAATCAGTGGTCACTGCCTCAATTCCCCCTGAGTAAAAGTCAACAAAATGCTGAGCCATTTATTGCCAATTGTTTATAAAATTGATCTATATGCTCACTACTGATTTTCATGGATTCTGTAAGGTCCTGTGAATTTCCCAACAGATTCTCACTCTTCTTCTTCAAAAGTTCATGGCTCTGTAGGTCTCCAATCCTTCACACCTAAATTGTCAAGAAATATCAAGGGTCTGAGATTTTACCCTTCTTGCCATCTAACAGGTTAGAATGCCCAATTTCATAAATGCTGTAACAAACCCCCAGATTCCTGGGTCAGAGATGGAGGTCGACATTACTCACAATACAGCAGGAAACATGAGAATCAATGTATGATTTCCATGTATGTGCAATGAAATATAGGCCCAAATAGACCCCTATACATGTTGTGGGTTGCATTAAAGGAGTGACAAACCTGAGCTTAGGAAGCACTTATCCTTTAGCATGCCTACCCTTTGCTTTGGATGGAAGCATTTATTACACTGGACAGCAAACACGTCTGCTTTGCTCCAGAGGGATATACTATCACTATACACAAAGGCTATAGCAAAACTGCCTTTTGCCTCAAGGAAATATACACTGATCGATCTGATAGATAGATAGAGATAGAAATATATAGATATAGAGATACCTCTATGTCTGTATCTATATCTATACCTATATTTATATATACATATACAGAGGGTGCCAAAAAATGTATACATATTTTAAGAAAGGAAAAAACTGTATTAAAATTACACTAATGGTAACCACTTTGAGCATCTTTTGTAATTGCAGAAGTCAAATGTTACTTGTATTCATCTTTTGTTATCAGCATATATTGAGTATTGCGATTTTAATACAGTTTTTTCTTTGTGTATACATTTGTTTGGCACCCTGTGTGTGTGTGTGCGTGCGTACATGCGTGCGTGCATGCATGTGTGTGTGTGTGTGTGTGTGTGTGTGTGTATTCCAAGCCCATTTACCATATAGTTTTAAAAAGATAGTCCGGAACAATGGGCAGAGTTGTCTCAATATGTGCAAAATACAAGACAGCCATGGAAAATAACTTCTCAGAAACCCACACATGCATTTTATTTAGTTATTAGTCATATCTCTATAAACTCAAATTATATTTCTGAAGGATAGCAGGTATTTTGGAAAAATGAGAACTATGCATTTTTCTCATTAATAATGTATCATTCCTTAAAATATTTATGAGGACTTTAAAAATGAATTATTTCCTTTAGTATGCATAACAATTAAATTTAATAAAATAATGAGCACAAAAGTCAAATACTCATTTTTGATATAAAAGTACGATGTATGGGGACAGTTTAGTTGCCATTGAAACTATTCTTTTAATATCATTTTCTTTTTCTTGAATTTTCTTTTCAACAACATTGCTTTAAAAATCCATGTCTTTAAATCGTAGTACAAGTTTAGAGATTATTAAGTACAAGTCCATTAAAAAAAAATGAGGAAACTGAGGAAAATTGAGGTTAAATGTGAGGTTGTGCTAGAACAAGTTAATGATTAAGAGTGTTGTTTTTGTGGACAGTTATACTTGGGTTTTCCACTAATTCAGCTGCTATGAAAATTTTTCCCCGTATTTCCCATTTGCTATAGAAATATGGAAATCAAGAATGAACAATTATATATGCACAACATACATATATATTCACATACATATACAGAATAAGAAAAAAAGTTAAATCCATGCCAATAAGTTAATGTATGCAAAATGTTATACATTCCATTTAGCAGGAAATGTACACTGACATTAAAAGTTCCAGTTAAATGAATCAATGCCACTATATCGTTGAAGCTAGAAAGGATCATCTACACGTATAAAAATTTCATATTTCAAAATAGCCGTATTTAAAATTAGGTCAAAACATAGACGGTGTGTTCATCCATTATGTAAACTGCAAAATGAATTAAAAGTGGAAAATTAAGATTTGGAAAATCTTAATTGGAAAAAACATAAAATAATTTTCATTCTGCATCTTTAATGAGTGACAGTTTTATTAGTATAACAGTTCAGGACTGCTTAGAGAATGTATAAAATAAAGTGGAAGAAAAATTATCTTCTCATAAAGAGTTTACAAAATATATTAGGGACGCAAAACCAAGAAAGTAGGAAATACCGAAAAATAATAACAGAGTCATATATTATAAGAGTAAAATAATACCGTAAAATGCATACATACTGGGAATTATTTTTAAATAATATTGATTTAATTATTATCCTACAGGCATTGGTTAGAAATGTCTGCTCTCCACCTGTAGTGGGGTAGATGTGATCTGTGTCCAAGATTCACCACCCATCTTTCCCTTTACCTGTCTGTATGATCTGCCTTGCTTCCTTTTCACCTAGAAATGCTTTAACTACAGCCTATAAGATATATGTGACATTAAGTCTTACTCCAAATCATTTTTAAATAAAATGAGATTTAAAAGTCAATTTTAAGTAAAGTTTAGTATATACCACAATCACTAGCTAGGTATTATGTTTTTTAATTGGAAATAAGTATTCACCACATCCCACTCAAAATGGATGTTATTAAAATTTTATGAGTGCTTTTCCACATTTTTCATAAATATACATATAGAATTGACTCGTACTGAATAATTTCTGAACTATACATATACGTTTCTATATGTCTTGTATATATATTTATATAAGGATAATTTATACACCAAAGATTAAGTATTTACTATGCCTCAGTTACTATTTTGTTTGAGGTTCATAGGAATAAAAGATTTGAAAAGGTAATGTTTTCTGTTATTAAATAAATTACATAGTATATACAGTATAAGAATAGCAGATATACAAATAAGTAATTTTTAAATGCCGATGAATTTTACATGTTTGGATTGAGGTGTTTTGGGGATTAATTCCTAATTCTGACTACCATGTTATATCTTTCCAGGTAACTTAAAATACTCGGATTCAATAATTCTTGAACACCAGTAGGTCAATCCTTCTACCCAATAGCTTCTACTTTCCCTCATGGCTTCATATCTTCTCCCTCTCTTCCCCACCTCCCCCACCAAACTCTTAAGTGACTCTCTGCATTTGTCTTGCTTGGCAGAACCATCACTGTGTTAAAATATAACTCTCCTTAAATTTTTCACAGTGAAATTTAAAGAATAATACATAAAAAATTCAACTTGATGATAAACTTCAAGTTCATGATCAACAATGGGACTGAATTTCAGTTGACAAAGCTAATGAATATATGTATTTACACACGTATCTAGACAGCTAGTAAATATATGTATTACACTAACGATGTATACATGTATCTCTATAGTTATTTCTGTATCTATCTGATGACAGACATCTATCTGATGACAGATGACTGAGTTAAACATGTAAATGTGTATGTATATGTGTATATATATATATATATATATATATATATATATATATATATATATATATATTCATTATCTCCACTCTAGCATCACAGACTTTCTTACAGCCTTCTGTGCTTGCTTATTTATACCTTCTCACTCTGACAGTGAGAAATCTGGCCCCCATTATCTACTATTATTTACATATTTGATCAACTCTAGTGCACATAGAAAGTAATTTCAGAATTTATAGCATATCCCTGTATCCCTCTAAGAAATAAATTTACAAAGTTTATGTTTAGTTTTCTTTTTCCCTTAGTCTTACAGTTACCCATTCAAACAGTATTCCAAAGTTACTTTTCCTCCCACACTCTTCAATGTCTCACAATTGGATTTTTCACATTCAGCATTCCATGCTGAGACTCTTGCAATCTGCTCTTTTTTTAAATTTTATTTTTAATTTGCATATGGTAACTTTCACTCTTTATAAGTTTTAACAAATGCAAAAAGCCATATATCAAACACCACATATGCCACATAACACTTTATTTGCTTACTTTTAAAAAAGAATATTAGATGTAGTGATAAGTTAATAAACCTGAGACTGAATGAAAGGTGTATGTTTTTGTTTGTTTTTTTTTTTTTGTAATGGAAAAATTAAAAGTAATACATTCAATTTTAGAGAACAGGAAAAAATATCAATGGGGAAAAGACAGCAAAATGATATCAGTGAAATATCTCCAAAAAGCCTTAAATAAATATAAGCATTATAAATATATACTCAAATACTATATAACAAAATGAAAGTTGCAAAAAGTAAAAAAAAGTAGAGATAGGGTGGATGTTGTAAGTGAGGTGGGAATTAGTTGCGGTATTATATAGAGAAATAAAAAAAAAATCACTGAGAAGTTAGAATATGGGCAAAAACTTCTAGAAAATGACAGACATAAATATTCATGGAAGGCTATTACAAGTATGTGAAAGAAACCTTTAGAGTTGCACAGTCCACTAGCCACAAGTGGCTATTTATATTTAAATTAATTAGACTTAATTAAATTTAAACATTTAATTCTTTGAATGAATGTCAGTGCCTTGTAACAATATATGCATAGCACAGATTACATACTATTTCCGTCCTTGCAGAAAATTCTACTGGGAAGCACGGGGTTTACATTGACCTTATGTCAGAAGCATATACCTGCCAGTTGGAGAAACAGCAAGGTGGTTGGAATGAACTTAGTAAGAGGAAAAGAAGTGAGCAAGGTTATGAAAGAGGAAGTGGCACAGATAAAACACTTATGTGAAGGAATTTGTTGGGAGAGCCAGTCTGCCATGGAACCTGAACATTCCTGCACATTCTTGCTGAGTTACCCAGATTGAAGAGTAATCCTTAGAGTAAGCAGTCTGTGTGGCTAGTCACATAAGCAACTAAATAGATCAAAGCCACCACAGTGTGACAGCTTTATAACTACATGCTCCCTGGTGGGAGAGGGACTGGCTGTTTGCTGCTAACTATAATGTGTGTGGCTTGCTCAAAAAATGCTAGGACCTTGGGCCTGGGTTCTTTTCCAATTCAGCCCAAGGCATGCGCAGGTATCATCGGGCTCTCTGTGTGACACCCACAGGACTTGAGACCAGGCACACCTACATATACATTCTGACACATCTACTGCTTGCTTTGTCGTGAGTAATAAAGGCATTTTTCTCACAAGACTCTCAAGTTTGTGCCAGTATCCAGGAAAGGGTTATAGACTAACTGATTATAGACTAATAGTCTAAAGGGTTATAGACTATTTGTGTAATAGTCAGATGCCTCGCCCTCAGGATTGTCATTCATTGGTTACTCAATCAAACACTAATTCAGGTACTGAGGTAAATGTATTGTGCAAATGTAATTAAAATTACAGTCCTAAAATAAGGAGATTATCTGGATTATTCTAGTGGGCTCAATGTAAGTAAGTGAAAGCAAAGAAATTTCATTAGTTGAAGTCAGAGAGACATGGTGAAAGAGTAAAGCAAAACAGATGAGACCAAAGGGAAGCAAATTTATCATGAATGTCATAAATAATGGATTCAGATAGTCTTGTAAGAATTTCTATTGTGACCCAATAAAATGAGTAAAAATGAAAACTTCTAACTAATTTATGGCAAGAATTTAGAGTAACTGGAACTCGGGCACACTGCTGTTGGAAGTGTAAATTAGTCCAACCACTTTGGAAAATTGGAAGCATAAAGTTGAGCACATGCATTTCTTATGATTCAGTAATTCCACTCTTATGCATACATCCATCAGAAATGCATATATATGAAGATAGGTACTACATATTCATATTAACATGACTCGTAACAGCCCCAAGCTGAAAACTACTCAAACGTCCACCAGCTGTTAAATAAATAAATCGTGACATATTAAAATATTCAATTCTCTATTGCAAGTAGAAGGAATGATTTTCCAACATATGCAATAATACATGAACTTCTCAAATACACTCTTTATCAAAAGCTAAACACACACAAAAAAGTGTACACTATATGATTCCATTTATGTAAACAAGGAAAACAGGTGAAATTGCCTATTCTGTTATCACTGTGGCTAATGACTGGAAAAAACAAGGGAGACCTGTCCGGCGAGGCCAATGTTTTATTTTTTGAGATGTGGACTGGTTACATAGGTGGGTTCAGTTAAGTAAAATTCACCCAGCTGTGAATTTATGATTTGTGCCATTTTCTTTATGTATATTATTTAAAATGTATATGATACAACCTGTATCCCAAAGTAGTGGAGAAGGAAAACAAAAGTCAACTCTTTTTTTTTTTTTCTGGACAAATAAAATCTAAAATATTAGATAGATAGAGATTCATAAATTAACATACACAAAGATAAATTCCAGAGGCATTCAGATATATTATTTACTGCCTTAAGATATATGAAATATGTAAATACACAATGCAAGTAGAGTATGTGTGAGCATCAAATATATCTGATGATATGAGGTGAATAGATTAAAACAGAGAAGAATAAGGACATTTGGAACCTGATTTTCCAGGGACCTGGCTTCTAATGCCATGAATTATCAAATCAAAGACCACTAAATTTGGAATTTAGGGTGATATAGTTCAAATCCTACATATGTAGACTTCTGCATTTGTGGCACATAGTACTCACCAGTGCCAATTCCAAAACCACTGCAGGTTTAGTGAAGCATACAATTTCACAATGTCCTGGCATACAAAGACCAAATGTCCTGATAAAGAGAGCATTTAACATTCTACTGGAACACCATAAAGTGAATCAATATCAATATTCACTTGGTCAGTCATTTGGTGGTGTCTTTATAGACATAGAGATGCTTCTTCTTTCTGATAAAAAAGGGGGGCATCACTTACCCATTTTTTAGGATCATTCTCATCTACTGAAGTTTATTTTTTATGATAGTTTATGGAAATTTTATCACAACCTCTGCTCTTGTACTCCTATGCTACTCTGCTGCTACTGTCTTCTCAGATTGAGTCTTGATAAGTGTAGTCATATCCTAGGTGACTCCTTTTCATCTACCTGAACCTATTTTGAATAACTAATCATATTAATACCTAAAATAAACCAGACTGGAACTACAGTGTGAAGGGATTTGACCTAGAGATTGAAGTATTTGTTCTTTATTTTATAGAATAGGAAGCCACTGATTGGACATGTTACATTAATCAACATGAACAAATTAGTGATTTAGAAGAATATAACTAGCAACGCAACTTAATAATAGCTTATAGTTGATTGATACAAGCTAAGTAAAGAGGAAATAGTCATATCCACATTGCTAAGTACATCATCTAATATAGCAAAATGAGAGCTAAAAAAATATAAAAATTAGGTGGAACATTTATCTTTGTGAAACAAATGAACAAAACTTGATGTGTAGCAAATATGGGGTATTATCGCAGACATCAAACATGCTACTGTGAGTATAATTATCTGATAAGGGAAGAAGTGTTTAGGCTTATCTACCAATAAATACATGAAAGTCAAAAATTTGGTAGATCAATGATTAAAGGGGGTTTCCAAAAAAGTCATTTGGGGTATGTATGGGAGTGGGGAGTGGGCAAGTACAGTAGGTAGCTAGTTATGAAGACATACACACACATACGTACATTTTGTTAATCTAGGTAAATATTAAAATATCTAAAATTGGAAGGTTTCATATCCACTAACCAGTCCTCCATTAAGTATTCATCTTCTCAATGTTTTTACTAAATGATTTTAATAATCATTTATGTAACCTGTACATAAAGCAATACGTTAGAAATAAGTCTTACACCACATTTTTTCTATCAGCTTCTCCATACTTCTTCCAAATAAAAGCTACTTCTACCAGTTTCTTATATGTCCTGTCATACACACTCTGCTCATATAGAGACACGTACAAAAGTATTCACCACAAATAGCCTATTATATGCACTGCTACATACCTCATTCATTCATTTAACAATGTGTCTTAGACATCATTCCTTATGTAAATATAAAAAAATGCTTTATTTTTCTAACAGCTACATAATGTTCCATGCATGAAGAAAGGATTTTTAAGATCGCATCATCTCTCAATATTAAGCAAGACAATTATGAATATATCTGTTATACGAAAATGTTCATGTTCCAGTATGTATTGGTAATATACATTGTTATAATTCTTAAGTGGTAATTCAGAAGTTTATAAATCTAGAACATATATAGCATTCTTATAATATATAATATATAAATAATATGCTTAAGTAGAATATCACATTAAGCTTAAGAGTACACATAAATCCTTCAATAATAATATAACTTTAGGCTTAAATACCATAGTATTTAATACCTTGGGCCCTAGCTGTAATTTGGAAGTAAACTTCCTCTCCTATTAATAAAAATAAGTAAATGAAAATATAGCTGACATATTGTTTGCCGATTTCTGTAATGTAAATATTCCCACCATGGCCTATTTCAACCTACTGGTGATTTGAGAAATTTTTGGAATATTTAATAAATGTCCCTGAAGAGCCTGGGCCAACTCCAACACACTATTGTGAGTCAGTCACTTATATTTATATCTCAGCTCTACAAATAATTAGGTGGGATACTTTTGGTTATTTAATTTCCTAAATATGTTGTTCTCGTTTCTAAAAAGGGGCCTGCCTCATAGGACCACTTCAAGGATTACTTGATGTAATTCCTTACCATCAATTTATACTTCAGTTCAATACAGTGAGTTAAGCCCAAACACTTTTGAAGCAACTCCCCAGATATTTTCAGTTACCTCTGGCCAGTGACAACTAATGAATATATTTACCTTACTTCACATTTTGCTACCTCACATCTTGAAAGATTTGTCTTTCTTGGTCACCTTTGCATTAATATCGCCTCCAACTCCTAATACACCTAACTACTCTTTTTTACAATCTTTCATGGGATTTCCTTTTCCTTCTCACTTTTCAGTATTGATATTCATCAAGTTATATCTTTAGACTTCTTCTTTTCTCATTCTACATAGACACTATGAGAAGGTTACCTAAATGTGTAGCTCCAGCTTCACCATTAATGATTATGGCTCCTAATTTTAATTGGTGAGGTAAAATTTATATTAAAGTCGTTTTTTCAATTTGACAGACATTTTGCTGGGACCTAAGAATAGAAATATGGAGCAGTACTTTCTTTCACAAAAACTTCCTATCTACTAGAGGAGACAGGGAGGCAAACAAAATTTTGATTTGTTATGACAAGTGCTATACCCCAGATATATTGAGCTACTTTTCATTACATGTACATGATATACTTTATCAAACCAACTATTTCTCAGCTTCTTCATTATTTCCAATCCGAATATTAACTATTTGAAAGTCTACCCTGATTTCCTCAGACAGACAGAGGGAGTCTGTTCCTCATGCTCCTATTATATCTTGTGAAAACTTTAAATGAATTAATTTTACTGGGTCACAATTGTTTATATTTATATATTTCCCTATCTCTTCATTAGTGTGTGAACCACTTGAAGACTCACAATATATCATGATAAATTTAGAACCTAGCATAGTGCTGGCTAAACAGGAAGTATTCAACCAATAAAATTCCATTTGAATTAAAGAAGTTTAATTCAATGTTATACAGGGAATTTAAGCATGGAAAGGGTGATTAAATTAAATAACTTTACATATTCCTTCCAATTCTGAATTAGAGTAAAATAATTTTTTGATACCAGAATTGTGGATTTTTGTCTCATTTTTAATGAAGGAGTATTTCTGCTATAGAAATGGACAGCAACCAAGTGCTAGAAAACAGGTGCAAGAAGTTCATGTTCATACGGGCAATGCATATTTATTTTACGCCAGTCAAAAACATCTGTATTCATGTGTACATTTCAGTTATCTAACATGTAAGCAGAGTGTTCTTGAATGGGGCTTATCTACCCCTTCCAATAATTAGGTTGAGAAAGTGAAGCATTATTTTGTTTCAACAGAGGGGAACAAAATAAATCGTATTAAAATAATGCATTGGGAAGTAATACAATAGAATGTAATAGGCATTAGTTTAGGAGCTAGAGAAACCTTGGTTTACAAATTTTGGCTCCTATGCAGGAATGTATTTGGCCTTTTTAAAATAATGAACACACATGGTTGTATCAATGTATACCAATGTATATAATGCATGTAAACTAACCAACAATGCCCAAACTATAACTGATAATGTCATCATTGTTAGTGTGTGAAATTGCATTAAGTTTATACAGAGGACGTAAAGAACATTCCTTTTCTCCCCTTCTATGTTTATTTATTGTTCTTATTGTTGCTCTTATTGTTATTATTCACTTATTGCCAAAAAGGCAGTAGATATTTTTAAAAATAGAATCGAACATGGAGTCGTGCTCTCAACTAAAGGTCAGGCTCTAACAAAAACATGTTTTCCCTGTTTACTGAGAAATATTTTATGTGCAGTAGCTACAAAATCATTGCTCATGTCAAGAAAGATTGCATCTATTGCTTTCCTTTGATTGATCAGGTTTAGATTAGTTTGATAGAACTTGTACTTTAAAAAGCCATTGCTACTATTAACTAATTCCAGAGGTAAATTACCTCCATAAAATAGACCATTTCTCCTGCTGATTGGTCAGGAGGCAAACTTTCTGGCAAAACTAGAAAAGTCCTACTCACTCCATACAAGAAAATTGCAAAAAGGTGCCAGTTATTCTCTAGGTCACTAAGCAAATAAACAACAACTCTCAGTTGTATTCTTGCCCTTCAGAGTAAATTTTTCTCTTCCAAGTACTGATAAATTTATTTTGTAACATACTTTTATTTTCATTTTTTGAGTAAAAGCCTTAAATTAAGGGATGAATAATTTTCAAGGATTACATATTTTCTTTTTCTTTTTTCAAAATGTCGGCACAACATTGTCTCTGAAACAAAGTACTTAAAATATTTTCAGGGTATCCTGCAGAAGATGGCAAAGAAGGTAAATGCTGTGCTCACTTCCTCCCGTAACCAAATCAAAATTACAACTAAGTTACAGAACCACCACCCTGGAGAACCACCTAAAGACTAGCTGAACAGAAATCCTATAACTAAGGATATAAAAAAGTCATATCGTGACTGGCAGGAGGAGATGCAAAATGGCCTGGTACAGCACCCATGTGCAGCAGTTATGAATTAGGAGGGATATCGCAGCTATGGAGGTTCCCACCGTAAAGCAAGAGGTCACATCTGCCTATCAGCCTGGAGCATCAGAGTTGGGAAGAGAACGTCCACTACATCTGGCTGTGAAAATCAGTGGGGATTGAGCCCAAGGAGATAAAGGGCTGCTATAGACACAGATGTGCTCTTAAAGCCCTCAAACACAGACTCACTTACTCACAAACTTGCCATAAGCTCCAGAGAAGAAACAGTACCTGAAAAGTGCCAGGGACATATAAGGAGGAACTGAATTGTCTGGCTTTGGAGTGAGGGATGGAGGGGCAGCTCTCTCTGGGACTAAAGTCCTGGCAGGCACCATTTTTCCTTTGTTGAGTGCTCCTCTTACCCAGCCTGCACACACAGGTGAGCACTAAATCTGAGTCTCCATTAACCTGGCTAACACAGCTCTTTCCTCACCCTGGTGATTTTCTGAGACCCTACCAACCAAATTTGCATGCCCAAACCTCTTTCAGAGGCTAAACCACACAAGCAGCTGGCCTGGTCCCATGCTATAGATGCTCCTAAAATCTCTGAAAGGTCCACAAAACAAGCTCAGTTGGGCTTTGCATATGCTGTCCCTCTTATTAAGCTGTCCCAAGCCTGGTACTAGTGGCAGTCAACCTCCGTTCACAGCATAACCTCTCTCAGATACCTCCAAGCGCAGCACAGGCAGCTACCAATTGCAGGTCACTTTCTAGCTCCTACCAGATAACCTTGGGACGACACAAGCACTGCACAGAGCCACGCCCAAGAGGCCCCAGAACCAACATACTTGATGATCGGTTTATTTCAAATGACACCAGAGCACCACCCAATTAGTGTCACAGATGAAACACTCAATGGGTGGACTTGGCAGGCACCATAGTTCTGCTGAAGTAAATCCTGTCCCGTGGGGTCAACCCTTGCATAACAGCTTGTCTGCTATACTCACAGCCAGTCCTCACAGTCAATCAGCCTGAGGGTAAATCCACTGCTGTGCCAATAGCAATCAAGGCTCTACTATTATGGGAGAGAAACTACACAAAGGACACCCCAGTAGCACCTCATGCAGGTGACCAGGGAGACTGTGCTAATGAGCCCCACAGGACACCTACTACATAAGGCCACTCTGCCAAGGCTTGGAAATGTAGCAGCTCTACCTAATACACAGAAACAAACACAGGGGAGCATCCAAAATGGAGAGACAAAGAAACATGCCCCAAATGAAAAACAGGACAAAACTCAAGAAAAACAACTAAACACAGTGGAGATAAGCAATCTACCACATACATAATTCAAAACACTGGTTATAATGATGCTCCATGAACTTAGGGGAAGAATAGGTGATCTCATTGAAACTTCAACAAAGAGATAAGAAACATAAAAATGGAGATAGAAAACATAAAATAGAACCAGTCAGAAATAAACAATATAATAACTGAAAAGAGGAATACATTAGAAGAAATTAACAGCAGAATAGATGAAACAGAGCGTAGAATCAGCAATTTGGAAGACAAGGTAGTGGAAAACACCCAATAGGTACAGCGAAAAGAAAATGATAATAATAAGAAAAGGATAGTTTAAGGGACCTCTGGTACAACATCAGTTCTAACAACATTTGCATCATAGGAGTACCAGAAGAAGAAGAGAGAGAGCAAGGGATTGAAAAACCTATCTGAAGAAATAATAACTGAAAAATCCCCTAATCTGCTGAAGGAAATAGACATATAATTAAGTTTGCAAACTCATTCTAGAAAAAACATGACATATAAAAATATGACATATAAAAAGCTATATGTATGTAATGTGTGCCAGGTCCGGCAATTAAGTTCGTGAACTCATTCTAGAAAAAGTGCTACATAACTCACTGCTGAATATCATTATGGTTGCATTTGAGGTACTCCCTTTGGGAAGTTATGCACCAACAACAGCACCTAGGCCACCTTTCAAAGCAATTTTGGAACTCTTTTCCTGGAATGTCCATCAGAGCTGTTGTCATATTACCCTTGATGTCCTGAATGTCATCAAAACATCTTCCTTTCAATATTTCCTTTGTCTTTAGGTAAAGAGAGAAGTCATTGCAGTTCGATCAGGTGAGTAGGGAGGGTGTTCTAATACAGTTATTTGTTTACTAGCTAAAAACTCCCTCACAGACAGTGGCGTGTAAACTGTTTGATTGTCGTGATGCAAGAGCCATGAATTGTTGACAAAAAGTTCAGGTCATCTAACTTTTTTATGCAGCTTTTGCACCACCTCCAAATAGTAAACTTGGTTATTTGTCCAGTTGGTACAAATTCATAACGGATAAACCCTCTAATATCAAAAAAGATTAGCAACATCATGCAACAAGTTTACAAACTTAATTGTCAGACCTTGTATAATTCCAGGAAATGCAGAGATTCCCAAACAAGATGACCCCAAAGACACCTATATTAAGACAC
Organism: Rhinolophus ferrumequinum; assembly: GCF_004115265.2. Taxonomy (NCBI): domain Eukaryota; kingdom Metazoa; phylum Chordata; class Mammalia; order Chiroptera; family Rhinolophidae; genus Rhinolophus; species Rhinolophus ferrumequinum. The sequence continues at coordinate 18,153,097 of NC_046287.1, read as the reverse complement.
ATTATATTTAAAATGCCAAAGATTAAAGAAAAAGGAAGAATCTTAAGTGTAACCAAGATAAAAACAGTTAGTTACCTACAAGGGAGTCCCATAAGACTGTCAGCTAATTTCTCAACAGAAACTTTGTAGGCCAGAAGGGATTGGCAGGAAATATTCAAAGTGATGAAAAGCAGGGCTTACAAGCAAGATTACTCTATACAGCAAGACTATCATCTAGAATTTAAGGAGAGATAAAGAGCTTCCAAGACAAGAAAAAGCTGAAGGAGTTCATCACCACCAAACCAGTATTACAAAAAGTGTTAAAGGGACTTCTTTAAGAACAAGAAGTATATATATATATATTTAGTATATATATGTATTTAGTATATATATTTAATATATATACAGAAGCATATATATATATACTAAATATATATATACTAAATAAATACATATAAATATATATATATACTAAATAATATATATACTATATATATACTAAATAAATATATATAAACTAAATATATATATGTGTGTGTGTGTATATATATATATGTGTGTGTATATATATATATATATATATATATATATATACTTCTTGTTCTTAAAGAGTCCCTTTAACACTTATTTGTAATACTGGTTTGGTGAATACAATATAAATTATTCTCCATCAGAGTCTTTGTAGTTGATATTCCTTTTGCTGAAATGCTTTTCCTCATATAGTGGTATAATTTACTCTCTCACCACTTTCTGGTCTTTGCTCAGTTACATTAAGCATCCTGTATAACATTATATATATGTGTATATATACACATATACACATATATACATACATATATACACACATATATACATATACACATATATACATATGTATGTATATATGTATATATGTGTGTGTGTATGTGTGTGTGTGTATATATATATATATATATATATATATGAATAAGAAAATATCACAAAGAAAAAAGATCCACACTGACAAACACAAACACATAATAAAAACAGTGGATCAGTCAACATTAAAGCTAGTACAAAGGTTAAAAGGCAAAAGTAGAAAGATCATGGGTAATTACAAGGGTAAATTAAGGGGTACACACACAACCATACAGAAAAGAAATAAGAAAATAAAGACAAAAACATAAATGTGGAGGAAGAGAGTAAAGATGGTAGTGATTTTATTTTATTTCATTTTATTTGAAACATTTTCTGAGTTTATTTGAGCTAAACTGATGACATGTGCCAGTGAGCAAAATCTCAGATGTTCCCAAAACTAGTGATTTTAGAAAGTGTCCATAACTAAGTGGCCATCAGTTTAAAATAAACTGCTATAAACATAGCTTAGTATGTTTGAAGCCCATGATAACCACAAACTAAAAATCTACAAAAGCTACACAAGAAATAAAGAGAAAGGAATTCAAACATTACACTACAGGTAGTCATCAACACGCAAGAGAAGAAAGCAAAATAAGAAAGGAACAGAGAAGAACTATATAATCATAAAACAATAAAATGACAATAGCTACATATACATACCTATCAATAATTACTTTGAATGTAAGTGGATTAAAATGCTCCGGTCAAAAGATGAATGGATAAAGATGATGTGGTATATATATGTACAATGGATTATTACTCAGCCATAAAAAAGAATGAAATGTTACCATTTGCAACAATATGAAAGTTCCTAGAGAGTATTATGCTAAGTGAAATAAATCAGGCAGGGAAAGAAAAATACCGTATAATTTAAGTTATATGTGGAATCTAAAAAACAAAATAAATGAATAGACAAATCAGAAACAAATTTATAGATACAGAGAACAAACTGATAGTTGCCAGATAGGACGGGGTTGGGTGGTTAAGTGAACAAGTGAAGGTCCTTTACACCAAGTCTCAAGATTATTGAGACTGTTATCTGGATTATTACCAATTTGTCTCACATTCTACCCTTCTCTCCACATAGTAGCCAGAGTGATATTGTTAAAAATTCATATAAGACCACTTCTCTGTTCAAAAACCTCTACTGGGTTTCCTACATCACCAGAGAAAAAGACCAAATATCTTTCAATTACCTTCAAAATGTAAGTGATGTAGCTAAACATTTTGTTCTCTCATTTTATGTCCTACTATATTCCCCTTCCCCTATGCTCTGCTTAAATCACACTGACCTTCTCACTATTTCTGGGATACAATAGAAATTATTCTCCGTCAGAGTCTTTGTAGTTGATATTCCTTTTGCTCAAATGCTTTTCCTCATATAGTGGTATAATTTACTCTCTCACCACTTTCTGGTCTTTGCTTAGTTACCTTAAGCATCCTGTATAACATTATAACCACTTCCAACATTTGCTTGCCTCCGTAATACTAAAAGTTACCTAATGTGTTAATATTTTCATATAGATGATACTCTGTACTTATCTTTCTCCTCTTCTATATGAAGGTTGCATGAAGATAGGAATTTTTGTATGTTTCCTGTAATGTTTATATCCCTGGATGTAGAATAATGACTAATCTATAGCAAGTACTTAATAAAATTGCTAGAACAGCCCACAGAATGGACTTCTTTGTCCACCTGATTATTAGAAGAATTGGTAAATATTCAGATTAGAAAAAAAAAATCCTATTCTAAAACCGATTTAAGCATTCTACCTACATAACCCAAACCTTGAAACAAATTTACTATTGATTACTGCAAATTCCAGATTACTTAAAAAACAGTTAGTAACTCTCCATGAATCATTGTAGATAGGTACTGCTGGACAATTCTTTTCCAAAGTGGTGAGCAAAAATATAAAGCTTGAAGTTTAGCCTACTAAAAGAAGTTCCATTCTTTCCCATCTTTCAAGAACACCTTTGGGTGAGGTTTTAATGCTGCAGTAGTCTAATCCCAGCTTGTACAAGCATGTTTGCAGAACACATAAATCAAAACCAATTGTTTATTCTTTAAGTATCACAATTAATTTCTCTTGGGCTCCTGGGCGTTGAGGAAGAAGTGTCACTGCAACAGAAGTAGGTAGAGTGGAGGCATAGCCATGCAGTCATATAAATTATCACTACATTGAGAATTTGCTGGATTTTGACATTGCATAGACACCTTCCAATTAACTAGGAATCCTGACACTACATATACCTAGATTTATGGATTGATAGATAACATGGCAATAGAAGATCATGTATCGGTTGTTCATGATTCACCTCTGCTTTCTTGAAATAAGTCTTTTCTTTTGAAAAGACCAAAACCCTACTCTGAAAGACTATAGTGAAAGGTGGAATGCAATCAGTAGGACGGACTGAATCTCTAATTGCACTGAAGTCTTAAAAAAAAAAAATTATATCAAGTGATATTTTTAGGTCTTACGTTATCATTTTAAGAACAACCATAGGGCCAAACACTTCTTTTAGGTGTTTGGGATACCAGTTTGTAAAATAGATGAAATTTCTATTCATATTCTAGATTCAAGCAAAAAGATAAAAATTCACACCCATACATACACACACCATGTATTATACAACCATTAGGAATGCTAAAGAAACAAGTTTTGATTTGAATTTTAGAAATGACTGACATTTTTATAAAGAAGCAGGAAACCAGGGCAGCAATACACTGCCCTTCACTCTGGAGCCTGCCATTACATCTTCTGGCTACAGCACCATGACTTGGAAGCACCATGACGAGAAACTGAGTATGAGGAAGCTCAGCAAGAAACACTGAATACCTTCATCATGACATGTGGCTGCAAAAATAGCAGGTGGTGTACAAATACCATCTCCATTTCATTTGCCAACATTGCCTGAGTGCAACATTGCAATTTGGTGACAATTAAGTCACACCAAGAATAATAACTGAAATATGCCTTGGAAATGAAGATTTCAGATTTTCAACTCTGCCATTGAGAAATGCATAGCAAGAGGATATAGAAATGGATGGTGACCACCGACCATATTTTCCAACACAATGTATCTTCTCAATTACCCCCACATTTACTAGATATAATGCAGCTACATATGAATGATCATGCAGAGTGGAGAAGGATGGAACCTGAGTTGGTTGAGGAGGATATTTCCACAAGGAGCATGGGCAGCGGCAGCAATGGGAAGTTGAATGTACACAATCAGATTTGTCAAACAAGAAAATTGATGGAAGATAATCATAACCAGTTTCTTTACTGATAAAGAAGAAAGGCATAAATACATTAAGGGAGAAAAATAAAATGAACATCACATAAATATCCACATATACATTTCTATCTATATTGATACACATATATATGGATGTGTTTATATTTATAAATTATATACACCACATAGGTGTATATGTATGAGTGTACGTGTACACTCATAAATTCCCTGACTCTGTTCACTGAGAAAGCCTGAGCAGTGGCAACCCAATAACAAAGAGCACAACTTTTGCCCAGAAAATGGTTTTATTCTCCCCTAAAAGGAAGCAAAGTTACTTGGAGAAATGACTGTTTCTGAGGGTGGGGCCAAAAAATTAGAAAATTATCTGAAACATTGTGTGTATATGTGTGGGTGCCCACACGCATGCCACAAAGCAAGGATGTGCCCAAAAAATGATACAAGTATGTCAAAGTCACACAAAAGCTACCTGGAAGAGGATTTCAGTGCCTAAATCTGGGGTAGCTCAAGATTCAAAATAATGATAACAAGGGATTATTTCTGATAAATAAAGTAGGCATGTATGGAAACACAGTGATAAAATGTGTAAATATATTAGAGGTTTGATCCATAGTAAGACAATTCCAAAGTCTTAAAGCACTTCCTTGATGTGAATTTCCTGTTAATGATAGTTGCACAGGGTTATTCAGGAGACTGTCCTTATTTGTAAGAAAACATACACTAAAGTATTCTTGGATAATGAGGCATCATGTCAGTAACATATTCTCAACTGTTTCAGATATAAGAAAGTAATGTGTACTATACTTAGAATTTTCTGTAAGTTTGAAATTGTTTAACATTTAAAAATTTGTAATAATAAATCTAATTACACAAAATAATGTTTCCTATGGTAGATGATTATGGTCATGCAACACTTTATTTCATATTATTTTAAGCTTCATAAGATATTCATAATTATTGATGCCAATAAAATTTGATTTTTCACCACATAGTTAAGTCAACGGTTACTTCTTTAATATCAGGGTTAAGTGATATAATATCTTCTACATTATAGGTAGGGCAATGTAAAAAGGACAAAAAAAAGTTTTAGTGTTATGAAAGTCTCTCTAAAACTACCTAAAAACTAGGTGTCTTTTTATTTAGCTACTTGATCAAAAAGAATCACATAGTAGAGCTTGTACTGAAACACTTCACCCTTCATCTTTTCCTATATCCTTGTGAGCCACTGAGTCACTTTTAACTCTGTTTTCATTCTTAAGAAGACTGAAACATATGTTCCTCAGTGTATAGAATAGAGGAAGTCATATTAGAAATGCTTATTTACAAATTGCATCATTTTCCTAGAATATTAAAGTGTCATTATGCAAATTGTACACTTTTAATTGGCATTTTAAAGTCAGATTTATATTCCAATTTTCTCAGACGGAAAACACAACCAACAAAATCACACATTACATATATTTTTTAATGTCTTCTTTTCTCTCATTCTTATGAAATCTTCTTATCTGTTGTTTTATATTTTGCATTATTTAAAGGCTGTTTGACATATTTACTACTTGTGGAGAGCTAATTCAAGAACAAAATTGCTTTTAACATGCTGTGATAGATTTTCAAAAAAATTCAAGTTCAATTATTTATAGACTAATTTTCTGTTTGCTGTCTACTGAATGGCAAAGTGAAAAGTTCACAAATCCAGCTAGATGACACTTGCCTCCTCATATTCCAGGGCACTGACATTTCTTGGTGGACTGACAGTAAATCATAACTCCCCAGGCTACTCGTTAACTTTTAGAAGTTGATATAGTAACTGATAAGTTTGGTCTCTCTTGGATGACCATGAGTTCTGCTTATTGACACTACTTAAAATATTTTCTTGGGATGGTAATAAATGGTGCCTCAAATACTAAATTTAACTGTGGTAAACTGGCACCGTAATCATTAATGCTACTTCCTGTGAACATCCACTTTTATGCTTTAGAGGCTTTAGGGCCAACTGTATTTTTCACACCAGATAAATTGTATTTTCATTTCAGACTGTGTCATTATCAGACCTATAGTCAGCCATCAATCACCTGTGGTCTTTGAATCATGTATCAATGTTATTAGAATCCTGCTAGAGTTCAGGTTAAAAAAAAAAAAAAAAGACAAAACTAAAAAACAACTGAACAGTTTGGAAGCTGATGGCATTTTACTTAGAGAAAGATAGTACAGTAAAGAAACTAACAACAAAAAATAAATAATACATTTTAACAATAAAGTATGAGGAACAGCAAATATATTTTAAATAGCATAGTAAAAATATATAAGGAACTCATATAACTCAACAACAAAAAGTCAAACAATCCAATTAAAAAATGGGCGGAGGACCTGAACAGACACTTCTCCCAAGAAGACATAGAAACAGCCAACAGATCTATGAAAAAATTCTCAACTTTCCTAGCTATTAGGGAAATGCAAATTAAAACCACAACGAGATATCACCTCACCCCAGTCAGAATGGCTGTCATCAACAAGACAAATAGTAACAAGTGCTGGAGAGGCTGTGGAGAGAAAGGAACCCTCACACGCTGTTGGTGGCAAGGTAGATTGGTGCAGTCACTATGGAAGGCAGTGTGGGGGTTCCTCGAAAAATTAAGAATAGAATTACCATATGATCAAGCAATCCTTCTACTGGGTATAGATCCAAAAAAATCTGAAAACATTTATCCATAAAGATATATGTACTCCAATGTTAATTGCAGCTTTATTTACAGTGGCCAAGACATGCAAACAACCAAAGTGTCCTTCGATAGATGATTGGATACAGAAGATGTGGTATATATACACAATGGAATACTACTTTGTCATAAGAAAAGATGAAATAGGACCATTTGTGACAACATGGATGGATCTTGAGATCATAATGCTAAGTGAAATAAGTCAGACAGAAAAAGTCTAGAACCATATGACTTCATTCATATAAAACTGATATAAAACTGAAATAAAACTGAAAGCAACAAAGGAACAAAACAAACAAATAAATAAATAAAAGCCCACAGACACAGACAATAGTTTAGTGGTTACCAGATGGTAAGAGGGGAGGAGGGTGGTAGATGAGGGAAAAGGGGATCAAATATATGGTGATGGAAGGAGAACTGACTCTGGGTGGTGAGCACACAATGTGATACACAGATGATGTATTACAGAATTGTACACTTGAAATCTATGTAATTTTACTAATCATTGCCACACTAGTAAGTTTAATTTAAATAAATAAATACATCAAAGTAATTATAAAAGTTTTCAGATTTAAAAACATTTCTTGCAGTGACTTTCATTTTTAGTAATCAGGATATTGTATGTCACAGATTCTTTTCAAAAGTGCACTTTTTAAAGGTTTTCTTCACTTATTGATCTAGGAAATATAGTAATATATCTGATGTTATACAGAAAAAATCCTATTCAATATTTCTGACTATACGTAAATACATAGAAAATGCTTTTGTCATGTGACCTTCAAAAGTTATTTCTCTGGCAAATAGGTTTATAAATAACCCATCCCAAAATAAATGTCCATTCATGTCTCTTCAGTAATTATATTAAAATTTAAGATTAATGGAAACAATAGTAGCATTTAACTTTACCTCATTCATACTCACTAAAGTTTTTGATGGAGAAAGTGGGCAAAAATATTATTTTACCATTTTTTCCTGTGTTCGAGTAATCAATGAAAATTTCCTGAATGGCTCAAATAGCTAAATATTTCTAAAGTAATTTTATCTAGCCACTATTAACCTTAAATGTCTTAATCCAAAACCACATCTAAAATAATGTGTTTCCATAAACTCACAACATTCTGGATAAACAGTCTAGAACATTCCTCCAATAATGCATTAATGTGAATATGTAAAGCAAATAGCTGATTATCATTATCATAAAGGAACCTAATGCCCTTTGTTGAAGCTGTTAGACTCTAAAGTAATAATTTGTAGACCACCGTTAGAGGACTTTTATCTTGTGGACTAATCTCTGGTTTTTGCCATCAATCCAGTGTTTTAGGCATCTTAACTAGGCAGTTTCCCAAGTTTGCAAGTTTACATGATATAGATCCATTGCTTTGCAAATGCCATTTCTTCTCTGAAAGGCTCTTTATCTCCTGCTGCATTTAGTCATATTTACTTATCTCAGCTCAAATGACATCTTTCTGTGGAAACTTTCTACATAGTTGTATTCAGCCACCAACACTTATGGAAGTACTCATTTATTCTTCTCAGGTTTGGGAGTTCTTTTTTTGCAAATTGGCACTTCCCATCATCATCTATAGATACCCTTCTTGTTCTTATCATCATCATCACATTCATCATCATAACTCCTATTATATAGCTCCAATCTTGGTCTATGTTAACTGTCATATGCTGAGCTAAGTGCTTGATGAAAACTTTCATTTAATTCTCACATGAAAAAAAAAATTCTCAAATGAAGCTTTATATTTTTCACACTTTTTCTGAATCTCCCCTTCACCTTTTAAAAAAAAAAATAATAATACTTTTTTTTGGGGTAGTTTTAGATTTTCAGAAATTTGAAAATACGAAGAGTTACCATGTATTCCCTCTGCTCCTCACAGTTTGTCCTATTATTTACATCTTTTTAATAGTTTAGCACATTTGTTACAATTGCTGAACACATTTTAATACATTATTAACTAAACTTCATAGTTTACATTAGGGTTCACTATATTGTACATTTTGTGTATTTTGACAAATGTGTAGTGATGTGTGTCCATCATCACTGTATCTACTCAGAATAGTATCACTGTCCTATAAATCTCCTGTGCAGAACTTTTTCATCCATTCCTCCATCCCTTTCCCAAGTCCCTGCCAACCACTGATCATTTTACTGTCTCCATAGTTTTATCTTTTCCAGAATGTCACATAATTGGATTCATACAGGATGCAGACTTTTTATACTGATTTCTTTCACTTATCAATATGTATTTATTATATCCTCTACATCTTTTCCTGATCATTTATTTTTGATCACTGAATAATATTCCATTGTATAGATGCACCACTGTTTACACATTTATCTCTTGAAGGACACCTTGGGTACTTCCAAGTTTTGGAAATGATGAAAAGAGATGCTATAAACAATTTGTGTGCAGGTTTTTGTGTAGACATAAGTTTTCACTTCATTTGGGTAAATTTGCACTCCAAATTCTCCCTTTTGCTAATCAAATTCACCCTTTTGCAAATCAAATTCACCCTTTTGCAAATCAAATTTACCTTTTTGCAAATCAAATTGATCATTTTGTAGATCAAATTTTTCCTCAAAATTTTTTCTTAATCTTTGTAATAAAAATAAATCCAATGTTAAGTTATTGTTAAAATTACATATTTATTGCATGTATTTAATAATAAACAAAATATTTATTTAACATCAGAAATACTTATTTACTTATAGCTTTATTTATAACAATTCTCCTGCCACTGCTGGTGGTGATTTCATATACATATTTACAAAATAATTATGAAAATCTGTAGGAGTAACAGTTGAAACGGAAAGATTAATAACATTTACTAAATGTTCATGGTTTGACGAATCAGCCAAAATATTTCTTGCGCAGAACTTAATTTTTGAAAAATGAAGATGGGAAGTTAATACACCAGCTCGTATGACCATGCAACGGATAGAGGACAAAATGTTTCTCTAATTGCAGCAATAAGCATTCAGCGAATGGTGTGGCATGAAGTGATTGCACATTCTATGGTCACTTCAAATATTTTTTGCTAATTTCTTCAGAGATTATGGCAAAAATTGGATAATGATAGTCTGGAAGAAGTGTGGTTTGTTTTGGACAATGTCACCCTCCACAAAACCCAGGAAGTACACGATCTTGTTGGTCAGACAAGACACATTTTATTATTTCTAGCACCATACTCTCCAATGATGAACCCCACTGAAGAAGTTTTTTCAAAAATTAAGTTCTGCACAAGAAGTATTTTGGCTGATCCATCAAACCATGAATATTTAGCAAATGTTATTAATCACTCCATTGCAACTACTACTTCTATAGATTGCCATAATTATTTTACGAATATGTATATAAAATTACCACCAGCAGCTGCAGGAGAACCATTACAAATGAATCTATAAGTAAATAAGTATTTCTCATGTTAAATAAGTATTTTATGTTTATTATTAAATGCATGCAATAAAAGGTTTAATTTTAACAATAACAAAATTGGATTTATTTTTATTACAAAGCTAAAGAAAAAATTTTTGTGGAAAAATTTATCTGCAAAAGGATGAATGTGATTTGCAAAAGGGTGAATTTGGAGTGCGAAAACTGTACCAAGAAATGTCATTGCTGGATCCTATGGTAACAATATGTTTAGTTTTGTAAGAAACTGACAAACTGCCTTCCAAAGCAGCTATATCATTTCTACCATCACTGAATGAGAGTTCCTGCTGCTCCACATCCTTCTCAGCATTTGTTGTATTTTGAATTTTCACCTTTCTAACAGGTATAGTGAGTGGTATCTCATTCTTGTTTCCATTTGCAATTCTCTAACAACGTAAGATGTTGAACATCTTTTTCATATGCTTACTTGCCATCACTATATCTTCTTTGGTGAAGTGTCTAGATCATGTGCCCAGTTTTTAACCATGTTGTTTATTTTCTTACTACTGAATTTTAAGTGTTCTTGTATATCTTGAATATGGTCCTTTATCAGATATGTGTTTTGCCAAGTTTTTCTCCCACTGTCTTTCCATTCTCTTAGCATTATCATTTGTGCAGTAGAAGTCTTTAATTTTAATGAAGTTCAATTTATTCTTTTTTTTCTTTCAAGGATAAAGCTTTTTCAATTTTATCTAAATAGTGATCACCAAATCAAAAGTTTATTCTATATTACCTAGCTTTTATCCAGTATCTTTAAAATTTTTATAATTTTGTAGTTTACATTTGTTTTATCATACATTTTAAATTATTTTTGTGAAAAATGCAAGCTCTGTCTCTATGTTGACTTGAACTAGTATTTTTAATTTTATTAATAATCTCATTGAAATTTTAATTTTACAATTAAACAAGATAAACTGATAAAAATCAAACAATTATCACACAAGACAATAAGTGGTAGAGTCAGAGCTGTGTACTTGGTTTCAAAGTAATTTAGACTATTTATTGTGCTACCTAATTGTTTCAGGGATCAGTCATCTTTGTAAAGAATTACCTCACCTAGTCCCTGACAGACAGTAGGTCCTAAATAAATCTTTGATAAAAGAATAATTAATGAACAAAAAAGATGAAGTTGATGTGACATAATGAAATACCAGAACAATCAAATGTGATATTATTATTGGTTACATTAATTTTAGGCCATGCCCAATTATCTTAAGTGAATGCTTTCATTAAATAACATACACATAATTTATTATCTACAAATACAGAAGAATTAAGTGTATATTGGAACAAGTTAAGAGATAGTTAGCTATATAGATATATTATGACATGCATAACTAGAAAGCCATGGTGAGTTTGGGATTAGAAAAATCGTATGTATCATTTTTTAACAAATACTAAGTGTAAACTATTAATGACATTTAGGAAGAAAGACGAAATAAAGTATTTTAATTATACCTTAACCTTCAAATAGAAGATACACAGAAGGTGAAAATAATCATTTTTATAACCTTAAAATTAGGTTCGAATAACATTTTTACTAAAATTCTATCAATTACATTGTTTAGCTGGCTTAACACTTAACTTATTCATTATCAGATTGAGGATTCTAAAAAAATCACTAGCTAATATTTATAAAGAGAAAATTTTGGCATAAAATTGAATACACACATTCCACGGAAAGTTACCGAAATCGGTATTCTTTTCAGCTAATTAATTTCTGGAAACTACATCCTCATTTTTTATTTGACAGGTTCACAATAACAATATATGCCCCATGATCATAAGACTCAGTAATGTATCATTAAAAAATGCCTTTTCACAGAAATTTTCCTGGGACTGGCAATTTGTGCAGTCAAACAGCATAACTGTTTATCAGTTAGAGACGTATGATTGAGTTTTTTAAACGTTTGTAGTTTCCATGTAGTATTTACATGTTTTATGATACTTAATATTATTCTTAAAATACCAATGTCTGTATGTCAGCATAATTACTCTAAAAGATATCAGAAATGTCAAGGTTTTTTGTTTGTTGGTTTGTTTTTCCTAATTCTTTGTAATTAATCCAAAGTAATATAGAAAAATATTTTTTTAGAAAAAAAGAACACTTTTTTTTATATTCACCTCCAAAAAGGGGGAAATTTCCGTTATTTCCTATAGTCATGGTTTATGGAACAATTAAGTAAACTGGACTGGCCACCATAACACCCTTTTCCCTGAGGACACATGCCTTGAAATTACCTGGTTCATTAATTTTACCGTCTGAAAACTTTCTATTGAATTCACTCTAATACTGTAGTAAGACAAATCTTCTGTAGATTTAATTTTCCTTCAAAATTCTGGCCTCCAGAGCTACAGAAAGGGATATGTTACAAGATGGGAAATGTTTGCTTTTATTTCTTCCAGATGAATTTGCTCCTAATGTGCCATGGGTGTTAGACTTGCAGATATTTGTTTCCTTGTTTGTTCCCATTCAAAAGATATAAACCTTTTCATCTCCCTTAGACAGTCAGGTTCGGGGGTGGAGGGGGGGGCGGTTCTGGATTGATGTGAAAAGTAAATGAATAGCGAAGAATCTTCCTGAGGGATTTAGAGTGTTCTTCTCCTATGTGTTTATATTTCAAAAAAGTTAAATCACCTTTTAAATATGAAAACCTTTGTTTTGTCTTCCCCCTTGAGATACTTGTTAACATTCCAAATAACAAGAACCCAGATCCTTTCCTTTTTTTTTTTTTCCAGAGGAGACTTTCTTTCCATTATAGAACAATGATTTATCTTCCACCTTCAGGAGTGGAAGACAACTGCCCTTCCATATAAATTCCTAGTTTCATATTTATGGGGTTCCTCACAGTACTGACACAGATAGGTGTAGAAAGGATCTCTGGCTTTCATCAGATCACCCTGGGGCAAAAGTGAAGGCAAATAGTTATTCCTGTAAGTAATAAGTAACTTTTTACTGCTGTAGAAATATCTCATCTACTTTCAGGATAATATGAGTAAATATAGATATTAAAATCTTAATTTCGGGTATCACCTTTACAAATTGTATGCCTTGTTACCTGGAAGTAAAGAAAGAATCATAATCTCCCATAAATATACAACAGTCTCACGTGTTTCTTATGATTAGAGTATAAATTGCACATGTGGTCAAACCCAAGAGCCAGTCAGCCTGAATGAAGTTCAGTCCCACTCACTAATGTGCCAATAGCAATCAAGGCTGAATTATTACAGGAGGGCACACACAACCCATACAATGGACACTCCTGGAGCAACGTGTGCAGGTGCTTGGAGAGATTGTGCCCACAGGACACCTACAACATAAGGCTACCTGGTCAAGACTGAGAGACATATCTGATCTACCTAATACATAAAAACAAACATGGAGAGGTAGCCAACGTGAGGAAACAAAGACATACATCCCAGATGAAAGAACAGGAGAAAACTCCAGGAAAAGAGCTAAATGAAATAGCTCCAGCAACCTATCAAATAGAGTTCAAAACAATTGCTATAAGGATACTCAAGGAATTTAGTGAGAACTTCAACAAAGAGATAACAAGCATAAAAAGGACATAGAAAACATAAAAAAAAAAAAAAAGATTCAGTCATAAGTGAAGAATGCAACAACTGAAATGTAGAATGCAATAGAAGGGATCAACAGCAGACTAGAGAGGAAGCAGAAGATCAAATTAGCAATTTGGGAGACAATCTAGGAGAAAATACCCAATCAGAACAGGAAAAAAAAAAAAAGAATCGAAAAAAGAAAAAATGAGGACAATTTAAGATACCTCTGAGACAATATCAAGCATACCAACATTCACATCATTGGGATACCAGAGAAGAAGAAAGAAAGCAAGGCACTGAGAAACTATTTGAAGAAATAATGACAGAAAACTTCCCTAACCTGGCAAAGGAAAGAGACATACAAGCCCAGGAAGCACAGAGTTCCAAACAAGAGGAACCCAAAGAGGCCCACACCCAGACACATTATAAGTAAAATGGCAAAGGTTAAAAACAAAGAGAATTGTAAAAGCAGTCAAAGAAAGGCAACTAATTACTTAAACGGGAGCTCCCATAAGACTGTCCTCTGACTTCTCAACAGAAATGGTGCAGGCCAGAAGGGATTGGCACAAAAAATTCAAAGTGATGAAAAGCAAGGACCTACAACCAAGAGTATTCTACCCAGTCGGGCTGTCATTTAAAATCAAAGGACAGATAAAGAGCTTCCCAGACAAGAAAATGCTAAAGGAGATCATCACAATCAAAGCATTATTACAAGGAATGTTAGAGGGACTTCTTTAAGATAAAAAAGAAAAAGAAAAGAAACAGATCAAAATTATAAATATTAAAATCGTAATAACTACATATCAATCAACAATTATTTTCAATGAAAATGGATTAAATGTCCCAATCAAAAGACATACTGTGGCTGAATAGATAGGACAACAAAACCCTTACATATGCTGCCTACAAGACACTCACTTCAGATTGAAAGAAACACACAGACTGAAAGTAAAGATATGGAAAAATATATTTCATGAAAATGGAAATGAAAAAAAAAAAATGGGGTAGCAATACTTATACCAGACAACATAGACTTTAAAACAAAGGCTATAACAGGAAATAAAGAAGGACCCAGTAATGATACTTCAGGGTAATTATCTAAAGAATCCCAAAACACTACTTCCAGAGAACATGTGCATCCATATGTTCATTGCAGCATTGTTTACAATGGCCAAGATGTGAAGGCAGCCCTGGGTGTCCATGAATGGATGAATGGATAAAGAGGAGAGGGTACATATATACAATGGAATATTGCTTGCCACAAATGGGAATGGGTTCTCACCATCTGTGGAAGCATGGATGGACCTGAAGGATGTTGTGCTGAGTGGAGCATGTCAGACAAAGACAGATGCCATATGATTTCATTTATATGTAGAATCTAAAGAATAAAATAGACAAACAAAACAGAAACAAACTCATAGACACAGAGAACATTTTGATGGTAGCATGATGGGTGGCAGTTTGGAAGGATGGTTGAAAAAAGGGAAGGGCTTACGAAGTACAAGTTGGTTGTTACAAAATAGTCAATCAGATGTAAGGTAAAGCATAGGGGATATGGCCAATAATATGGTAATAGCTATGTATAGTGTCAGGTGGATACTAGTCAGAGGGATCACTTCTTAGATTGTATAAATGACTAACCACTATGCTGTACATCTGAAATTAATATAAAATAATATTGTTAACTATAATTGAAAAACTTAAAAGGGGGGAGGAGTTGAAGGGAATAAGATGTCCAAATTTCCAGGTATGAAACAAGTAAGTCATGGTGATGCAGAGCTTAAGAAATATAGTCAATAATACTGTGATAGCGTGGTATAGTGTCAGATGGTTGCTGGACTTATGGTTATCACTTCTTTAGGTATATATACTGTGGGTGCCCAAAAAATGTACACACATGACTTGTATTCATCTTTTGTTATAGGTATATTCTGAGTGTTACAATTTAATAGTTTTTTTTTCCTTTCTTAAAATGTGTATACATTTTTTGGCACCCTCTGTGTATGTTGAGTAACTATGGTTTATATCTGAAACTAATATTGTATGAAATCTATATTTTAATTAAAATATTTTTAAAAATACGATCACATCAAACCTCCATGCACAAAAGCATTAGTTCCTTTCCAATGATATCTAGATACAATCCAATTCTT
This sequence comes from Rhinolophus ferrumequinum, assembly GCF_004115265.2. Taxonomy (NCBI): domain Eukaryota; kingdom Metazoa; phylum Chordata; class Mammalia; order Chiroptera; family Rhinolophidae; genus Rhinolophus; species Rhinolophus ferrumequinum. Next base: position 18,137,107 of record NC_046287.1, on the reverse strand, counting down.
AGCAAATCTTATATGGTCTATTATTATTTTGCCAGTGTTTACCCTCCAATATTATCCTGTACACTCTGCCTCACCCACAGTGTAGCTTCTATTGGTTTGAGAGTTTTTCTCAAAGCTGCCTTCCCATTGCTATTGCCACTGACTACTGAATGGGTGTAACCTGAATACTTGTACTATCAACAGAGCTATATCTACAGAGGAACATCTTAAAAGCGACTGTTAGAAACCAGAGTAGGTGTTCTTAGGCTTGGATTTCCTGAGTATATCCTCTAAAACGAGCATTTCTGAGTTAAAAGACAAGCTAATAAATATATGATGTAAATTCATTGAGAAAACAGTGTGGGAAAAAGTCTTGTAACATGTCAAATGAAGGGAAAAAGCTAGTCTGTTTCATGTTCATTTCCATGTGAAAGAAAATAAGAGAATCCAGATCTTGCAGAGACCCAGGCCCCCACCTCTAGCTCTTCTTATATTTCACCCTGGATTTGAAAATCTCTCTCTTTCCCCCCTCTTTCTTCATATAAATATATATGAAATACAACCTTAACTTCACTAAGTTACTCTATGGATGGAAGGAATAATTGTGCCAGGTTATTCCTATAATTAAGTACTGTCTCTTTTGGAAATAATAGCTGCTTTTCAAAATAATAAGCACTGTTGAAACTAAAGTATATACATTGTACAACTGAGAAACAATGCTGGAGAAACTGGGGGTATACACAAAGTGCCCAAGATCCATAGAACGGGAAAGAGTCTAGGGAGCTAATTTAGGTTAATACCTCCATTTTCAACCTGAAATTTGCATTCTAACACTTCATCAGCCTTCATTAATCCAAAACTTGTTAAACAGTTAATATTTGCCATGCACTAAGATAGGCACGAAACTTCTGGTAAGACATAACACATGCCCTTAAAGACTTACTTTGTGGTGGGAAAGACTGGCAAATACATTAAGAACCACAAGAAAATCTGAGGATAATCAAGCACTGAGAGAATGAGTCCTGTGATTTGTCAGACACTTTATGAATGAAATGATGTTTACCTCAAGTTCTGAAAGTCAGTCAGAAAAAAAAAAAACAGATGGCTAGGTGAAGAGGAGGAGGAAATAAAATACGTGGAGACACTGAGGTATGATGATGACTGACATCTAAATTGTATCATTGTGTCCCATACGTAGAGTGCACTGTGAAAGTTAAAGGAAGTCATTAAACGGTCCTAGGAAGGAAGTCAGATGAGCTTAGAAATATATGTATCTCTGGAGGAAGACAAGGGTGATTGGCTAGATTAGAAAATGGACAAACTGAAAACAAAACAAAACAAAAGAATTATTAGGAAACAAGCAAAACAAAAAAGTGGGAAGAAAATAAAATAAGGTAGTGGCAAAGAAATGGAAAGAAAAAGACATATCGGTATTATTAGGCAAATTCACTGCAGGACTTTGATAATGCACATTACCATCTTTTATGCTCTGAGATGCTACTTGGTAATCCCATCTCTGGCTCAGAATTTGATTTGCCTGGGTACAAGCTAACAGTTCTCCTTATTAATTGATAAAAATTATTTATTTATTTTAAACATGATTTCTTAGTGGGAAAAAATGACTTTTTTCTTCAAAGATAGAGTCAAATTGATGTTTATATACCATAGGAATAGCTTTCTTTTTGTACTAATTTCCTAAAATTTGACTGGAAATTTAAAAGGTCAAACAATTTTTAGGCCATCAAAGAAGAAGGAGGTTAATTGTACTAGAATAGTTAACAGCTAACAAAAGAACTACTGTTCCTAAGATGGTAAAAAAAAAAAAAAAAAAAAATACTAAAAAAGAGACACAAAGCGTCTACTTTTTCTTGTGGCTTGACATTCATACTAAATTCCCTATTTCCCATAGTGGGTGTCAGAACACTTAGAACAAATTCCAAATGATCAATATCTCTTGTCTTATATTCTGTTTGTAATAGATATTAAAGGGTGATGAAAGCTGTTTGCCTCTGTAACACGCTGTCTTTTCTCACTTATTAAATTCACTATGTCTTTGTTAGTGATTACATTTCATATTATTTTATTATCTTTAATGTTTTCTTAACAAAATATAGATTTTACATTAAGTTGTGTAGCAGCAAATTGCAAATTCCCTTCTCTCCCACTCCCTCCCTTTCTTTCTTTACTTCTGTCCCCTCTTCCCCCTTCCCTTCCCTCTCCCTTTCCTCTTCCTTTTTACTGTAATGGTCAGGTAATAGATTCCGCACCTTCATTTGATTCTATAACAGAAGTGTGCCTTTGTTTCAATGTAAGGAAATGTTCATATTTCATTCACAAACAAACAAACAAAAAAAGTAACTCAACTATACTATAGGCAGAACAATGGTGCTCCCTATATGCCTATGTCCTTATCCCCAGAACTGATGACAATATAAGGTTAAATGCTATACTTAGAGTCGCAAAGACCGTCCTCAGGATCACTGATTTTCAGGAAGAACTCACAGGACTTAGATCATGTTATACTCATGGTCACAGTGTATCACAGTGAAAGGGTACAGATTAATATCAGCAAAAGAAAGGGTACATTGGGGCAAAACAAAGGTCAGAAGAAACGGAGAACAAGGTTTCAGTTGTCCCCTCACAATGGAGTCCCACAGCGTGCACTTAATTCTCCCAGCCATAATGTGTGACAATACATTTTAAGTGTTACAAATAAGGGCAGCACCATAGAAACTTGGTTTTCAGGGTTTCTATTGGGGGTCACTCACAGGCATGCAGTGCTGGCATGATTAACCCCATCTTCTCAGCCTCCAAACCAGCAGAGTAAAAATAGGTGGCATCACCATAAACCGCAGTGTGTTAACTGCCTGAGCAATCTGGCGCCGTGTGACCCAAGCCTCAAGCACACAGAAAACTCCTATCAGGGTGAAGAGCACGTGGGATCAGAGATCACTTCCCAGGGTTAACCAAACGTCAGTTCTGAAACTGGTATTTTCTTACTAATGTGCAGAGTCTGTACAACCCAGGCTGGACTAATCTTTTCCTGCACACATGGTAACAGGAAATTAAGGTCACACATGGAGTCAAGCTGGAGATGGGGAGTATATCCTGTTGCACTTCTGTCTCCAACTTTCCCCTTATTATAAGGACACCAGTCATGTTGTAATAGGTCCAATTCCAGTGTGACATCGTTTTAACTAAGTAGGTTAGCAAAGACTCTATTTCCAAATAAGGTCCCATTCTGAGGAACTGTCAGTTTGGAGTCTAACATATGAATGTGGGGACACACTCAATCCAGAACACACAGAAAAACATGTTACCAAACACACAGAGGAGTGTTACCAAATATCCACATGCAAAATGGGAAAATTCACCTATAACCTACCACCCAAATATAACTACTCTACACATATTGATAACTTTCTTTCCATTTTTTTGCACTATGATATACAATAATTATTATATTAATCCAGGGTCTTTTTCTGTACATTCACTTTATGTCCTTTTAAAAAATGAAGTACTGTGGTATTTAAAAACTATATTTTACAAAGAAACTTTGGTGGCTCCATAGACACATCTGTTCAGTCAGTTGCCTGTTTCTGCTGTTTCAGTTTAGATTACTTTCTTCATATACTTCTGTAAATAGTTCTGATAATTTTCTTAGAAAAACAAGTTCACAGAGTGTAACTTCCTGGTATCGACATTTAAGGATTATCCATACCACATCACATTGATTAAGCCCATATTACAAGACAGGCATTGTTCTAAGAAAGGAGTGTCAAAACTGGGGCCCGCGGGCCAACTGTAGTCCACAATACATTGTTAATTGGTCCGCAGCAAATTCCAAAAATATATTTAGTTTACTTATATATTTACGCATTGCCAGGTTATAAACCAGGTGAGGCAATACGTACTTCACCTCAAGTGAGTGGCCCGGCTGTTTGTGTATTTTACCGCATATGGCCCTTGGTGAAAAACGTTGAAAAAAGTTTGGGCACCCCTGTTCTAAGGACTACGCAAACTAACATCTTTAAACTCACAAGGTCTCTATGGGGTATGTGGTAACAATGCTACCTCCATTCCCCAGATGAGGAAACCGGGGCAGACAGAGATTCAATAATTTGCCCAAGATCATAAGGCAAGTACATGATAGAGCTGAAATTGCTCTGAATCAAAACCATCTACCTCTAAAGTGTGTGATTTTAACAAATTCATTATCATATTGCCAAGTTACAGTCCAGAAGATGTACTGAATTACCTCCATATCAGCAAAGTCCTGTTGACCAATTTCTCAAGAATCCTCGATGCAGTTAATACACTTTCTAATAATTGCCAATTTCAAGGGTAAAAAAACTTATACCATAAAATGGACGTAATTTGCATTTCTTTGACTACTTCTTAAATGAAAGTTGATACATATATATATATATATATATATATATATATATATTTATAGAACCTTTATTTTTCAATTGTCAGTTAGGTTTGTGCCACTGAATTATAATTTCTATAGTGATGCAAATTGTGAAGTAAGACAAGATGTCTTTAAAGCATTGCTTTCATTCAAAATATTTGGGGTTTTTTTCTGCCTAGCTTCAATTATCTGGCTGTCTACAGGCCAGTTCCAGCTTTCAGTGAGCTCACAATATCAACTTTTCATAAAACTTAGATCTTTTCCACCTTTCCCATGATCATATCCACATTTTCTGGTTATCTTCTTCTCTCTCAGAATCTTGTAATCAGCCAAACACAAATAAGAAAAGAGAAAGGGAGATTAGTTCCCTTCCAGAGAACTATTCCACTAATTACTGCCTTTGAACGTTATTTTTTTATTCCATTCAATTACAATTCTAGTAATGATTCTTAAAACAGTTTAAAAAATGACAGTGTTTTTCATTGAGTATTCAGCCATTCCCAAGGGATATTTTGGGGACAAGTATATATACCTAGTATTATCTAAATGTTATAACATAAAGAATAATATTTGCTTACTTTATTCATGCATAAAGGAATTCTAATGAGTTCCTAAGCATTGGGAAGTAAACAATATTTTCTACCCGAAAATCTACATAAAGATCACATTGTTAGTGAGAACATAGTGTGTCAATAGTTTGATCAACATATGAGTGTCTATCATAATTTCTGGTATTGCAGACTTTTTTGAGAATGATGGATAAGTGATGAATAACTGAATTTTAGTTCAGCTGATGTTTTTGTTGTTGTTGTTGTTTTCAGCATCACAATACAAGTCCTAGCTAAATACATTTGAAACCCTGAGAATGAGGCAAACAACTTCCAGATTATATAGTCAAAAGGAACAATGTCCATGCCACAAGTTTCTTAAACAAAAATTTTCAGAAGGCATGTTCAATGATACTGGGAATTCCAAAATGAAGTGATTACAGGTTATAAATATGTAAACATATATAGTTGCTACTGTACCTTGCAAAGTATATCCTTAACACAGGACATATAAATAGGTTTGTTTTGTCAGTGGAATATCTTAATGATAATTGGGAACTTCAGCTCCCAGACCTTAGTCTATGAAGCAGCCTATAAAAAAGTCCAACATCTTTCTACAATTATGCACTTGAAATCAAACATCTCTCCTGTGACGATGAGGACTGCAAGTAGTTGAGTATATTTCAACCTCCTATTTCCCCCAAATTACAAAATTAGGCTCTTTAAAAACACACCAAAAGTAAGCATAATTCCAAAATCTCATCCTTCAGTGTCTAGCTGACTTCCATAGTAATAGTGTATTCGGGGTACCATTCACTAGCTACTTAAAAATAATTTATCCAATTATTCCTCCTGCTCAATCATTTCACCTCCATGCAGCCACAGGTGGAATTTACAATGATCAACATTTTTAGCCTCACTGAAGAACTAACCGCAAATCACTTGTTTTTCTTCTGCCTTATCACTATAAATGTCAGATTATTCTTTTGCCTCTAACAAACTTTTATTTTATTTTACAGTGAATATGTGTTTGCTGTGATATGCCAAAGAGTCCTTCCTCCATAATGGCATGTGTTTTGGTTTGTTTGTTTCCTAAAAGTACTAACATGAGAGAGAACACTGTTATGTTTAGATTTCTTTACTGGCATAGAACATATGGTTTGTTTCGTGGAGATTTTACCTAGAAATAATCTATAATGTCACCTACCAATCTCTTTTTGTAAGCCAGTATTATGTCTAAGTGAGCCAATAATGTACAGGTTTGATTATTTTAATGTCCTAGAGCCTCTCTATATCATGGACAAACTAAAACAATGCAGTTATAGCCCAGAGAATGCATAGGAATTTCCTATAATTGCAACCTGCATTCTAATCTGTTATCATTTTACCGGTAAACGATTTACAGCAGTGTGTCCACTCCTGAAAATACATTCATAAAAATAGTGTCTCTCATGTTTCAGAAAACTGTTCTCAGTTTATCAGCATGCATTTTTTTTCCCTGATAAGAGAACAAACCTGGCTGGCATCTGACAGGTATAAATTAGTGTGCATGTGTTCCACCATGGGATGCCTGTCAAAATCTCTCAAAAATATTGGTTTCCTCCAGTCCTTTTGTTTATAATTCCTTTAACATGAAGCGATCATAATAGCCTAAACCCTCCCACAGACAAAACAGTGACTAGATACATTAGCTCTTTTTGGAGTTGTCTGAAGGTTTCACTTACTGCTAAATTCACCCATGGGGCAAACAGTACCACCTAACTTTCTCAATTTGAACTGCTTACCGTGTGTTTCTTTAATAACTTTTTTGTCAGTGGAAGACAAGCAACAATCTCAAGAATGTATATATCCTGACAATCTTATTAAAATTCACAAATATATTTCTGTCAGTCTCAAACACAAGGAAAAAAAAATGTTCCCCAAAGATGATAGATAGCACCATAAAGTATCAGTGAAAAAATATGTAAATTTATGATTTTCTAGACATTGCTAGAAATTTTAGGATGAAGTTGATTTTGTCATTTAATACTTGGCCAGTGTTAACATTAATGTTGACAGTGATAACGATAAACCCATGTAAACAAAAAAACTAATTTTAACAAAAATAGATCTAAAAGTGATTTTCAATTAAAGGAAACAAGTTTTCCACTTCAATGCTTTTATTTATTAGGAAGTGGGGTCAAGGTTGGTGCTATGGTCCTTCAGTAAAATGATGTTATAGTGTATTTATAGTAAAGAGCTATGTCGGGAACCTGTTCTAAGGATGGTAGTCTTCAATTCTTTAAAAAATTACTATTTGTTTAGGTAAAAGTATGAAATTATTATTTTTAAAACATCTCCAATAAGTAAAAGTTAAAGGCTTCATGCATTTGACTTAAACTTAACCAGGAGTGCAGTAAAATGGCAGAGATCCGTAGCTGAGACCTAAATGACAGAGGTTTTGCAGCATATGATTTCTCACGTTTTGCTTTGTGTTAGAAGGACATGTAACAAATTGGTATACCTGATGGCACTTCTAGTACCTCACTGATTAGCTGAGCTTTTAGAAAATTCCAGGAAGCAAAGTTCCATTAGGGATAAGCTTTCATAGAATAGCTCAAATATTATTTCTGCTCATAAAATCGTAGCTTTTTTTGTATCCATGTCCATAGAATGACAAATACCCAGCTGGAAATTGTACAATTTACTCACCAGGATTCCACTTCTTTCTGAAGTCAGAATATTTCTCATGTTACATCAGATTAATTACAATTATCATTTTATATTCAATTTAATATTTTTGATGTTTTGATAAATTTAAATCCTAGTTTTTTTCTGATATAATAAATGTAAAAAATAGACACACTACTACAGAAATGATAAAAACCTAAGAAATGAACACGCATAAAACTGCCAGCTCTATCAAAAGGGTTTTGGCCACAATTTATAAGATTCAAGCATGGATTTTCTTCATCACATCTATACTCTCCTGAACTCATGGAAGTAATCATTATCTTGATTTTTATGTTAATGATTTTCTTGCCTTAATAAATTTTCTCATATTTCTGCTTTCACACATGGGTTATTTAGGAGTGTGCTGCCTAATTTACATATACTTGTGTATTTTCTCTTATTTATTTTGGGTTTAACGATGTCTTCTACCTTAGAAAATCAGTTAAGCAGTTTTCACTCTTTTTCTATTCTGAAAGATTTTATGTAAGTTTTGAATATTTAGATGAACTTGGCAGAAGACAGTTAAAATCTTCCACTTTGAAGAGTCTTCTGACTCTATTTGGAGTTTTATGGTTTCTTTGATATATTGGCTCTCTCTCATAGTGCCTAGTTTGCATGTTGGCTACACACAGTTTTTTCATTCCTATAATTTCAAGAAGAAATTCCCTGTGAAGAGAATACGTGGACCAGACTGATTAGAAGAAGCTGAGCAATGGTACAGGCCAATCATCTTCAGGCAACCCCATAGGTAGCCTTGGAGCTCAATTCAGGCTCAATTCATGCTCAATTAGCTGGGATTTAATACCTCTTTCTCAATCAGTTATCTGATATGTTTGGTCTGATATATTTGCTTGTCTGATACACAAGACATGCTCTTGCAAGAGGTGACTGTTGACAGCTGAAGCAATCCTCAAAGCTAATGAGAGTTGAAGACTTTAGGCTGATGACATTCACAGCAATGAGTCATTCCTTTGAGAGGATCATGAGTCAAGCATATGTTCATGAACATATGAACAATACATATGTTCATGTTCACCGTATCAGAAACAAGGTTTTCTTTTCCCTTTGTTCCTTTCTATGTTCCTTTCCATCTCCCATCCCTTGACTCAACTTTTTTTAATATATACATATATATATATTCTTTGTTCCTTTCCATCTCCCATCCCTTGACTCAACTTTTTTTTAATATATACATATATATATACAACCATTTTCTTTTAACTAGAAGATTTAGTATATTTTCATGCAATTATACTAGTTACCTATATGAAATTTTATTGTAAAATTTAATTTAAGGTCCACTTTTTATTTTTAAGTTGGAGACTGAAATGATTTTTATCACATTAATACTTGAAAGATATTTTCACTGGCTTAAGAATTGTAGAGTGGCTTAATTAATTTGTTTATTAATAGCACATGAAAGATGGTATTCCACTGCTCATGGTTTCCATTGTTGCTCATGGGAAGTCAGTAAACACTCTATTCTTTCTTTGAAAGTAATTTTATTACTTACACTCCTTAGATTCTTCTAAGACTTTTCATTTATTTTCTGCAGTTCGATAAGATGATTTAAGGGATTCCTCTATTGTATACTTACAGGGATCCATGGGGTTTTGTAATATTTGACTTTTTTCCCTTTCATGAGTTGTGTCCTTTTACCAATGGCTCCCCATCATGGGGTCCAATTTGCTTGTGTGCCAATTCCTACCTGTATGTTTATCATATTATTCTTTAAAAAAATGCACTGTGGAGCAATGTGCATCCTTGAATGAGGTTATTCTCCTCTGAGTAAGTTAAAATTTGCTTTGACCAATTATTTGGAGACATACCAGTCTGGAATCACCTCAAGTCAATTGAAAGCTTAATTGTCTTTAGATTACAAAGGCTTTGAAAACCTAGACTTTCACTTTTCACTAAGATTTCTTCACTTATATTGAGCCTTTAATACAGAGGGATCTTGTTTTTGTGTAGTGGGTCCTGTGCTAGAATACCATTTTCTGAGACTTTGATTTTGGTGGGGTTTTTTTTGTTTGGTTGGTTGTTTTTTTCCCTTTCACTACCCCCCGCCCAAAAAAAAAAAGGTAAGTAAAAATATGCAATTAAGACCAAAGGCACTTTAAGTTGTTTTGCTCTTTGTACACTAATATTTCTTAGAATTTGGCCAAATTAGTTTTTACTATCTTGTCAATCCTAGATTCTTTTAAAGATTATGAATATATGTTATCCAACTTTTCTAGTTATTTTCATCAGGAAATTTTTCCCAAATAACCTAACCCATTATTTCTGGAAATGGAAGCTCACATGTATAAATAAAAAAAGACAAGGATATTGATTATTAGTGTAACCTAGTTCTCAAGGCACAGAAGAGCAAAGGATTTGCAGCTTCCCCAGTAAGAGATGAAAACTTTCTCACTCTTTAGTGATACTTAAATGCAAAGTTAAAATTTTCTTCTTGATGTGATTAACACACAATCCCATTTCCCTAGTCAATCATGAAAGTTCAAAAAGATCGTACCTTACTATACACATGTGGCAGTTAAAGAAGAATTTTGCTTGTGCCTGAATTGTTAATTGACAATAAATCAACTGTTGTTGTACAGTTCAACGTTGGTGAAATATTTGGTAGCAAATCGGGGTACATTTTTCTTTAATATGGAAGCATTGAAAGACATTGACATTGCATTTTTAATTGAAACCTAATTGTTTATGTAAAGGCTACTGCATACAAAATTAAAAGTGGCCCAAATATCAATCAGTGATAATGTGCATTCATGCTGAAAAAGACTCTTTCTTTCAAATATAAGAGAAAGCATATTCAGTAATTTCACAAGTTTAAGATCATTCAATCTTTTCAGTCTGAGACAAAGAATAAAAAAGCAAATGTGGAAACAAATTAAAGCATTGTAACTGAATCTGTTGCTCTTTAATGTCAAAACTGTGTTCAGAGTCTTTCACTCCTACCATTTGGATGCATCTGTTACAGGCATAAATGAAAGCATGGGATAATTTCAACACGCATTTGCTTGTTGAATCTTACTCTATTAAATCTTCTATTGCATATTCCTTTACAAATCAAAGCCTTTTTAAAGACAAATTGCAAATCTATTCTTCATGGTAGAGCCATAGATACTAAATGTTAATCACAACCAAAGAGATGTTTACAAAGCCTAATTTCCAAAATTACAGTGTATTTTGTTTCTGCAACAAGTTTTCAATATTGCTCTATTATTTGAATAATCAAAGTTAGGACACAGAACACTAAACTATATATTTCAAAGTCATTCTGAATAATATTTTGTATTAAGTAGTATTTATTCTTAATAAAAACTCACATATACATCTGAAATAACAGGAAAGATAATAATAGTTCTCAAAGTTACTTAAAATCACACAGTGTTAGTCTATTTCAGGCAAGATGTTCCTTTTTTGGAGAAAAGTTACCATTCGTACTTTATGAGATTTTTCAGTCCATATTACAAAAGACAGATTGCTTTAGAATAAATTGTGAACTTGGGTAATACGGTTATTTCACTTTTCATAAAATTGAATTATAAATGGAATGTGAAAAAATTGAAACATTCTATTACCATTTATGGTCAACTGATAATAGAACGTTTCAATTTTTCACATAAAACATCTGCCTATATTTTCCTTATTATTTTCCACTCAGTTTATATAGCCCTTATACTGAAATGTAAACATGGTATACCAGCCCTATATCAAAGTATGTTGGGGTACGATGATGACACTTTATCTATTTGTTTTGTTATATATATTTTAAGGTAATCTTACTTCAGAAGGAAATTATATTTTTAACTTCTAAATTGACTAGAAGGTCTTTTCTACAGGAGTGATGGCTGTCTGAATTTGGTTTTTAGGACAAAGAAAACATTATTAAGCATTAACATAAATGAGATACTCTTACTCTAGATTTACAGAAATGATATATAGTTTTTATGAAAATAAGTATAATGAGTATTATACTTAATCATTTCTATTTTACAATTTATTTTAATGGAATAGATACTTTGAATCAACATTTTTTAATTCAAAGCAAAAAGCAACATAAATCTTGGTTAAATTTTTTTTCAAAAGTCAATGCATTCAAAACATAATACATATAATTTCATCATTTTCACTTTATTTTCTAGATTCATGTTCTTTTAAAGCATGGAATTCTTTTCTATAGCCCGACTCACGTATAAAAATAAATACTAACTGTTTGGGAATAAGTCGTCAACCCCACAGAGAAATTTTTCATAATGGCATCCTGCTTTCAGCAGTAAATTGAATCATACTGTGGTGACTATAAGAAGCAGCACTTCCATCAATTAGATGAATTTAATCTTTAAAGAGAAGCTCAGTTTGATAGCCATTAAGTGCACCTTAAATGAAAACAAAGAGCACACCTTTTCATCTCAACAGAATTAATTCAAAATAGATTTTTAACAAAATACATATATCATAATTTGATTTGGATGACATGCATAGATAATCTGCTTAAATCCTCATGGGCCATACATATGGACCATTAATTACGTGGATAGACTTCAATATTCAAACTTTGGTAAAACTTTGTAGGTCTTTGTTTCAGTAAGACCTCATAAAATAATTGTTTATGCTCTGAATGTATGACACAAATTTCAAATATATTTAACAATACTTACAGTACGATATTATTGAAAAACAAAAATAAAAGAAATATCATACTAAGAGAAAGGATTCCAGATTAAAAACATGGCTTTAATAGTTTTGTTGCTATAAAATTTAAATTTTTCTTTTATACTTCTTATTTTGTGAGCCATTTAGTGTACCTCCCAATTACTTACATATTCTTTGCAACAGTTTTTGTTTTGTAAAACTAAAGAAAATCTTTCAGCTTTACTGAGTGAAAAAAAGAAAATCATCCAGAGACTCTTATATTCCCAACAAGATAAGACTGTAAGCTTGGTGGAGCTGACAATCTACAAAGTGATGCTGTGCAATAAAAGTAAGAGTTGGCCTGAATGCAATGTTTGAATTTTAAATGCCTAAACTCAATATTCAATCTCTGAGTATGTGTGGGTTTGTATGCGTGTGAGCACATAAGTGTATAGACCCCCACCCCAAATCTGGGATTCTATTCACAAGCATTCTGATTTTAAATGTACATATTAAATTAAATTTTGCAAGCCTACCAAAGATTAGAACATTGCTATGTGCCAAATCAAATTAAAGTTCACATTTTCCAAAGGCCTCTCCCATCATTTTTACCAAAGTTCAGTTTCTCTCCACAGCATGTAATGCATACAAAACGGCATCAGGCTCACTCTGAATATATTAGCTTAATGCACAACTAGCCACTGCCATCTAGTAAAAATGACCTTTCCAAGTAAACTCTCCCTCTGCCAACAGAGGCAAAATATTGCAAACAATCTATGTACACTATTAAATATGACTTATGATAACTCAGCCATAAATGAGAAGCATATGGTCCTTCATTTTTAAAAATGTTATTAAAAATCTGGCAAGTCCAACAAACACATTGTGTTAAACATCATGGTATGTACTGGCAGAAACAGCACCAATAGATATAAAAAATAATGTTAAATGGAATCTCACATTTCTAACAGCAATAAAACATCTTGAGAATAGGTGGAAGCATACATTCCTAATTATTATATCTACCTCTCTGATTTCAACTTCCACTTTTTAAAATATACTACACTTTTAAAATATCCTACACCTTAGTTATAATGTCACCATGTCAATGTCTGTGACAACCTTTCATAAGGATTTGAATTTACAACTTTTCCTTTAGTATAGGATGGACTTACATCTCTTTCTCTAGTGTGTTCTTATTTTTAAAGAATAAGCTATAATTTTACTCCTTCAATGGAGTCTTGAATATGTCTTCCAAGAATAATCTTTAAAACCCTCTGTTATTTTTAATTATCACATTATTCTTATAATCCTTGACATACTGTAACATAATTATTTAACATATCCCCAGTCTATCACAGTATCTTCATTTCCACACTTTTTTTCTCTCTGTCTGAGCCTTTCAATATTCTCTTTTTCTCCTTGTTTTCCCTGACTTCCACTGAGAACTATGGGATGTCTTATGAGTTAAGATGAATGAAGTAATGCATTAACTGATGGATAACCTAAAGGGAAAGGAAACAGAATATGGTAGACACTATAATTTGTGTGCTCAGTAGCCTTTTTTTTTTTTTTTTTTTTTTTTTGCTCCTTTTATGATTCTACAGTTTTAATATTGTTCTGTTGTTCACCCTACACTACAGGTCTCAGAAAACCCATATTGTGGCCCTGTTCCATTGATAGACTAAATTAGGGGTGGGTATATGATTTGGGTCTGAGCAAAAAGACATAAAACAAAGTCTTCTCACTTGCTTTGATGCCTTTTCTTTTCTCTTTTCCTCTCTCTCTCTCCTTAAAATAAGAAACAGTTCTTCATTTTTGTTGTACATTTTAAAATCTATAGTTAATACTTTGAGCTAAGGAACTCATTCTTTGACTGTAAGGTTAAATAGTCTGAGTTGAACATTTAAGGATAGACTAGAAAAAAGATCAAAATTCCGATTCCTTCATGATACTGTTGAACCACAGATCTAATAAAATCTGAAGCAATTCTACTACTATATTTTTCCAAATTTTTAGTCTTTTGTGCATTATTTATTAAAATATTCCCCATTCCACCCTTGAGATGCCAATTAGAAAAATTTTAGACAACTTGATATTGTCATACAGAAGAATAAAACTTCAGTTTTTTCAAGTTTTTTTCCTCTGAGCTACAGTGTAGATAGTTTCAATTGTCTTGTTTTCAAGTTCACAAATTTTCCTTATACATTTTTAATGTTCTGATAAGTCCATTCAATTAATATTTCATCTGATACTGTATTCACAGGAATCCTTATTGATATAAACTAGAAAATGTAACAGCACACACTCCTTGAGAATCAAAGTCTCGATTTTTTAAATTTATCTTTTTTTTTAATTGTTAAATTATTTTCTTTTCTGTTGCAGTTGACATTGAATATTTTTATATTAGTTTGAGGTGTTCAGCATAGTGGTTAGATTTATATAATTTATGCAGTGATCCCTTCAACTAGTCTAGTACCCACCTAACACTATACATAGTTGTTACAATATTATCGACTATATTCTCTATGCTGTACTTTACATTCGTAATCTTTTCAAATTACTGTATTGGAATTCTTCAGTTAAGTACTCAGAAGTGAAACTGCTAGGTCTTAAGGTAGTTCTATTTTTAACTTTTTGAGGAACCTCCAAATTGTTTTCCAGGGTGGCTACACCAATTTGCAATCCTATGAACAGGGCAGAAGGGTTCCCTTTTCTCCACATATTTGCCAAGACTTGTTTTTTGTTGATTTACTGACAATACCCATTCTGACAGGTGTGAGGTAATATATCATTGTGGTTTTGACTTGCATTTCTATGAGGTTTAGTAATGTTGATCATCTTTTCATTTCTATTGGCTATGTGTATTAGTGTGTCCTTTGGCAAAATGTCTATTCAATTTCTCTGCCCATTTTTTTTTTTTAAATTGGATTTTTTTTCGGTGTTGAGTTGTATGAGTCCTTTATAAATTTTGGATATTAACCTCTTATCAGATATAACACTGGCAAATATTCAACTATTCAGTAGGCTGTCTTCTCATTTTGGTTTTGGTTTCCTTTGTTTTGCAAAAACTTTTTAGTTTTATATAATCCCGTTTGTTTATTTTTTCTTTTGTTTCCCTAGCCTGAGGAGATAAATCAGAAAAAAAAAAATTATTAAGAGCAATGTCAAAGATTTTACTTCCTATGTAATCTTCCAGTATTTTTATGATTTGGGGTTTTACATTTCAGTCTTTAATTCATTTTTAGTTTATTCTTCAATGGTGTAACAAGGTGATCCAAGTTTCCTACTATCTTTACCCCACTGTATATTCTTGTCTCCCTTTTCATTGATTAAATGACCATATAGGCCTAGGCTTATTTCTGGGCTTTCTATCCTGTTTCATTGATCTATATGTTTGTTTTCATGCCAGTACCATGCTGTACTGATTACAATCAACTTTTAGTATAGTTTGATATCAGGTAATGTGACACCTCCAATTTTGTTCTTTCTCAAGATTGCTGTGGCTATTAGGGGTCTTTAATGGTTTCATATAAATTTTAAGACTATTTGTTCTAGTTCTGTGAAAAATGTCATTGGTATTTTGATAAGTGTTGCTTTGAATTTATACATTGCCTTGGTTAGTCTGAACATGTTAATGATGTTAATTTTTCCCATCCATGAGCATTGTATATGCTTCAATTTATTTGTATCTTTCTCTATTTCTTTCTTCAGTGACTTATAGTTTTCTGAATATAGGTCTTTTGCCTTGTTGGTTAAATTTATTCCCAGGTATTTCTTTTCTTGATGCAATTGCAAATGATATATTTTTTTTAATTTTTCATTCTCACAGTCCATTATTGTTGTATACAAATGAAACCAATTTCTGAATATTAATTTTGTACCCTGGTACTTTACTGAATTCATGTATTAGTTCTAATAGTTTTTGTTGTTTGTTTTGGTTTGTTTTTTGTTGTTGTTGTTGTGTGGAATCTCTAGGGCTTTCTATATATGGCAACATGTCATGTGCAAATAATGATAACGTTACTTCTTACTTTCCATTTTGGATGCCATTTATCTATCTATCTATCTATCTATCTATCTATCTATCATCTATCTATCTGTCTATCTTGCTTGCTTGATTGCTGAGGCTAGGACTTCGAATACTATGTGGAATAAAAGTGGTGAAAGTGGGCATCCTTGCCTTATTCCTGATTTTAAGGAGGGTGCTTTTAGCTTTTCCCCATTGACTATGATGTTAGCTGTGTGATGGTCATCTATGGCTTTTATCATGTTCAGGTATGTTCTCCTCTATTCCCACTTTGCTGTCAGTTTTTATCATAAATGGATGCTGGATTTTGCCGCACACCTTTTCTGCATCTACTGATATGAACATATGATTTATATCTTTCATTGTATTTAAGTGGTGTATCATGTTAATTGATTTGTGTATGGAGACTCAAGTTCTTTAAACATTCATGATTGTAAGGGTTAAACTGGTAATTCATTTAAAGTTTTCCCTCTCATTTACTTGACTTTCCACTCTTTAATAATATCCTCCTTTTTTTATCACCCTCCTTCCATTTTCATCACTACACAGTGTACCTTCTTTTCAACTAAAGCTATTCTAACTACTATTTGTTTTATAAACTCTGCATACTTATCCCAGCTCTTATTTCAACAATTACCAAGTCATTGATTCTTTAATCTCAAAAGGACCTTCCAGACTATACCTCTTGATCTCATATCTCTATAGTTATTCATCCATTACTTATCAACCACTTCCTTTTCTCCTCTTTCTATCACCAGCTCTAAGCCAAGGGCCTATCACATCAATCAGCAATTTTCTGGTGTTATCAGTTCTCTTTCCCCTATGTCATTCTATTGTTCCAAACTTGGATGTGAACATAGAAATTAAAAACTCAGTGGAATGGCTGCTTTATCTATATTTGCACTTATTTAATGGAGAAGAATATATTAGGTGGGTGCAAAAGTAAATGTGGTTTAAAAGGTTAAAAATAATTGCAAAAACTGCAATTACTTTTGCACCAACCTAATAAAATAATAGAACTATATAGAAAGGAGGCACTACCCTATCTGGGACCCCATTGCCTTAATTAATTTATCTATTTATTCATACAGGTGTTTTTTTTCTTTTTCATTCTTCCCAAAGGCATTTTCAAATTTTTTCACTCTCTTCAAATCTTCACCACCTCCTTCCCCATCTTGCATCAATTCCATTTTCAGAATAAAAATATTACCAAAATGAATACAATCTGAGTTGAAATCTAATAAAGCAAAACACAAGTTTGCAATTATAAACATAAGGTAAATCCTGAATTATAGTTAATTAAAGAATATAGACCATAGAAGGTAATATAGGAAGTATAATCCTTGGACACAGTTTTAATGTCTCATTCAAGAACAAGATAAACTATTCAGTAGTTTAACCTAGTTCTGAGAGCTTTTCTATGTATACGAGTATCATGAACATTAAAAAATTTTGAGTCATTCACTGTTCCCTGAAAGCCCATTCATAGTACTATGCAATTGCCCAGGTAGTTTGCTTAGTTCACTCATCCACTTTTCTCTATCAGTTCCTATTCTTTCAAGACACAATTCAAAATGCAATGTTATCATTAAGGCTTCTTTCAGAAGTAATGAGCATAAGACATATGAGAGGAATATGGACATATCATGTGAAGAACTTGTTTAAAATAATGTCACCCATGATGACATTGTCACCAGTCGTAGCATAAATAAAGTTTATATTTCAATGTCCCCACAAATCAATGTCATTTGAGTACAATGAGTCCCACTCTTGTCAATCCAACTATCCCTGATATTCTCATTTAAATATCTCTGAAAAACATCAAACTCAACAAATCCAAGATCAAGTTTATAACTTCCTATCAGTAAATTTTCTCTTCTGAAAATTTTCCCCAAAATACATAAAACTGAATTTTCACTGGACTATTTAAAATTATTAAAGGGCTTTTCAATGGTCATAGGATAAAGACCAAAATTTACTTTCTGCCAGGATTTCTTATCCTCTGGCCTTCTTTCCTTCTCTAACTTTATCTCATGCAACAGTTTCTTTTGTTCTGGGTGCCAGATTCACACTGATCATTTCACTGTTCTTCAAATGCACATGCTGACTCCTATTTGAGGGACACTCTACAGGCTATTCCCTTTGAAACTGTCTTTCTTATAACTGAGTTACTGGTTTGTCTGTTTTTCTTTTTCAATCTTTCAGACAACATCATAAGTAGCCCTTATTAGAAAATCTTCTTCTGACATATAAGTCTAAATCATGCTCTTTTGTTATAAGCACTTATAAAACCATGAATATGTTTCCTTCAAGTTACATAAATCATTTGCATAAATCATTTGCATTTCATTAGGGGGAATACATATATATATATATATATATATATATATATATATATATATATCAAGATATATATATGAGGTTGGACAATTAATTTCATGAACTCATCCTAGGAAAAGTGCTACACATCTCATTGCTGAATATCACTACAGTCACCTTTGAAATACTCCCCTTGGGAAGCTATGCACTGACATCAGTGCCTAGTCCACTCTCCAAAGAAATATTGGAACTCTATTTCTGGAATGGCCCTCAGAGTTGTCGTATTATTCTTGATGTCCTGAATGTCATCAAAATATGTTCTTTTCAATATTTCCTTTATCTTCAGGAAAAGAAAGAAGTCATTGAGGGCTAGATCAGGTGAGTAGATAGGTGTTGTCACGCAGCAGTCTACCAGTCTGTCTCCTCGTACCTGACCCTAAAGAAAGGAGTGTCTGTGAGACTGATCCTTTCAGGGACATTGCTTCACCTTTGTGCTTACATCTTATGTTTCCCTGTTTGGCCCCAAAGGATGGCTGGTTAGTCGATGACGGGTAAGATTCCTCAAGGAAGGAACAACCTAAGACAGGCACAGTAACATAGGGGCCATCAGGAGAACTAACGGGGTTGATAGAGGAGGGCATAGACCTTCACCTTCCCCCGGCTAAGGACAGCTTCTGCCTCTGTGGCTATATTCCTTCCCACAACCTGCTTGGGAAGAGATTCAATGATGTGATGATATCAGTTCTCCATCTATTCATATCAGTAAGTTTCAGCATAAAGGTTTTGTCCCTTGGGGAGGTACATACAACAATTACTAAGACATCCTGTGACTTTCAGTTCCAGCTGCTTACAGGCAAGGGTAATTGGTTTGAATCAGTTTCTTAGTATAATGTATGAAATTCACAGACCATGGAGAAAACAATGTTACTTCCTCATGTATACATTAATAAAAGCCACAAGGTGGCCCGATTTGGGGCTCTCAGTCCTTTGAAGCTGTGAGACCCTTGGCCCCTAGTGCATAAATCTCTTGACTTCTGTTTCTTTCTTAGCCCTTCACCACCCCTTCTCGTTCTCTCATTGCCTGTGTCGTGCTGGACATGACAGGGAGGTTGTTCCAATACAGTTACTTGTGTACTGGCTAAAAACTCCCTCATAGACAGTGCCACATGAGCAGATACATTGTCATGATGCAAGAGCCATGAATTGTTGGCAAAAATTCAGGTCATTTTTATCTTTTTCACGCAGCCTTTTCAGCACTTCCAAATAGTATAAACTTGGTTAACTGATTGTCCAGTTGGTACAAATTCATAATGAATAATCCCTCTGATATCAAAACAGGTTAGCATTCCTAATGAATTCATAATGAATAATAAAGGTTAAATTCATAATGAATAATCCCTCTGATATCAAAACAGGTTAGTAACATTGGGAACATCTTCGCAACAAGTTCATTAACTTAATTGTCATCAGACTTCTTACATTCCTCTTTATAATCTCCTGAGGATGACGGCTACTGTGTTTTCACTTATCAGTGTGCCACCAGCACTGAGCACAGTACTAGGTACATAAGAGCTAATGAATTAATGTTGAAATATGCTTTTAGAGAAAGCAAGAATAACAATGCTTCTTTGGATATAAAATTATGGCCTAAGTAAATAACATTTTATAAAATTAAAGCATTTTGAGAAGATGAATTCATTATCTATCCACTGGTATGAAGCATATAAAATATTAAGTATAGTATTAATTTGAACACTGATAAAAGTAGGAAATTTTAAATAAATGAAAAAATCCCCAAATTATTTTAATGCTTTTCCCCACTCAGTAACTACTGCCTTCCATTAATTCTATTCAATAATCTTTTTTAATCTTTGAAAGTACATGACATTTTGACAAAATTCAATGACTGTACTGTCAACTAAAAATGAAAGTGATACATGTGTCTTTTTTATTAGACTTCTTAGGAAACAGTTCTGTCTATGCTTAAGATCAGGAATAATTTTACTTCTGTAGCATTGATCAGTTAGTTTCTGTGAATCCTGTAATGGCCATGTTGGTTCTTTGTATTGGCTACTGGAAAGCCAATGAGCAAATTTTAACTAAGTCAAATAAGTATATAGGATTTCATAAAATGTATATTTTTGTATTAGTTTAGTTCCTCTTAGTATTTTAATACTTTTTTTATATTTATAACTTTAGTTTTTTCCCAATGATTTTTTTTAATATGTTAGTAACATAGTATAAGCCACTCTACATCTTTCTGGAACAAAAACAAACATACATATTAACAAAATAAATAGCAGGCTTACTGTACACACTAAAGAAAGATATTGTGGCATAATTGGGAACTCTATACCATTATTCTCATGATGTTGACATGAAACATTAAAAGATGAGACAGTCCTGTTTGAACAAACGTGCTGCTTTGACTGTGTGGTAATAAAAGTAGATCCTCAGCAACTGAAACCTTAGAAAGTGGAGTAGTATTTGGCATTTTACTCAAGTATATATATATGAGTGGTTGGTGTCTTTATGTATACAGTTAAGGAATGAGATATAGAACATTCTTACATCAATTCTTAGTGAAAGAGTATCCTGGAAAATTTATAAAATAAACACATAACTGATATTATATTTTACATCTATCTCCTATTATTGGTAATAAAATTATGCTCATGTTTTAATATAATATTTTTTCAGTTCTATTCAAACTTACTACAATATTTTTTTGGTCTACTCGTTAGTCTTCTGTTAATTCAGGACCTTGTCCTATATTCCCTAATCCTAACCCCTTGCTCAATATTCAAAATCCTTACCCCACTCTGCATATTTCACTGAATTACAAATCTAACCTTCTAAACATACCTAATTATGTCATTTCTCTACTCAAACATCTTTTGTAACTGCCATTTTCCACAGAAAATCCTTGGCCTAGCAATCCCAAGCCCACTTGGCTCTAGCGTCATCTTTTCTTTCTAATATTCCATATGTTTCAAACAAACTAGGCCAACACTGATTTTCAAATATACCTATACCCTTTCTTTAACTCTCTCTTTATGCAAACTTTTTGCTTATTGGGCTGCATGCATCTCTAACTTGAAATCCTAGTGACTCTAATACATAATTTAGATATCACTTTCATGAAGTCTTTTCAAGAAACTGTAAATAACTTTTCCTGCTGTTTCTTCTTAGCCATATTTTTCTCTCTTGTTACCTAAGCACTGGATAGCTTGTTTTACCCCTATGTCTTACTTTTCTCATTTTTTTTTTTAACTAAATTATTTGAAAAAGTGACCGGAGCTTATCCTTTTTTGTATCTCTCAGAGTCTAAAGTATTCTTCTATAGACAATTTTAAAAAGCACATATTGCAT
This sequence comes from Rhinolophus ferrumequinum, assembly GCF_004115265.2. Lineage (NCBI taxonomy): Eukaryota > Metazoa > Chordata > Mammalia > Chiroptera > Rhinolophidae > Rhinolophus > Rhinolophus ferrumequinum. The sequence goes on along the minus strand of NC_046287.1, from coordinate 18,115,092 downwards.
TAGTGGTTTGATACCTACAATAACTGATTACACTACTTAAAAATGTTAAGGCACATTAATTGTTTCTGAGAGATGGTATACCATTTCTTTTCCTAAGATGTGGCCTTAAGAGTATTGTATGTTGGCCTAACACCAGGAAAGTGAAGCAATGATTTACAGAATATCAGACATAAGATTTTGTAAATAACAAATATTGTAAAATTTTCTCATATTTCCTTATTCACACACCAATATTAAAAAAAGAAAGAAAGAAAGAAAAGGACACATATAAGAAGGAATCCCTGTTAGAAACTTGTCAGGGACCATGTCTCTTTAAATATTTTAGGATGAAAAGTAAAGCTAATCGTTTAGATAATGTTCTTTAAAGCAGCAAATCAAATGAATTTTACATAACAGGCAGCTAGTTTTTATCAGGGGAATAATGGAATAGAGGCATTGTTCTCAAGCAATCAATTGGAGTAACAAAACGGAAACGGAAAAGCTATTATGCAAATATATGGCTAGGTACTGTTAATCTACTTTGGGAGCTTTAGTACAGGATATGGGAAGACTGCAGATTCAAACTTCCCTGCTGTGTGACTGCCATTCCCCAGATCATTCTAATGGTTTCTCATGGTAGAGGTATTAAAAGTGACACTTCTGTCCAACAAATCAATTTCTGTCATGTAGACTCCCAAATCTTAAAGTCTATCATTTGAAGTTAAAACATAAAAAATAACTAAAATATTATAAATAATAAGTAATATAAATAAAAAAAATGCCAGTGCTAAATCTACAGTTTGAATAGAAAAATTCAACTATTAAGCATTGTAGAATATCAAGGTCATAACAATCTGCAGTAGTAAAACAAGAAGAATCTCAATAAAGATATTGAATAATTACTCTGAAAGCAGAAAAATAATAAACAAACAAAAGATGCTAAAATATGACACAATGACATAAGTCATATGGATTTACATTCCTAATTTGCTTACTCACAGTTAGCTCAGTATCAGTCTTCCGAGAAAATGAGTCATATATGCAAATCCAGATATTCCTTTTGAGATAACCTAATTTTTATTATCTTACACAACTATCTTGACAGAAATGTGAAAGAAATGACTATGACTTCCAAAATCAATGAGCCATTAGAAAGAGAAGTGACAGTCTGAATACTGTGAAAGTTAAGGAATGACGATTAAAACAAAGAGGTGTACCCTGTGGATACAACTACTGCTGCCTTTTAGAGCCTACCACTTCAGCATGCTTAGTAGGAGTAATGGTTCTTAAAAGTATCTTTCTTAATGTAAAAGGTATCATTATATTTTCTGTAAATTATCTTTGAATCTTCATAGAAATGTTATTGATTTTTTTTTTTCAAAAAGATCTAAAGGCAATAAACTGAATAGGAAAAAGGAAATGGAGCATTCCACTTTTCCCTGGAATTATTTCAAACTCAAATCAGTTCAGAAGCAACTGAACTTTTCAACAGAAAAGAAATAATAGAAAATTACCTGAGGTTGTGAGTTATTAGGACCAGTTACAGAAAGTTCTATTGTTAAAATCTAATCTATAAGCATTCTAATAACATCTAATTACACAGAGAAGCTGAAAATATGATGACAATAATTATGGTAGAAAGCACAATATTGATATGCTCAGAACGGTGAAATAGGAACTGGAAAAACTACTTTCCCATTTTTATTAAATCATTTACCTTAAGGTGTACTGAGTAAAAAGTGGGAAAGTTAGTCATGGAAAACAAGCAAAACAGAAATCTACGGAATAATTAGTGTAGAAAGGATAGTAAGTCCAAATCCAGGTTGTAAAATGGTCAATATCACTATTAATTCTAATTAAATTAATTATAAATGACCTATATTAAAGACTGAAAGTCCTTTGTGTTCTACAGTTAGATGTATAAATATAAGAAAAATATCATAACTTTGTCATATCATTATGATTAGTAAATGACATAACTCATTTAAAGTCCAGAGAAGAATGTCTTGCACATAGCAAATGCTCAACAAATATTCATTGTTATCAATATTATTGTTCTTATTATTGGAGTTTCTGTTGTGATTTTGATTATTGTTTGAACTTATTTCCACAAAACATTTAAATGCAATAGGGTAGTGTAAAAAGTACAATATATGAAGTGTGATCAAACAATAGGGTTAATGCTGCGGCCAAGTGCCATCCAACGGAAAGGCAGGGATCTTTAATACGGGAAGCAGTGCATCAAACCTTAGTAACAGTGTGTGACAAGTTTCAACTTGATCGGTGCAGTCAGTTGGGTATGAACTACAGTTGAGAAATGCTGTGTTTTAAAGTGTGCCATAAATCATCCTCCATTGTGACAATGCTCTGTGTCACACATCACTTCTGGTAGAGGGTAATTTCTGTCAAATAAAAACACTATGGTATGTCATCATCCACCTTATTCACCAGATCTGGCACTGTATGACTTCTGGCTCTTCCCTGTTGCCACGCATCAGCCTACCCATCTGTCTCCTCGTACCTGCCCCTAAAGCAAGGAGAGTCTGTGAGACGGATCCTTTCAGGGACTTTGCTTCACCTTTGTGCTTGCACCTTACGGCTCCCTGTTTGGCCCCAGAAAGATGGCTGGTCAGCCAATGACAAGTAAGATTCCCCATGGGGTGGGTAACTCAAGCCAGGCGCAGTCGCGTGGGGACCAACAGGAGAAGCCATGGGATTTATAGAGGTGGGCACAGCCCCCCACCTTCCCCCAGCTAAGGAGAGCCTCTGCCTCTGTGGCTGCATTCCTTCCCACAACCTGCAAGGGAAGAGATTTAATGGTGTGCTCTCCATCTATTCATATGCATAAAGGTTTTGCCCCTTGGGGAAGTACATACATCCTGAGATTTATGGTTCTGCTGCCTGCAGGCAAGGGTGATTGGCTTGAATCAGTTTCCTATTATAATGTATGGGATTCACAGATCTTGAGATTGACAAGCTTTATCTCCTTTACTTCCCCACCTAACTAATAAAAGCTAATGTATGGGCCCGATTAGGGGCTCAGTCATTGAGACTGGAGTCCCTTGGCCTGCTTGCACACTATTCATGGCTACTGTCTTTTCTTAACCTTACACTGCCCTCCTCGCTCCCCTTGTCGGGCGGGACACGACACTTCCCCAAAGTCAAAATGAATCATGACATCGAGGCAGCCACAACAGTGCAACTAATGACACTCACAAAAGAGGACTTTCAGAATGGCTTCAGAATGTGGCAAGAATAATGGGATACGCGTATTTGAAGTGAGGGGGTGTATTTTGAGGAGTATGAATGGCAATGTGTCTTTTATTGTAAATTTTTTTATTTAAATATTCACCGTAATATTTGATCACACCGCATATTATTAAGTTTAACGGCAATAAAATAAAATGATAAAACTGCAAGCTCCTTTCTAGCTTCTGTCAAATCACTGCTTTTAAATTACCTGTTCTCTATTTATTGTATCTGTCTCAGAAAAAATAGGTGGCCCGATGTTTTTCTAAATTTAATTGTATCACGTGTGTTTACAGTTCTAGCCTCCTACCTTTTCTGGATCATATTCTATTAATGTTCTCAATTCTCTCTTAAATATTCAATCACTCTTGCCCATATGTGATGTCTATCCAAAATGCTAATGTAAACTTTGGATGCAGCTATAGTTATATAACACTTAGGGAAAGGAATAGGGCAATGATGTTTTCCTTTTAGTTAGATGATTTAATTCATTTACGTAAACCCTATTTTAAGAGAGATATAAACATACGCGTACACAATGTGGAAGCTAAAGAAAAAAACATGTTGGTAAGTTCATTTAAATAAAGTTACAAAGATTTAACCACAGTGAGAAATGTATGCTAGGCATGATTATAGACACAAAAGATAGAGTGATACAGAAGACAGAATAACCTGTTCGATGAACTTTACATTTTAGCGGAGAATATTTAAAGTAAGTAAGTTAAATTATAACAGTGATGGATGTTTTGAAGAACATAGAATAGCACAAAACTTGAAAAAGACATGAGCTGGCTTGGGAGTAGAGACAGAGACTAAATACCCATAAGATAAAGAACAAATTTTTAAAATATAAATGGTTCTTATAAGAATGAATATGTTTGTGGGATTAGGAGAAATCCTGGTATCATATTAATTGAAAGAAATGGATCAGTTGAGTTATTTTGTGTTTCCCTAGGTTCTTTTTATTCTAGAATAATGGTCACATAAGAAAATATATAACTTGGGGAGACTATGATTTTAGAAGAAATTAATTTTATAACACTTTTAGAGGACAGATGCAGAGAAAAGACATTAGAGATATTTCTAAAGTGAAAAGGGAAAGCATGTATGCAATGGTTTTTATTTCAGTGTAATGTGCTTACTTTTAACATTAACAATAAATGCTCCAGAAAAAACAAAGAAAAAAATTTCCTCAAAGGATACTGCCATCACCATAATATTTTAAATTATTGTACTTGCTATGAGATAGTAAGAATGACAGGCACTTTGTATGATTTTACCTTCAAAATAATCCAATCAGGTCAGTGCTCTTTTATCCAACTTAATAAGAACAATCTGTGGAAAGTGAAATCTAGCATACAGCTAGTGAGAGAGAGAACTACGATTCAAACCAAGCTCTAGCTGAGGCCAGTGTCCATGGCTTAATCCACAATGCTTTACCCATTTATTAGGATAAGTAAATACTTGAAAGGGATGCTATAGAGTCAGTTCCAGCATTGGACGGGTGGTTGGTGAAGTTCTGGAAGTGTGGGAGATAACATAATGCAAGAGAGTAAAACAATGAAAACAACAACTATTTCTATAATAAAAAGCTAGGCCTTTCAAATTTGATTGAATGAATTAAAGACCAGTACTCTTAATTTATAATTTACTGTGTGACTTAAGAAAGTTTCATAACTTTTCTCATATGTCTTTTCATCTAGAAACAATGATTAAAAACATGCCCTGCAAATAATAAACAAAATTAGATAAACTTTAAAAAATTGCTCAACCATATATTTAACAGACTTCTAATTCAAGGAGATAATCATTTTTACTTGTCTCACTCATTTACTCATTTATTCAACAAATATTTACTATACGTCTACTCTATATCTGGCTCTATTCTTAAGTCTGAGGAAAAATAATGGTGACAGGTATGATTCTTATTCTCCAGTAGGTTAGGGTATCAAGAAATGCTTAAAACCACTTTCCATGGTATTCTTTCATACAAAACATATTCATATATTTTTACTTACCCAAAACAAAAATAACAACAAACCTCTTACCACAAAGCTACAATTGAACACAAGGTTCATATTCTTCAGAAGCTTCTTTATTATTTAAAAAAAATCTGAATAATCGTGTCTACTAACTGCTTCCAATAATAATATTCTTTGCTCCCCCACTCCCATGTTTCAACACCCACTCCCTTTATTACCATGAGATACATGGCTCTACAGTTACTGTTATCTTTAAAGTCACAGTTCTCTCCTTGCGCTAGTCCTCATTCTATGTTAACTTTGGGGCCCTTATGTTACATTAAATATGGTATCATTTATGGTATCATTTTCTTTTTGAAACTTATTTTCCCGAATATGACAGGACAATAAATAATTGGTAATCTCATCAAGCTTATCAGTCTCATTCTACCTTATTCTTTTTTACTCCAGAAAAAAAACGAAATGATATTCATAGCTAAATATATACCTGTAATGCTATTTTTACATTACAATCATGAAGAAAAATAACATTTAACAAACTCAAAACACAATAACAAAATTATAAAAAGGTGGAGGAATAAATCTGGTATTAAAATTCTGAGAATGGCAGAATCTCAAAATGGAAAAAAAGTGTGATTTCTATAATTTGTCTAACAAGCTATTTGACCTATATGTGAGAAGGCAAAATGACGTTTTATTGATACTGCCAGAAAAAAAAAAATTACTTGAAAATAAAATAGTTAACCAAAAAACAACAAAAAAAATGAAACAAAATCAAGAATGTAAGAAAAGTATTCTTGTATAAATCACTGGAAAGACAGAAGTTTGAGCCCACATTATTATCTTGTTTTATTTTAGTTAAAAAACAAACAAACAAACAAAAAACCTATGCAAATAGCTGTTCAACAAGTGGCCATAATTTAATATCCTTTACAGTCAATTTTAAATCTGAGGTTATGTAAATTCTTATACAATAATGTGTGGACACACATATGCATATAAATATACTTAAAATGCTGTCTTTTACATTCTACAAATAACTGGCTTGCTTTCTCTACTCCTCTTATACTTTTCTGGGGGCTGGATGTGACTGAGTAGCTGGTAAACAATCATCAAATATGCCAATGTGGGTCATGTCAATGGGAATTGAAGAAAATTACATACCGTGTTTCCCCGAAAATAAGACCTAGCCGGACCATCAGCTCTGATGCGTATTTTGGAGCAAAAGATAATATAAGACCCGGTCTTATTTTACTATAATATAAGACTGGGTCTATAATATAATATAATATAATAATATTATAATATAATATAGTATAGTATAATATAATATTGGGTCTTATATTAATTTTTGCTCCAAAAGATGCATTAGAGCTGATGGTCTGGCTAGGTCTTACTTTTGGGGAAACACAGTAGTAGGAATCCAAGTCCCAACAATTTTATGGAGAAGAACTGTATGCTTAATCTGAAACACCAATCTATCCTTAGACTATAATGTAAGGGTCATTTAACGTCAACAGTTTTTGAATTATAGCATAGCTGAGTCTCTACATTATAGTAATGTAAACCATATCCTAGCTTTTACCATGAGAAAAGAAACAAAAATTAAATAGAGTTAAAACTTATTTCAAAACTTAAAAGTAATTTTAAAAATAAAACTTTATAACATTACCGCAATAAAGTGAACAATTTCATAAAATCAACAGGGTCAATTAATCTAAATTTACATGTGGGAGGTGTTGGTGGGGATTTGAAAATAAAATTATTTTAATTACTTATTTTGCATAATACGTTTGATAAATTTAAACTTATAATCAAAGTAAAATTAAAGCCATTATTTCTACCACCCAAATATATTAGAGACTTCTTACTGCCGCTGCCTCGTTCCTACCAACTGGCTGTGAAAGCCCCATTTGCAAAGGACTAAGCTTTTAGAGCTGTGTTTTGTGCAGTTTAGCGCTGCTCCTGGGCCAAAGCAAAAGGCTGGGGTTAGCAACCCGACCCAAACTGGGCCAATTGGATGATTCCTTCCAGGAAGTTGGAATGGATCTGAGTTGATGGCTAGAAACGTGAATCAGCATTGTGCAGGGGTGAGCATAGTAGGTTGTGTGTGCATAAAGAAAAACAGAGAACAAGTTAGCTGTGACACACAGGTTTACCATGAAAAGCAGAGAAAGAGGCAAGATTATTATTCCCTGAAGAGGTCCTGAGAGATTAGCTGCCTTGATTCCTAATTCTAATTCCTGTTTCTGTTCCTGGTTCATGATTCCTAGATATACTTTCTGCTTTGCTGTTGTAATATAATCCTACATATTTATAGACAGCTAGCCAATCACTCATACTCGGAGGAAATAAACACCATTCTTGAATAAATCAATTCCTTTTGTTCTTCACATGGGAGAAATGAATCACATGCATGAATAAGTTAGCGCTAACACTTAGAGTTATTTTGGAGAATATGTCTGTATTACCTGGAGGTGCTTCCGCCTCTAAAAAGTGTATTTTCCATGATACTAGCCTATATTTTTGCTCATATTTTCCAAACAAATCTTCCAAGTTTAGCTTTTTAAAGAAATAATGAGACAGAATCTTTAGAATTTGACATCAAGAATAATCAATTTGTTAAGATGATTCTTATTATAGTAAGAAATTTATTTTCTTATGTATACAAATTTTTGATTATTAAACGAATTGATTGCAAAATATCAAGAGCAATGTAGTAAAAGATCATCTTAAATCATCTAATCTGAAGAAAAACACAAAAATAAAATAGATTTCTATTTTAGAATGACTATCAGAGAAGGGCTCTACAAGGTTGTAGCATCTAAATAATAAGAAACATCTATTTCTTGTGGGTTTTGGAGTAAGGCAGAGAGAGGCAGAAAGTTTTGCATTTCTGAGGATCATAAAAGAGAACGATGTGTTCTAAACAAAGTAAGCAACGGAAATGTTCAACAGGAATCAGGTATTTGTGGGGGCCAGTAGGACAGTGTAAGTATTTTTCATTTCAATTGATTTTAACAGGAAACCTTTTAGCAGGTAGAGGATGTATTTTGAAGTGCTCTTTAAAATGGTCACTACGTTGTGATGTGGAAAGTGGATAATTAAGGGCACTATGAAGGAAGGGAGATCATACAGAATGTTTTTTAAATAGTCTAGTTATGAGCAGATGATGGGTGAGTTAGGCTAATACCAAAAGAGAGAATGGGAAACTAAATGGATTCAGGATACCCTTTGAAGTTAAAGACTATGGAGTTTGGGTGCAGATTAAATAGAACAAGTGGAGATGGAAAGACATACTCCTAGCAGTTGGCTCCAAATCCATGGGCGTGAGCACTAATTGTTTTCACAAATGGGGAAAGTGAAAGGAAAATCCCCCAAGGGATAGAGCGGGGGCCGGGGAGCAGGAGTAAGATTTAAACTTAGAAATTAATGCCATGAATGACATGTATAGCCATGTTACTAGAAAAAATAAAACACAGAGAAAACTCAATAGATTGAGAAGAAAAGGGAATCCAGGACTCATTTAATTAGATGAGTAGTTATTATTTAGAGGCTAAGTGAAGTTAAGAGTAGCCAACAAAAAACTGAGAAGTGGAATATCCAATTTCTAAGAATCAAGAGAATCCCAGAATTGAAAAGAAATGAAATGCTTCAGACCTTGCAAGTCAGCTGAAATATGATATAAAGTGAGGACAGAAATTATAACTAAAAGTAGTAACACAGAAGTCATCAAGTGGAGGGTGTTTGAAAAAAAAATAATTAAGTGTAATTTTAAATTCACAGTTTAAATTTGTAGTTAATCCCAGTTGTGCTATTTTTCTATAGCAATTCAAATTATTTGATCATCATTATGAAAGTCAGTTAAATGAAATAAGTAATGGAACCTGACTTGATGGTGATGGCAATAAAATGAATAAAATGGCAGGCCATAAAATCTAATCAAGATAAGGACAGAAGTGAGAACATGAGAGAGATCATGAAACAGAATAGAGAGTCCAAAAGTTAAGCTATGCCTATATGGTCATTTAATCTATGACGAAGAAGGCAAGAATATACAGTGTGGTAAAGACAGTCTATTCAATAAACAGTGTTGGGAAAACTGGACAGACGCATGTAAAACAATGACTCTGGACCACCTTCTTCCACCATATACAAGAATAAACTAAAAAGTGAATTAAAGAACTAAGATGTGAAAACCAAAACCATAAAACTCCTAAAAGAAAATATAGGCAGTAAACTTTCTGACACTGCTGTTAGTAATATTCTTTCTGATCTACGTTCTTGGGCCAGGAAAACCAAAGAAAAAAATAAACAAATGGGACTATATCAAATTACAAAGGAAACCACCGCACAGCAAAGGAAACCACCAACAAAACGAAAAGACCACCTGCTGAATGGGAGCAGATAATTGTCAATGATACATCTAACAAGGGGTTAATATATAAATTATAAAGAACTCCTACAATTCAATAGCCAAAACCAAACAATCCAATGAAAAAATTGGCAGAGGACCTGAATAGACATTTCTCCAAAGAGGACATAAACAGGACAATAGACATATGAAAAGATGGTAAATGTCACTAATCATCATAGAAATGCAAATAAAAACCACAATGAGATACCACCTACCACCTGTCAGAATGGATATTATCAATGAATCACCAAACAACAAATGTTGGCAAGGATACAGATAAAGGGAACCCTTCTGCATTGTAGGTGGGATTGCAAATTGGTGCAGCCACTATAGAAAATGGTTTGGAGGTTCCTCAAAAAGTTTGAACTACCTAATGTCACAGCAATTCCACTTCTGGGTATTTATAGGACAAAATTAAAAACAAACTAATTTGAAAAGATATATGGACCCCATGTTCATTGTAGCAGTATCTACAATAGCCAAGATATGAAGGCAACCCAAATGTCCATCAACAGATAATTGGATAAAGAAGAGGTAGTACTTTTATGCAATGGAATATTACTTGGCCATAAAAAAGAATGACATCTTAGCATTTGCAACTATCTGGATGGACCTAGAGGGTATAATGCTAAGTGAAATAAGTTAGGCTGAGAAAGACCAATACCATATAATCTCACTTATATGTGGAATCTAAAGAACAAACAAACAAAAAAACAAACACACAAAGCAGAAACAGCCTCATATTTACAGAGAACAAACTGATGGTTGGTTGCTAGAGGCAGGGGGTGGGGGATCTGGATGAAAAGGTGAATGGATTAAGAAATACAAATTGCTAGTTACAAAATAGCCGCATAATAGGATGTAAAGTACAGCGTAGATAATACACTCAATAATGTTGTAACAACTATGTACAGTGCCAAGTGGGTATTAGACTAGTCAGGGGGATCACTGCATAAATTACATAAATGTCTAACCACTATGCTGTACACCTGAAAGCAATATAAAATAATATTGAATGTCAACTGTAACTGAAAAAAAAAAAAAAAGAGTAACCAAAAAAAGGTGAAAAGAGGCAGGTATGTTTGGAAAAACTTTGATTTCCCTTCCTGTGTGTCTCCTTTACTTTCAAACAGAACACCACTCTGACATTTCTGTTACTGAATGTGTGAGGGATTTTTCCCTACCAAGCAAATCTCTGAGGCACCACATGGGTGTCCTACAATTTATATCTACCTGGCGATAGTGTCAGATCCCACGGGTTAGGACTCGGTCCCACAAGCTGCCTCCACCTCACCACAGATGCCAAAAGCAAGTAGTTAAGACTCCAGTTTACCTACAACTTCTGCCTGACTTGGCTACAAATCAGAGGTTCCCACAACCTTCCCCTCAGGTTCGATTAATTTGTTACAGCAGCCAGCAGAACTCAGGGAAACACATTTACCAGTTTATTAAAGGATATGATAATGGATACAGATGAACAGACAAAGTGATACATAAGGCAAGGTCGGGGACAGATAAAGAGATACATAGGGAGAGGCCTGGGATGGTCCCTAGTACAGCAGTTTCTGTCCTTGTGGAATTGGGGTACATGACCCAACCAATGTGGACATTTTCACCACTTTGGAATCTCTTTGAACCCCATACTAATGGGGTTTTTGATGGAGGATTCTCATGGTAGGCATGATTAATTAACTCCATTTTCAGCCTCACTCTCCTCGCTAGAGAAGTGGAGAGGGCGCTGAAAATTCCAAGCTTCTAACTGGGGTTTGGTCTTTCTGGTTACAGGCATCCATCTGGAAGCCCACCAAGAATTGCCTCATTGGAACAAAAGATGTTCCTAGTGCTTTTATGATTTAGGAGTTTTAGGGGCTCTGTGCTGGGAACCAGGGGCAGTGATATATATACATATACAGAGGGTGCCAAAAAAAAGTATACACATTTTAGGAAAGGAAAAACTGTATTAAAATTATGCTGATGGTAACCACTCTGAGCACCCCTTGTAATTACAAGGTCAAATGTGACTTGTATTCATCTTTTGTTATTGGTATATATTTAGCATTACAATTTTAATACAGTTTTTTCCTTTCTTAAAATGTGTGTACATTTTTCTGGCACCCTCTGTATATGTATACATAGATACATATGTATGTGCTTTTAGTTTGCTCTAGTTAAATTAGCCTAGCATTACAGATGAGTTGTATTTTACATCATTATAAATGTTAAAGTCGGTTCATGGAAGCACATTCACATATACTTAAAATTATCTATAAATAATCCCTTCAGTCATCCATGTAAAGTACACTATCAAATACATTGTATCACAGTAAGTTCAAGACAGTTTATTTCTTCATGGAAGAACAGATGCTTCTCAGTTCGTGTTTACTCTGGAGGCACACTATGAGAGCGAATCTATTGTAACATTTAAATTTTTATTTTGTTTCTTTAAGCTTTTTTCCTTCCCTTTTAGCCTGACAGTAATTGAATTTGCATATGTTACATATAAAGTGGTGTCACCCCACTGGTGTGTATTGATTGCATGCTACTTACTTTGAGTGGATGTGTTTTTAATCTTATAGGGATATTTCACCAGTTGTTGGAATCAAATGCATTGTTTATCCTATGTCATTATGTGTGCCCTTCTCCTCAGTTACAGACCTTGCAAAGTGTTTCTGTTGAAAATAAGCTTGCCATATATTCTGTGTGTGTGAAGGGGGAAATATGAGCTTCATAGAAAAATAATTTTGGAAATTGTTTTTACTGAAATCTTGGAGATTTACAAACCACATTAACATATTAAAGGTTCTATGAAGTCATTAAATAAGAAAATATAATTTTGTATAGCCCACTCACTTTTTCAAAAGTGACTTATGAAAATATAGAGTAAGGCTCGAAGATTTAAACTATTTGATTTCAAGTCTGAGTGGAAAGCTACAATGATCAAAATGGTATGGAGTTAGCATGAAGATAGGCGTAGACACATAGGTCAATGAAAACAAACATAGTCCAAAGATGGACACACATATGAATGTGACAATTATTTTTTTATTAACTATATTGGGGTGACAGTGGTTAATAACATTATATAAATTTCAAGTGTATAATTCTGCAATACATTATCTGTATATAGCATTGTATGTTCACCACCCAGAGTCAGTTCTTCTTCCATCACCAGATATTTGACCCCCTTTCCCCTCTTCATCCTCCCCCTAACCCTCTTCCCCATGGCACCACGTTCTGTTCTCTGTGTCTCTGAGTTTATTTTATAACAATTAATTTTTGACAACGATGCTAATATAAGTTAGTGGAGAAAACAGCCTGTTCAAAAAATAAAGCTACATAGAATTTAAAAATAATCCTCAATCCTTACCTCATACTGTATACAATACTTAACTAGAAATAGATTTTAAAAAAAATAGAACAATAAAAGCTGAAAATAACAGAAAGAGATTGGTGCATGGTTGGGCCTAAAGGTAGAGGGACTGACTATAAAGAGTCACAAGGGAACATTCTGAGGGGGAGGAAATGTCCACTGTGTGTGTGTGTGTGTGTGTGTGTGTGTGTGTGTGTGTGTGTATGACATTTCACACAACTGGATCTGGATGAAGTTTCCTTACTCAGTCTCTCAGTAACTTCCCTGTGTGAATAAGGAAAACAGAGAGGATACAACTGTCCAAACCTACTCAAGTTACTATTAAATATCATGTATAAAATGCTTGTGTAATATTTATATTCACTTATATGCAATCTTTTCAATTGGTTGGTCTAAGAAAAATTCTTTGGGCAAATCCATAGCACAATGCTAAATTCCTGTCTGGTTCTCAGGTACAGCTCCCTGTCAGCATAACTTTGACCGAACAGCTTAGCAAGATTTCACCAGCGTCAAACCGGACTCCTGTTCAGTTTTTCAATCATGCCCTCACTAACCCTGGCCAACATGACCCAATTTCTTCTTTACAGCATTATAGAATTTTGAGCCATGATTTTTCCACCTCAACTAGTATTAGGTCTCAGATAAAGTTTTCAAGGGATCACAACAAACAATTTTATTTAGCTTATGAAAGTTCAAGTGTCATGAGGTGATTTCTCACTCTACTGAATTTGTTCTTAGCTAGTCTTAAAGAGTTAGCCACAAAAATAGCAGAATTTCCCTGTTAAAATTTATTTTTCAAACTGAAGTTCAAGAAAAAAGAAAAATCTGAAACTAAAGTCATATATGTAAGTTTGAGAAATTGCTTATAAAAATGGATTTCATTATTTCCTGCACTCTTAGGCTATAGTTATCTATTACGAAGTCCGGTAGTATATTTCTATCAGTGATACAATATCTAAATCACTCAAAGTGACTTTAAAAATAATTCATAATATTCTATTATAAGAAATAGCATAAAGAATACTCGCTATATGTTTCCATGGTAACTAATGTGCTTTCACAAAAATGCCATGCCCATTATTACTCAATAACGTATCTCTGATTTATATTAAATTGATTCAACACCAAAAGAAGAAGGGGAATTTTAAAACCCAAGAAGTGTCTCAAAATTAGAATTAAAACAAAACGAGAACTTTTTGGAACTGGTTTAGATTATCTTTCTCATTCAACAAGATGCCTTATTCTGAAATTAAACAACTCTGGTTAAGGGGTCTGCTATGATATTATGAGTACATTTTTAAAATTTATATATAATAAAGCACATATTTTATTGAAATGCAGTTATTTGAAGAATTGTATAATGGTCATTTGGAAAAAGAATTACATCTTTTACCAAAGTATAGTACATACATTCTTGAAATGTAATCTTGAAGTTAATCACTCACATAAAACATGTGAATACATTTGGGGTGTTGAGATCTTTATTATCCTTAAAGCTCAACACTAAGCTGAGCTATGCCTCTTTTCTGGATGACTAAATAGACTATTTGCTATATTATTTTCAAAGGAAATTTACAGGCTTAGATAACCTTTACTGGAACTCACCAACAAATTATCTGCAAAGCCTCAGTTAATCTAATTGAAACTTTGATATTACCATATAAACAAAGAGGAATATTTTGAATGAATAAAATAAATATTTTATTTACATAATTAGGCTTTTAGTATCTCAGACACGGTCTGTTTTAATTAATATTAACTTTATAGCTTAACTATCAGTATGAAAACATAATCATGAGGAAAAAATGCCAATGTAGAAATCCAAAAAAGCTCTTGAAATGTTCTCTTCCTCCTCATTTTAAAGTTGCAAATAGAATACAATTTAATCAGTCCTTGGGGGAAGGTGGTATCAGTATCTTTTAAGTATATTCTACAAAATATCACATATTATGTAAAATTTTACAGAGAAGGAAAAATTACACTTACCCCTGCTTTAAAAATAAGGGAATATACGTTCTGAACCAATTGGTTACCATGAAATCCACATTTCACAATTTGAAAACTTACAGTGCTTACAGATAAAGAAATCCATTTTCATTTAAAATATTTAGATCCGTAATGTTTTAGCATATTCTCCATAGGACCCTAAGTTAGAATTTGATGGCAATTTATGTATTACTGTAATAGAAAAAAACATATGCAGAGTATTCAGCGGCAAATTTCTACTTTTATTGTGATACAAAAAACTGATACCCACATAGGTAAATGCAATATTCAAACTGCACTCAGTACTTTCATAAAGTCTAGTAGTCACTACCTACATATTCACTTAACTCAGTTAAAAATCAAATGGCCAAAATTCTTTACTTGTGAAAGCACAAATTCAACAACAATAAAGATGGCACAGAACAAAACGCATGTAGTAGATTCATTTTTACCTATATTAATTTGTGCATTTGCAAAATTTTATTTAAAACAACTTTCTAAATAGAAAATATATATAACTACAATTATACACACCTACAAAAAAATAAATGGAGACTTTATCTTGTTTTCATGTTTTTGTCCTCATCTCCTACTTAATGAATCTGGCATTATTTATAATCTGAGGCATTTATAATGCAACTAATGCTAGAGTATAATATCTTGGAGGAGATAGGGTAGAATTTGATAATCCTTGCCATGTAAAATGTGACAATCTGATTGTTAAATAACCCAACTGCATGCTAGACCAGAATCTCTCTTACCTCAACTTAGAAGGCTCCCAGCCTTTGGTAAACTTATCCAAGGAAACATACTGAAGTGAAAAACTGACAGCTTGGATGGGGGTGGGGGTGGAGGTAGTAGCAATCAGGTTAAAAAGGTCAGGGAAAGAGAAAGGCAAAACCAGAAAATTTTTCTAGACAGAATATATTGGGTAGGTCAAGGAGTAAGGCTAGGGGTTGGATGGAAGAGCTGCCCCCAGAATGGTAAATTAAATCACTACATCCACTGGATAAGCATGCAGGATAAACTATATAGGAAAGTCATCCTCGATTTTCAATTACACTTAGCCCTGCTTTAGGGTTCTATTTGTATAATAATATATTACACCCCCACTGAATACTGTTGTGTACATGCTTTACCTTCTAACACTAAGAGAATACAGAAATAAACCACGTGAAGGCTTCCATGCCTAGGGAGTTAATATTAGGCAGGGTTTCATGGATAATGTATGTATTAACATGTTTGTATGTGCTTTTATGTTTAGATATAGTATCATACAAGTGAAGGTTTAAAAAAATCAACTACAAATAATTCAGCATGCTAAAAGAGGACAATTCAGAGACATAAGATTCTGAGTGACTTGTTTACAGTAATTTGCCTCCCTATATTTTCTACCTTTCTACCAAAAATTATTATTGTAAGGTAAACATATTATTTCTAAAAGAAAGAAAACGGTATGGTAAAATAATTAAATGTCTAAGTGGTAAAATATAAAAACCAATAGATTTTTGTTTCATATAAATGAGATGAAAAAACGTTTTTTCCAGAAATATAATCAACAGAGCTATCAACAATTACTTCCAAGTTCTAGAACAGTGATTACACGTTGGGCTGTCCTTTCTTACAAAACTTCTTTCAAGTAAGAACTATGAATTATAACTATTTTGTATGGCTTCCTTTGGGATTCCACACATTTTATTTATACAGCAGCCTGAGTGTAACTAAGAGTGGATGCATAAGAAAGAATATTTTGAAATATGCAGTAAGAATTTCAAAGTACCAAATATTTTAGCCATAGTAAAAACATACAGAACAAATTGGAAAAGATATTCATGGAGAAAATAGCAGAAAAATTGCTTTTCTCAACCTATTCTTTAGTACGAGAATCTTGGTTTGTAGCTCAGAATGGTGCTCTGACCATGAGCAAGTTCTGGATAATAAGATACACTAGGAAATATACTGGACAGATAACTCTGCTGAAAGGTGTTATTATTTTTGTCTTTCTCCTTTTACCCTATTTTCTTTTTGTAATATAGAAATTATGTACAAAGTTCTGTCAGCCATCTCATACATGGGAAATTTATATTCCCTGATAACTTGTTACTGTGTCATTACCATTATAGTCCCAAAGATCCTACGTCCAACATTAGTTTAGATAAGAGAATTAACTCGTATGTGTTTGATACACTCTAATAAGATCTCTGTTATTTGCAGATGAACACAGTTCCTACCTCACATGGTGAAGAAAGGTCAACAATATTAATTTGGAATCTTTGATTATAAATAATATAAAGTGACTCTAGCAAACATAAACAAATTTGTTTAAATTTACATGGTAGCTCATGAAATCAAAGGAAAATATAAAACTGAGACTTATGAAAGAACGGCTGCAAAGATTTATGGAGGCTCTCTTTTTAGACCACTGTCATCGGAACTACTCAGCTCCAAAGTACATGCAGTTTGTGAGGCTCTGCTCCATATCCAAGTGCTCAGCAGTGAAAATCTGACCAGATTACAGTTCACCCTTTAGCAAAGGCAAATCAGTGGCAGTGGAGGCGTGGTTGCTGACAGTCTCAACGTGACTTCATGGAATGGGGAAAATGTGATTCTCTTGGTGTTACTATTGATGTAAGGACAGAGGTGTAAGAAGAGGAAAAAATAATAAAATGCACTCTTTGCATAATAAGTATACATTCAAAAACAATCTTTTGGTCTGGATGTAATTATATATCTCTGTTGTATGTTCGATTCTGCCTCATATATTAAACACATATATATGCACATGTACAAAAATGGCAATCCAAAGTAATTCCTGTGATGGTATCCAGGTAACACAAGACTTCTGAAAGCTACCTGCTTTTTAACTTAATTGATAGTATTTGGAAAACTAAGACTAAATTTAACCACACCCAAAGTCCTATATAATAACAGGAAAATAAAAAATAATTTAAAAATTGTAATTCATGTGAAGACAGAAATAAGGTTAATGTCTAGAATTCTAAACTCTGTAACAACGCCACCACTGATAATTATGATTTTCCCTTCCATTGCCTGTATGTTCCAGATAAAGTTTTTATCTAATAGTACTTTCCAAACATTTCTATCCGACCTTTTCAAGTTATTGCAGGTTTAGTCTTCAGTAAATTATTAATGGCCATGTTATTAACTAGAGGCTCCTCCAGGTTCTAACGATTCTCTTTCCTGCCACCGCTGTTTCACAACCACACTATTTCTCTTTAATAAAGCAGGACAGTCACTTTCTCTCTATCCTCTGTTTTCCCAGATTCCTCAAGGCAAGAGTGGTTAGAAATGGCCAGGTAGCCATCTCAGCCACTCTATCAGGCTCCTAACTATACTCCTTGGTAAAAGTTATCGCACTTTATTATGAACACCTCTGAAAAAACTGAGGCTAGAGTCATGGAGATTACAAACACAAGCAAATACACACCCACATCCAAACACACACACACACACACACACACACACACACACACACACACACATAATTAAAGAAGCAGCACTATATATAGTTCCCTAGTTAAAAGGAGTTATACAATTCTGAAGGAGGCAATACTATCAATGTCATAATCATTTTCCCCAAACAAGCTTAGATCCCGAGAAGTAATGCCATTATTTTATTGTCATCAGATGGGAGCACCCATGAGGCTAAACAAAGTGGATGATGGAGAGATCAATGATATCATGGACAGGTAGGTTGGGACAGTCTGGCTTACAATAAACAGTCTTGTCTTTGTCCTGGATCTGTCAATTTATATTACTTGCACTTGCTGATGGGATACTAATGAATAAGGAATACATCAGCTAATTGATAGCTAGTTTGACCAGGTAGTACTTTATTCACAATGTCTGCTAAAGTTGCATGATTCCTACTGCTAATTATTAGTAAAGGTTCCCATTGCTAATCGTTTAATATCCAGCAAAACCTCTGAATGGCAAAAGAAAGACGAAAGTGTATTTCGTCACAGTTTGTTTGTTTAACAAATTTACTTATTTGCTAAAAGTGATATGTGCTTATTCATGAAACTTTGAGCTTCTGATGTGATCCCTTTTTTAGAAATGTTCAGACTCCGCACACCATCACAATCCATTTAATTGGAAGTCCAATTAAATATTCAAACCATAGTAATGAATGGAAGAGAAGCTTGCTGCATATCTGGGGCACTTGGAAAAGTATTCGAGTTCTTATCCCTAAGTGCAGCTAGTAGTATTTTAAGTTTTAGGTAAATTGACAAGAACAGGACAGTCAAACGCCATCTACTTTGCCTTAAAAACCCAAAGAGATTTACCAACACGTTTACCTCCTAATACAGGATATTTTGTTTGTCCCTCCTAATTCATCTCCATTCACATCATCCTGTTTTGAGCCAAAGGATGTCAAAACTTTTGGATTGAGTTAATGGTTTCCAGTGTTCTCAGATGTGGTTAAGTCAATGACCAGGAGAGGGAGGGCAGGAGATTTCACTTAGCTTTCTCTTTCACTGGGTAATTCATGTTGTTTGCTCCAGGAAGGCTACATCCGTATGACAAAGATGACATAGCTTCCATCAACCTGACATCTTCCATAGGTAAAGCTACTATCTCTGGATATGTACAACTATGTTTTCCTTTTATCCCTTTGTGATGTACAAGGATAATGGCTCCCTCTCTTTGCTACCCTGAGATAGCAAGATGCCGCCACATCTTTTATTGGTTTTCCTTTTCATGCTTCCTAGAAACTTGTAAATAGTCCCCTTATTAACCACTACTCTTTTACCCCACTTGTGGGTCAGCCAGAAGCCAGATTGAAACAGAGCAAGAAAACATAGGCACACTATTCTTCACTTTGAGAAAATGTACTCAATTCCCCAGATACCTAAATTCCTAGGAATTTCTACAAGGTATAGGACTTGAACATTGCCCAATTCCATTAATTCTCCATTCTGACACACATTTGTCTCATCTTTGTTGCTAGAACTTGAACTTCCTGCTTGTTGGTTTTCTGAAAATCAAGTTAGTAGTGATGTGTCCCAGGATGGTAGCTTGTGGCGATGATGACGTTGTCAATGTCCTTCAAGACAATATTATGGCACCAATATGAAGCATCATACATCCTTAAAGCAGGAAGATAAAGGCTTAATTCCTGGTGATCTCTACTTGCCAGACTAGACAATGTTTAAAAAAATGAAATAAGAACCAAGTTTTCAGACATATAACTACTTTCCAATTCCAGGGATTTATTACATTGTCCATGGAAAGTGACTACATCTGGAATAGCAGCTATAACTGCAATCACTGACCAATTAATTTCCTTATAATCTATTGTCATTTGTCAATATGTGTCAGACTGTTGCATGATTCAAACCAGGAAAATTAATCGATAAGCAATAAGTATCCCCATACCTGCACCACTAAACATTTTGATCATGACTTTAATCTCTATGATTCTGAAAAGGATGCATTATTCCATTTGGATAGCTATTTTAATAAATGGAGAGAGTTTTAATTGTGTCCTCTTTAATTGTTTCATAAAAATATGGGTATTTTGCCAGGTTATAAACATTAATTTAAATTTTTCAATAAGGAAATGATAAAATAGCCTAAGTATTGGTGAAGTCTAACAATTATGATCAAATTCAATTGCATATACTAGCAAGAATAAAATTAAAACATAAACTGTTTAAACATGTTGAAAATTGTATTTTACTTTTTCCTCCTTTCGTAAATTTAGAAAGTGGACAGTCCATGTAGAGTTTGACTGTTTTATAATCATAAGGGACCGACATGTTTCTCCCATACCACTCTTGCACTTAACTTTAATCCTTCTTCTACTTGCTACAGGCCAAAAGATCTCAAGAAACACCATTGAATTGTGCCCCTCACATTTAACTTCTATGGTTAATCTCACACTCCCTGTCAAACATGCATCTTACTGAATTATCTACTGTTCAGACTACCTTCAAGACACTTTATGGTGGTTTTCTATAATGAAGTTGGCTACCTATGTGATTCAATGGAGCATTTCATGCTTAAACAACATAGAGTGGGTGTTTTGGTTTGCCTCTGGAAATTCTACTAATATAGAGAATATCAAAACCTAGCAAAAATTATGGCAACTAAAATTTGAAAATAAATCCTCATTATGACTGTAGATATAAACATCTAAAGGAAAAAAAATAAAATAACAGAATCATTAAAGTACCAGCATTGCTTAAAATTCTAGGCATATAAGAAGATTCAATATGGGAAAATATATTAAAAACTTATGACATTATCATCCATATGCTAAATAATTAATTACAGTAACATGCCAAAAGGAAGCTATAGTTTTGATAAATGTTGGAAAAAGGTTTGATCAGCTCATATGAAAAACTGATTTCAGATGTTTAAGCAAAACACAATGACTATTCTTTAACAATTATCTGCCAGTAAAACATCAAAAAGTGTAAATTAGAAACAAAAGAATGGTTCCCCTCTCATACCAATTTTATTTCATTTTCATGAGCAACTAGTACTCAGATATAGAAGTTAATAAGAAGTATAAATATTGGAAATGAGTTATTTCAGATAAACTGATTTAAGATAAGAATAATGACAGAGTATCAATAAAAAGTAGCAAATAAATCAACAAAACTTTTTACATTGCAATAACAATTAATTAAAAAATGTAATAATAAGAATAACAGCAACATAATCCCTTTCACTGAACCAGAACAGAAGAATAGATGTGGGATAAAAATGCACAAGACATATAGAGATAAAATCATAAAAGTTTACTGAAAAAAATAGGCTGCAAAAAATTAAAATATAATTGTAGTAGAACTTTAAATAAATGTTGTCAAAGTGATAGTTAATTTCTAGAAAATAAAAACACAAACACAGCAAAAAAAGTCCAGCCAATATAGAATAATGAAGTTAGAAACATAAGAAATGTTTAAATATGTTATAAAATTACAGTAATTAGCCAAATTGTGACAGACATAAATATCACTACATCTGAATATAAAGTCTGGAAATAGACCCAGCATACATTGTGATTTTATTGAAGGAAAGATAGACCCTTAAAACAGGAGAAAAGAGATATGCCAAGTTCTGGTGTTGGGACAAGAGGCCAATTATATTTTCCCAAAATAAATTCCAGACAGAAATACAAATGTAAATTTCTAAAACACAATTGGTATAAAATGGCAATTAATTATTTTGTAACTACAGCCAACAGTCAGTTCTAAACATGGCACAAAAAATTGAATATCTTGAATGAATAAAAGCAGATAGGATTTAAATGAATAATGTATAAAAATTATATATGATAAAGTACAAAGTGAAAATTGGAGAATATTGTCAAGAACAGATTAAATGCTTAAGGGTCTTTGGTTTCTGCTTCAGCATGAAAGGATCTCAGCAGTTGCCTCTGCATTCTAACAACAAATAAAAAAGGCTGACAAACTAAATAAGTTCTAACACTCTTGAGCTCTATCAGAAAAAAATGAGGACACGGGGCAAATTGCTGCCCCAGAATAGGGTGAGACAGATTAATACAAAGAATCACAATTTAACATAACAGAATACAGAACAGAACCTCCACTGGAACCAACGCTGAGGAAGGAAAACCAGAAGGGTAACTGACCAGTTGCTGGAGGCTCAGGATGGACGGGAGAATTAAAAACTCTAGAAATCCAGGCATTAGGGAGGTCCCCACACTTTTGTGAGTTAAATGTCTAGGGTCTCAAACAGGTTTCCACAGTGAATACTGGAGAAAACTCCACTTTTGCTTCTGACGCTGGGGTCGGGGGAGATGTAGCCATTTTGAAATAAGCCAGAACTTCTCTTTCTTCTTAAAGGTCTGTTTTCAAGCGAAACTATATTATCAAAGCCTAAACTTTGGGGGATTTTTCAGAGACTAACTGACCTAATTAAAGGAAGGGCAATACCCAACACTAGCCCTCCTCTATTAATTCTGTCCCAACTAAAGGAAAAAAGAAGGGTAACTGAGAGACTTACGAACTTCACAGTCCAGAAACACAGAAAAGACTGAGATCTAATCATAGGACTAGAGAACACAACACCTCCCCGCAACAAGCACCACATTTCTTAAGCCTACTTGCAGCAATTTCTTTCATGCAGTAACTCATGTTCAGGTATCAAGCAAAAATTACAAGATGCATTAAAGGACAAAAAACACAATTTAAAGAGACACAACAAGTATTAAAACCAGACTCAGATAAGACAGGAGTGTTGGAATTATCAGACCAGAAAGTTATAACAACTATTTTGAATATGTTAAGAGCTCTAATAAATAAAGTAGACAATGTGCAAGAATAAAAGGCAATGTAAGCAAAGATATGGAAATTCCAAGAAAGAAACAAAAAGAAACCTTAAAGATAAAAACAAACAAACAAACAAAAATGAAACATTGGAACAGAAATGAATGCCTTTGATGGGCTCATCAGCAAATTGGGTATGGCTAAGGAAAAGAATTGTTGAGCTTGAGCATATCTCAATAAATACTTCCCAGATTAAAAAAATATTGAAAAAAATTGTCCAAGAACTGTGGGATAAATACAAATGTGTAACATACACTTAATGGGAATACCAGAAGAAGAGAAAAAAGAACAGGCACAGTTTTTGAAGCAATAATTACTGAGAATTTACCCAAACTTATGGTAAACACCAAATCAAAGATCTAAGAAGCTGAGATAATACTATATACAGAAATGTAAAATCTACACCTAGGCGTATCATTTTCAAATTACAGATAATCAAAAATAATGAAAAAAATCTTAACAGAAACCAGAAGGGGTGAAAATCTTACCTGTAGAGAAGCAAAGATAAGCACTCCATCTGACTTCTCAGAAATCATGTAAGCAGAAAGTCAGCAGAGTGAAAATTTATTGAGGCAAAAAAAACTGAAAACATAGAAGTCTATATCCTACAAAATTCACAGTTCAAAAATGAAGAAGAAATAAAGACTTTCTCAGACAACCAAAAATTGATGGGGCTTGTTGCCAGTAAACTCGCCTTGCAAGAAATGTTAAAAGACATTTTTTAGAGAGAATGAGAATGATATAGGTCAGAAACCTGGATTTACATGAAGAAAGGAAGAGTATCAGAAAAGGAATAAGTGAAATAAAATTTTAAAAAGTTTCTCTAATTCTTAATTGATAACATTTTGTTTGAAATAAACAGCAACAATGTATTCAATTAGGTATGCTTATGTATCCTTATATATAAGTAAAATGAATGACAGCAATTATATAAAGAATATGAAGGGGGAGTTAGTATCATTTTATTATAAGGAACTCACACTAACCATAAAGTAGTATAGAGTTACCTGTAAGTGAACTTGAATCATTTGTAAATGCATATGCAAATTTAGACCAACCACTAAACATATAAAAATAGAAGTATAACATATATTAGTTAGGGGTCTTTAGAGAAACAGTACCAATATGATTTATATAAATATATGTAAGGAGATTTCGTATAACACTTAGCTCATGAGGCTGAAAAGTTCCATGATCTACCTGCAAGCTGGATAATTAGGAAAGCCTCCAGTTCTCGTCTGAAGTCCTGAGAACCACAGAAGCTAGTGGTGCAATTTCCAGTCTAAGGCCAAAGGCCTGAGAACAGAGAGGGACTCCTGTGCTAAATCCTGGAATCCAAAGGACCAAGAACCAAGAGCCTCAATGTCTAACGGCAGGTGGCGATGGAAGTCCCAGATATAAAAAAGAGAGAGAATTTGCCCTTTTTCCACCATTTTTTTCTATTCTGCTTCTCAAAGGATTGGATGATGTCCACTCACATTGGAGAAGGAAGATCTTCTGTACTCAGAAGTCTACTGATTCAAATGCTAATCTCTTCTGGAAACAGCCTCACAGACACAACTGAGAAATAATGTTTTACCAACAATCTGGGCATCCCTTAGCCCAGTTATTAAAACAAAACCAACCGTCACAACTGATATTCTAAAAAGAAAAGAAGATGGAATAATATAAAATGCTGGGTTAAAACAACAAAAGCAGGAAGAGTGGAAAACAAAAATAGAAACAACAACATAAAAAGGAACCCATAGAAAAGAGTAACAAATAAGATAGATATTAATCCAATTATATCAATAATCAATTTAAACTGCAATGGTCTAAACCACAAATTAAAAGATAGAAACTATCAGAGTGAATCAAAAAAAAAGCCACAACTATATTCTGTCTATGAGAAATATAAATATAAAGATACATAGATTAAAATAAATGGTTTGAAAAAGATATATCATGATCATACTAATCCAAATAAAGCATGAATAGCTATATTAATTTCAGACAGAGTCAACTTCAGAGCAAGGAAAGTTATCAGGGATAAAGAGCAACATTATACAGTGTTAAATGTGTATTTTCCAAAAAACCATCAATCTTCATATGTATGCACCTAACAAAAGAGAGTGTCAAAATGAATGAGCCCAAACTGAGAGAATTGTAAGAAGAAATAAATAAATCCACCATTATAGGTGGAAACTACAATATCCCTCTATTAGAAATGGATAGATCCAATAGGCAAAAAAAAATAGTAAGGACATAGCTAAACTCAATAGCACCATCAATCAATGGCATATAATTGACATCTATTGATTACTTCACACAACAAGAGCAGAATACACATTTTTCTAAAGCTCACATGGAACATTCATCAGGATAAACCACATACGGTCCTTAAAATACATCTTAACAAATTTAAAGTAATATTAATCATACGTCTATTCTCAGACCACAGTGGAATTAAACTAGAAATCACTAACAAGAAAGATAGCTGGAAAAACCCAAAGACTTGGAAATTAAACAATACAGTTCTAAATTACGCATTGGTCTAAGAATAAATCTCAAAAGAAATTTTTAAAAAACGTTTTGAATCTGAATGAAAATACGATTTATAATTGTGGCATGCAGCAAATTTATATAATTGAATGCATATATTAGGAAAGAAGAAAGACCTAACATAATTCACTTAAGCTTTTTCCATAGGAAAATAGAAAAAGAAGAATTAAACCCAATTGAAGCAGAAGAAAACGAATATTAAAAAGCAGAGAATAAAGCAATAAAATTGAAAACAGGAAATCAACAGAGAAAATCATTGAAACCAAAAGTTAGTTCTTTGAAAAGATCAGTTAAAATCGATAAATCTGTAGTTAAACTAACTAAGAAAAAAAAAATGAGAGGACACAAATACTATTATCAGAAATGAAAGAGAGGAGGACATCACTACAGATCTCAGGAAAATTAAAAGTATAATAATGAACACTGTAAACAATTCTATGCGTACAAATTTGATAACCTACAAAAATGGCACAATTCTTGAAAGACACAATGTAGAAAAACTCTCATAGGAAGAAATACATCTTCAGAATGGGCCTGCATCTACTTAAAAATGGAATCAATAATAACCTTCCAAAACAGAATGCTCCATGTCCAGGTGGTTTTACTGGTAAAATCTACAAAACATTTAAGGAAGAAATTATATTAATTCTCTACGACCTCTTTTAGAAGATAAAAGCTGAGGGAACACTTGTTAATAGATTCTATGAGGCAACCATTACCCTAATACTAAAATCAAAGCTATTACATGAAAACCGCAGATCGGTATCTCATGAACAGAGATTAAAAAACCCCCAACAAAATGTTAGCATATCAAATCCAACCATGTATAAAATGGATTACATAGCACAACCAAGTGGGATTTATCCAAAATATGCAGGGCTCTTTCAATATTCTAAAATCAATTAATGTAATCCATTATATGAACAAGCTGAAGAACAATCACATGATCATATCAGTAGACATAGACAAATGATTTGATAAAATATCATCAAAACTCTCAGGAAAAAAGGAATAAAGAACTTTCTCAACTTAATAAAGAACATATACAGAAAACCTACAGTTCACATTATATTATACTTAATGGTAAGAAACTCAAAGCCTCCCCACAAAGGTTAGAGCTAAGACGAGGACATTCCCTTTCACTATTCATTCCTTTTCACCTCTTACTAGAATTCCTAACTAAAGCAATGACATAATAAAATAAAAGAGATTTTATTTAGAGATTGCAAAGGAAGAAATAAAACTGTTTTTTTTTTTTTTTTTTTTTTTTTTTGCATATAACACAATTGTCTATTAGAGAATTTGAAAGTGTGGAAAAAAAACACTAGAACTAATAGATGATTATAGCACGGTAGCAGGAAGTAAAGTTAACATACAAAAGTCAATCACTTTCCTAATACCAGTATGGAGAAAAAAAGGTGTTATATGGAAAATAATTTCACAGTGTGATCCAATCATAAATTCCTAACTAGGCAGGTCATGGTAGTTAGTGACACCCCAGAAATATAACTTTTTAGTAAAAGGTTTATTTTTGCTTTAAGCAACCCCTGTCCATTTTTTCTGTGTATCTAGGTTAATACATCTTTGAAATAAGCCAACCACCCTCAAGAAAGCACATAACCTTGTCAACGATCCTGTCATCTAACCCCTGCCTTGATTTCCCCACCTCCATGTAATCTTCCTTATGTCCCCTCCTTAATTTCAAATACATTAAAGTAACTACAAAACAATTATTCTATGGAACATTTGAGATCTTGCTCTCTGGCATATTCATCAGGATGGCTCAAATAAATTCCCATAAAAATTATCTACAGGCTTGGTCATTTCTTACATCAACACCAGCAATGATCACGTGCAATTTAAACATTAAAAACACAATACCATCTATATTAGTACCCAGAAAAATGAAATACTTTGGTATAAATCTAACAAGTTATGTACAAGATCCATATGAGCAAAACTACATGACTCTGTTACATGAAACAAAAGAACTAAATAAGTGGAGAGGTATTCCCTGTTAGTAGATGGAAAGACTCAATATTGTCAAGGTATCAGTTATGCGAACTTGCTCTATACATCCAATGCAATCCCAATCAAAACCCTAACAAGTTGTTTTTTAGATACCGACAATCTGATTCTGAAGTTTACATGGAGAGGCATAAGATCCAGAGCAGTCAACACAATATTAAAGGAGACAAACAAAATCAGAGGACTGACCTTACCCAACTTTAATACTTAACTATTAATCTGCCATAATCAAGACAGTACAGTATTGGTGAAAAAATAGAAAAATCGATCCATAGAACAAAATAGGGAGCAAAGAAATAGATTTCAACTGGTCTTCAATAAAGAAGCAAAGGCAATAAAATGGAAAAAAAGATAGTATTTTCAACAAATGCATGGCCTTCTAAGAAACCTAGACCATATGTAGAAAACTAATCCACGCGTAGAAAAACGCAAAGGTATAAAACTCTTAGAATATAACATAAAAGAAAATCAAGATGACCTGAGTTTGGTGATGATTTTTTTTTTTCCCCATATGATACCAAAAGAGCAATCCATGATAGAAAGAAATGATAAGCTGGACTTCATTAAAACAACAACAACAACAACAACAACAACAAAAAATACCTCACAGATTGAAAGAAAATACTTGCAAAAAAACATATATCATAAAGGACTATTACTCGAAATATACAAAGAACTCCTAAAACTCATTAATATAACATGAATGACACAAAAAATGGGCCAAAAACTTAAAAGACACTCCAATAAAGATATACAGATGGACAATAAGCATAAGAAGCTCCACTACATATGTTATCAGAAAAATGCAAACTAAAACAATGAACTACTACTAGTCACCCATTAGAATGGCCAGAATCCAGAACACTGACAACACTAAATATTGCAAAGGATGTGGAGCAAAAGGAACTCACATTAATTGGTGTTGGGAAAACGGTAGAGCCAGTTTGGAAGACATTTTGGAAGTTAATTACAAAATTAAACATATTGTTATCATATGATCCACAAATCACACTCCTAGATATTTACCTAAAGGACTCAAAAACCTATTTCCATACAAAAACCTTCCCAGGGATGTTTATAACAGCCTTATTCATAATTTGCATTATGATATTAGCATTATAATATGCATTGTTGAAGTCCCAGAAGGAGAAGAAAAAGAGAAAGAGGCAGAGAGAGCTTATATGAAGAAACAACGCCCAAAACTCTTAAATCTGTGGAAAGAAATGTGTATAAATGCAATAAAGCAAATATCAAAATAAAGCGAGTCACATAAATTTTTTGGTTTCCCAATGCATATAAAAGTTTAGACTATAGTGTAACCTATTAATTGTGCAATAGCATTATACGTAAAAAATGCAAATAACTTAATTAAAAATACTTTATTGCTAAAAAATGTTAACCACCATCTGAGACTTCAGCATGTCATAATCTCTTTACTGGTGGGGGGGTGGGTATGGCCTCAGTGTTGATGGCTGCTCACTGATCAGGGTGGTAGTTGCTGATGGGTGAGGTGGCTGTGCTACGTTCTTAAAATAAGACAATAGTGAAGTTTCGTGTACTGAATGACTCTTTAAGACCAATTTCACTGTAGCAGATGATGCTGTTTAATAGCACTTTACCCATGGTAGAACTTCTTTCAAAATTGGAGTCAATTCTCTCAAAGTCAGCCACTGCTTTATCAACTAAGTTACTGCAATATTCTAAAGCCTTCGTTATCATTTCAACAGTTTTCATACCATCTTTACCACAAAGAGCTTCCATCTCAAGAAACCACTTTCTTTTCTCAACCATAAAAAGCAATTCCTTATCAATTAAACTTTTATCATGAGATTGCATTAATTCAATTACATCATCAGGCTCCACTTCTAATTTTAGATCTCTTGCTACTTCCACCACATCTGCAATTACTTCCTCTACTGAAGACTTGAAGTGAAACTCATCTATGAGGGTTGGAATCAACTTCTTTCAAACACCTGCTAATTTTTATATTCTTATCTTGTCCCCTGGATCACAATTGTTTTTAATAGCATCTAGATTGGTAAGTCCTTTTCAGATGGTTTCAACTTATTCCATGCAGGGTTGCCACAAACTTTCAATTTGTGGAAAAACAAACAAACAAAAAACATCTGTGAAGCACAATAAAGTGAAGTGCAGTAAAGCAAGGTATACCTGTGTAAAGAACTCCCAAAATGTAACAAGAATAAAAAAATAAATAACCTATACAAAATGGGCAAAACACTTCAATAGACGTTGCTCCAAGAAGATATACAAATATACAAATAACCAACAACATATTAAAAGGTGATCTACATCACTAATCATTATAGAAATGTAAATCAAAATTACAATGAGATATCACCTCACACCTATTAGGATGGCTACTATACAAATACATACATACATGCATACATACATACATACATAGTATAGGCAAGGATGTAGAGAAATCAGAATTCTATGCACCGTTGGTGGGATTGCAAAATGGTGCAACCACTGTGGAAAACAGGTATTTGCTCAAATAAATAAAAATAGAACTACCATATGATGCAGCAATATTGAAAGCAGGGTCTCAAAGTGATATTTTCACACTCATCTTCCTAGTACTATCCGTAATAGCCAAGCAATCCAAATGTCCATCAATGCATAAATGGACAAACAAAATGTGGTATATTCTTACAATGGAACATTATTCAACCTTATAAGAAAGGAAATTCTGCCCCATGCTACAACATGGATGAAGCTTGAGGACATTGTGTTAAGTGAAATAAACCAGCCACAGACAAATACTGCATGATTCCACTTCAAATTCATAGAAACAAAAGGCAGATTGGTGCTCACCAAAGGCTGGATTGAGAGGGATTATGGGAGTTTTTAATGGGCAAAGAATTTCAGTTTTGCAAGATGCAAAGCTCTGGAGATCTATTTCACAGCAATTTCAATACACACAACACTACTGAATTGTACACTTAAAAATAGATAAGAGAGTGTATTTCACAATATGTAGGGTTTTTGTTTTTGTTTTTGTTTTTGCCACAACACAAAAAGGAGTAACAATAAAAAGGTTAGTAGTTCATAAATTGACCAACTTTTATAATAAAAAAGAGAAATGGTCATACTCGGTAAGATTTTAATATACTATTTATCAGAATTGAGGATAATTTAAATGAAAACCAGAAAGATAAGAGAGACATTCTTGATATGTTCATCTATACATGGTAAGAACTATGAGAAAATATTTTTATTGCAGATTGAAAATAGATTTTTTCACATAATATTTTTCAGTTTGTAATGTCTACAAACTCCTCCACACATAGTTTTACATTACTTTAATTATCATATATATTCATATAATCTGATTTTCAAAACACACTGCAAAATTACATGTGAAATATATATTTTATGCTTACTATATGTACCCTGTAAGCCAGGCTGCCCTATTATTAATATCCTCCTGTTAACAAAAATACTAAGTGACAGTGTCGGGCCTACATTATATGAATCATGATTCCCAGAATAACAGGAAGCATTTTGCTATATTTCTCATATTTAAAGAGAATCTTAGTATGTCTAAAAGACTAGTGGGCTGTCAACTGAATTTCATATATCTGAATCAATATATAGAATATTCACTACTCATATGGTAGAGTAGTTTTCAGTTATTCGAAGTTAAGGATTTTATAATGCATTTGGAATATGATTTAAAAGCAATATATCTATCCCATTGACCTTGTTCTTATCTATACTTTTCAATATATTTATGCTTACTAACATCGTATAATTATATTCTATATTTTTGGAGTTGTTCTTTACCAAATCATTAAAGATTTTTATCATTCCAATCCTAAAACTTAAACTTAATTCCATTTGCTCTGTAATTCAAATATTTATTGATGGATTTTGATGTATAATATAATCCAAATTTAGCATTTGGCTAAAAGTCTCTGATGCATAGTTACCCCAAAATTTCTCTAAAATACCCAGAGTCCCTAAAATAGGAAACATTCCACAACAGTCAAAGCTAAAACTAACAGGCAGCAGAGTATCAGCATTTGAGCATTATATATACTAGTCCTAAGGCTAACAGAAATAGATGAAGAAAGCGTACCAAAAATTTAAATATCCAGGACTTCAAAACACTAAAATTTTCTGAGAGAAGAAATGTGAACATTTGTTTCTTTTCTCACCGTACATTTCCATACTTAGAATCCATTTTTTCTACCAAGTGATCCCCTATTTCAACATAGGTACATTAAAAATGACTATTTTTATGAAACTATCATTTATTTTTGTGAACAGGAAATGCACACCCACAATATACAATGCAAGGCATACAGTAATCATCTCCCTCTTTCCCAGGTCTTAGCCAGCCAATCCCCTTCCACAGAAGCAACTGTGTTACGTAACAAACCACATAAATGTTCTACGTGAAAAGATATAATCCACAGGCTTCGGTAATTTTTAGGTCTCTTTCTCAGTCACAGAGAGTACATGTTTCACAGTGTACAACTCTGGCTAAGAGAAGGAAGTTACCCTAAGGTCTAGCTCCTCAGTTACCCTGCAAGCAAAGAACTTTCTCTATGCGATTCACAAAGTCTATGACGGCAGCCCCTTGCCAAAATTACCTAGTTTCTCATCCACTTCCGCAGACCTGCCTAGACAGTTCACTCCACTTCCGGTGTACTCTCACTTGAAAACAACGTCAAATATCAGAAGGCCTTTGGCATAAGAGGTTTCGGGCCTAAACTGCAGGCTGTTGCTGTTATCCTCCCAGTTTTTGTTGTTGCTATTGTTGTTTTGTCTTCATTAACTAATAATTTCATTGGAAAAGAAGAGTTACAAGAATAGCACAAAAACTGTTTTATCTGAATGATTGGGGAGTGTTTGCAAGATGTTCGTAATGATAACTGCAGTATCTTTTAGACACGATGATTACCAATGACTAATTAGCGCTGTATTTCAACAGACTAGGACATTATCCTGTATATTTATTGCTCAACCATCAAGATCAGGAAGTTAGTACTAAGATAGTAGTATAATACCATCTAACCACTAAATCCCCTTCAAGTTTCATCAAATATTCCAATAATGAAAGGAGACAATCATCAAGATCGTGCATTGCTTTTAGTTATGACTGTTATTCAGTCCAGGACAGTTCCTCAGAATTTTAAAGATTATAGGACAGTTATTTAGTAGAATGTTCCTTAACTTGCATTTGTCCAATATTTCTTCATGACTACATTCTAGGTTACTTTTGTGTAATTTTGGCAAGAACACCACACAAATGATAGGGTTGAACCCAGTTTCCATTTTATCTATCACGGGTGGCATTAATTTTCATCACTTGATTAAAACGAACTCAGTTACATTTCAGCTCTATAAAGTTATGCTTAATCAGTGTAAAACAGTGTCTAGTAGGAGATAGTATAGGTTTGCTCAGCCTATGAATTCTGACAGCAGGGAATATCAAGCCTTATTTTTTCTAAAATGTATTTCCTTTGAGTTATGCCCAACACTGAAGTAAAATCAAATGATTCATTCACTCAGTAAAAAAAAAAAAAAAAAAAAAAAAAAAAAAAAAAAAAAAAAAAAAAAAAAAATTAAATGCTTACTACATGTCAAACACTGTCTTAGGAACTAGAGTCATTTTATATGTGGTATGAAGAAATAAAGGATGAGCCTGTGTCCATGGGGGAAGAGCAGGCATATATCTCACTTGCCTCTTGGCTCAAGAGTGAAGTGTAGTTTCATAAAAGAAAAAGATGACTTCCATCTACTTGAAAGATGGGGGCCGGAGAGGCAAGCAAAGTCATATAAGGCTTGGTCAGCAAGACAAAAGAAGGGATGGATGCTTACTTCTCCCATTATCTTAGAAAGCAGAATTGTAGGCACTTAGCGTGTTCTTTTGGACATGGTCCATTTGAGGAGACTTCACCCCCATAGTTTTCCCTTTTCTTAGGGCAAGTGTGAAAAGTGATATAGTCACAACTGGCATTGCAGCTACTTCTGGGTCAGATTGATTGAATTTATGGTACCTGCTTTTGAAAACTGATCTCTGAGAAATATGGGTATCCAGGATACTTGGAGAGTTCGGCAGCCCTGGAATATTTTAACTCCTTTGGTTAATGTAGGGTTGCCAGACTCAGCAAATAAAAAACGCAGAAAGTTCAGTACAATTTAACTTTCAGATTAACAAATATCTTACATAAATACGTATTGCATAATATTTGGGACATACTGATACTTGTTGTTTTCCTGAAATTCAAATTGAACTGAGTATCCTGTTTGATCTAGCAACCGTATACTGTAAGGGTGAAAAAGACACTGGTGCAGTAGGTGTATCCTACTCCTGCTGAGAGAAAGAAGAGTCTCAATTCCTATTACCCATAGTCCAGGAAAAGCAAAAATAGCACTTTGGATTACTTATAGACAGTGATTTCTTTGTGTTTTTTTTTGTTTTTGTTTTTTGTGGGGTTTTTTTTAATTGCACCATAAGGAAGTAACAATAAACTTAGTATCTTTGTATATTTGTCCCTTTCAAAATACGTATGATATGTATGGTTTCATATCTTTTTTTTTCCTACTAGATTGATTTTTTTTAAAATTTTATTATTTTTTTTAAATTTATTGGGGTGACAATCGTTAGTAAAATTACGTAGATTTCAGGTGTACAATTCTGTATCACATCATCTATAAATTACATTGTGTGTTCACCACCCAGAGTCAGTTCTCCTTCCATCACCATATATTTGATCCCCCTTACCCTCATCTCCCACCCCCTGTATGGTTTCATATCTTATTAGCTATATCTATTATAAGTCTCCACAGACTTAATTTTGTAAGAAATATAACCATATTTTCATATGCTCACTGAGAGATTTGGGGGGCCTTGGTTCTGTTTTTAAATGTCAGTGAATAAATCACTTTCCTTTTCTCAGGGTCATAGGTACGTGTGCTCCATGGTCAAGTGGTATAGAGGCATAGAACAGTGGATGTGGCATTTTTACCTGGCAGACACACATTCTCTCCCCTTTCCCCAACTCCCCTTTACCTCACCTTTGTGCCAACAGAATTCACACATTTTTGCCTGCATTTCAGCTAGGTGCGGGCTTGTCCTCTCAAATACAAATAGAAGGATTGCATTAGGTATCCTAAAGAAGTTTTTTTTTTTTTTCTTCTTGCTAATAGAAATTTTCAAGGAGAAAGCACCCTTCTTTTCTTTGGATACAGTATAGTAAATTTGATGCCAACATCAATGGTATCTGTCCAACGATCCTGAGGTAAAGCAAGAACCAAAGCCAGTAGCTGAGGTTCACTGAGAAGAATATGAAAAACCCCAGGGCCTCCATGACATCATTGTGTTGCTAAATTAATCAGATCTCCTGGGTTCTTGTTATGTGAGGTCGAGAATATCCTATTGCTTAAACTGTAGTTTCCTGGGTTGTTTGTGACTTGCTGCTGAAAGGGTGCCATCTGGTTCTCATCATCATCTGTCCATGATGATATTTACCAACACATTCATCATCCTGTCCTGTCCTTAGTTGTCAGAGCATATGGCCTGCCACTGAATCATCCTTCATTTCAATCCTCAAAGTCCCACTGAAGGAACTCGTTCTTATACTCCTATCCAGGAACCTCTATGAGCTTAAGGTCATCTACTTAGGTTCTTCATACAACTGTCCATTTTTTGGAGAGAGGGTTCCTAGCCCTTCCTTCCTTCTCTGCCTACTTCTACCTGGAAACTAAAATATATGTTTCTTCTGCTATTATATTGTGCAAAATTTCTGGTCTATTTTTCTCTCTCTTGGACCTGGATCATAGGACAGGAAAATAAAGACTTCAAAGAAAGTTGCTCCCAAAACCTACTACCACTTGAATGTCTCTCTCCTTCTAGCTTCAATTTACACATTATTTTCCCCAGTCTGCCGGGGTATTTCTGTTTCACTACGTGTCTCTCCAACGCCCTGGGCATAAAGCCCTGTTTATATCCTGGATTCTTCCTACTCTCCTAAAAAAACAGCCATATGAAATCAAAAGTTAGAAGAAACTGCTTTAGGCTAACATATCTTTCCCTGGAGCGGTGGGCATAGAGCAGATTATGTTCTGCTGAAATGGGTAAGGAGAAAAGAGAGATCAGAAGATACAGAAATCATTGTACTAATACGTCGAACTTATGAACCTGATGCACAAAGATTTTTATGTATAGAGTAATTCTCAAAAAAAAAAAATCCTTTGTTGTCTTTATTCATTCCTAAATACATGATGAGGGCAGTTCCAGTACAGTTCTTAAAAGATGTTGGAAATAGGAAGATATTCCTACCTACTGGAGTTCATTTTCTGGTGTCTCAGTTTAGCAATATTAGTTATATATTCAACCATATTCAATCATTACCTTAAGGCTTCTTCAGATTAGCTATCTTTCAGGCTAATGTAGGCTATAGTCTACTGAAAAGACTAATTCTAGAGGCATTTCATAAGGTACTTGTTAGACAAGGTCTTCTGTGGCTTGACCACGATATCTGATAACAGACGACTAGAATTAGGAGAAATGTAATTCCAAAGTTTTATTGGTTAGAGGTCAAGTTCACTGGTGAGAAGGTCATCTTTTTGGGAGAAGAGGGGGTTGTGGGAATCACTTAAATGGGCCTTTGGTGATAAAATGAGAAACAAGATTCTATTAATGAAAATAAGGATTTGAAATAATATCAAATTTCTCTGTGTATTAATATCTAAAATTGATTTCCTCTGGACAAATTTGCTTCCTTCCAGGAAGATTATTAGGATGTTGAAATGTGTTCCATAGAATTATGCAAAGGCAAAAGGTGTTTTGGTTTTGTTTTCTTCACCTTACAGTAAAAGGAGAGTTGAGGGGCTAAGCTCCAGGTAGGGGGAAGGTGATTAAGGAATTATTGTTAAGGTGAAAAGAAATAGACTCCAATAACTAAACA
This sequence comes from Rhinolophus ferrumequinum, assembly GCF_004115265.2. Lineage (NCBI taxonomy): Eukaryota > Metazoa > Chordata > Mammalia > Chiroptera > Rhinolophidae > Rhinolophus > Rhinolophus ferrumequinum. The sequence goes on along the minus strand of NC_046287.1, from coordinate 18,078,274 downwards.
GTAGTTAAGAGTCTGAGGAAATGATGAGGGTAAACGGGATCAAATATATGGTGATGGAAGGAGAACTGACTCTAGGTGGTGAACACACAATGTGATATACAGATGATGTATTACAGAATTGTACACTTGAAACCTATGTAACTTTATTAACCATTGTCACCCCAATAAACTTTAATAACCACAAAAAAAATCTCATGTAGCTGATGGATTCTAAGAGACATATTCAGTTTTATGTTTTTGCTACTTCTAAAAACTCCTGCACTATATCATATTTTGTGTTCTTTAAGTTCTCAATAAAGTAGAGCTGGACTTCAAGACTGGTTTTATCTGTGCCAGGGGTTGGTGTCTGAAGGTATATGGTAAGGACTATATCTATGTTTAAGATAAAAACAGCCAAAAGAACAGTTACGGAATGATAAGTAGTGACATGCAAAGAATAGGACAGTTTTCTGTAGTTGCTAGCTAGCTAAACTTATAAGTGAAAACCACTCAGAACTTATAAAGCATGTAAGAATTTATCAGGGACAGTCACATAAAAAAGACAATTCTTAATGCTATCCCATATAATGAGGACTTCTATATTGCTAATTGTTGTATTGGATACTGTAGATGGCTTAGTCACTATTTATTTCCCCTTTCTACCTTTTCATCAGAACTGATTTTGATCAGGGAACCCACTAATGTCCATATATCCATGGGTTTCACACAACCAAGCATGATAATCCTAATCCTTCCTAATATTCCTCTAAAATATTGTGCAACTGGTCCTACAAACGCATCCACCAATCAGAATGAAGGGCTGCTTTAAGACGGAGTGGGGTTCTGAAAGCTCCTTGCTGCAAGGAGCTAGCCACTTGGAGGTCTGTCAAGAGCTGCTAAGATTAGGGTTGCAGGATAACTAGGTGACCTGAGTCAGCAGCTGTTTAACAAGTAATCCATAAGTATTTCAATACTTCAGAAGTGGAAAGGCCAATAATGGTGCAAATCAGATAAATATCAGTTTTTCTCAGTTCCCCTTGCCAGAAAACAGGCAGTTAGAGTTGTAGCTAATGAGGCCGGAAGAGAGAATTTCTGCGTGATTTCTAGGAAAAGTTACTCAGTGACGAAAAGAAACACGTAATACCCATTAAACAATAATTCCCCAATTTCTACCCCCCCATTAGCAACCATCATTCCATTCTCTATCCTCAAATTCTATGAATTTGACTATTTTAGGTACATCATATAAGTGGAGTCATGCAATATTTGTCCTGTGGATGGCTTATTTCACCATGTAAAGTTACAGTTATATAAAATGAATAAATTCTAGAGATCTGTCCTGTGGATGGCTTATTTCACTGTTTAAAGTTACAGTTATATAAAATGAATAAATTCTAGAGATCTACTGTACAACAGAGTGCCTGTAGTTAACAATGGAATGTTGCACACTGAATAACTATTTAAGAGGGCAGATTGCATGCTAAGTGTTCTTACCTCAAAAAAAGAAAGCAAGAAAGCAAGAAAGCAAGAAAGCAAGAAAGCAAGAAAGCAAGAAAGAAAGAAAGAAAGAAAGAAAGGAAAAAAAAGAAAAAAGAAAAAAACAAAAAGACAATAAATCTTTTGGAGGTGATGGGTGTTTATTCTGATGGCTATCACAGGTGTATATATGTGTCTAACTAAACTCATCAAAACTTATACAGAAAATAATTGCAAGTTTTCTGTATATTAGCTATAGCTCAATAGGTTGAAAAAAGAAAGGAAACATGAGACACTCCCTGACATACACACAGAATAAATATATCAACAAACATGCACGCACACACATGTGCATACACACACACAAACACAGACAGACACACACAGTGGACAATGTTTTGTTTTTTTGTACTGCCACAAACTGAAAGGAGCCACAGCCAAGGACTAAATTTATACCTTAGGATCATATAATCTAAAAAGGGAAAAAATGTGGATCCTTGATGAAGTAAATTGGGATGTGGAATTAAATAAACCTGTAGGTACTTGCCCTATCCAATGAATGTCTGTTATGTAATATCATGTATTTGTAGTTTTTCAAGTCAAAGCCTAATGGCTTTGACCAAAAAAACACAAAAAGTAAACAAAACAAACAAACAAAAATGACATATACATATATGTGTCTGTGTGTGTGTGTGTTTGAGTGTGGATAATGTACATAAACGTATACATAGTCGAAATAATATATAAAACTATATTACATTTATAAACCTATAAATACCAGGGGTGCCAAAAATCTGTATACACATGATTTGTATTCATCTTTTGTTATCGGTGTATATTATTACAATTTTAATAGTTTTTTTCATTTCTTAAAATGTGTATACATTTTCTTGACACCCTCTGCATGTATCCCTGTTTCTTATTGTCTATCATTTTCTCATTAATATAGTTGAAAATCATAAGAAAGGATGAAAGAAGATCGGGAAAGTTGGAGCTATAGTGCTATTCCAGGAACGAGTCAAGTGAGGCTTAGAGAATTTTTTGATATTGGTTTGTTATAGCTAGAGGAACATACCTCAACTACCTCTACAGTTTACAAAGTCATATACAGTAATTCCTCACTTAACACCATCTATAGATCCTTGGAAATTGTGACTTTAAGCAAAACAACATACAACAAAACCAATTTTACCTCGGCTAATGGACATAAACAAGAATTAACTTCCTATGGCATATTTCTGGTCACAAATACATCACCAAACTTCTAAACAAAGACCCAAAACATTTCTAATGTTAAATACTGAAATAAATGTGAGCCATATATACATTTAAGAAAGGTTAATAAAAACAAGTAAGATAATTATTTTAAACCACTTAATCCAGATGGGGATCTCCACTGGCCAGAGCCTATCCTCGCAGTTGAGGGCACAAGGCAGAAAACCAGCCCTAGAAAGGATGCCCTTCCATCCCAGGCTGCATTCACCCACACCCACACCCACTCAGACTGGGACAGTTTAGACATGCCAGTCAGCTCATGTGTACACCTTTGGCATGTGGGAAGAAACTGCAGTCCCGGAGAAAACCCACGCAGACATAGGAGAAAACATGCAAATTCCACACAGACCGTGGGCACACCAGGGATTTTTTTTTCCTCATCATTATAATGGAATGACATTGAAAGAAAAGACATTATTTGAGTATCTGCTATACATAGTGGCAATTTTATTAGCAATGGTCAAGCACTACTGTAAGTAAAATAAGTACTTGACCCCTAACATATAATCCATGAGTAAAAAGTTTTGTAATGGCTATATTTCATTTTTCTTGTCTGTTAGCTCACACCTAACTTTTATCCTTAAAACAAAAAATATTACCTTAGCTTACATTTTTAGATTACAATCATTCATGTTTACATATAAACAGAGTAATTGATTAAAAATACTGTATGCAATTATTCTCCATGAATTCACTAACAAAACATGTTGACAGTGTTCTTTAAAACAAGTACTAAAAATTATTTAAATAATACTTTAATAGAATAAACCACATAAAATGTTTGAGCAAATATTCTTAATTTCCTGTTATTTTGAATATCAGAAGTAAAATAGTTTATCTTATTGATTACACAATATCACATATACCTTTTTCTACTTAACAATAATTTTTAACGTATTGTTTAAATTTTATTTTTTTTAAATTTCATTAAACTTTAACAACATTTAACTTTTAGGAGAGAATGGCTATGTGACCAAAGGAATAAGAATGACGAATGTACAGTTTCCTTTTAACCAAAACAAAAAGACCAAAAAACCAATATGCTAAAAAAAGAGAATATAATAAACAAATACAAATGCTACATAATGCAATGTGTGTAAAAACTTAGAGTGGATATTCTTTGAAAATACAAACAATCACAGAACCTCTAATTTAGGCACTGTTTAACAACCACCAACATTATTATCTTCTAATAAATTGAATTATAGATATGTATGCATAAACAATACTAAACACCTTACAAAAACATATTTAAATGTGTAAAATGTTATGGATTAATGGCTGTGGCTTGTTCTCAGAATAATGACTCCTCTCCCAATCTTCTTTGATCACCTTTATTAAATCACAACTAATATATGTTTCTGACCTCAGAGAAAAGAAAAATTTGAAGTGACATTTAGTAGTCACATGCTTCCTTCTGCCTTTTTCAAGTGTATATCCTCACATAGAAAATCATTTAAACACATGCATGATTATAGTGGGCATTTTGTGGGTCAGCTAAGCTTTTGTTTATCTTATTATCTTTATTGTATAATACTATGTCTTTATATTTTGTTCTTCTGGTTAAAGCTGATTTGAGGGGTTTTTTTTTTTTTTTTGGTTGTTTGTTTTTCCTTTTATTTGCTGCCTAGAATTTCCTAGTAGATATTTGATCTTTTGTCTCCTTGAGAACTCATACAGAAGTTTTGTTGCAGGAAAGTACTGAAATTTCCAGATATCATTCTCTATCAAAATGCTTGAAAAATATTTGGATAATTCTTTAGCCAATGATGGTTACCCTCTTGAGTGTTACTTTTGATTCAGTTGTGTTACTAATTTATATTTGCAAATACCACATGGTTTCTGTATAATCTGTTCATACTGATTGAAGTTTAAACTATCATTATGCCATACCTCATATTGTGTCCAGTTCAGACATTTGCTTCCATAATTACAGTACATGGCTGTTTCATTTTGGTCTAGGTCAAAAACTTGGTTTTATGACTGATTATTCTATTTCTCTCATATCGCCAATCCAAAATGTAAGCAAATACCACTGACTCTTATCTTCAAAATATATCCAGATTCTAAATTCAAAACTCACCACCTAACCACCACCACCCTGATAAATGACACAGAGAAGCACGCGTTACTGGATTAGCTCCCTAATCTTATCTCTGTTTTCACATGTCCTTTGACAGTCTAAGTTCAGCATCATAACTAGAACAATACCTTTAAAACTTAAATCAGAGCACCTCATTCTTCAGTGCCAGACTCTGTTAGCAGCCCATCTCACACAGACTAAAACAAAGGCACTTACACGGGTCTATAAAGACTTCACTTGTAGGCTTATCTCCTATTTTCTCTTGTTCACTCGGACAGACACAGGGCCACCAAGAACATTCTAACACCTGAGGATCTTTCTACTTGCTCTTTCCTCCAGACAGCCACCATGCTCTCTCCCACTGCTCAATGTCACTTTTTCAGTGAGGTCTTTCCTATCGAATATAAAATAACAACTTGTCCCTATCAGTAGAACTTCCTATTTTCCTTACATAGTTTTTTCTATAACACTTATCATCTGACACATTATATACTTAGTTTGTTTCCCTGTTTATCATTTGCCTTCTTCCATTAAAATGGAATTTCCAGACTTCTGGTCTCCAGTCTGGGATATAAGAAGCTTGGAGTTGCCACTCACTCCTAACCATAAATACAACTCTGAACAAAATGAAAAAAAAATCAAAATCTCTTCCTAGATCCATCAGAAAAGTGAGGTTACAGTGTCCCCAAAATTGGAGAGACCAATAGAATTACAGAGAATCATAACTTACCAGCTTAGAAATTCATGAACAGCAACCTCCAGGGGCAGGGAAAATTAACTGTACAGGTATACAGGCACAACTGTACAACAGAAATACTGCATGTTAGGCTCCAGACCACTGCAATAAAGCACATTAGAGTCTTTTTTGCTAGTGGAGGGTCTTGCCTTCAGTTTGTAAAAAAAATGCAACATCTGTGAAGCGCGATAAACTAAAGCGCAATAAAACGAGGTATGTTTATAATTGATGAATTGGCTGAAGCTCAGTAAGGATAAGTCTGCAGTTAAAAACTCCAGAGGGACCCAGTCACAAGGGAGCCCCACACTTTCCTGATTTTACCTCGAGGAGCTCAACCCATTTCTTACAGTAAATATCATGGAAAAACTTCCTCTTGCTTCCAGAAGAGGGAAGGAAAAGGAGCCGTTTTGAAACACACCTGAGCACTCTATTCTTCTTAACAAGAACTCCCTTCAGGGAAAACTACTTAACCACCTGACCCTGCTGGGGCTTTACCAGAGCCTAAATGACCTGAGAGAAGTGAAATACCCAACCCTAAGTGCCTCTAACATTTCACATAGGAGAAAGGAAATGCTCATCCCCCGTCTACTCCAGCTATCTCGTCCCACCGAAGGGAAGAAAACTGAAAAGCATTTGTGAGGTTAATAATCCAGAGATTCAGGTTTACTGAAAGACTGAGACCTAATCATAGGAAAATAGGATGTCTCCGTTCACTCCTTACCTATTGACAAGGCTTATTGGTTCTGACAGATCAACAGGGACAGCAACAGGGCTGGGATGCGCCGACTAACAGGAGCAGCTCAGAGAATGGAGAAATCAGTCCTAAAAAGCTGCAGCCGCGACCACATGCCCCAAAAGAAGCCTAATCTCGCGGGATCTTGGAAGTTATATGGGATCCTGCAAGGAAGTCCTAGCGTGAGAAACAAGTGGGTGCTCAGGGTGCTGCATTCCTCTGGCCATATACTCCGCCACAAAGAGTAGCTCACTCCACCTATCATGCAAGCCTCAGTTCTCCTGGATGCCTAGTCTCTGCCTCTCAGAGTCGCAGTTCGGTGACACCTCGCTCTAGAGACCCCGCCAGGTATGCGGGAATGGGCTCTGTCTCAATGGCTGGGCAGGGGAGGGGCTGCTTAGGCCAGAACGGGGAAGTGAACTGTGCATATTGTGGCTACAAATGTGTAGACTTCCTAAGGGCCGGGGGCCGTGATACATGTTTGTGGAGCAGAGCACCGAGGGCCCAATCCCAAGGTCACAACCACCCTAACGTTCGTTCCATTGCGCATCTTCAGGGCAAGTTGTTACTCTTGGAAGTTACTAGGTGTCCAGAGTTTGACCAAGGAGACAGTTGGAGGCTTTCCCCTGAAGAACAGCCTTAGGGCACTGCTCTTTCTAACCCAGTCAAACCAGCACCTTGGCCCTTTTACCCAAGCCCCGCTATCTGGAAATGTTCTTTTCAACACCGTGGGAGCTGGTCTCAGGCTGGGGCCAGGGCCTGGTCCAGTTGCATAGAGTGTGGGGTTTACCAGCAAGGTGCACAGGGCACATTTGGAACCTGAGGATGCATTCTGTGGCCTAAAGTGTGTGGGGGGAGTGTTCCTTCTGTTACGGGAGTAACTGCTTGGTCCTTTTGCGATGCAGTGAAGAATTATGGATCAGCAAACATGGTATAGAGGAAGGAAAGTTTACTAGGATATGTTCTAAGGGAAGAACGGGCCAAATCAAGAGAGACAATGACCCCAAAGGGTTTGGGGCTTGAGCTTTATAAAGTTGGCTCTGGGCCAGCTCTGGGTGTTACGCACAAACTTAAATCATTTGAATAACGTGTGGGTTATATAACTCATTCCTTTCAGCGCATGCCCTTACGCATAATGCACACAGAGAAACCCAGGGGGAGAGAGGTTAAAACCACAATGCTAATTTATTGTAACTATATTATAATGAGGCTAAACTTAAGCCAAGGACAAGCCTTAACATGCTGCACAGGCATTAAAAACCAGATAATTCTGGTGGGATTTTATTTCCCTCTTACCAGGATGTTCTAACCACAAAATTAGTACCTGGGGAGTGGACGTGGGCGGTGCAAAGTGCCAGTCACATTATCGCCCACCCCTCCTGTCACTCATGCCTACCATCTACCTAACACTTTTACGGAGTTCACCATGTCTAGCTATCAAAAAATACATACATAATAAAAGGCATAAAAACATACTTTGAAGACACAGCATTAAAACCAGATTCAGATATGGTGGGGACATTGGAATTATCAAACTGGGAATTTATAACAACCATGATTATATAACTATTCTAAGGTCATTAATTATAAAGTAGAGCACGTAAGGACAGATAAACAAAGATGGGAACCCCAAGAAAGAATGAAAAAGAAATGTTACAGATAAAAAACACTAACAAAAAATGAAGAATGTGTTTGAGGGGGTTATTAGTAGACTGGCCGTGGCTGAGGCAAGAATTGCTGAGCTAGAGAATATCATAATAGCAACTTCCAAAACTGCAAAGCAAAGAGAAAAAAATACTTAAAAAAAAAAAAATACCCAAGAATTGTGGAACAACTACTCCATGGGTAACATTCACTTATACAATTTAATACCAGAGGATAACGAACGGAGGGAGGGAGGGAGGAAAATAGGAAAGGAGGAAGAAAGAAACACAAGAATTCCCCCAAAATTAATGACAGATACTAACCTATATAGCCAGGAAACTCATAGAACACAAAGCAAGATAAATGCCAAGAACTACACCTAGGCATTCTATAATCAAAAAACAGAAAATCAAAAATAAAATAAAAAGAAAAGAAAATCCTGCAAGAAGCTAGAGAAAGAAAGCATGTGACCTAGAGAGAAGCAAATAATTACTTTCATTTTTTCTGCAGAAATCATGTAAGAAGAGAGTTGAATAAAATATCTAAAGTGTTAAGAAAATAAAACCAACACCATAGAAATTTGTACCTTGAAAATTATTCTTCAAAACTGAAAGGTAAATATTTTCTCAACCAACAAAAATTGTTCGGGTTTGTTGCTTGTAGACTTGTCTTGTAAGTAAAGTTAAAAGGAGTTTTTTAGAGAGAAGGAAAATGATATAGGTCAGAATCTCAGATCTACATAAAGGAAGGAAGAGCATCAGAGAAGGAATGAGTGAAGATATAAGAACTTATTTTTCCTATTCTTAATTGATCTAACATATAATGTGTTCAAAATAACAATGTATTTGATTATATATATATATATATACACATATATATGTACATATATATGTGTGTATATATATGCATATGCATAAGTGAAATAAATGATAGCATTGATTCAATGGATAGAGAAAGGAATTAGGATTGTTTTATTGTGAGATAATCACAAGAGCTGTGCAATGGTACAGTGTTATTTGAAAGTAAACTTATATATTGGTCAGGTTTCTCCAGAGAAGCAGAACCAGTAGTAAATATATATATTTTATTAACCAGAAATAATGTGCATATCTATCTATCTATCTATTTATAATAGTTATATATAAAGAGAGATTTATTATAGGAATTGGCTCACACAGTCATAGAGGCTGAGAAGTCCCACGATCTGCTGTCTATAATCTGGAGAATAAAAAGCTAGGGGTGTAATTTAGTCCAAGTCTGAAGGCCTGAGCACGAGGGGAGCCAGAGTGGCATAATCCCCAGTTAAAGGCTGAAGGCCTGAGACTATGGGGCTGCTGTTATTCCCAAAGTCCCAAGAACCAAGAACCAGGAGATCCAAAGTCAGAGGGTAGGGGAAAATGAACAATTCAGCTCAAGAAGAGAGAGCAAGAATTCACCCTTCCTTCATAGTTTGTGTTCTTTCTCGCCTCAATCAATTAGACAATGTCCATTCCTATTTCTGAGAGCTGATCTTCGTTACTCAGTCTACTAATTCAAATGTAATGTTTATAGCAGCTTTATTCATAATTCTTATAATCTGTAAGCAACCAAACTGTCCTTTAGTAGGCGAATGGATAAGTAAACTATAGTACAGCCAGACAATGGAATATCATTCATCATGAAAAGGAAATTAGCTATCAATATAAAAGACATTGGAGACTTAATATTACCAGATGAAAAAATAGCCAATCGCAATACACTATGTGACTCCAAATATATGACATTCTGGAAAAGCCAAAAACTATGAATACAGTTTAAAAAAATCAGTCATTGCCAGGGATTAGAGGCAGGGAGGGAGGGATAAATACAGCATAGATGACTTTTAGGGCAGTGAAATTGCAGTGGTGGATACATATTATTGTAAACAAGTAGAATGTGTGCAAGCCAATAGAATATACAACATTGTTAGTTTGCTAAAACCAAGAGAATGCACAACACCAAGAGAGAGCTTAATGAAAACATGGACTTGGGGTGATATGTGTCAGTGTAGGTCCATCAATTGTAACAAATACCCCAGTCTGGTGGGAATGTTGATAATGTGGGAGGTTATACATGTGCCAGGAAAGGGAGTGCATGTGACATTTCTGTACCTTCCAGTTACTTTTGCTGAGAACCTAAATCTGTTTTAAAATACGAATTCTAATTTTAGAAAAGATAAAAAAAGAACATAAAATGCAATTTCCTTGAGGACAATTATTTATTGTTTAGATTTCTATTCCTTAAATTTTAAACTGGGCATGCCACATAGTAGGCACTCAGTAGTTCTTTGTTGAATGAACTTCTCAATGGCTAAAAAAAGCACTTTGTCTGCTACCTAGATTTCAGTAAAGCCTAAAAATTAATGGACATTCTGAAATGAACAATTGAGTCTCTTAGAAGAATCTTCACTCTATACTCAAAAGCATTTAATTATCACAGCCTTTTCTTAGTGTTTACAATTGTATGATTACAAAAAATTTAGGGTTTCTTTTGTGTGTGTGTGGCTGTTTTTGTTAGTGTGTGCATGAATAAGGTTGTATAAATTATAAGAATAAAATATATAACTATCGTTTTACCAAAAGGGATAAATGCAAATATAATGCAGTACTTCAGTGATTTACAAATATATTGTCGTTGTAATATGAAGATAAATGCACATGTTGCATAATGATTTGCTATAAAACATTTTAAGAACAGCATCAAAGAAAGAAGAAGCTGATCTCTGTAATGTCAGGCTGCATCACATTATGCAGTATCAACAGTAGAAAATTCAAAACAGCGTATTATGTAGCTTGTCTTATTTATAAAATATTCAGACATTTGGTTTCTTTAAAATGCAAGTACAGTAATCACTCCAAGTTCCTAATGAGGGAAAATGGTGCTGTCTCGGGTTCCTAATACTAAGTAGCTAGATTTACCAATTTTCCTGACACAGTCCCAAGGCATATAAATGTATCGTCTCTGACCCCAAATAAAGGGCTTCATTACATTGTGGTTGGGAAAAGTGCAATATATGGAACAATAATCTGATCTAGTCTTAAAAATGTAGAAAAGGAAATATATGACATGGATCAGTGAACCGGAAAACACCTTTCAGAAGTGTCAAAACGGTAGTATTTACTGTTATTAAAAGTATATATGCTGATTTTTTTCATTACAATAGTAACTCATAGTTAATATGGCAAGAGCAGAAAAATATGGAGAAAATAAAATTTACCCTCATTCAAATATTTTCAATAGTTGGGTAAATAACCTTATGGAGGATAGACGGGGAAGAATAATCATAATGTATACAAAGTTTCATAATAGTCTTTTACCCTTTAACAAAGTATTGTGAACCTTTTTTCATATCATTAAATGTTCTTTTTTATGCATAGTGCAATCCCTTGCTAATTTCTCATGATTATGCCATGGTTTTGATTAGGTGATCTGTAATAGTGTGGGCTTGAAGAGATAAGATGCTTGCACTTAACTCCATTCTACTTAGATAGCTAGATTTTCACTTTAGGGTCCTTCTCATCAAATTTACATATTTAATTAATAAGAGTGGTAATTCATTTTTCACATTCCCCACCCTCAACAGCGTCTATTAGAATTCTTTGAATCCCTCAAGAGGGTAATCAATTAAATTAGGATCAGTTTAACAATGTTTGAGAACACATTTGTAATTCTTACCATTAGACTATATTTTTCATATACTGGGGCAATGGCTGAAATAAAGGTTCATGTCTTCCTCCACTTCCCTCTCTCCTATCCTCTCTGTACCTCATGACCATCCTGTTGTATTTTTCTGGTCCTGAGGATGATGGTGAGAGGTAAAGAATTTTCAGTGTCAGTAATAAAATATTTAAATTTGATGGGAAAAATCCTAACATGATAATGTAGATAATCTAGACAAGATGGAATAGGTGTAGTCTTCCCTGATTTCAGTAGGATGTCAATGACCCTTGTTAAAAAATTAAAGAATAAATAAATAAATAAATTATGTTAAATACACTTACATTTTCCAGCCTCCCTGTACGCCACAAAATTTTCTAAGGTATCACTGGAAGTCTCCTGCAATATTAGGGCATGTTTTATTTTCCTATTTAAGTACCACTTTTCTCTCCTTGTTTCCCTGTCAATCTACTGCTGGTAGCCTGAAATATAAGACTAAAGGTCAATTTAAGACAGGTGACCAAGAGGATTGTAGCACTCACTGTGGATAGCGGAGCAGGAAGTTGGACAAAGCCTGCAAAAATGGTGACATCAGGAAGCTAATGAACTCTTCCAAAACTTCCTAGCTTTAACTTTCTTGATGTAATATATAACATACTATATACAGAGGGTGCTAAAAAAATGTATACATATTTTAAGAAAGGAAAAAAAATGTGTTAAAATTGTAATATTCAATATATACCGATAACAAAAGAGGAATACAAGCCATGCATATACATGTTTGGCACCCCTATAATAATAATAATAATAATAATAAAAGCTTACTTTTTAAGCCACTTTTATCTGTCATCTACTTCATGCAGCTGAAGGTAATGCTTAACTGATATTTCCTCTCCTTCCAATTTCACTGATTTTTTTTTAATGCTGCTCCATAGATAAAAACAAACAAATCAAATTTTCCATACATTATCATAGTTTTTTTCTGAATAATCCCTTACCTTTATCTTACTGAAATCTAGATTGAAACCACAAGTATCGTCCTTTCTGCTTACTTTCTTAAAAAAAAAAAAAAAAAAAAAAAAACTATATTGTATTTTCCCCTATCACTCATATTTTAGAATCTGAGATGACCTGAAATGGGAAAAGCACTGTCCTCCCACCTCGCTGCTCCTTCTGGACGATGATGTGTCTAATCATCCAATGATCATCTGTATTCTATAAGAATGTTTTCTGTCCTTTAAGGTCATGCAGTTTGACTATATCCACAATGTCCATCCCGGTTTCTATTTTTTTATTATTCCTACTCTCCATCCCTTGTAGGCCTCCAATACCAAAATAATCTGAATGATGACAATATGCACACAGACGATTTTTATCCAAATTCCTAAATGTTTTCACTTATGAATGTTCATGCTCACTTTATGTCATCCACTCATTTCCATATACGCAAACTGGTTGTCAGCATCATCTATAAAGCTCCATCTCAAACTTTTAAATAGAAGACTTCTTGCTCTGAATAACACAGGGTCTCTCTCTCTCTCTCTACGTCTTTTTTTTTTTTAATCCCACTAAATCCTCTATACTTTTGACCTTTCTAACATCTCTATATAAACCTTCTGTTGTTGTTTTTTTCCACTTTCTCTTGTACTCATCCCCATGGGCCAATGTGAAAACCACTTTTGTTGATGTTATCAATTCTGTCCCTTTCTTTATTCTCTTGTGGTATCTCCTAACAAAACTCAAACTTAGATCAATAAAAGTATATGCTACTGCCTTCTATACCCAGGCTTACTAGGGGTCCAGCAAGTAAAGTACATAACTATGTTGGTATGCTGCTATTGAATAATAATCTCAAATCTCTATTGAGCCTGAAAAACTACCTGTGATTCTTATGCATAACTGACATCATATGGCTCTTCCACAACATGAAAAGCAATAGAACAATTCATTCTGTCTCATGAGGAAAGTGTCTCAAAGCAAGCGTGTTTATTTGTATATATGTAAACGTAATACTTTTCAGATAAAATTATTCAAAAAGTAGAGTGAAAATTTTTGCAGATATATAAATAAAGCTAGTTTAGATAACTTCATGTCACCTATTGTACCTGAAATGTGTACGTTTCATTCAGCTGATGAAACTGGAATACGTGTGGGAGGTATATTTACCATCCTCAGGAGTCCATAATTTTATCATGAGTAAGAACAAAACAATATTTTTGTAAACAGGGAACTAAAAAAAGATTATATATGTATTAATATAACTGCTTCTTACAAAGTAAGAATAATTTTAATTTGAAAATATTTATGAAATAAAAATACGTACAGAAGGAAGAAAATAGAAGCTAAGCAACAAAGAGAGTCATAATTTGGTAGGTAGTCTATAGTCTATATTTATTATAGTACTACAGTAATCCATACAGTGAGATCTTGCCAAAAGGATAGACAAATTGGTCAATAGAGCAGAAGAGAGAGTACAGAAATAAACCTACATAGATGATTTTCAAGGATATCAAAACAATTCAGTGGGGAACAAAGTATCTGTACACTAAACAGTGCTAGACTAACTGAACATCATGATGGAAAAAAAAGAAACTGACTTCTACTTCACACCATGCACGACATCAAAAGTAAATTTTTGATAGATCATAGTCATAAATGTATTAAAAAAACAAAAAACAAACAAACAAACAAAAGACAAAGTTGCTTTAGAAGATAAGTAAAGTAGAAAAAATATTTTTAAGTTCTGTGAGTAGGTTTGTACTTCTTAGACCAAAGGAAGAGATAACCATAAAAGGGAAAAAAAAGAATTTAGACTTAATCAAAAAACAAAATAAAAAAAATTTCCTCATTAAAAGAAACCACAACTGAAAGGCACAGATTTTCTAAAGACTGAAAATGTACTGATAGACAACACACATTAAAAACTATTGAAAATCAATTGTAAAACACAAAGCAATAAAAATTAGCAAAACAAACATTTTATAAAATAAAATATATAAAAATGGCAAGGAAGAATCTTAAAAAGTGCTGAAAAACATTAGTATCAGGAAAATAAAAATAATGTTTAAATCATAATGAAGCAACAATATGACCAACTTATTAATTGGCTGAAAAAAATGATGGACAGAATTTTAAATATTGGATGGACTGTGACCCTCATACATTGCTGATAGAAGTGTAAAATGGTACACCTACTTTGGAAAATTATTTGTGATTTCTTAAAAATATAATCATATACCTACCCTATAACTTAGAAATTCTACTTCTAGGTATTTATCCAAAAATACTGAAACCATGTGTTGGCATAGTAGCATTATTGATAATAGACCAAAAAAATCTGGCAACAATATAAATGAGTAGGAATTGTATAAACTGCGGTATAATCATACAATTAGTAATACTCAACTGTAAAAAAATTATGAGCTCCTGAATTATGCAACAACACGACTGAAACTTAAAGAAATAAGACCATTGAAATCCTTAAAATATTTCATAATCTCATTCTCCCGCAATAATGTTAGCCGTTTTTTCTAGTACTAATAATAGCAGACAGTGGTGATGATGATGGTTTCTAGTAAAATTAATGACTTTAGTGGTGGTAGCAATAGCATTACGACAAGGTTTGTTCATGTTTGTTATAGTACACTTCTGTAAGCATAAAAATGTTGAATGTTGTCTTTTCACATGGTTGCAAAATGGCTACAGGTATTCCAAATTCACAAAATTACATTATTCCAGGGTGATATTTCATTCTGTTAGTCTTTTTTACTTTTTATTTTCAATTAAGAGCTTTCTAGAAACTCAGCAAAAGAGTGCTTCTCTGGTTTCAGTGGTTAAGACTGGGAAGCAGAGGAACCTGTAATAATGAGATTTGAAGTGGTAGAAGAAAATAACTTTGAGTAAACAACTGACAATGTCTGTCTCTATAGCCAACACGATCACTCCCTTCATTGAAAGTTTGTAACTTTGAGGTCATGTTTAGAAAGCCATACTACCTGGGAATTTTAATGAAAATTCCTCCAATGTTTCAAGTCCAAATGTGATAGTATGTGTGAATTTCAAATGGGTATATATTTTCATTATATTAAAGGGAGTCACCCCAAGAAATTTAATTTTAAAAAAGAAAGGGAACAAATGTTAAATTCTTTGAGTTGGTCAGAGTTTTTAGAGGTGAGATTGCCAAAGTGGTTACCTTAAGAAGAGTTTTAACTTCATGGTGAAATTCATCAAATCATCTCTAGTATCCATTGAAAAGATCACATTTTACTCCTTTCTCTACTAATGATTAAATATATTTATTAATACACTATCTTAGTTGCATCTCTGTCTTACTTTTATTTAATATATTCTTTTTATGAATCGTTGGAGATGATTCATTAACATTGATGTTTTAGTACTTCTACTTCTATATATAAGCTTAATAACCAATTTCTTTTATCTTTGATGTAAGGCTTTCGACATCAATATGATGGTAACTTTTTAAAAAGATTTGGGACATCATCCATCTTGTTCTATAAACTGGAGAAGTTTAAACCCCCGAAGAATAATTTGTAATGTAAGGCTTGAAACATATTGATTTTTATCTTGAATGAGACCGCCCAGAAACTTATTGTGGATAGTTGCTTGCCAGTTTTTCCCCAAGCTTATTACTTATTGCTTGTTTTTTTTTTATTTTTTCTTAAATTAATTAAAATAACATATTTTTAAATATTAGAAAAATTCAAGGAATGCCCAGTAAATGGATGAAAAAAAGTTCTATATCAAAGTCCATCAGTTGAAATTTCAGAATGAAAATCAAATTATTTGCAGCTTGTTCTGATTTTTGTTTTTCTCATCGTCTGAAAAATTTTGCTTATGTTTCAGATAACAGATTTGGGTCCAATATATTTTAATTTATCTTATTGCATGGGTGTTATTATTTGTGTTCATTACAATTCAGTGAACTCTGATGTTGTTATAATTAAATTCAAGCCAGAGGCAATGGTACTTGATATGATTTCTATACATCTCTGAAAAAATATTTGAAGAAATGTTGCCTATATAAATTATATTTTAAACTGTGGTTACTTTGTTAAATGAGCAAAAAAAAATAATATATCTTGTTGATCTAGTTTAATAATATTATGTGTGTGCTATTTTATTCAAGTATTTTATAATTGGGTCCAAATTATATTTTCTTTTGAAAAACAAAGATATTAGTGTTTTGGCTTTGAAAATATGTATGAGTTATGTGCAATGTATCTGTTTCCAGTTTGCTACTACACATGTTTCTTGAGAATTAAACAAGACACAATAATAATTGTTAATATAGATAGTTTCTCTTAAAACTTTGGGTAAGAAAACAACATATAGGAATTCAGTAGATCCATTCCACCTTACTCCAATAAAGAAATTCAAATGAGAAGAAATCAGAAACATCTATTTAACATTTCAAGTATCCCTAATATTTTCCATACATATATGTATATATATGTATGTGTGTGTATGTTTGTGTATATCTGTGTGTATGCATACATACATTTCATGTGACAATAGGCAAAATGTTACTTGTCATAGGAACTATAGAATTAGCAAGAAAGAGAAAATATCTTTTACTGGTTTGTATATGCATGCATAATAAAAAAGGAAAACAATATTCCCATTTTATACTATCCAGTCTGTAAGTATTCAGTTATTTTGTCAGCTAAGAAGGTCTAGTCTGAAATGAATCCTCCTAAAATTGAGTGACCTCATGAGCTATAATGCTGAAAACTCAGCATGCCTGATGGTGGAGAGTGTGCAGAGCTCTTATGAAAACGATTATTCCAATAACAAGGCCTGTTAGTAAGGTAGGAAAAAAAGGTAGTTGAGTCTCTATTAATGGCATATAAGAAAGCCTTTATTAAAAGAGTTCTGATTCTAATGGAGAGTGACTAAGGCTAAAAATTCAAACCTTTTTTCCCTATTTCCTACTTTGTGATTATGATCAATTTTATTTAAATTGCCTGCCTTTCATAAATCTAGTGCTAAAGTAGTTCATATTTACAATTGAGCTACTCAGTTGAGGCTGCTTCTCTCCCGTCTCTAGTTTCCATTTGCTTCTTACTTAATTATTTTAAACCACTAAGGTTTATTTACTACACTATTTACTACCTCTTATCTTTGCAGTTGCCAATGTTTGCTTAAAAATATTCTATCATAGGAAAATCAGTCTGCTTCCAAAGATGTTTATTTTTTCATGGTATAGTTTATCTTTTCAAAAACTCTGACTTTGTATCATATGCCTATAAGTACAAAATGTTCACCAAGTGACCTAAAAAGCCAATGTCTTTACTATCAACATCAGTGACAACATGTGTGTAAAACAAATGTCCGTATAATGGATGCATCTGTTTATTTGTCATGGATATGTAACATTTATACTTGGGAAATTAATTACTGTGTTCAGTGCTTATCATTGAATATTGAGAAAGAATTGATTAACTACCGGGTTTCCCCGAAAAGAAGACCTAGCCAATCAGCTCTAATGCATCTTTAGGAGCAAAAATTAATACAAGACCCAGTCTTATTTTACTATAAGACTGGGACTTTATAATATAATATAATATAATATAATATAATATAATATAATATAATATAATATAATATAATATAATACCAGGTCTATATTAATTTTTGCTCCAAATGACGCTTTAGAGCTGATTGTCTTATTTTCTTATTAGAGCTAGGTCTTATTTTCTGGGAAACAGGGTAAGAATGAGCACACTCTGCCAGCCATATGTCGAAATGTCTTGAATGTCACAAATCACACATATTTGAGAAAATATCATCCTGATTCTTTCAGACACTGATATTTCAGAATGATAAGCATCTTTCAGTGCGGCCTAGAAAAGTTATATAAACATTCAGGAATGACTGTTTTCTAACTTTGCCAAATATTTTGTGTTAGAATATTTTAAATCAATATGAAATATATCTTAGGTAAATACACACTGCTGGTTATTGAAAATAATGTGTTTTATTCAGTAATGTTGTTTTAAAGATATAGATGTAATTCATGTGGTAATTGACTATAATAACATATTTTTTACGTTAATGTGATTAAAATTTTATTTAGTATCCATTTTAGTTTAAAAAAATCAGTATTCCAAAGCTTAGTCAACATTTTTGAAAATAGAATACTAAAACAACAAATGCAATAGTTTCAATATTAATGTTTAAATTTTCAGATTGTAAATTGAAATCGATAAGCAATTCTGTGTGTTAAATTAGTAGTACAAAATAAATCAGTATGCCTTTTAATGTTGCATAAGGGCAAAATTAGTTTATAGGTTCTTCCATCTAAGAACCTAATAGACCTCTCAGGTGGGTTTTCTTTTGTTGTTGTTTTTTGTTGTTGTTGCTATTGTTTATTGTGTGTGTGGGGGGGTATTTTTTTAGCTTGAATAGTCAACCATAATACATAAAGTAACATGGCAATTGCTGAGTGTGTCCAAGATAATTGAAATTTGCTTTTATAGACACAAACTGTTGACCTTTGAGAAAGTTGTTGATGTGATTCTACTGGCCTTTAATAGCACCACAAGAAAACACTTTCCTTTACCCTGCTTCTCTTGAAAATTTACAACATGGAAAAATAATTTGTATAAGAGAATGAATCTAGCTGTATCTTTGTAATTTTATTATATAAAATAAGAAAAACATCTTAACAAAAAGCTTCCAAAGACCTATAAAATCATCATTATATGTGGATGGAACCAAACAAATGTACCTTATTAACCTGTGATAAATCAAATCTGGGTCTACAAGAAGATACAAGTTTTAAGATGTACATATATTTTTTAGTAGGTAAATGCTTTCAGTTTTCTCTCCCAAAGAAAATGCAAAATGAATACTTATTAGTGCACAACATGTAAAACAACTAATCTGAAATTCAAACACTCCATTTCTATGCATGTCCAAATTTGCCTTTTACCATGCATACTTTCATGTGCAACCACATGCTTGTACACAATTTCCAATACCCAGATGACAATTTACCTTTTTAAAACTAGCCTTTAAATTCCTTTAATCTTCACTTCTCACTTTATGCATATTAAATAAGTTAAAATTATTAGAATTAACTCATTTTTACCATGGAATTTAGATTACTATATTTGTCAACAAGTTCCTTTTCATGAATATTTTCACATTATTTCCCAGCATGCTTAAACCCTATTGCTTGAATGCAACCTTCCCACAATCTCCCAGCAAGAATTAATCTTTCACTCCCCTCTTTTTTCAAATATTTTTTTAAACCGTAATTATAGTTCTTATTGGTATAAGTCTCACTGGGTTTCAGCCCCGGGATTAAAGGAAAGATTTATTTAGATGTATTTGGGTCTTCCAGAAATGCTTATACATAATAGATGTGTAATTAATACTTACTAAATTGTATTCCAAATTAGGACAATGCTTCTCTGGAAAGACTTCTACAAAGAGTGCTACATTATAATAACTTTGATACACCCATGTTTAAGCTACACTAGACAAAAATGTATACATACATACATGCATGCATACATAAATGAAAAAATAAACCAATAATGTGTCTTACTTGTTGCCCTTAAGGTTGAAAAGAGTTATTACTATACATAAATATATTATTTATTAATTATCTATTTTAAGAGGACAATATTGTCCAGAACAGAGTTTTTCCACTTCAGCATATTTTGTGCTGTATAATTCTGTGCTGTTGGGAGCTGTCCTGTTCATTTAAGAATGTTTAGCAGCATATACCCATAATATCCCCCAAATCATGACAATCAAAACAACTCTAGACGTTGCCAAATATCCTCAGAGGGCACATTATCTCTTGCAGAGAACCACTGGTCTGGGAAAAGAAGCCATTGATAAATCCTCACTCTTAAAATTAAGATTTTTGACCAGGGAACATTCTGTCGACCTCATCAAATGACTGACTGGGTCAACTGTGGTGTTTTGTCTAAGGCAAGTCAAAAAGAAAGAGGAAATGAAGATGTATCCTTATTTCCAATCTTAGAAATTAGAAGGAGGAGAAATAAAGAGAATTTACAAACTGCAATCTGAATCCCAGCCTGATCTCTGCCTGAGTTTTGGTCCAAAGCTAAGAGACTTGTTAGATGTGTTGAGAGAATTTCTAACGATACAAGGGCTTTCCCCACCAATAATAAATATTTGGGACTTTGGAAAAAAGACTGCCTTACAAACTGCCAATAACAATCTGTACATGGTCGTATCAAACTAAGCTTGTTGATGCAGAGTGGATAGGCAGTAGGAAGGTCAGATTTTAGCTTTCTCAAATGCCCTTTCATTCTTGTGTTATGTGTGTATGGTCATTGACTTTCCTATATTGCCCTGCAGAGAGAATATTGAGAGTGACTATGTAGGGATCCGGTGGGCATATCATGGAAACTTTCAAATAAGAAGGAACTGACCAGTCAATTGTTGATTCCCTAAAAGAACTGCAGAACAAAAACAAAAGCAAAAAACAAACAATAGAAAAAACTTTTGATCAAGCATAGCTAAGTTCATTAGGTATATCGTGTAAAGGAGAATACCACCTTGACAGAATCTTACTAGTATCTCAGAAGAGGGAAATTCAGGAGAGAATATTTTATTTGGGATTGGACAGATATCATTACATAATAATTTTGAATTGGTAAACACCCTGAGATGAGGGTCTTAAAGCCCATTGTGAAAAACAAACTGTTAGTCTTTTTAAATAACAAATTTAGGTGGCACACAGTCTTATTTTCCAGTAGTAATAATTTCCTGGACAAAGTAGCTAGGTTCCTTAACCTTATCTGCAGTATTATTTAAAGCAGGGAAAATAAAATTATGTTGGTTTAAGTTCTCATGCTAAACGGTAGACAAACAAAGAAGTATATGAGTTTTCATTGAGAGTCAAGAAAGGACTCAGTCATGTAGAAAGGAAGCTGGGGCATTCCCAGGGAAGGGTGATCAGGACCTGAAGAGAATCATCCTTAGACTTGAAACTACAGTAGACAGCAACATTCCTGAGGTTGGAATCTGCTTTACCTCTGCTCTCACCATCCAGGAAGCAGCTCAAGACCAGGGAGCACACAGAAATACTGTGTGAACCTGGGCATCTCTCTCTCTCCTCATCCCTTTAAGATCTTTTAATGCCAAATTATATTTTGGGTAATAATGAGGAGAGGGAAGACCCAGAGAGAGAAATCTGGGAATTATACCTAAATAACTTTTTAAATTATTATACCATACTAAACTTACAGGACTTAGATCACATTTTATTTTTCTCTACTAGAGAGAATTCATCCAATCAACATGGAAAAAAAAAAAGAAAGAAAGAAAAGAAAAGAAGGAAAAAAAACTATCAGTATACAATTTATTTTATTTTAATCTGTCAACCACTATGGTTAATAACAGCTGTGTTACAGCTATGTTGCATATTTCACCTAATGAGTGTCATGAAAGTTTGGAGAAGGAAATACCCATGTCATCTACCAGGAGCAACCTCACAAAGCTTCATACACACACACACACACACACACACACACACACACACACACACACACACTAACAGAGGCCTCAAAGCTTCTTTAAAATGTAAATGGGCAGGGGACTGGGGGGGACTGCCCAGAATTTTCTAGAGAAAGGAGAAAATAAGTAAGGTATACGAATGAATACCACAGTTGGCAATTTTAATATTTAGGTCTAGTCAGAAAAACAGAAGCTATGTTATATGTAATCTGACAATTAAGTTCGTGAACTTGTTGCAACAATATTGCTAGCCTTTTTGATATGAGAGGGATTATTCATTAAGAATTTGTACCAACTGGACAAATAGCTAACCAAGTTGACTATTTGGAAGTGCTGAAAAGGCTGGGTGAAAAAGTTAGAAGAAAATGACCTGAATTTTTCGCCAAAAATTCATGGCTCTTGCATCACAACAATGCACCAGCTCACAGGGCACTGTCTGTGAGGGAGTTTTTAGCCAGCAAACAAATAACTGTATTGGAACACCCTCCCTACTCACCTGATCTGGTCCCCATTGACTTCTTTCTTTACCCAAAGATAAAGGAAATATTGAAAGGAAGACATTTTGATGACATTCAGGACATCAAGGGTAATACGATGACAGCTCTGATGGCCATTCCAGAAAAAGAGTTCCAAAATTGCTTTGAAGGGTGGACTAGGCACTGGCATCAGTGCATAGCTTCCCAAGGGGAGGACTTCGAAGGTGACCGCAGTGATATTCAGCAATGTGGTATGTAGCACTTTTTCTAAGATGAGTTTGGGGACTTAATAGTCAGACTGCATATATTTCATCTGGAGTTTTTTAACAATTCCTTCCTAATGCATTGAAAAGACAGAAGAAGAGAGAAAAAGGCAGAGGAGAGGAGAGGAGAGGAAAGGAGAGGAGAGGAGAAGAGAAGAGAGAGAAAAGAAAAGATATGTCTGGAAGTGTAAAAGGGAGAAATGGATTCCTATCCAAAAATGAAGAAGCTGCTTCTACTCATGGTCTTGCATATCGAAGCTTGAATATTTTCCTTCTCTGCTAGAGGCACAGCTGCTGCTCGTGGTGCTGCCACCACCAGGGGCTACCACTGAGGCCAGGAAGTCCACCACTGCTAAAGCTGGAACTACCAAAGGGATTCCACCTGCTTATGCCAGGGCTGGTGATAGCTGCGTAGAGAGTGTGGGCCTGCAGCAACCTCCAGCCACTGTCCCAAACAGCCTCACCTTCTAATACCCTACCTGTAATTGACACTGGTAGAATTTAATAGGAAGATAATTTGCAAGAGAGTCTAAGAAATATAGTTTCTGTGCTCCCAGAGGGTAGGTGTGGGCCAAAGAAAGAACTTGTAAATATCCAGTGCAGTAATGGACAAGCTTTTGCAGTTTTGATGTAGGAAATGTTCTAATTTCTCGCTTTTCAAAAACCTTTCCAGTGCAGTAACTTGTGATTATTTTGTCCTGGTACTTTAGGCCTAAAGCAGAGGCTAACAGATCTGTTATGTTAGGTTGAGCTTTTGATCCTCTATTTTTACTAATTCATTTCTCCACACATCCAACAAATATTTACTATCGTGTTTCCCCAAAACTAAGACCTAGCTGGACAATCAACTCTAATGCGTCTTTTGGAGCAAAAATAATAATATAAGACCAGGTATTATATTATATTATATAAGACCTGGTCTTATAATAAAATAAGACCAGGTCTTATATTAATTTTTGCTCCAAAAGTGCATTAGAGCTGATTGTCTGGCTAGGTCTTATTTTCCGGGAAACATGGTATCTATTGTGACTTAAGTACTTATCTAAGCAGGTCACATGACTTACATTAACACAAGACAGATGTGTTAATTGTGTGAGTTTTTAAAACCTCATCTGCAGTTTTCTATATCCATTCCATTTCAAATTCCTCTTTTGATATTTTCCCTTATCCCACTCAATCAGTCATTAACCCCTTCAACAAAGCTTTTCTAATCAAAATCATCAATGAACTCCATGTTGCAAAATATAAGAGTCAATTTTTAGTCCTTATCTTACTTTACCTTTGACAGTGCAATTATTTTCTAGTACCTACAACCCTTTATTCATGTGTCATACATAAAACCACACTGGTATTTTTCTTACCACATGGGTGATTTCTTTATAGTCTTCTTTCTTTTCACATTTTTGACCTTAACATTTTGGCCTGCCACGTAGCTCAGAACTCGAGGCTTTTCTCTCCTCTATCTGCACTAGTCTAATGACTTAAAACGTATTAATTTTTTTCGCCTCCCAAGTTTTTTATCATTGGTCTGAACCTTGACACTGAAGCAGTCGGCCAATATATTCAACTGCCTATTTGATTGATGTGCTTGGTTGGATAAGAAATATTTCAAATGCGACACATTCAAAATGGACCCCAATGCAGCTCCACCTATGGTCTTCACTCAGTGAATGATTTTTCCATTCTTCAAGTTTCTCAGAAAAAATGCCTTAGACTTTCCCTTCACTCCTGTCTTTATTATGTCCCAAATAATGTTGGCTTCATCTTCAAAACACATCCAAAATCTGACAACTTTTCATCTGTCCACCATTATCGTCACAATCAAGCCATCATTTCAAAGTGAATTGTTGTGGTAGGCTCCTTTCTAGTCGCCTTGCTTCCATACAGTCCATTTTCAATAAAGGAGCCACAGTGATCCTTTTGTGATATGTCAGATCAAATCAGTCCTTTGCTCAGTCATTTGTAATGAAACCCATTTCTCTCAGAGCTAAAGATGCAGTTTTTACCATAAACTATAAGGTGTTAAGTGGCCTAGCCCTAGTCCTTCTCTGACTTTATCTTTTATAATTCTCCACTTTGTATCTTCTACTCTGGCTATCCTGGTAGAGGTTGCTGGACTGTGAAAAGGGCAGTTCAGTCTCTGGACCTCTGCACTTGCTGTTCTCTGCTTAAAACATCTCATAGATATGCGTAAGTCTCACTTCATGACCTTTATCAGATGTTTATTCAGTTGTCCTAATTTCAATGAAATCTCCCTGACTACTCTATTTAAAATTGGCAATGTCCAGCATTGCAACACTGTCTAGCTGCTTTCTCATCTTGATTTTTTCTCTAATTGCCATGTAATTACATATAACTATTATATATATGTTGGTATATATCACATAGCCATGTATGAACATACATACGCCTATATCAACGAGAATGTGTGTGTATATATATATATACAGAGAGAGAGAGAGACAGAGACAGAGAGAAAGATGAGAAAGATCTCTCTGTCTCTCTCTCTGTATACACACACACACACACACACACACACACACACACACCCCTATATATAAAATCTTTTCTGCTGTGTTCACTGCCATATCTCCAGATCCAAACACAATATTAGGTCGGATTCCAAGTTACTCTTTAAGTATTTTAAAGGGTAGCAGAATATGACACCCAAAATATGTCATTTCCACATGACTATATTGAGCTCAAGGTATTTGAGAAGAAACAGGTACAAGAAAAGCTCTCCTCCTATTTGCCTAAAGGAAGAATATACATTTACAAAAGTGTCCCTCCTCTCCTCTTCACAAAGAAGGACAATGATTAATCCCTGGAGAAAACTTTGTATATTTATCAATGGGAAAGGCTCTGACTTAAATCTATATAACAAGACTTAACACTTATCTACCTGCTTTTTCTGGTTACCTCTCCATCTGTGGGCTCTCCCACACCTTTTCTTAGTCTTTAGCTGAAGATGGTATTTAAGCCTGGATTCTAAGCTACCTCTGGGAGTTACTCATTTTGACTCGGGTTTCTCCCATATATACATAATGTGTAATGCATATGTGTTAGTAAACTTCTGTTTGTTTTTCTCATGTCAATCTATATTTTGATGTAGGGATTCCAGAGAGACCTTTGAATGGTAGAGGAAAAATGACTTTGTTCCTCTCCTACAGTTTTCACTTGTACTTTATTCACAAGATTTTTATTTTGTGGTCTCCTGACTTTTAGAAAATATACACATTTTAACAGCTCAGTTAAGATAGTGAATTTATTTTATTTGGATGACAAGTTTGATTGAGAAGATTGGGAAACAGCAAAAGGATTGGGAAATTTACAATTATAAATATAATACATAGTATGAAAGAATCTAATATAAGTGGAAAATTGCATGAAATGGTAAGGTTAATAATGAAGACAAGATTCTCTTTAATACATTCCACGTTAACATTTGACAAATCTGTATGTAAAAAGCACTAAAGAGGAAATCTCTTGTATGTGTGAATAATGTAAATTTATAGGTTTAAGTGAAATATTTAGACTTGTACCCAAACCATTTCATAATTTACAATAAAGAGGGCTTTTGGTTGCAGCTGTGAAATTGGATGTATGCCTATATAAACTGAAATTTAACCCATCTTATTTGAGAATGGAAATACAATTTCAATTATTCTTAAAACTTTATCTGAAATGTAAAACAAACAAAACCTGTTTTTACTTTTCTCATATCTATTTTTAATTCCTTATTTAGGTGACAGAGGCCAAAAACTATCTAAATAATGCTCTGCTGTTAACTTTCTTTAATATGCCAAATCAGTTTAATTACAGTTTCTATAAATAATCTATGCAAAACACTTCCCAGAACAGAATGAACTTTTCCTTCTGTATGTGGCACATTTTAATACTTAAAAGCATTAGAACAGATGTTAGGTGCCTGCTAAACTTGTTTTCAGTTTTCTTTTATTTATATGTTAATGAGAATTTAATTACTTCATGAATACTTAAACAACCTGAGGGTGCCTGATATCATTAGCTTGAACACGACAAGCACCTCAAGTGACCACATGGGAAGACAAAAATTGCTTTTAGTTTACTTGTAGACAGAAAGATGAATTCATTTCACCCCCTGCTATGTTTTACCTGACACACAGAACTTGAAAAGCACAGACTCAATCTTGCTTCAACAAGATTGAAAGGATTTCAGCAAAGCACTCAAGAGCATAAATTCTTCCTATTTGGTTTTGCTTCGATGTCTTTTAATAACTACTCTAGCTATACTCTGCTTTAAAACCTTATTTTACTTGAAAGTGTTCTGTTAAAGCAAGTCACTCTATTTTATGTATTATGTCTATGGCAATCTTTGCAGAATTGTGTACATTTTAAACATATTTATGGCTTTATAAAAGAAGCTCCATTAAAGCTCAATCAAAAGGGTTTATTTGGCTAAACTGTCAGAAAGCTTATAATGTGAATGTTTGCTTACTATTTTCAGTACCATCAATGGTAAGTTAAATATAATAGTGCTAAAAACATTTGTGATGAGCTTTTATATTTTTAAATAATGATTAATTCTTCATAATAATCATATATCCATTTAAAAATATATAAAATTTTATACCAAAATACTATAAATAAATACTAACTGCTTTCCCCTAGAAAGTAAAAAAAAAGCATTACCCATAGTTCACAAATATACATTTTACCAACTACATCATATCTGGAATGCATGCGAAATTGTGAAGGGATATAAGAAGACTTAGGGAAAAGAAAACAGTATTCAAAAAGAGAAAAAAATAGTAGAATGGTATAAAGAAAAGAACGATTTTTCTAAAATTTTTGTTTGACATGATTATATTTGCTATAGTTGACCCAATATCCCTTGTAGATTTGAATAACTACTAGAATGCATGTGATTTAGGAATATTTTCCTAGGTTTGAAGTTATTTTATGAATTTTTATTTATGTTTCTCATACTCGCATTTAAAAAAAATAAAGATCACAACCTATATAAAAAAGATCATTTCCCTCATAAATATTAGAATAACATTTTTCAAAGTATTTTCGCAGAATAGGTTTTAATAAAAATAAATAAGTAAAACTTTAAACTTAGGCTGGAATTAAAACAAAACAAAACAAGCCAGGCAAACAACAACAAAAAGAATTAGATAGTTTTTCTAAGAGCTAGAATTTATCAGAGCTTTTAATACACTAATATAAATTAAATATGAATCCCCATGAATTATCTGGATCATTGCTTTGCTCTCATGCAAGCATGGATTGGGGCCTTTTCAACCCTTGGCTGGTTCTGTCTTGCTGCTCATGACCTGAGCTTTATATTTTCTAGCTGAAGCCTCTGTGACATACAAGTAGGGTTATACTCTGCAGGTGCTATAATGTTGCAACACTGGAGTTCCTGGGGTTTAGTCTGCAGCAGTTATCAAATGTATCAGATCAAAATCCCTCTTGAGATTAGTATGCCAAAAATAATTGTGCAATAATAGCGGAGAATAATTTATTTTACAACATTATTTTATGTGTGGAAAGGTAAAAGTATTTACACTTCAATGTCATTTTTTTAACCTCATGACAGAATAACATCATATTCCATACATATATGTGTGTATGTATATATACACATATATATACACACACACACATATATATAATGTCATTTCATGTATATAAATTGAAGATCACAAGAATGATTTAAAACATAAAAACACCTTAACCTTGTGTAGGAAAATCAAATAGAATACTATTAGTATAACCCTTTATTCAACAAGGACCCACATAAGAAATTTCCTCAAGACCATTCTAACTTGTAAAAGTAAAGAAAAATCATTTATAGGGCTTTTGTAGGAAGGAGGGCTCATGCACATTTCACAATAATGAAGAAATTGTTCTTGTTGATTAACAGACATTGTTTGGGAAATTTGGATTTCATCAGGAGCGGGTAGAGAGGAACAACTGGACAAAGCAAGAATATGCCAAGCCCACAGTGAAAAATTCTGTTTCCTGAGTCCCTAACAATTCATAGGGAGGTTATTCTACTGGGCTTTGAAAGATTTCAATTAGTAATGCAATGTTATTTTTTGTATTTTGCCAAAAGTATTCAGCTTCACTTAACACTCACTGGATTTTCCAGAAAGTAATTTGTCCTTGAGTTTCTTTTTAAGAACATCATGGCTTATCATTCATCTCATGACTACAAATTGATAGCTGTTATGAAAAAACCCACATACTGACAAAAATGTAAATAAGTTTAGAAAGAAGAAGAGCAGAAACTGTTTAAAGCCAAAACAGAAACAAATATTTCCCAGGGTTAAAAACACAGGGGAGAGACATGTTTTTGAGGGTGTGTGTGTGTGTGTGTGTGTGTGTGTGATCAAATATACCCTTCTTTTTAAAATATTTTGTTTTCAAATTATTAAGTTTTTAAAGCAGGACTAAATGGGCTGGTCTTGCACTGTATTACCAAAGAAAAGATTGTACTGGACACGTGTTAAAAATAGTAAGGAATACTTTACTTAATACTATCGTAATAGGGGTTACAGATTGAACTCAACTCCTTTAAAACAAAAGGTAGGAGAGTTTTTTTAGCGCTGAGGTGACCTAGTGAAAAAGTACTGCAGAACACTATGGGGAAGGTGAGTGAACGTGAATATGCCATCAGTTTCTGCTAATCGGTGTTTATTGAAGTTAGGCTACCTTCCTACAGAGGCTGGCAAATAGGATGGCTCTGAAGTCCTTGAGAAGAGCATTCCTGGTTTATAGAGGATTTACATTTCAAAGGAAAAGAGAAAGGAATTGCAATTGCATGTTTTCTAGGGAAAGAAAGATCAGAGGGCTATAACCAAAAAGAAACTTGTCTAAGATTTAATCAAGCCAAAGACAATAGTAAAGCTGTCTTGGTCAGGATCAATCCATCATTGAATATCAGCACATAAAATATTAATTGAAATTAATTGGTAAGAAATAGAAAAATGGGAAAGAAGCAATATTTTATTTTTTTATGAGCAAAACTCGCTTCATTTTTTTTTATGGAAATCTTTACTTTTTGAAAATACGTTAGGCATTTAGAAACCAAAACACTGCAAATAATTACAAAAGTAGCATATTATAAAACTCCAAATTGTGAAATAATACATATTTATGATACATGAATTTTCTGCCCAGCTCACACCAATGGAAGCCTATTTCTTATTTAAGTGGCAAAAAATGTATATATTTTATGTCAACTACAAATCCCCATCCAATTTCCTATAATGTGATTAAGTTGCAGTAAAACACCTATGTATAAGTAACATGCTCTCATATTAGGGTGTATGTGCTTAAATGTAATTTCCTGATCATCTATAAACATGGTTAAATAATTGCTTTGTATGCAGGTTCATGTACAGTTTCCATGCCTTTGACACTGAGGCACAATCAATCTAATCTATCCCAAAGTTCCTTGAAATTTTAATTTATGTTAACTTTTTTTAAAATGCTGAATTAAATGTATTTTAGTCAGTTCAGGCTACTATAACAGAATACCATGGACTAGGTGGCTTATAAACAACACAAATTTATCCCTCACAGTCTGGAAGGTGGGGAAGGGCAAGATTCAGTGTCTGGTGGGAGCTTACTTCCTAATTCACACCCAGCCATCTTCTCACTGTTCCCTCATGTGGCAAAAAGGGTGAGGGAGCTCTCTGGGGTCTCTTATAAGGGCAGTAGTCTCATTTATGAGGGATCCACCCTTATGACCAAATCACCTCCCAAAGCCCACCTTCAGGTAACATCACATTGGGGGGTAGGTTTGAACTGTGAATTTCAGAGGGACACAAACATTCAGGCTATAGCTTTGTGCCTCTGGTCCCCCAAAATTCACGTTTTTCTCACATGTGAAATATATTTATTTCGTCCAAATAGCTCCCAAATTCTTGTTCTAGCATCAATTTTAAATCTGAGTCCAAAGCCTCATCTTAATACTTGAGTTTCAACTATAAATTGATTACATTGTACATTGTAGTATTAGTTTTTGTCCAGTTTGACTTCAATGTGTGACTGTTGTCTTGTAAGACTGGTAATAGAATGAAAATATTTATTAGAAAAGATGTCTAGAAAAATTGTCAACTTTTTTTAGTCCTTTTTTTTTTTAAAATAAAAAGTGTCAATAACCCATATGGGCAATTATTTAAAGTTATGAACAAGAGCCTTCCCCAAAAGTGATACACTGACAAAACCTAATCAGGAAATATAGAAAAATATATCAACGCTGACATTTCACATTTAATTTTTTATGAGGACTATCCAATTCAATGAGACAACTCCATGTAACTGAGCAAAATTATTAGTGAAACTGAGATTACATACACTTCTATAAAGGCAGCTTCATATTATCCACTCTATGTTATCAAAAAATTACGATTGGAAGAATTTTAGGAAGGAACGAAATCCACTAACATGCTTGATCTTTCCTGCTTGTTTAAAAAAGAAGTGTTAGCATTCTACATTAATTGTAGAGGCTTAAGCATCGAAAAGACAGATTTTAAGATTGAATTAATGATGGTAAGCATTGATGTTTTATTAACAAACATGTAACACTTTGTTTTGCTAATGAGTGACCATAAAGCCATATATTGAAATCATAAAATTTGGGCAATAATGCAAAGAATTCCAGAGCCTAAAATTTGCCAGAGAATTAATCAGTCCAGGATCTATTCAAATCACAATTAAACATTGGCCTTTGATAAGCAGAATTCCCATAGGACCTAGGGCATATTTACATAAATATTTCAATTCGTTGTGTATTGATGGGTTATGGCAATTTATTTTCTAATGTTTTATTTCTCCAGGAAAAGTCAGAGTTTTGTTTGGCATCAATTTGTACAATTCTGAATACATTGACACTGCTTCACAATTTCATAGCCCTCCAGCAGGTCGTCCTGACTATCTTTGATGCTCTGTAGCTCAACACTGTCTCATCCTGATACATTATTCTATCCCTAAGGCCAACATAAGCAAGCCATTAATTCAAAGTGCAAATTATGGAAGTATTTGTTCTTTGAAATCCCAAGGAGAAAAAAAAAATCAGATAATAATTTACTAAGTTGCTAAATTTTAAACTTTTTATTTTATTTTATTTATCTTTTTGGTTTTCCGAATTTAGTCACTTAGAGAACATGTAAGAATGTTTTACTGTCTTCCATAGCTATGTATTTAATACATGAAGGAATGAAAACATGGGGTTATTAAACTAAGCCAGCTGCTTTATTTTAGTTTCCAAATGAAGCGAAGTCATGCAAATATATGGTTTATGAACTTTGCCAAAAGTCAATCACACTCACATAACTTTCAGTATATAGTCTTACTGATTTTTTACCAAAGGACTTTTTGCTAAAGAACTGGAGCAGACAGAATTTTCACTGGAGAAAGACAGAAAGGGGGTTAAATGACACCTGTAAACAAAGTGGATTGCAAAACAAAACACTCCTGAACATAGGGAATGTCCATCTTTCATAATGGGCAGTTTACAAACTTCTGCTTTGCCCTGGAGGAAGATACTTTTTTTCAATCCTGGACAGCAAGCATTCCTACTATTTGATATGGAGCAAAGCACTGTATGCTCAAATGCTGTAAGAAACCTGCCATTTTTGGGGGGAAGTAAGGGCATTACCTCTAGTTCCCAAGGCAATTTCTTATATAAGCATCCTTAAAAGATAGTTCACTTCTGTTTTCTGCTCTGACATATAAATAGCTTGGAAGTTATTACTTTCATTATCACAACCAGAAAATAGATGAAGAGACTAAATATTCAACAACTCTTTTATAGATCCACCAGAGAACTGATGTTATAGGGCAAATCTAAAACCTAAAAACTGTAATATGGAGAATTACAGCTTAGCAGAAGTTACCAGAGTCAGAAACTGGTAGGAAAACTTAAACTGTAATTGATAAATTATTGGAAACTGTGTGTGGACAAGTTTGAGGATTAAAATTTTCTGGAGTCCCAGTCTTACATTGGCCCATACACATTCATAAGTTTATCCCCAGGAACCCTAACCGGTTGTTATGGTGAAGATCAAAGAAAAATCTCATGCATCATGAGAGGCAGCAAAAAAGTAACATTTTGAAATATATCCAGAGACTTTTGTCCACAAGCCCTCAAAGAAAACTACCTATCAGCCTGTTCTAGCCTTCCTCTTTAAACAATGAATGAGTGAGTGAATGAATGAATGAGTGAGTGAATGAATGAATGAATAAATAAATGAATAAATGAATAAATAAATGCTGAGACGCTCTTGTGAAGGCCACATCCCATGCCCACTGAAAGACTGAGAATTAATCATAGGATTAGGAATGCTTCCCTTCCCCCACGTTTTATCACCACATCAATAAGGTTTCTGTATAAAAACAAAGAATTACAACTGATAGAACGGCAAGTTTCAGACTATTTAAAAAAACATTTCTAGGGAAACCCCCAAAGACAAGAAACTAAAACAAGAACACTAGAGAAAATTGAAGCCTCAGACACCTACAATTACAGCAAAGAGTAAATAACACTGTAACTAGTACCCAAATAATGTCTCATAATAAAAGTTTATTTTCCTGAGTTCATGTTACTCAATATGTACGTCATTTAACAACCAAAGAAAAACTAACATGTATTTTGTAAGACAAGAAAAACCATTTGTAGAGACAAAACAAGAAAGAGAATCTGATTCAAATGACAGAGATGTTCAAATTGTCAGGCCAGCAGTTTAAAATAACTCTGAGAAATATTCTGTTGGCACTAATGGAAAAAGTGGACAGAACAAACAGATGGTTGATAACAGAAACTGTTCTGCATGACACTCTAATGTTGGATACATGAGATTATGCATATGCGAAAACCTACAAAATTGTACAACACAAAGAATAAACTCTTAATGTAAACTATGGACTTTAGTTAATTATAGTGGACCTATATCGGTCAATTATTTTAACAAAATATCACACTAATGCAAAATGTTAATACTGGGAAACTGTTATTGGAAGGAAGCAGAGGTTAATGGGAGATATGTACTATCTGCTCAATTTTCTATAAACCTAAAACAGATCTAATAAAATAAAGTCTATTAAAAAAAATGAGTAAAAAATTAGGGTAATACAAATGTCCTTAAAAAGATAGTGTAGGAAAAAGTCAGTGAATGCCTTTCTTGCAAGTGGTACAGAAACATGAGAGACCCATGGAGAATTGTGTTATCATTTGAGATGACATAGGGCATCCAAAATTTACTTTCCATGTCCCAGGTGAGTATTTAGGTGAGATAAGCAATTATCTTCCAAATTAGCTGAAACTGAGCATCCCTAAAAGGTCCATGTAAATGCTAATTGCGAGAGGAAAAAAAAATGCTGGAACCATGAAATACATTGGCTTCAAAAAGCCTAAATCTATTAAAAGGTTTCCAAATTTCACACTCCAAATTTAAGTTTGGTGATAGATCTCCTTTTTTTTTTTTTAAGTTTATTGAGGTGACAATTGTTAGTAAAATTACATAGATATCAGGTATACAATTCTGCATTACATCAACTATAAATCCCATTGTGTGTTCATCACCCAGAGTCAGTTCTCCTTCCATCACCATATATTTGATCCTCCTTACCCTTATATCCTACCCCTCTCCCTGCTTACTTCCTTTTACAAGGGCAAATCTGTGTATGGCCTGTGTGAGTAGGAGCTCAATTTATTCATAGGAGAATACTTTCCAATTCTTCTGAGCATTCAGTATGCCAGATATTCTAAATGAGTGAAAATGACTAATATTCTAGGGGGAAATGATACCTTCAGTTAGGCAACAATGGAATGTAATGTGCTTGTAAAAAGATTAGATATTTGATTTTGACTCCTTATATATAAGTTTATGACAGGGTGGGCTGTGGCCCACATTGTGGCAACTTCTAACTTGCCCTGGCTGTACTTTCATTTCTCTTTGTTCGTTTGATGTGTCCCTTAGATTCCATAATGTTTAGGAGTGAAACCACAGCTGTCCATCAGTCCTCTTTTTCACTTGTTTCTCTTGAGAACAACTTGATGCAGCACAATATTTTCTGTAGGTAGGTAAAGGGAAGAAAAGATACTCCGACATCACAATAGAGTTGACTCACTTTTTTTTTTCTTTGCTGCTGCTTGCCAGCTCTTATCTGTTCCTTTTTTTTTTTTTTTACTTGTACTTGTTAGCGAAGGAAAACAAACAAACAAAACAACATTTCTATGAAAAGGCCAGCAAAGTTTTGCAACGTGGCTAAGTAGTAACCTAGAATCATGCCAAATTTCCCCAAAGTTACACCGAAATATTGATTAAGTACAAGAGAGATTCCAAGCTTAGACATATTGAATATGTCAGGGGAAACCCATAAGATTTCATAGAAGAATATAATTTTAGCTGCATTTGGAAGGATGAATACGCATTTGTTAGACAAAGACGATAGAAGGGCACATTTTTCAGCCACAGAAATCACTTTGTTCAAAGAGAAGGAGTGTGTGGAATTTTGAAAAGTTCTTGTGGTGGGAGAATAGGTTTCATGAGGCAGATTTGTAGAAAATGAGAATGGAGAGGGAGTGAAGTATGGAATTGGCAGACAGTCTTTTGTGTCGTCTAAGGAAATTGAGTTTTATCCTATACTGAAAGGGTTTCAAGCAAAATACTAAATGAAGGAAAGGATGTTATCAATTGGTTTTGTAAAAGGAAAACTAAGTTTGAAATGCACTTGAAACAGTAATCCAGACTTTGGAATCATTCTGTTTTAAGGCTATGGTGACTTCACTGCAGGCTTAGCAATGAAACTGAAAAGAAAAGACTGACCTTGATTTATCTATCTCTGAGTTGAAATCAACATTCCTCCATTTAAACCTCATAATAATTTCTAAGACATGCTTTTATCTTGTTAAAAATGTTTTTATGGTCATCTCAATGATAAAAGCTGAGACTGAGAGATAAACATAACTTGTAAAAATGCATATGGGTCATAAGTATAGGGTTTAAATCTGTGTTCAAACCTCAAGTCCAAGATGCATTACACTCTAATTAAAGTGACTGGGAAATCACATGATTTGGCAATGTATTATATTTTTCTGATTTGCAAAGCTGGTCTTATTAAACCGTTTCTTTTTAAATACTAATGCAAATAATACACCTACAGAAATGTGTACCTGCACCTCCCCCACCAGAAAACAAAAGGGCTGCTCAGTCCTTTCTCAAAATGAACACCTCTGTAAGCAACATACACTTTGAGAAACAGAGCAACACCCTGCCATCCCATCCCCTATCCCAATTACTATTCCTTCTTACACCTACTTCTCCTCCCAGGTCGCCGCTATCTTTGCATTTATGGTAATCAGCTTGCTGATTTTCCTTATGCTGTCATCACCTAAGTCTGACCCTCTCTAATATTATTGTGCTTGTTTTTTTGTTTTAATTTGATGTAAATAATATGGGGCAACTTGTGTTCTTTTGTGTTGGCTTCTGTTGCTTAATACTATGTTTGTGAGGTTTGTCCGTATTGTGATATATATTTGTACTTCCTACATTTCTTTTTCAGTAGAATTTAATTGTATAACTATACCATTATTTATTTATCTGTTCCACTGGTGGTGCATGTGTGCATTTTTTCCCTTTGATGTTATTGTAAAATATGTTATCACGAACAATCCTAGAAACGTTTATTGGTATACATGCAATGCATTTGTGTTGAGGATGTGCCTGCAAAGGGAACTGGTTGTTTATGTAGTGTACATATAGTCAGTGTTGGTAAGTAATGCTACAGCACTTTGCAAAAAGACTGTACTGATTTCTATTATTACCAGCAGCACAAAGAGGTCCAGTTGCTCCTCATCCTTGAAAACGTTTGAGGTTGTCAGTATTTTCCATTTGAACTGTTTTGACGGGAAAGTGGATGTACCTAGTTCTAATTTGAATTTGCCTGATTGCTAATGAGATTGAATAAATTTTTATATTTGTAATGTCTATTTGGACATCTTTTTGTACAGTTCCTTTTCAAATTGCTTGTTTGTTTTTCTATTCTGTTATCCGTCTTTTTCTTATTGGTTTGCATAAATATCTACTCCATTTTATAGCTTGTATCTTTCACTACTTTTTAATCATCAGAACTTATAATTAGAAAATGACTAAATTTATTATTTTATGTATTATCATTTGATTAGTACGTACGTCCTATTTTAAAACTCTTTCCCTATTTTAAATTCATTATTGCTACCTAAAAGTGTATTTTTTCAGACATATATCTAAAATCCACATTAATATTTTTGTTTGTTTTATAAAGAGTGAGGTATTCTTTTTGTTTTGTTGTTTTGTTTGTTTTGTTTTGTTTTTGTTTTTGTTTTCTTAGTATGGATAACCAGTTGACTCAGTGCCACTAAGTGAAAAGTCTGTACTTTGCCTACTGATTTCTAGGATTATTTTTTATGAATCTGATGTCCACATATGAGGAAGTTCTGAATTCTATTCTTTTTCAAAGGTCTGTTTGCTTATCCTTGTACTTATAAAGCACTGATTAATTATTTTAACTTCTTAATAAGACTCAATATCTGATAGAATGAGTCCTCCTAGATTTTTCCTTCAGGATTATCTTGGTTATCTTTATTATTTTCATTTCAATATACTTTTAGAACATCTTGTAATGATCTAGAAATAATCTATTGGTAGTTTGACTAATCTTGCAATATTTAGTTTTTGAATTCATCAGCATGGTATATCACCTCATTTGTTTGATGTTCTTTTATTTTCTCAGTGTTTCACAATATTCTATGTACAGGACATACATATTATTTTTATTTCTAGGTATTTGATTTTTTAATGATATTATAAAATGTATCTTTTATAAAATTCCCCCTTTTTTTTTTAACTAGGATATAGAGATGAATTACATTTTGTGCTTTAATTCTGTAAAACAACAGATGACTTCCACAAGGTTTTATTAGCAAATGCTTTAGAATTTCTTGTATGCAATCATATTTGGTAGAGATAATATTTGTTTTCCAATTCTTATGACTTTTCATTAATTTTTTACTCAATATCTTCAATATAACCTAATAACAGCAGAGTTAGGCATGCTGGTTCTATATTATATTACAGAAAATTAATATTTAATTTTGTTGTGAAACATTTCTTTTCAGCAAACAAAATAAGGCACATACGTTGAGGAGGTCATACGATTACATATGTGTGTGTGTGTGTGTGTGTGTGTTGGTGTATATATATACATATATATATATATATATATTTTTTTTTTTTAATGATTTTGAACCTATGTTTGTAGGGCTGATTGGCCTTTCACAGTCTTATAATCTCAGATATTTTTACACGTGTTAGGTTGGCCTCTTTAAAATAATTTGAGGATGTAATCCTCTTTTACTTTTATCTGTATTTATGTAAGACCAAAATCAGTTGTATCTTAAGTGGTAAAGTTTACTGGTGAGGACATATAGGCCTGAAGTTTTTGTTGCGAGAAGTTTCTAATATTACTATTAATATTACTATTAATAGTTATCATTATTCTTACTATAAATGACTTTAATTGTATTAGCCCTATACAAATTTTCTGTGTGTTTCTTTAGTACATTTCATTTTTCGAGGACTTTATTCATTTGTTCTAAACTCGAAAATGTATTGGCACAAATCTGCTCATAATATAATATTAATATTTTAAAATATCTTTTTATTCTATATTGTTGTCTTCCTTTTAATTCCTGATATTGGTTATTTTTCTCCAGCTTTATTGAAATATAACTGACATAACATAGTATAAGTTTAAGGTTTACAATGTGATGTTTGATGTTGATATTAGTTATTTTTCAACTTAACCTATTCAAGAGTGATTTCCATTGGTAAGTCCATTAGTCTTTTCAGAAAGTGAATTTTAATTTAATTTTTTCTATTGTTTTTTCATTCTGGCTCATTAGTTTTTTTCGTTTTTTTGGTTTTTTTTAATTATGTCCCTCCTGCTTTCTTTGGTTATACTTCTATGTTTTTTCTAACTTCCCTAGAGGAATATATCAATTGATTTTTAATATTTCCTTTTAAACTTTTAGGATAGAAATATTTAAGCATTAGTTTAAGGCTACCTCTCACAATTTTTATTCTCATTTATTTCAAAAGGTTTTCTAGTTTCCCCTGTGATTTGTTTTTTGACCCATGATTATTTAGGAAGTATACATGGGTGCTTGTGTCTGTGTATGCGTTTCCACCAAATATGTGGGACATTTCTGTTGTTTTTATTGTTCACTCATCCCTATGTATGTGATATTTGTGAAACTTTTATAAATTACATTGTCTTTATAATTTCAACTTATGATTTTGTTGAAAGCAAATAAAATACAATTGGTGTTTCCATATTGATATTGAAGCTTGCAACCTTCCTAAACTAACTTATTAATTTAAGTGGATTTTCCATCTCTCCTTTTTTTTTTTTTTTTTTTAGTTACACAAGTATTTCTTAGTGAATAGATAAAATTTTACTTCTTCCTTCCAGTCTGGATGACTTAGGCTTTTGTGTGTTTTTGTTTTCTGATTTCACTGTTTAGAATCTCCAGTACAATATTAAAAATAAGGGATGAGCTAGAACAACCTTTCTTGTTTCTGATATTACATCTACATAAAGAATTCAGTCTTTAACTATTTGCATGTTAGTTGTAGGTTTTATTTTGCTTTGTGTGTTTTTTTATAATAGGTACTCTTTATCAGTTTAAATAGGTACACTTTATCAATTGAAATTTCCTTCAATTACTAGTGTGTGACCATTTTTATCAGAAACAGATGTTGGAATTGTCAATTGCTTTTTCTGTGCTAGTTGAACTGATCATATCAGTGTTATTTTTTGTTTGTTTGTAAACATGGTAAATTATACTAGTCAGTTTTCAAATGTGAATCAAACCACATTCCTGGGATAAACTTCACTAGATTGTGATATATTACCCTTGTTCTATATCATTGGATTCATTTTCTAAAATTGTGTTTAAAATTTTTGTGCCTATAATCATGAAGATCATTGATTAGAGACCTTCATGAAGGTCATTGATTAGAAATTCAAATGTAGACATATGGTGCTTTAAATTTCTCCACAGATACTGCATTAGCAACTCATGACAGATTTTTATATGTTGTGTTACATTTTCATTCAACTCAAAACATTTTTCTAATTTCTGATATGGTGTCTTCTTTTATCCATAGGTTATTTTTAGTGGATTATTTAATTTTCAATCATTTGAGATATTTCAAGTGAAATTTCAGTTATTGATTTTGAATTTAATTCCATTGTAGTAAGAAAGCATATTTCATAAGAGTTGAATCTATTATAGTGAAAATTGTTTTATGGCCAGCATGTGGAGTATTTTGCTATATATTCCCTATACATTTGAAAAAACATATCTTCTGCTGTTGTTTGTTGGGTAAACGGTTCTATAAATGTAAATTAAGACAAGTTGGTTGATAGTGTTTTCGAAATCAATCTATACCAATTATCTATCTACTGATATTAAATATTTAGAAGGGGTATTGAATTAATTATAATAGTGAGTTTATCTATTTCTCCTTGAAATTCTATTTTTTCTACATGTTAATTGATCATCTGCTGATATATATATATATATATATATATATATATATATATATATATATATATAAATATTTGGGTCTGTCATGTATTCTTGATGAATTGACCCCTTTGCTCTTATATAGACTTCATCTTGAGTGATATTCTTTCCTCTGAAAGTTACTTTTTCTGATATTAATATAGCTACCCAAACTTTTTTTTGATAATTGCAAGCATTAAATATTTTCCCCATCCTTGTTACTTTAATATATTTGAGTCTTTTCATCTAAAGTTTGTTTCTTCTGAGAAGCATTTGATTAGGTCTTTATTTTACCAAATATGACAATATTTTCCTTTTACCTGGGGTATTTAGACTATTTAAATTTAATGTGATTAGTAATGTGGCTAGATTTTAATCTGTCAGCTTGCTATTTAGTTTTATTTGTCCATATGTTATTCCTTATTTCCCTTTTCTGCTTTTTATGTCTTCTTTTGGATTAATTGAGTATATATTTTAATGACTATTTGATCTCTTTGGTTGGATTATTAGGTAATAATTTTGAATAGTTGCTTAAGAGTTTGTGATACACCTTTAACTTATCACAGAATCCCCTAAAGAGGTATTATATACTGTGCATAAAAATCTTACAGTAATACATGTTCATTTCTCCTATTCTGCCCTTTGAGTTTTCATAGTCATATATTTTATTTTTACATTTGTCGTAATCTCCACATTATATTCTTACTTTCGTTGATATAGTCAATTATCTCATAAAGGGATTTAAATAACATGAAAAATATATTCTGTCTTTATTATGTAGTTACTGTGTTTCTTATTCCTTTAAGTAGATCCTTATTTCTACTGGATATCTCTTTTCCTTTCTTTCTTTCTTTTTTTTTGCCTTAACTAATTCCTATGATTTTCTTTTTCTGTAATGTAGGTCTGCTGTTTATGAAGTATTTCTGTTTTTGTGGGTCTTAAAAGTTATTATTTCACTGTGTTTTTGAAAGATATTTTTATTGGTTATAGATTTCTAGGATGACAATCTTTTTTTTTTAGTACTTTAAATATGTTGCTCCAATGCCTTTTACTTATTATTTTGAATAAGAAATGATTTGTCCTACTTATCTTTGTTCCACTGTGCCAAATCTGTGTTCTTCTTAGTGCTTTTATGATTCTCTTTTGAACCACCAATTTAAGCAATTTGATTTTGATATGACTTGCTATTGTTTTCTTCACGTTTCTGGATGTTGAGTTTCATTGAATTTCTTATATATGTGATTTTATAGTTTTTAGGATGTTTGGAAACTTTTGGCAAATATTTTTCTCCAAAAATTTTTTTGTCTTACCTTTGAGATCTCTCTCTCTCTCTCTCTCTCTCTCTCTCTCTCTCTCTCTCTCTCTCTCTCTCTCTCTCTCTCTCTTCTCTCTCTCTCTAAATAGATATATATATATTAGGCTGCTTGAACTTACCTTATAACTCATTGATGTTGTTTATTTATTTTTTAATTCTCTTGATTTCTTCTGATTCACTTTAGGTTGTTTATATTGCTGCTTACAAGTTTACTAAGTTTACTCAAGTTTGTTTTCCATTTATGTCTAATCTATTTATAATGTACTTCAATGTATTTTTTTATCTCACATATTCTAGTTTTCATCTTTAGAAATTTGATTTTTGTCTTTTTTTAGCTTTCATTCAAATGTTTGATCATAGGGACTTCAGTTATAATAACTATTCTAAATAATTTATCTGCTAATTCTAACATATGTATCACTTTTTGAGTCAGTTTCAGTTATTTGACTTTTTTCTTCATTATATGGAGTATGTGCCTGCTTCCTATATGCTTATTAATTTTTAACTGGATACCAGACATTGTGATTTTACCTTATTAGGGGCTGGACATTTTTAATTTCTATAAATATTGTTTATCATTTCTCTTGGATATAGTTAACTTACTTGGAAACGGTTTGATTCTTTTATGTCTTGCTTTTAGATTTGTTACATTGAATGGAAATGAGTGCTCAGTTTAGGAATAATTATTGTTTACTAGATAGGCAAGGATTTTCTGTTTACTCTATCCAATGCTCTAAAAAACTTATATTTTCTAGTTGTGAATAGAAACTTTTTCTGGCTTTGTGTAAGCTATGGACATATTTCTCTCTTGTTTGTGTAGGCAATTTCTTCCTTGGCTTTGTATAGTTACCTCACACACAAACACTAATCAATGGTCAGAGGTAGAAGGCTTTCTGCAGCTCTCCAGAGTTCTCTCTTTAACCCTGTTCATCAAAGTCTATCTTCCTTGGTTTTACTATCCTCTCACTTCCTTCAGCCTAAAAACTCTATCAAGACTCTTAAGGCCATTGTTGGGTTTATCTCATTTGTTTTCTGTTTCTCAGGAATCACTGTCCTTTATTGCCTGTCTAGTGAATTAAAAAAAAAAAAAAATCCTTTGAATACTATATATAATTTTAATTTTTTTTCCTTTTTACTTTTGTTATTCTATGAGGTAGAAAAATCTATTCTTTATGTCCCTATCTTGGTTTGGTTGAAAGCAGAAATTTCCTGGTTATTTTATTTTTAAATTCTGTAATTCCCAGGATTTCTAGTTCTCCACCAAAATTCTCTCTCTCTCTCTCTCTCTCTCTCTCTCTCTCTCTCTCTCTCTCTCTCTCTCTCTCTCTCTCTCGTTGTTTTTTTTCACCCCTTTAATCATTGGTGGCATAATTTGAAATATGTGATTGTTTAATTGATATTTTGATCCTTTGTATGTCTCCTTTTATAGCTTTTTATTACCTTTTCATTGCCTCCTATTCTTCACTCATATTTTGTTGTCCCCTTATATGCATGGCTATATCCAATTGTGTGCCAGATATATTGTTAAATTATGTGTAGGAAATTTTTGGAGGACTAAGATTATGTTGTTTTCTGCAGAGAGAAATTATAACTACTTTGGTGCACATTTTCTTTTATAAAAATCATTGTAATTTCCTAGGAATTAGGCATTTCCCATGTATGGCAGAATATTGGTAGTTCAATGAATTGCCAATCTCTTTTCAACCAGTCATAGAAAACAAACAAAAACAAAAAACCTCCAAATAGAATTTCAAAATGTAATGATACAATCTCTGAACCAGTCCCTGTAGTTTGGCATATATTTTGCTCTAGTTAACCAAAACTGCATCACAGACCTGAGCCTGGATGCAAAGAGTGTTCACAAATCTTTCACTAAAATTGTGAAGGTGAGTATCATGAGAAAAATTGTAGTGCATCAGGAAGAGAAAATGGACACTAGATATGAAAACAAAGGGTGATGACTAGTATTTGTGATTCTCACAATCTACTGGTTTTACTAATAGATTCCTGATCTATTTTTTCACTTCTTATCTAAGCAAGTTCCTTGTCATTCTCCTACTTGGAATGCATGCCTTTTCATACCCCAAAATTTATCTTTCCCTTCACAAGCTCTAATTTTTTTATATCCACTTGACTTCATATCATCTCTCTCCTCTACCTCAGATATTCTTTTGCTTTATCTGTCTGAAACATACTTGTCTCTCAAACCTCTTCTTAAACATGGCGTTCTTTGTGATTTCTCATTTCACTCCATACAAAGACTCAGGAATATGTTCCTATAGTCTCATATATGCATCTTATCATATGCAATTTAGTTGCTTGCTTGCCTCGCTTTCTACTCA
This sequence comes from Rhinolophus ferrumequinum, assembly GCF_004115265.2. NCBI lineage: Eukaryota > Metazoa > Chordata > Mammalia > Chiroptera > Rhinolophidae > Rhinolophus > Rhinolophus ferrumequinum. The sequence continues at coordinate 18,034,148 of NC_046287.1, read as the reverse complement.
ATTTTATCTATTTAACTGCAAGTTGTCATGTACTTTTTATTCCAAATCTATGATGAGTGTCAAGAGCATTGTTGATTCTATTAATAAATAAATATTTCTTGAATAAATAAATGTTTCATGTCCTGGCTGAAGGACTGTGGAAGCATTTGACTTAAATGGTGTCAAAATATAAACTAAAAATATATTTTAAAAATATATTTGTGATAAAAATCATTCCTAAGAGCATAAAAATTGAAGGAAGAAGAGAATTGACAACACATGAACTACAAATGAGTATTTTTCAACTCACTCATGTGGACAGGCAGGGAAAGCTTATTTTGAGGAAGAGAAAAATAAGAAATGAATACAGAAACTGAAATGTGAATGTGAGATTATGTGGTTCCAGCGACAAAACTGAGAAATTCAGAACATAACTCTTGATTTTCTAGTGTGGACTAGCTATCTTTCTTCCCTTGGGTTCTTTAAGATACCTCATTGATTTATAAAAAACCTCCTTATTGTTCAAATATATTGATTGACTTTGTATCGTTAAAATGAAAATTCTTAAATCACATATTGTGTGCTGCTTTTTTCAAACTATGCTTAACTTACCTTTTTGTATTTCATTCACATTTTCCCTACACATTAACAAAAAGTAATATGAATTATAATATAATACTTTTATTTCAAGAAATTTTATGAATATGTATGTATATGTATATATATGTGTGTGTATATACATATGTACACATACATATACATACATATACATATATATGTATATGTGTGTGTGTATATATATATTTATATATACACACACACATATATCTGAGAATTAGATAGGAAGTGCTTCCTAATAGGTAACTTTGAATTTCTTAATAAGGAAACACTGAATTCTTGGTTTACACACAGTTCTAATAATATTCTGGTAAAGTTCAAACCAGTTGTACTTTATGGATATTTTTCTCATTCTCAGTCTCGTTACTCTGAACAGTGTTTGCAGAATGTGCTTCAGAAATTACCTGGATCAGAACCATGTCATAGAATGGAATTACAAAATGCAAGTCCTTTCATCACAGAGTTACTAGATCAGAAGTTTTGAATTTAGGATCAAGACTGCACTTCTAACAGGAATCACAGGTGACTATTATGTATTTTAACTATAGAGTAAGTCCGTGGACATTTTATTAATTCTTAATGTAGGATGTTTGCTTCAAAAATCTATTCATTTTTTTCTTTTATTTAAAGAATAAGCCAATATGTTTTCTTGATTTTTTTCTAATGATAACTATTTTAGAAAGTAATACTGTGAATGTTGATATATATTTCTGAGAAAAGAGATATATACGTATGTGTCTTTCTCAAAAGTACCCTTATATACAGTACAGATTTTATGCAAATACCTTGCTTCCTGTTTTTTTGCAAAAATTTTACAGCTATGCCCTTAGTATTCAGAATGCGTTCTTTATGGTTATTGTATAGGTGTGCTTCTATGTTTGGTTGGTTTACCATTTGCTTCAGAATTAAATGGAAGGCTTTATAAGAAAGCATGTTTCGTTGAGTCTCATGAGTAAAAACCTTTCGGGGTGATGCCTTGGATTTAAAAAGAATAGAAATTTATGCTTACACATGCTGGAGTTTAAGAATCTCTAATTTGAAGCATATAACTAAAAAATATTTTACTATTTTAAAAGTTTACATATTAACATTTCCCGGTTTCAATTCCTAATATGTATTTTATTACTTTCACCTGAGTACAAGTTGAGTTGGTGGAATAACATTCATTTGAAGGAATTAAATCAAGTAGATGTTCTAAAGATCGTCAAACTAATATTAATGACTTTAATGAGTCAAAACCCAGCATATAACTTCATTACAGGGAACTTTTAGATTTCAATAAGTCCTGCAAAGTTTTCTCAGATAACAAGTACCCTGCAATGCACTTGACCTTTAGTAACCAAATTCTTCTTATATGCAGTAAAATCTCCCAGAGGCTGACTTTTATTTTCCTTAACAAAGGAAAATGTCCATTTTATTCATAGGAAATAAAATTGAACAAGTCTTAAAGCCAATGTATGCCATGAACAATCTTAACTACAAGGAAATTATACTATAATGAATTTTCAAAGAATAGGGACAATTTTCCATACTTGTCAATAGGTGAATGAGAAATAGTTATATTATCAGTCTCCCAGATGTGAAACATAACTCATTATACATACCTGCCAACGGCTACATTAAACACCTAATAACATTAGGATACACCTTACCTTCACAAGTGATAAATGAGAATATTTTAGCATTTTCCTTTTTTCTGTGATGATCTTTGCCTTACTTGCTAATTCATAAAAAAGAAGACAAAATTTAAAGTTGCTACTTTAACCTTCAAAACAGTGTTATTACTAAAGACAGATCATTTTACCATTCTTTCAAAGATGTATCTTTTCTTAAATTAAAACACTGTGATTACATATATATATACATACATATATATATATATATATATATATGCAGTTTTCATTTTAATGAGGTTTAAAGGCAACTCATTTTATTTATTTTTAATGGGAAAATTTAGAAGGTTGTTTTTTTTTTGTTTTTTAAAAATTGCTCATTTTTATTCCTGATAAAATGTCTATAATATTAGAGCATTAAGTTAAAAAAAAAAAACAACCATGGACAAGAACCAAATTCTAAATATCCCCTTCCCTTTCCAAGCAAATAAACACAATGCAAAATTTAACAACTGAATTTTAATAATAACTCTAGTTTTGGGGTTCAATGCATATGCACCTCATACTTTGACATATTATTCGTTTTCCTGAAAAGGAATCAGGAAAAAGCCAGCAAGTCAAATAGAGAAGGGCCAAGGAATCCTTTCTCTGGCAAGAAAAAAATATGAAAAAAGTGTGTAGCAGGGATACCTCAGCCTCCTTATATTTTTATTCATTCTATAATGGTACTGTTGTGGTAGAAGACAATGCTAAGTATACAGTGCTGAATTTTAATAAGACCTATGTGGTCAAACATACTGAAATCTTTCTGCACAATATTAAAGTGCTCTGGTAGTATAAAACATAATTGTAATTTTCATAAATCTCAGTCAAATTTCTTCGGAAATGTACAATCATAGATGATTTCCCTCATTTCTCTCATATGTAAGAATTAAACATGATTCTGAGTGATCTATTAAAAATGCATTATTTTCTTGTTCCTAAACAAGCTGCTTGTAGACAATTATTCTCTTTATCCTTTCTAAGAATTGTGAACTAAGATTTTAGTACCCCTCATCGAATCAGAGATTCTGTTTTCTGTGATTAAGAAGTGTAACAGTCACATATTTTTGGTGGCAAATAGAATATTGTCCCCTTTCTTTCCTAACCACATGATATATCTACTTTTTAAAAATTACAGTGTGATATTACAATGAATTTGCATGCTGGTAATCCTAGATTAGAATATAAATCTCTTTACTACCAAATATTTCTTATCACCCCCAAATACTCTCAAGTGAGGCCTACAGTCTCTGAGTATATGACCAATAAATCACATCGTACATAGGTCTGTAGACGAAAGCCTATGGACCAAAACTTGCCAGTGTTTTTTCTTCAAAATAAATATTGGAACACAGCCATATCCATTTGCTTGTGACAACCTATGCTTTTGCTCTACAAACAGCAGATTTGAGTAGTTATAAAGAGACCATCTGTCCTGAAGAAAATCTAAAATGTATACTATCTGGCCCTTTACAGAAAAAGTTGCTCAATTTCTGACAGAATTTTCAGCCAATGACGTGATATTTCAGGTAGTTGCATCGTACTGCTTTAGTATAGTTCTCTAAAAATATAAAGACTTGGTCAAGTTTGAGATTATTGGACCAGAAATCAGAATAATTTACTTTATTATTTTTCTTCTGTTGTTAAAAAAATGTATATATTTAAGAAGGTCACAACTTGTCAGGTGATCCCATTTGACTTTATTAAACCCTGGGAAACATTTGTATATGTGAAATATTTCATGGAACTCTAATACATAAAAATGGAGCTATATTTAGTAATAGCTTCAATTTAGACTACTTGGCTTCTCCATTACTGTATCTCTGTATAACTCTTGAGTGGACACACAGAACATCTATACAGCTAACAACCTATTCTAGTCTTCCTCTTACGTTTCCCATAGGGATCTCAAAATCTATAAGCTCCTTATTTTCCCAAGGATGTTTCCTATTTCTATACTCTAGTTCTATGAGGAGCATCATCATCCACTGTAACATTGCTTAACCCGCAATTTTGGTTGTCATCCTTGCTCCTGCGACCTTGCTCCCTACATACAATTTTAGTATGAAAATGCCCTATCAATTATAAATCCTTAAAATATATCCAATACTGTTTTTTGTCTACTACTGATAAGGCCCTGAGTGGGTCTTTGCCATCTCATATATGAGTTTCCACAAAAGCCTCATAAATGATCCTCCTTCTTCAAGTTTTGTCTCCTCAATTGACTTTTAACAAATGCAAAAGTTAATCTTTTAAAATAAAAATGATCATATAATTATTCTATATAAGTTGGTTGTGGGTACCCCCTGCCTTTAAAATTCAAACCCCTTAATAATGACACATAAAGTCCGTCATTATCTTGCTTCTACAATTGTTCTCCATCCTTATTTCTTATCAAGCTTTTCTTTCCAGACTTAGACTCATTATATATATATATATATATATAGACTGATCTATGGAATCATATGCTTGAAAACACCCTTGAAAACTTTAAACACTAAAATCTCATTTTCTTTCTGAGATAACTGTATCCATATGCCAATTTCTTGAACACTGTCAAATAGTAAATACAACTCTAATCTGGAGATATATATATATATGACTGAATAAATATATTTTCTGTTTTGTATCTTCAATGGCATCTTGAATTTTGCTGAAAATTATAAAGGTAATAGAATCCTGTATTCTTTCATTCAGGCAACTAATTAGATTTAAAGATTAGGAAAGGACAATAAAGACATATGCTATGTATATGTAAAGTGAAAATCATGGTAACCTTAGCTGACAAAAAGGAAACTGACTTATGGTGAAAGGAGATGGCATGACTGGGACATCTAAATAGAAGTAATTTGTAGTTCTATAGAATATGAGAATTTTTAAAGCTCTCATGGTAATCTAATCTCATTTTTGGAGAAAAAAGAGAACTGAAATGTTAATAGATTTGACTAAGGCTTCCACAAGTTCCTGGCAAATGACTCATGTCTCAAACTCTCAGTGTTGTCAAAAGTCTGGAGTTGGGTAAACTTAGGAACTTTAAGTAGAAGTTGAAACTACAGAGACATATTTGATAGTCTTCTAAGAATTTGTTGTGTAAAAATGGATGATAGTCCTCGTTAAATAAAAAGGAAGAGAGAGGATTTGGAAAATTTCAGTGTTTCTTTGAATTCCTTGAGGCCAAAGTTTATTTTCTGACTATATCTTTTTATTGACAGACTGAGCAACTGACTGAGGGCAAGAACATGAACAGAGAGAAAAAAAAATCACATAAAGGCTAGTTCAAGGTTATAGGTATGAAGTGAGAAGAGTTTGATGAGTGCAGGTTGGTCAACAGTGTCAGGGTTGCAGATGATGAAGTGGAAGGAAATGTGGGATTCTCTAATGAGCAAATTAATCATGAATTTGACATTCAGAAAAAGATCTACTGATGAGGGTGAAAACTAATTGCAATATCAGTTTGGTCTTGTCAAACAAAGAGCTCTAAAAAAAGCACCTTCTGTCAGAAGATAGTGACTGAATTTTAGGTTATAAAATTAAGAAAACATAACTGCTAAGCTAATTGATCAGAAGGTAGGAAATCTGTCAGACAAAAATGTTTATTTTCATTAAGACTATCCCTCATATTTCTGCTATAATGTTTTATTTGTCACACACACACAAACACACACACACACACACACACACACACACACACACACACAAAGCTGAGACATTATTTTAAAAGCAATTGTATTGAGTTGTAGCACTGGATTAGAATCATTTAAAGAATTAGCTCCTTGTGAACAGTGAATGTGTTCTAAAGCAGTGCCAAGAACAAATTAAGCCTTCATTAAAAATTTATTGACCTAAGGAATAAATAACATGAAACAAGGCCCCCTGACAACTGATACTCTATTTTCTCGTTCACACATTTTCAGAAATCACCAAAATTATGAAGTTGTAATCAGCCAATTCAATCTCGGCATAATTATTGGGGAAAACTCACAAACAATGTATTTTTAAAAGTGTTAATAAATTGAAAACTGTATCTGAATCCAAGTCTAGATTATAAAAATTATCATGGTAAATAAGAATAACTAACTTAAACACAATTTAGGTACTTTGATATCCTACGTGGTTAAAAGCTACAGGATGTTAACATAATATTGAATTGGATACAGAATAATTGAAAGGCTTTAGTGATTGTAAGAATAAGAAACCCATAAAACAAAGGTTGCTAAAAAAAATAAATTGTCATTACCTATATTTTATTGTGCAACTGAAGCATTGTGCCTGTGATTTACAGTGTTCCTTCTCAGAGGAGAAATATGACATTCTTTTGTGATCAAATGCCACTTAAATCAAATTAAAAATTAAACCTGAAACTCATAGATGACAAATATTATTACTATATAATTATAAGTTGTTCATCGAACGTAGAATTAAGAGTTATGAAAAATTTATTGAACAGAAAAGTGCTATTCAATATTTATTGTGAATTATCATGATATCCTTACAAATATTATTTTTTGGCTTGTAAGCAGCAATAAAATAAACCTGTGTTTTGTTTTCTCAATAAAGCTGTAATTCTACTACTAAATACAAACTATGCATAGCAGAATGCATTGGAAATAAATTGATGGTATTTTTCTTGCTGTGTACATGATTATATCCATTCCAAATCCCTGTGTATCTCTTTTTACTGTGCCATGGAACTGAGAAGCAAATTATTTGGCTGAACAAAAAGGGGCAAGCACAAAGCAACAGCTTAACTGTAAAACAGTTTGGCAGCAAAATGCAGTTCAACAATTTGTTATAGTCAGATCATTAGGTTAATATGAAGTTGTGTGAGGAGGATGGCTAAGGGGAGGTTTATATGTCTAGAAATATTAAAAAGCAATTTGCACCATGCACACATCCTCGCCCTGGACTGCCTTTGAACATGTTTACAATCCACTAAGAAAATCTGATGTACATTTTATTTCAGAATTGGGTAGAACAGGTGTTCGTGCAGTCAGGAGTGGAAACACTGAGGGATGTGAAGCTGCTAGTTAAACTTGAATAGAATACATCAGCCGGTCTGTTAAATATTTATATGAACTCGTGTAATATTTTACTAGATTTTTAAGCAAAATATCTCACTAGCTTTTGAATTCCAAAAAAGATGTGTTGTTTTTTTCCCCCTGGTATCTTTTTATGGCTCTCTTCTTTGTGCATTTTCAGGGACTGCTTAGAAATTATTAGAATTAAAATAACTTTTCTGTTTCATTATATTTCTAATATTAGATTTATTGACCAAAATCATAACTCAATGAATAAACAACAGATGAATTTGCCTCTAAAAACTGCTATATGGATATATGATATCATAAACAAACAAAAACGATACAAAGCTTAACTATGGCTAAATAGAGCATATGTCTTTGTCTTCACATTTAGAAATCTCATTAAATGGTTCTGTATTTGTACCTCCCTGTTGGTCTTGCATCTTTCTGATCTGCCCATCCTCTTTCCTTCGCTATGCTTACTCACTCGTGATTTATCCATTATTGATTTATTTTTCTGCTTTGACCTACATTTTAGGTCCATTCTGTCCCTTTTTATCCCAATTTCATGAAAGGGTAGTATACTTTTATTTTTTGTTGTTGTTGTTGTCTGCATTATTGTTTTCATCGGATAGATTTTCTTCACAACTGCTGAGCACACAAATCTGAAAACAATAGATTTGAAAACAAATCTGATTCTGGCACATTCCAGGTAAAATTCTGCAGTTATTCCTTAACTTGTGTGAAATCTCAGTTCTTTAAACTGACACTGACTTTCCTTCAACTTTGGCATTCTGACACCTGCCCATATTCAGTTTTGTCTCACCACTCATGGTCTTGAAGGCTGATCAACTCCTGTAACAATCCTTATGCTATTTTTTTAATCTGAGGCTTTGTTAAGGTTGTTTGCTCACCCAAACTTCTCAACCTTGTGTGACTAATGTCTGTTCTGCATTTATGACTCAAAAGACATACTGTCTCAGAAAGCTTTATTGAATTTTTCACCATACTCTGTGTTTGATAATACTCTGCATTATCTTACGACAGCAGAGGCATCCCACGTGAATGGATTTGGGGTGTATCTCTGGGTATTTATGGAGAGCAGAAGTGATGTGAACTCAGTGAGCAAGGGAGTATCAGCTGCCATGGACACACTCTCCATAGTCTTAAAAGCAGTGGTGATGTTGCTATGTGGCCAAGCCAGTGTCAATGGAGATGACTTCTGTGTCACCTGGTCCTCAATCCAAATTAGCTTCCATTCTTCTGTTTATGATATCACTGCCAAGTACTAGTTTGGGGTAACTCTATGCAAACTAAACAACAACAACAGCAGCAACAACAACAATACATTAGCAAGATCTCATAGTGAATGAACATGCATCTACTTGACTACTATTGCATGTAGTAAAATCATCTGAATGTCTACTGAGGCGTTTATTTAGACTGTTGCTAAGGGAATTGTCAATGCCTCATTGCAACCACCAGACTATTTCTATGACAGACATAAATTAAGAGATCTTTCTATGCAAAACGTTTGTGACAAGGAGGACTGTTTTAAACATCTTGAGAGAAGAGCTATTTTTAATTGATGTGCTGGAAAGTCCACTCTGATAAAAAAACAGTACCTTGTAAAACTATTTTTCTTTCATTTGACTTTAATAGCAATGCTAAGAAGAATGTAAAGAAAGGAATATTATGCTACACAAAATTGTGTTGTATTTTTTAATGTAAAATATATAAGTGATGAATGGATAACAACATTACAGAAATCAAGTTCTTTGTGACTACATGAGCTAATAAGGAAAAATAGGAATTAGAAAAAAAAGAAAGAAATTATTGAGCAGTACATTTAGCTGTAATACAAATTGGTGAAAATTACTTTATTGAAGAGTATATTTTTTTTTTCCCAAGAGGCAAGTCTAGTTTTTGCACTATATTAGCTAATTTCCATTACAGAGCATATCATAGAAATAAGTATAATGGTTAAGTGATCAGATGTCAAACAGATGTTCTCTTTTCTCTATGACCTAAAATATGTTTTTAAAAACATTTAAATAACATCATATTACAGGTTTCTTGTTGTTATTTGATTGTTTCATTTTTGCAATATGGAAGGGTTTATCTCAAGAGAAGATGACCCTAAATTAGCTATTTTTATATTAGTTTATTTTAATTTTTATTAAATATATTACTATACAATATTAATATACAATAATATACAATATTATATTGGTTTAAGGTGTACAACATAGTTATTCAGCAATTATATTCCCTATGAACTAATCAATACCATGCCTAGTAACTACTGACACTGTGCAAGGTTTTTACCATATTATTTTTTCTATTTTTTTGAATACATTTTTTTATTTTTCAATTATAGCTGAATACAATATTATATTAGTTTCAGGTGTACAACCTTGTGATTAGATATTTATATAACTTATGAAGTAATCACCCCATTAAATCTAGTACCCATCTGACACCATAAATAGTTATTACAATATTATTGCCTGTATTCCTTATGCTATGTTTTACATCCCCGTGACTATTTTGTAGTTACAAATTTGTACTTCTTAATCTCTTCCCCTTTTTCACCCACCCCCCTGAACCCCCTCCCAGCTGGCAACCATCAAAATGTTCTCTATGAGTTAATTTCTATTTTGTTTGTTTATTTTGTTTTTTAGATTCCACATATAACTGAGACCATGTGGCATTTGTTTTTCTCTGTCTGACTTACTCCAGACACCATAGTACCATCTAGGTCTGCCTGTGTTGTTGCAGATGTCAAGATTTCATTCTTTTTTATGGCTGAGTAATATTCCATTGTATATATGTGCCATCTCTTCTTTACCCATTCATCCATTGATGGACATCTAGGTTGCTTCCATAACTTGGCTATTGTAAATAATGTTGCAATAAACATATGGATGCACATGTCCCTTCAAAATAGTGTTTTGGGTTTCTCTGGATAAATACCCCAAAGTGGGATAACTGGGTCATTTTTGTCTCTTGTTGTGGCCTTTGATTTAAAATCCATTTTGTCTAGTATTTGTATTGCTATCCCAGCTTTTTGTTTGTTTCCATTTTCATGAAATATTTTTTTCATTCCTTCACTTTCAGTCTCCGTGTGTCTTTCTATCTGATGTGAGTCCCTGGTAAGCAGCATATGCAAAGATTTTATTTTCTTATCCATTCGGCCATCCTATTTTTTGATTGCAACATTTTAATCCATTTACATTTAAAGTAATTGCTGATAGATGCATAGTTCTCACCATATTCTTATTCATACTATCTTTTTTGTTCTTTTAAGTAAGTCCCTTTAATATTTCTTGTAATACTAGTTTAGTGCTGAAGAACTCCTTTAGTATTTTCTCGCATGGAAAACTCTTTATTTGTCCTTCGATTCTAAATGGTAGCTTTGCTATGTAGAGTATTCTTGATTGTAGGTCCTTGCTTTTCATTGCTTTAAATATTTTGTGCCAATCCCTTCAGGCCTGCAAAGTTTCTGTTGAGAAATCAGCTGACATCTTATGGAAGCTCCCTTCTAAGTAACTACCTGCATTTCTCTTGCTGCTTTTAAGATTCCTTTTTGTAACCTTTGGCATTTTAATTATTATGTGTCTTGGTGTAGGCCTGTTTGAGTTCATTTTGTTTGGGACTCTCTGTACTCCCTAGGCTTGTATGTCTATTTCCTTTGATGAGATAGGGAATTTTTCCATCATTTTTTTCAAAACGTCTTTAATTCCTTGCTGTCCCTCTTCTCCTTCTCATACCCTCATAATGCAAAAGTTGGTACATTTGATGTTGTCACAGAGTCCCCTTAAACTATTCTCGTTTGGATTTTTTTTTCTTTTTGCTCTTCTGTGTGTTTTCTGCCACCTTCACTTCTAAATCACTGATTTAATCTTTTGATACATCTAATCTACTGTTCATTCCCTCTAATGTATTCTTTATTTCAGCTATTGTATTTTTCGTTTCTGACTGGTTCATTTTTATTTTTTCTATTTTCATTTTTATTTTTTCTCTTTTCATTTTTATGTTTCCTATCTCTTTGTTGAAGTTCTCACTGAGATCATTGAGCATCTTTTTAACCAGTGATTGGAACTCTGCATGTGTTAGATTGCTTGTTTCCATTTTGTTTAGTTCTTTTTCTGGAGCTTTGTTCTGTCCTTTCATTTGGCACATGTTTCTTTGTTGCCCCATTTTGGTTTCCTCTCTGTTTGTTTCTATGTATTAGGTTACTTGCTATGTCTCCTGGTCTTAGTAGAGTAGCCTTAGGTAATAGGTATCCGTACAGCCCAGTGGCACAGTATCCCTGCTCACTGGAGCCAGGTACTCCAGGTGTGTTCCTGGTTTTGGTTGTATGTGACCTCCCATTGTTGTTGAACCTTGGTTGCTGTTTGCATGTCAGTGGGAGGGATTGCTTGGTTGTGAGGCCTGGCCATGTCTATAGTGGAGGAGCTGTTGTGCACAGGCTGACCCTACAGAGTCAGATTTGCTTTAGCAGAATTCTGGTTCCTGCCTGGAGGCAGCCGGGTTGTGCTCTGACTAGGTAGAAGCCAACTACTGGGCCTGCTGGCACCAGGGCCTTCTGGGAATAGCCCCACACAGGCCAAGTTCAGCCTTCACCTTTCCCTGCCCAGGGCCAATTGGTATGAGCAACAAAGTGATCTGCAGATGTCTTCTACCTGTGCTGGGTTTGAAGGTGCCTGAGAGAGGCTAGGCTGCAACCCAGGGTGCTGCTACTTGTGCTACGTTTGGGACTGCTAAGCAAGAGATACTGGACATGTGGAGGCCAGATGCTGCTTGTTTGGGATTTGTGAACCTTTGTGAGATTTTAGGAAAGTCCACAGCATGAGCCAAAACAGACCATATGTATGGACAATCCACTGGAAATAGCTTGGGTGGGCTTGCAAGTTGGGTGGAGCGGTGTCTCAGGGAATCATGAGAGTGGAGCAATCAGTGTCAGTCAGGTTGATGGAAACTCAGATATGGTGGCTGCCTATGTCGGCATGCCAGGAGAGAAAAGGGTTCAACAGAGAAACAATGATGTCTGCCATTACTTCTGTCTAGGAGAAAGCCACCCCTCCAGCCCTCTCCCTGACCCAAACAATTCAGTTCCTTTCCATAAGTCCCTGCCACCTTTTGAGCTACAGCCTCAGCAATGTTGCTCAGAGTGAGTGAGTCCATTAACAAGAAAGTTCATGTGCGGTCCCTGTAAGAGGAATACCTGGGACTCCAGCCACCCTCAGTCTCACTCAACCACAATCTCCGCTGGTTTTCACAGCCAGAAGTTGTGTGGGGACTTCTCTTCCTGGTACTGGAACCCCGGGCTGAGGGGGCAGGTGTGGGGATGGAACTCCTTGCTGCTCCAGGAGGACCTCTATGGTTGATATATCCCTCCCAATTTTTAACTGCCACACGTGGGTGTGGGACAGCCCATTCTGAGTCTCCATCCCTCCTATCATACTCGATGTGGCTTCTTCTATATTCCTCAGTTTTAGGACTTCTGTTTATCTAGACTTCAGGCAGTTATCAATGATGGACATTCTGCAGCTTAGTTGTAATTTCAATGTGGTTGTGAGAGGAGGCAAGCACAACATTTACCTACTCAGCCCTCTTGACCGGAGCCATTTATATTCTTATGCAACCAAAATATGAAGACAGAAACAAAGGAGAACCTAAAATTTTGATACCTTACTGTTTTATTGTGTTTGGATATTTTTGTTAAACTGCATTTTTTACCTTTAAAATTAAAAAAAAATACCATCTCAGTTTAGTTTAATGAGATGTAATTACACATCAAGTATAAGTTTCTTGGAATTTTACCATTAAAGAGAATTAATGTGTCTTTTTTCATCTTACTGCTATGTATTTGAAAAGATTAATTAAACTTGAAGACAAAACTACATGGAATAAAATGTTAAGAGATATTGTGTACTTCGGGAGGAAATTAATTTTGGTTGTTATGGTCAAAGACTGATGAAAATTTAGGTAGTAGATTTTATTGAAAACCTATGTTTCCAAGAGTCAAGCACTAAGATACATTAAATTATTTGTATAAATCTCTCCTTTTTGAGGGAAAGAATGTTTTTTAAGAATAAAAGTCTCCTTTGTCTTATGGTGAGCTTGATGCAACTGTTGATAAAGATCACTGATACATCCAGTTAATTTCATTAGCAGTTTCTACTATTATAGTTCTCTAGTCAATAAAACATAGTATATCAATTACTTCTAGCTAAACTCCAAAAAGAAAGTCCTATAAATCTGGAAAAGACTAAATATTATGGATCAATCTAATCTTCTTGGAAGAATTCTTTAAGCGTAAAATTGACTAATGAATCTGTTCTCACACTACTATTCCATTTTGTACAAAAATCTTTTGTTTCCTGACCAATGACCTACTTTTTCTTTCTCACTCTCTCAGCAGCTGACACTGTTTTCTAGGAAGTTTTTCCAGACTTTACTTCTATTTTTCCAAAGTTGTCCTGATATTAATTCTGGACTCAAAACCACTCGTCATGTAAACTCTATATCAAATGTCATAGTTTTTACCCTAGTTTAGATTATTTTATTTAACTTGATTTCTTCCCCTTTGATTAATTTCCACTTTAATTTGTTGTTGACAGTATTCATAAGCTCAACTTTCAAGTCATTTTTGCCTTACATATTTCCTAGAGGCATTTCCTTTAGGAAATAATTATACAAATAAATACCTATAGGTATTTCCAAGTTAAAGACAATTTTTAAGTTGTAAGATAATGTGGAACTTTTCAGAAAAATACATCTTTCCTCCGTTTCTGTTCCTTTTTCCTTCTCTCTTGCCATCATTTTTTATTGCTATTGCTGCCATGATTATTTATTCAAGTGCAAACAAGCCTTACCCACTATCCTTTTTCTATCTTTGATTTCTAGTATCAACTAAAATTGCATAGATAAATGAAAATCATGCAAAATTATTGATCAATTACATATTATTTATTTAGTGTCTGTTATAGTCTACATAGTATTCGAAGTGCTAGGATATAGCAGTCTGACTATGTAGTTTTTGTTGTTGTTGTTGTTCCTGTCTATTTATTTTTTAAAGGTCTTACATCTAATAACTTTCATTTTATGTATGCAGATAAAATGAACCCTCTAAATACTTCTAAGACTACATAGTCTTTGAAATGTTTGAAATTATATTTCAGACTTAACAGGCATCAGAATATTCCTGATGCTGACTTGTATAATAAGTAAAATATATTTGTTGATTCTTCATCAGTACGAATGCAGGTTTTCAAGAAGCACTCAGGCAAGGGATCTGGGGGGTAATTTAGCCTGATAATTGAAGATCTAGGTTTCCCCAGTCTCATCTATTCCTGCCCATTACCTATCAGCCAACTGAGTATATGAGTTTATTAGTATGACTGAGTCAGTGTACTTATGCTTTGACCTCCACTTTTAACCTTATACTCATTTCCCAATACAGAGTTTACTCTTTGAGGAGGAGAATTGACATTAAACATTTTAAGAAGTATATCATGGATGCCACTGTCTACATTATCATATCTCCAAAGCTGCAATTTAAAGGTCACTGTATCACAGTAATAAGGTGGAAAGGGAGAAGATGATACCCATTTATATTGTTTAAAATGGCTTTGTTGTTTATTTCATATCAGTAGCCTTTTACTGCTACAGAGAATGTGTTTTATACCACATAAATGCTGAGTTTAAACATGTAAATTGTAAAATCCTGAAACGCTAAGGAGACAGTAGGAATCAAACAGAAAAGTAAATAGATATAATCCAAGAACAAATTTAGATATGTCAATAGGAAGAGACTAATAATACCTAACCCAATAAATTAGCTAAGATTAATAGCTAATACAAAGGCTCACTTATATCCAGCTTTCAACACTGCTGGAAAGATGGTTGGATCTAGTACATCTTGCAGTTCCTATACAATCCATGTGATCATTTACCATCATACTGAAAAATCCCTTCTTGTCAAAACATTGATGTAAACACAGTAGCCCTAAGCAAAGTGAAGCAGGTAAAACGTTTTAGGTACTTGGTTACAACTTGTAACAGGATATTTCTCCTTGAACCACATGTACCTCTCTGTCAATTATTTCAGTTTAATGTTGTAGAAAATGGTTCTCAAACTTTAAAAAGTTCCAACATTCTCAGTGTTAAAAAGTAATGATGACCAATATTATCAATATTTTGAGGAGAGAAAAGTAATGTTGGAAGTTTAATTAATTTGTTCATGGCTAAACAGATTATAAGAGGCTCTCATTATTTAAGTACTTGGATTTCATTTTTTTTGTTGTTTCTCCCATTTTTCTTAATGTTCCATACGCTTCACTAATAAAAGACTGAAAAGCCACTGCTGATTATGAAGACTCATTTAATGTAAAATAGCCATTAAAGAAAAGATAGGTCACTCAAGAAATGTTTCTCAGGCATCTGATAATCCTAATAGGGGCGGTAGGGGGTAAAAAAGTTTAATCTCAAAGTCATACTTCACAGGAAAACAGATTCCAGATAGGTCAAGAATTTAATTAAAAAGAAAATATCTGACATAATGATTGTATTAGGAAAAAATACAATGTAGTTATAAAATAATGTTTATAATTTGTAAAATAACACTTTTCTTATTATGATGAGAACTCTGAAGTCCTTAAAAAATGCTAAACAAAAAATGTTTAACAATGCATAAAAGTAATATGAAAGGATTATCAATTGATTTTACATATATGAGATGTGGTTGAAAACTACGGTGAATGGTTAAATTAAAAAAATATATTACAGTAGAATGCACATTGCCATTAATCCCCCTCAAAATACTCCCCCTCACTTCAAACACACTTATGCCACTATATACACACACACACACACACACACACACACAAATAGGCCATGCCCTTGGACGTAAGGCAAGCCTTATCACCATCTAGTCCCACCAAATATCGCTCTTTCCTGATCACTACCCCTCTGGGTGTCAAGAATTTGATTCTCATTTGAAGGCAGAGGGATTTGGGATGGGGATTTTCATAATTAGTCTAACCATATAACATATTGTTTATATTGGGTCCCATTTGAGAATGCAGGATAACCATCAAAACTGGTGGACACTGAGATTGTGAATGCAAGAATGCACATCTTAATTATGAGCGCTCCAGACCCCTGAAAAAGAAGATGTCACTATAGTTGGAGCTCAGATGATGTTGGACATTGGTTCAGTGTTTCTAGATACTTAGTGGAAGTTACATAAAGGTAGAAGGGGGTTAAAATTCACAAACAGCTAATGTGGCTCCTCATGATAAGCCAAGTGTGACCACTGCTGGCTTTCTGTGTCTTCGCGCCTCTTATATTTTTTTATACTGGCAAATTAAAGATGCCGTGAGATATCTCTATGGGACTTGGCATGGGCTTCGACGGCCTAATTAGGAAGTGCAAAACTAGACATTGTTCCTTTTTCTTTGCATTTCTATTCTACGGAAACTATTTTATCTCAAGGCCATTACATGACCCTGAATAAATAGGGAACTTGTCTCATGTAAGGACTTTCGGAGAAGATTAGTGTTTCAAGAAAATATCTTGCTATATTCATGCATAAGAAAATTATTAAAATACTGCTAGGGAGAAATCTGAAATTATTTACTAACATTGGCTCAACTAATGTGGAGAACATTTAGAATAATGAACTATTTCTATGGAAATCCTGTAAAAAATCACAGCATTCTAATCTTCCTACCTCAGTGTAAGAAACTCTGTTCTCGATTGCATCATACTGTGACCATACTTCTTTTGGAATTTGAGGCCAGTTTAATACCACCTTGTGAGCATTCATTCCATCCGTACTACTACCATGAATGGAAGGCGTTAGTCCTCTCTCATTTTTATTACTTTTATCCACAAAATGTTCTGTGGTTTTTATTGCCAAAATTCTAATTGCACTGCTTCTTTCTACACCCAATGGTAACAGGGAACATTTCAGAATATCTATTCCATACTAAACAGTTCTGTTTACAATTTAAAGTTTTTAAAATCCTGACTCTTCTGAGCCTTGTCTCCACTGAAACAAATCTTGCTCAGTTCCTGGGTACTGCTTCCACTCAAATCCTGTCAAATAAGTTCACTCCTTTTTTTCCAAGTTTTATGTCTAGGTGGTTTTACATTCATCTGACTCCTAAAATGTTTTCAGCTCTTTATTTCCACTCCTCTGTACAATCATTCCCTCATCTAGTTCTCATGATAATCACCTTAAGTACTACTCACTGCCTCTCATCATTGCTGTAATTTACTGATTCTTAACAAGACTCCCCAGAAATAATTGACATCCTTGGCACCCAGCTCATTATTAACATTTCTGCTTTACTTAAAGTGGTGCCATTTTTTTGTTGATGTCACTGCTTATGTTCATGACCAATACAACACCAGAATCTCAGAATTTCTGATTACCTTCAACCCCATACATCTTTCTCTATACTACTTGGTAGCTATCTATAACCAAAGAACCATATTAGACATACCACTGTCAGCAACTACTCTGTGTTAAATAAAACTTAATATACATCTAAAATTCATTTCTAATCATAAACTTTTATTTTTCTATCTCTACCTTACCTCACTTGAACGAAGCTTGATACTCATGTATCCTTCCATTTCTCAGTTCATAAATTGCATATTTTTTACTATTATTATTATTACTATTACTATTAATTTATTCTACAGGGACCCTGTGGTGATTCTGTTTTAATCTCTAAACACAATCCTACATGTGTTCTTCTAAGGCATATTTTCAAGAAACACTCATAGGGTTAGGTCCCAAAGTTATCTACAATACCTCTAAAACCTGAACTATATGAGATGATTTATTGTTTAAGACAGGTCAACTTTGTTTCCAAAGTTAAAATAAATACTTTTGTTTTTCTTTACTCCTAATCAAGAAATCATGAATAACACAAATCTCTGTAATGGTTCTTCACACTTAGATGTTTTTATTTTAATTTTTTTAAAACTGAATTTAAATTTTGATCTGGTGTTTGTGTGTGTGTGTGTGAGAGAGAGAATGAAAGGGAGAGCACACATGTGTGTATGTATGTGCAACTGTAGTGTAAAAATATTTTAACAGATTTTTTAAAATAAAACTAATACAATATAATATAATGATTCTTCAGGAAATATCTATAAACTCCTGTAGTGAACTGATAGCAGGAGGAACGTTTCCTGATTAGCACACTGGTGGAAATCTTCACAGAATAGCTGCAGTTTTTACTGGAACTTGAATTTTGAGATAATAATTAAAATTTATGTAAGAAAAAACTGTAAACAAAATCAGAAAAGTAGAGAAAACAAGAAAATTTCTGGAATGGTGAATCCTGCCGAGCCAGACTTTGCAAAGCAATAGCCATGAATGGCTAGCAGGTAAGCCTCTGGGTCATCCACTGAAAGTGACCGTATATGGAGTTTTCACTCTTCTATTCATCACAAACCTCTTCGTTTTACTTTCTCATCTTGACCCCTCTAAGCCTCCGGTAAGAAAGCTCTGAGGGTGTTTGAGGACAAATAAGTGGAAGAAACGTGGCAGCTGAAGATGAAGCTCCAAATAAAGGTTGGAGTTAAATTGGACAAAGCCTTAAACATGCCTCTAGATTTTATCTTGCAAGAAGTAGGCTACGTCTTTTAGAGGAAACATTATACCTGGTATACCAGATGCTCTCTGACCGATACCCAGAGAGACTAACTTTTTCGATCTGTGTGCTATATTTATAATAATGAAGTCTAAAATAGCATTAGCTGTCCAGGCTGGCATTTTACATATGTAGCTGACACAGATCACACAGGAAATAAAGATTCCTGGGTATTTCTAATTTTAAAATCTGATTGTTTTCATCCTTATATAAATGTGTATTTTGGGTTTATTTACATTTAACCAAGACTAATTAATTCAGTCAGATTAATTAATTTATTCAATATTTTTCATAAACATCTCCTGCGATCTAGGGACAGTTATAGACACTGATCTTTTGGGATTATAACTTCTTCCCGCTCCCAAATTTGTGACATTTGCTTCTACCTTTGATTGAGATTGGCTTTAGACATCTCCCGTCATTAAAATCTTGATACCTATGCCTTCTAAACTCTTCCGCATATCCTTGATTCTAGAAAAAATTAGTTGATGGTGTCAGAGTTCAACTCAAAACCTTCTAATTGATTTTTCAGGTTGTAATGTCTTATAATTGTTTTTATGGATAATGTGGCCTTAAAATATTATTTAGCCTCAGAGCTGCCTGTGTGACATTTTGACTTCAAACGGCTCTGCTTTCCAACCACTAATATGTTTTTTCCCTATCTTTTTGTGTTTGATTCTTGTTCTGTTATCCATATATATTCTGTTATTCACTTCCTGTTTCATCCTTGTTCATAATGTACCACCCCATGCAGTTCCTACTTAATTACCAGAACCAGAAGTGATTTTATCCTATTTTGATATATAATACTATATAATTCTAAATACATATAATTACATATAATATATATAATTATATATAATACAAATATATATAATTATGCATATTGCATATTTTATATTATATAGAAAATTATAAATACTACAATTATGTATATAATTTTATACACAGATTTTACTGATTCTCTTTTAATATTCAATTTTATATAAACAGATGATTATATAAAATGAAGATTTAAAAATTTCTTTACTGAAAAGTATGTTTAAAACTCTCAAAGACACAATTGTTTCCATGATCAATGTGTTCTGATTGTAACCTTATATAGCAAAAAGATTTCCTAATGCCATAATTTAGGATTCTGACCTGGCTTATGTTATATTTAACAATAAAAATCAACGATGTGAATCATATAATAGATAACACCAAATTTACAAATGATAAAATTCTGAGAGAAATGTTAAGTTATTGGACAATATTCGTAGTGCAGGACTAACTCAGTAAGGTAAAAGAAAATGAAGAATAAGGGGAGAGAGTATTGAAAATTTTAAAATAGAATTCCTGTCCAGTCATATTGCACTTACTGGAACCCAGCCATTTTTCCAACATGCCAAACTTACTTCCTCTTCATAGTCTTTGTACTTGTTTCCTCATCTGAAATACTGTATCTCAAATCTCTACATGATTTTCTGTCATTCTCTTGAGGCCATTGCTCTTCTTATTATAGAGGACTGGTATGATGGCCTTTTCTATAACATTTGCATTCACTACCTCTATCATTCTCTATGCCCTTTACCTTTCTCTATTTTTTCCCTGTAGCACTTTGCATTTTCTAACACAGTACATAATTCACTCATGTTTTGCTTTTATTGTATTTTCTCCATAACACCTGCCACACATACACACATACATCCTAAATAAATGCTTCGTAAGAACAGAACTTACGATGTTTTCTCTTTTACTTTAAACTTCAATATTCCCAGTCTCAGGGCAATATAAGGATAATAATCAGTAGCTATTCAAAAAAATGGTTATTGTATGAATTAATTAGTTAGGGTACTAAAATTAAGTGGCATAGTTCTGTTCTACCTGATGCTATTCAGGTCAGAGTTAATATGTGAACCTTAATTCTGGGCTCCAAGTTTCAAGCAAGTGATATTCTGAATAGCCATATCTGGATGATGAAGTGTGTTTATGTCACATGAAGAAATTGAAGGATTTTATCATCTTTATTGGACAGATAATCTTATGCTAAGGATATGATAGGTATCTTCAACTATCCATGAAGATAGATAAAATGTTGTATTTGTTCCCAAGGGTTGAAAGTATAAACAAATGGAAGTAAAGAAGTGAATTTCTGCTAAATATAATGAAGAACATTTTAACATTCAGGGCCAACTTCAAAGATAAAGCGCTGCCTCAGGAATTAGGGAGATGATGTTTGAAGCATCATCTGCACCACATCTTCTGAGCGGTGTTGTAAAAGTGATTGAAGCATAGATTAGAGATTAAAGTGGAAGGCACAAAGACATTTGATCTGTATGCCTTGATAATTCTATGAAAAATAAATTTTAAAATATTGAAGAGGTAGGTTATACAGAGGTAAAAATTTCGTATCTAAAGACAAGGGAAAAGGACAGTTTCTAAGTTTTGTAATTTGAACATATAGATTTCAAGAAATTTGTATTTTTATTATTGAGATAAACTACAATATTATGTTAAACAAAATGATTCAGACATTTTACCATCATTCAAACTCTGTAAATGAATATAAGAATAACAAAAAAAAACAAAAACAAAACAAATTACTCATTATTTCAGTTAATTGTGTTTTCCATATGTTCTCCTTTGTCATACATTGTTTTGTATTAACATACTTTTTTTTGTAGTTTATTGAGTAATTTTACTTAAGAAATAAGCAAAAATAGTTTAAGTTAATTTCTCTATTGGGATAGTAAAGTTGTTCTTAGTACATTATTCTGAAAGACTTGGATGAGTATTTTACAAAAGATTAAACATCAATATAGTTTATATTTTTAAAAACTATTGCCAAGCTTTTATAATAAAACATTCAAAAATAGTTCTTCATGGTGCTTTCTGTTGTGCTACTGACTGCATGACTAGTTAAATCAATGGTACAGAAATTAGTCATTTATATTGCAAACATCAGAATCAATTGTAAAACAGCTGACTCTATGACAATGAGTCTTGTGAAAGAATGCATATTAGATTAAGGGTGAATTGTTTTCATAGCCTCTGAAAGAATTTCTAAAGGGTGGCTTATGTAACACATACTGTCTTTGTATTTTTTTATTTCTATTTCAAATAATTTTTTTCAATTAAAGTTTATTGGGGTGACAATTGTTAGTAAAGTTACATAGATTTTAGGTGTACAATTCTGTGTTACATCATCTATAAATTCCATTGTGTGTTCACCACCCAGAATCAGTTCTCCTTCCATCACCATATATTTGTTCCCCTTTACCCTCATCTACTACCCCCTGCCCCCTTACCCTCTGGTAACCACTAAACTAATGTCTGTGTCTATGAGTTTTTGTTTCTTATTTGTTTGTCTTGTCCTTTTGTTGTTTTTGGTTTATATACCACATATCAGTGAAATCATATCAGTGAAATCATATGGTTCTCTGCTTTTTCTGTCTGACTTATTTCACTTAGCATTATAATCTCAAGATCCATCCGTGTTGTCACAAATGGTCCTATTTCATCATTTCTTACCGCTGAATAGTATTCCATTGTGTGTATATATACCACAACTTCTTTATCCATTCATCTGTCAAAGGACATTTTGGTTGTTTCCATGTCTTGGCCACTGTAAATAAACCTGCAATGAACATTGGAGCACACATGTCTTTATGGGTAAATGTTTTCAGATTTTTTGGGTAGATACCCAGGAGAGTGATTGCTGGTCATACAGTAATTCTATTTGTAATTTTTTAAGGAACCTCCACACTTCCTTCCATAGCGGCTGCACCCATCTGCATTCCTACCAACAGTGGATGAGGGTTCCTTTTTCTCCACAGCCTCTCCAACACTTGTTACTATTTGTCTTGTTGATGATAGCCATTCTAACTGGAGTGAGGTGATATCTCATTGTGGTTTATGTTTGCATTTCTCTGATGATTAGTGATGCTGAGCATTTTTTCATATGTCTATTTGCCATTTGTACGTCCTCTTTGGAGAAATGTCTCCTCAGGTCGTCTGCCCATTTTTCAATTGGGTTGTTTGTTTTTTTGTTGTTGAGTTTCATAAGTTCCTTGTATATTTTGGATATTAGTCCCTTATCGGAGGCACAGTTTGCAAAAGTCTTCTCCCATTCAGTTGGTTGCCTCTTTATTTTGTCGATGGTTGATGTCAGTTGATTTTAAATTCTGGGCTTATATTTTGGATGTTATATGGCAGGACTACTTTTGAAATGTGATTTAGTTGGGGAAAAAAATTGATTCGTTAGCAGACCATTGCTTCCTTGAAGGAAATTCACATTTTCAGTGCAAACTTTATAAAACTAATCAAACTACTTTTGGGATATGTTGTTGAAAACAGCTATTACTAGAAATCAAGATACTCCATTTACCTTATTGGGAGTAAATAAAGTTAATTTAGTAATGTAATCTGTTCTAGCTATGCTACATAAAACAAGATGCCCACATTTTATGGCCACAACTTATGGACAGCAATATTTCTCCATGTGACAGAGTCTATGATCACTCAACCTATCCACATGGATTCTGGGCTGGTCTGGTGATTTGAGAACATCTTTACTCACATGCCAAGTCATCTGGAAGACTAACTCAGGCAGAACCCCCTTTTTAGTACTTTGCTTGTGGTTCCTCCAATAAGTGTGCTTACTTTCATGACAGCTCAGGACTCTAAATATAAATCTCACAAAATATAGGGCACAGAACATATCAGATGTTGTATAGGTACTCTATTGCAAGTTTACCCCATTTTTAATGAGAAGAGAACTGGAACCCAGCTTTTGAAGGGAAGAGTATCAGAATATTTGGCCACCTGTACTCCAAAAATGAACTGAGTTTTAAGCCCTTGGACAAATGTTTTTGAAGTTCCCTTTAATATTGATCAAGGAATTAAGAAATACCTCTTTTTTTCTTATTTCTTTTAAAAATCCATACTTTTAGTCTCAGCAAACGTCAAGTGAGTTTCATTTCCAATCCAAGAGCATGCAATCTCAGCTATTTGGGAGTTCAATTTTAGAAAAAAGTCAAGTTTGTCTAGACCCTGCTTAGGTTTCTAAATGAAGTATTTCATTGTTTCTGGATTAGCTGAGACCTAAGTGCACTGTTTCAATTTAGTTTAGCCGTTCTGTTTCTATAGCAAATTCTTGAGAATTTATAGAATTCTGTCATTCCTTTTGAGTTCATCACCAGGTTTCTTTGTAAAACATGACAACACTTGTCAAAACCTGGTGAACCCAAAAGAGTTGGCTAAAGCTCACCAGTTTTATGTTCAATTTGGAAGCTCACTTGGGCTTGGCTGAACATGAAATGTCAAGCTAAATGTGCTTGGCTTAAAATGGTGAGGTTGAAGCAAATAAATTAATGCAAATTCATGTAAATTGGACACAGTGTGTTATATTTACATGAATAAGTTAAAATCAAGAATGTGAGAAAGCAAGAAAGCAACTCTAGAACAATTTGTAAGGTAGGTAATGTTTGTCCTCAAAGCCCTGACAACACTTTCTGAATTATTTTAATCTTGTTTTAGTCTGATTTCTCAAACAGTTATGCGTTCTTTTCCTGTGGCTTTGTAAGTTTCCTCACACTGTTATTTCATAGATATACATGTAAAAAAAAGTATATATATATATAGATATACATATATATAATATATGACATATAAAATAGTAACATATATTCAATATATAATATGATATATAATAATATATAACATATGTTAATATTGCATATATTAATATACATATACTACACATTTTACATGTTACATAGTCTATATAATGTATATTTTTATGTTTTATAGTATATGTAATATATATAATTTATTATATATAATAACGTGTTAAGTTATGTGTAAATTAATAACATAATGAGTATTATATATTAAGTGTATTAACGTATATAAACTTTTTACCCCTTGAGATTGACTATGAGTCTTGTGACAAT
This sequence comes from Rhinolophus ferrumequinum, assembly GCF_004115265.2. Taxonomy (NCBI): domain Eukaryota; kingdom Metazoa; phylum Chordata; class Mammalia; order Chiroptera; family Rhinolophidae; genus Rhinolophus; species Rhinolophus ferrumequinum. Next base: position 18,009,258 of record NC_046287.1, on the reverse strand, counting down.
CCATATTATCAATATCTTCTTATATATTAGAATAAAATCTCTTACTGTAGTTTTCAGTAAATATTTTATCTTCCTTTTTGATTAACATCATATCTTAATATACTAGACTGTATACTGTACGAGTATCACCTCATTTCATGCATTCTCAGCCCTGCCACTCTGTGATCCATAAAATTAAAGAAAACCATAAAGTCAATGCGTGACATATTTAACATCATTCTTTAAAATCAAATTAAATCTAATTTTAAATAGGTAAAATTTTATCAGAGAAGCAGCTAAAGCTATTGGCAAAGAAAGAAGCTAAATATATTAAAATATTATAAAGAAAAAAAGTTAAAATTTTGAGAATTAAAAATGCAAACACATTTCATTTCTTAACCTGGCATTAGATCTCTCCATTTCGCTAAAGGCCCATTTGTAAATATTAAATCTATTGCGTATAGATACTTATTTCTGTTCTACAAATCATCCCCAAATGCAGGGGCTTAAAACAGCAACAATCTGTGGATCAAAAATTCAGAATGATTCAACTCAAGGGTACTGTCTCCCAGTGTCTCCTGAGGTTCTAGTCAGGCTGCGGTCAGTGCTGGAAGAGAAGGAGGCTGGATAAACCTGTGAGTAGCTAAGGCATCTCTCTCTTTGTCATCTCAGGGCCTATTGGTGTGTTGTCTCAGCATGGGCTTGTGTGTGCTTCCTCATTGAATGGAGGCTTCAGAACACTAGCTGATTTGCTCCAAGTATGGGTGCCCCGATAATCAGAGAGATGGTGTACCACCTTGAATGGCCTCATCTCAGAAGTCATGCAACGCCACTTCTGCTATATTCAGTTAGATGAGAGTGGGTCACAGACTGGTTCAGATTCAGGAAGACGGGACCTAGAACACACTCCTCTACCACACAAACACACATGCACAACGGGAGCTGTGTCAAGGCAAAGTTTAGAGGAACCAGTGGAATGGAAGGTTTTGTTTTACGCAGTCTTGGAATAGATATAATGAAGAAGAAACAAAGTGAAATATCTACCTTAAAATATATCCACCAGCATCAAGAATCCAGAAATATTTAACTATCTGAGGCTCAGAAACAGTGATGATTTAACAAACAAATCTGAGTCACTTACAAATGTCTGGCTATTTATTGTAAACTCTTCTCCTTAATTGTTTATAAATCCTCCTTTCTAAATTATGTGGTAAGTTTTCTTCCAGGTGAAGTCTGTTATTCCCCCAGGTATTTTCTATAACATGTACTCACAGTCTGTCCAAAAGGTGGGCATTCCTTACGAAAGTGAGAACCTGCCTTTTAAGATACATAAAATTCAGGGAAAACCACTGAACTTTTTGGTCTTTCTCTAAGTTCCATGGCAAAGTAATATCTTTATAGCTTTTTCATTATTGCATTATTATTATTATTGTTGTTATTTTATCCATATTCCTCCCTGGGCTATGAAACTTGAAAATCTAATGATTCTGTAGTTTTATTAATTGTGTTTAGTCCAATGTTATATTTAAAAAGTACAATATTTTACTTTTGTCTTGTTAAGGAAGAATGAGAGCATTTTTACAATATCTTACACAAAGCCACTTAAGCATGCAAATTAGGGGATTTCATTTGGTCAGTAATTTCCATTTGAGCAGGTGCAAGGTAAAGCTGTTACAAATGTGCACCTTTCATATCATATGACAGCAATAAATGAACAGCTGAAGTAACTGAAGAAAAAAGATAAAAGCCTAGCCATCAATTTTTTTTCAGATTTGGGGATTTTCAGTAATAAAAAAAGCATGGTCTTTTGCTGATTCTTTATATTCTGTACAATACCTTGATTTAATTGCCATTTGTGACTTCTCAACCTTAATATCTCTGGAATTTTGTTTTTGATTTTGTTTTGTCTTTCTCAGTTAATCATGACCATTTGAAAACCGTAACTCCTAAGTTGTTTTGTTGTTGTTGTTGTTGTTTTGTTTTGTTTTACTTTTTTCCTTATAGCTATGCTAAAGGGTAGCATGAGCTAGGTATGATCAAGAGAGGTTGTACTTGTCTCAGACAAAAATTACTCATCCCACAAAATAAAAAAGGGGAAAAAATCATCTGTCCACTGGTTGAAAAATATTTAATAGAGTAGTTATTCTAAGTAAATGCCCCAAATCCCTAGTCTGGTCAATTTTTTTCTTAATTGTCTGAAGTGTCGATTAATTAAAGCATAGGATTTAGAATCATGCACAATATATCTTTGAACAAAATATTTTTTACTTCTTTAATGAAGTTATGGAGAAGTTGTGTAAGTACTAGAAATAAATTATAAACTAGGAAATGTAATGTCTGCTAAAGAATGGAATTGTTTCCAATTGTTTAATCTGCAGTAGAGAGACCAGGGTGAGACTTAATAGAAGTATCACTCGGCATTTAAAAATACTTATAAACGTACTACACGTTTGTATAGTTCATACTTAACTATATTAACACTAGATCAGGAAAAAGAAACTGAAATACGGCATTTCAAAACCATAGTGAAATGGTTAGACCAGTCACACTGATATTACTGTCATATTGCTGATTCTCTTAGAGTGATTAGTCTAACTTTCTGAATATAAAAAGAAAAGTAGGATAAAATAAAGCAGAATATTATTGATGACACAATGCTGTCAAAGCTTGTGTTCAGGTTTACCCCTGGTGTAACAGTGAAAACCACACATTTTCCACCCAAGAGAAAGATACAATCCTGGCTTTTAGGCTACCCATTCAAAAGCCTATTTTTCTGGTTCCCAATCAGCCCACTTTAAGTTTCCATACATCATCAACCTAAGCCAAACTCACCTTATCATGTGCATACGACATCTTTATTAGACACAAAACATAAGCTTATGTAATTAATGATATCTTGGTATAGAAAATCATTGTGGTTTACATTCATATTTGACCAAGTGCTCAGATCTTGGTCCATCGTTCTTTATACCATAAAATCCAGCAGAACACCCTGTTTTTTAGCCCATTGGCATCTTTTCTGTTCTCAGAAGTTTTGCTCAAAGGCACAATAATTGAATTGTAAACACTTGGTTATTAAATGCATTCACTGTATACTTAAAAGTGATTAAAAATTAGCACATTAATTGTTCATATGGAAGCCACTTATACAGAGATTGAGTAAGAAGTGTAAACCAGGGAGCCTTAACTTTGAGGCAGGATGAACACATTGTCAGATTTAAAAATCCCGTCATACTAATTTGTTCTATGAAATCACATAAAATTGTATATGTGTCTGTTTATGTGTGTGTTTATTGATGGAGAAAGTGTCATCCAGCAAATTCTTTCCTAAAGTCTAAATAAGTATTGTGCTAAATATGTCTGACTCTTTTTTCTCTGGGAGACAAAGAGTCATACAAACAATATATACTAACCTCAGGCTTAGATTATGCATAATTCCTCCTCCATTTCATAGTAAAAAGTATCCATCTTTTATATACAACTTTTCTATGCAAGTCTTATGCATACATACCAGCTTATCTTTTTTGTACTCTGTACATGAAATTTGAAAGAAACTTGATATTTCCAGGTGATCTCTGAGACATACAAGGATTTATAAGTAAACTCAGTTTATTACTGATAAGGAAGGAGGCTGGCGGTCTGTGTTCAAGGAGTGAGAGAACAGTAAGAAACAGAATACTCCTATTTACCATTCTACCTCTCAAACTCAAGCTTTCTTAAAAACATTGCTTCGGAAGGGGCGTTTTGTTTCTGATTATTGCCTACCAACACAGACTGTGTGCTTCTGAGCAAGGCTGAGGAATTTCCTTCACTACTAATCTTTCATCCTAAAACAGACAACCATCTGTTTTAGAGAGTTTAGGAGGGATCATTCTATTCATGGAAAAACAAAAACAAAACCCTTGTCTTTCTTCAAATTTTGTCTGCCTTCACTCTATAATTCCATTATCCCCTTACAATGAAGGGCACAGGAGGGGACACAGTTGTAAATGGACTCTGGGCTTTCAGGACTCTTGGGCTTTGAATTGATCACAGTACCAAAGAATCTGGAATAACTTATTCTGTTCCTTTTTTTTTTTTCCCCTCTGTCTTCTGCCCTCTGCTGCTTAGCCTTTTTGTATTAAATCAATCATCATTCACCAATTCGTCCTCTAGTCCGGGTTATATGATGCAGAAGAATATTCACTCTCCTCTTATCATCCTCAGAAACAAACATTCGGAAGGGATTGCCTTCCCCAATGACCCATAAAACATTGCTTCCATTATTATCTCTGTGTGGACATTTAAATGTGAGGTATGCCATTTTCTTTCTGTATTATTCACAAGCACATTTCAAAATGCCAATCAAAATCACTGGAGAAACTGCTCCTATTTGGGGTAAAAATGATGGTCCCTGACAGTATTTCAGATTTTTGGTCATGCTCCTCTATTCCTCTATAATACATTTATATTTTTCTTTACTCAGAATAATAATAAGGGAAGCCAGTGCTTTTAGCGAATGAATTCATTCTCTGTTCTGAAATGCATCAGGAATTCCATTTTAAGAACTCTAATAAGGAATTGTTTTACATGTGATATATCCCATTCGCCTCATTTAAAACAACATTTTAATATTTTAAATGAAAGAATAGTTTTGCTGTTTGTTCCTATATTGTAAATTGTTTAAATTAAGTGCTTAGCACATTAGTGATGGATAAAGGATGCATGTTTTCCTCCTGTTTCAAAAAGAAACACAGAATATGGAGTCTGAATGCCTAACTCGAATCAAAGCAAAAACTCTTCCTTGAGCCTTTCGGCAAGTCTTTGGACTCTCACAGTTGTGGTTTTGTCAGGCAGTGAGCTAGCACCAGCTTGCAGGCCTTGGTCAGCATTAGCTCGTTGTCCTCCTTGCACCTCCCTTCTCACCCCCCAGTGTAATTGTGCAGATCTCACGGAATTATATTTAGGCAAGAGTCTTTTATACTAGTAGGTGCTATTGCCATTAAAGAAACTTCATTCAATCCAAACTTTTACATTCAATAACTGACTATAGCCATCAGAGACACAGAACTCATTTTCAATTACAAGCGCAGGATTTAAAAGGTATTTCATTACTGTTATTACATGAAAAACAAACAGTTTTTCCTTTGTAGTACAGAAGAGTCTTTTGCTTCTATTCTTTAACTTTTGTTATAATATTTGAATGGTTTTAATGTTTGTACTTGCTCTGTTTACATGTTGGTATTTAATCTTAAGTAAAGTGGCCGAATTGAAGGAGCCGTTGGAGAATACTGAATAAAGTGTATAAACATTCCCAGGTAAACTCTTATACTTTAGGAATGGTCAGTTTCAACCAACTCATTTGGCAGAGAAGGAAACTAAGCGGAATGGGGTCCTGCATTCAGAATAAAGCTATCGGGGAATTTTTATTATGATTAGTCAGCTAATGATCAGCTGGTCCAGATCCCAGCCTATTGGCAATGAGTACAGGCTTTTTCTCCCAGCCAGTACTTCACAGCTGGCACACACAAAGCCATAAAATGCTTTGAAAGCCAAAATAAAATAAAATAAAAATAAAAGAGGATTGTCATGTATTTAATCGACCTGAATTAATAACCCTACAATTCATTCCTTATATGTATTTATACCTGAGGAGGGTGAAATGATCACTTAAATGGGGCATTAAAGGCACATTTAAAAGTCTGGCAAGACTAATGAAGTTTGTTACCTATCTTATGATTTTACCTCCAGCATCTGGTTGACTTCGGGTTAAGCATTCTTAAGACATATAACAAGACATACATTTTATGCAAATAGTAACTACTAGGAAATTTTTGTGTGTAGAACAGTAGTATGATATTTTCTAAAGTTTGCCCTCGAGAGCTAAACCGTGAAGACTGCAGCTACAGTTTATTTCTGTGAAAACAGAAGCACTTTACAGACACCTAGAGATCCCCTGGAAACAGGATGTTTTCAGGTAATTTCTTATTAAAAGTGACAATTATTTGAAGTGATGTTATTGAAAACAATTGTAGTGACTTGTTTTTAATACAATGAATAATTCTCAAATGGCTTTCCTTGTGATACCTTCCACTGCCCATTTGGCCTCCAATGCAAGGCTCCTGTCTGAGGTACAGAAAACCCCGGTACCAACATCTTTCCACCGGCATGTGTATCATATTTTCTTCCTGCCCCTGCTCAGAGTTCATGTGTCTTTGAAAACAGCATGACAGAATCTTTATACCTGTATATGTCACAGAGGGCCCAGAAAAAAATTAGTATGGGAAACTGCAAGGATATGATGAAATATTTTAAGCACTTGGAAGTAGGGCCCTCTAGGCAGAAGGGGTAGTGTGAGACATTTTAGGGAGTCTAGAAGAACATGGCAAGTAAGGCAGTATTTTTCTCACTTATTTGACAGGAGAAAGCTAGAAGTTAAATAATTTGTTCACAGATTCCTGAGAGTAAATTGACAAGTCAAGAACTAAGCTTGTTTTCCTATTATCTTTTCTATACTGTGTGAAACATTTCACGCTCTAAGATGCTGTAGTGAAAGATTGCATCAAATCCTTTGTGTGTACATTTAGCGAGGATTATTAGGTATGGTTTCATTGACCTTTTTAATTAGGATTTGGTTTATAAAATTTTTAAACTGAAATCTCTTTTTTCTTTAGTTTCTCCACCTGAGTTTTTATTTATTCATTTAAAAAATACTTAATGTGAAAGCTATCTTCTTCACAATTTTTAAGTGCATAGTACAGTATTCTTTTATTTTATTTTTTATTTTTATTTTTTAAAATATATGTATTTATTGTTAAAAATTCAAACAATACGATAAACCACAGATTGAAAAATGTAAAGAATTACACAAAAGCTCACCATTCAAAAATAATCATTGTTAATATTGGATTATCATATGTATCAAAAAAAAATGGAGGATTAGATGAAAATATTTTTATATAATGAAATGAAATTATATATGCTACCTTTAAGTTAAAAGCCATTAAATTTAATTTTATGTCAGTTTAATAGAACAAAATGTAGCTAAAAGTGAATATTAAAATAATGCTGAAATCCAGATAAAAAATTTTTAATCACAAGGGAAATTGCTTTCTCGTGTGTGTGTGTGTGTTTGTGCTTTTATTTTTTATTATTAAAGTTTATTTGGGTGACAATTGTTAGTAAAGTTACATAGATTTCAGGTGTACAATTCTATAATACATCATCTATATATCACACCTTGTGGCCACCACCCAGTCAGTTCTCTTTCTATCACCATATATTTGACCCCATTTACACTCTTCTAGAGCCCCGCTCCCCTCTTACCTTCTGATAACCAATAAACTATTGTCTGTGTGTATGAGTTTTTGTTTCTTCATTTGTTTGTCTTGTTCTTTAGTCGTTTTCAGTTTTATACAACATACAGTGAAATCATATGGTTCTCGACTTTTTCTATCTGACTTATTTAGCTCAGCATAATAATCTCAAGATCCATCCATGTTGTCGCAAATCGCACAATTTCATCTTTTCTTATGGCAGGATAGTATTCCATTGTGTATATATGCCACAACTTCTTTATCCAATCATCTATGAAAGGACTCTGGTTGTTTCTGTTTCTTGGCCATTGTAAATAAAGCTGCAGTGAACATCAGAGCACATATATCTTTACGGATAAATGTTTTCAGAATTTTGGGGTAGATACCCAGGAGAGATGGATTGCTGGGTCATATGGTAATTCTATTCTTTATTTTTTGAGGAACCTCCATGCTCCCTTGCATAGCAGCTGCACCAGTCTGCGTTCCCACCAACAGTGTATGAGTGTTCCGTTTTCTCCACAGCCTCTCCAACACTTGTTATTATTTGTCATTATTCTTAAATATATGCACACTGTTGTACAGCAGATCTCTAGAAAATTGTCATTTTGCTTAAATGAAACTCCATACCCATAAAACATTAGTTCCATTTCCCTCTCTCCCCAGCCCCTGGCAACCACCATCTACTCTCTGTTTGTGTGAGTTTGATGATTTTAGATATCTGAATGTAAGTGGAATCATGAAGTATTTGCACTACTGTGTGACTAGCTTATTTCACATAGCATGTTGTCCTCAAGGTCTATCCACATTGTAGTATATGACAAGATTTTCTCTTTTTCAAAGGCTGAATAATATTCTGTTGTATGGATATACCTCATTTTCTTTAACCACTTATCTCTTGATGGTCATTTAGGTTGTTTCAAACTCTTGGCTATTTTGAATAAAGCTGTAATGGATATGAGAGTGCAAATATATTGTTGAGATCTTGTTTTAAATTATTCTTGGATAAATACCTCGATGTGAAATTCCTGGATTATATGGTTGTTCTGTTTTTAATTTTTTGAGGAACCGCCATACTATCGTTGGTAGCAGCTGCACTTTTTTTACATTCTCCCACAGTGCACCAGGGTTCTAATTTCTCTACATCCTCACCAACCCTTGTTACTTTCTGATTTATTTATTTGTTTGTTTGTTTGTTTATTTGTTTTTAATGTCATACTAACAGGTATGAGGTACTGTGTCATTGTGGTTTTGATTTGCATTTCCCTAATGGTTAGCGAAATCTGTTGATCATCTGTTTTATGTATCTAATGTTGATCATCTGTTTTATGTATCTAATGGGCATTTGTGTGTTTTCTTTGGAGAAATGCCTTTTCAAGTCCTACACAAATTTTTAAATCAGGCTATTTAAGTTTTTGGTTGTTTTTTTTGTTTTGTTTTTGTTTTTTCCTGCTATTGTGTTGTAGAAGTTCTTTGTACATTTTGACTGTTACCCCCTTACCAGATATATGGTTTGAAAATATTTTCTCCCATTCTGTAGGTTGCCTTTTTATTCTGTTGATTATTTCCTTTGCTGCACATAAATTCTTTTGTTTGATGAACCTCACTTATCTATTTATTTTTTTGTTGCCTGTGATTTTGGAGCCATGTCTAAGACATCGTTAACAGATCAATGTTATGAAGCTTTCTCCTTATATTTTTTTTCTAGGAGTTTTATAGTTTCATTTAAGTCTGTATTCCATTTCAAATCGTTTTGATGTATGGGATAGATAAGCGTCCACTTTCATTCTTTGTATGTGGATTTTTAACCATGTTTTTCACCTTCAATGCACACAATATTTGCACTAAGGCTTGGGGTTACTATAATTAGATAAAGTAAAAATGCTTTCCAAAGGCCTTTTGCCCAGTGCATTACACAATTAAAACAAATAAAATCATGTTCAAAAAATACCTAAAATATCTGCAACATACTGTATGAGAGGTCACTTTCCTTTGTTAACATCATTGTTTTTATACTAAAATAATGAGGGATGACAGTGGGGTAATCAGTATTTAATTGAAGCATGTGTAATACATGTTTGGGAATTTAGTGGCACTATGTTAGTGTGTAGACAAAGTGTAATGTAGTTGCCCAAATTACAGTATTAATAGAATTATAGTATCTAAGATGTTGCGAACCCCATCTACACTTTAATTCCTAGGAACCGCATACTAAGAGACAAAGACAAACTAGAATTTGTACAGCAGATAATGAGAATGGTAAAAGGAATCATGCCATAATAGAAGTTGACCTAGAAATTGAGGTTTTTACTCTAAGAAAGAAAAATCAGGAAAATGTCATAGTTTAGGTTCAACTACTAGAAATGCTGTTACAGGGAAAAAGAATTGGACTTCCTTTTTCATAATGTTAAGTGGTTAAATCAGAACTACTTAACAAAAAGTGTCTGAAAAAATTGCATTGACATATTACAGGATAGATTTTTTATGAGTATAGATTAACATAATGCTTACAAAAGGGTAATCATACATTTCTACTAGATAACATATTGTTCAGATCTGTGGTCATTTCTGTATTCACTCATCAACTCAATTCATAATTGTTTGTGTTAGGGGCCATATTTATTGCCAATTAATTACTACTCAGTCCATCACATTGACCATGTGACAATCTGAATTGGCCATTTAGCCAAAGGAAATATCTTACACAATAGTCTTGCATTCTGGTTATTCATATTATCTAGAAATGGACTGAGCCAATAATTTATATTTATTATAATATATTTCCAAATATTACTGTAATATAAAAGTTCCTAGTAATAGGAGTAGAATTTCCACTCTGTAGAATTCTATCACAAATCAAATGACACTAGATGTACCTTCCAAACTCTGTCTCAAAGGTAATATGTTGAAGAGATGCGCAGATTAAAGTATCCTCAATAGTTTAATGTCTATTGTGATAATTTTCAATTTGTGCTTCTATAACTTAGACAATTCCAACCCAATATGATAATCTCTCAACAAAATGGAGTGAAGAATGGAGACAATGGCAAATACAGTATCTCTGTTATGCCTATAATTTTTTCACCATTCACTGTACTACACAAAACTCATTTTACAAAGGATAGGTTGGGATCAAGTATCTTTTCTTCAAGATTACTTTTTCTTCTTAGTGTTTCTAACGTTTTAGACAGTCCTAAATTTTGTTCATTAGCATAAAAAGAGAGCACAAAAAAATGCCAAACAGATGTAATGAATTTGGGGAAATAATCTTCCCACTTGTTTTCATTTCTACTACATGACATTACTGAATGTCCTTCCAATAAATTCTTTTTATCTCTCTTAATGTAGTTTTAAATTCTGTTTCTCTCCCTTGAAACTCAGAGTAATGATAACACAATTATAAGAATGAAGGCTTTAGGAATTACAAAGAAGGGGATGACAAGCCTCTGAAATCTAGTAGCAAAAACAATTATCCTGTAATTAAAAAGAAATACTTTGTTGAAATGATTGATGAAAACCAACATACTTCGGGGGACCAAAATTCTCATTAATATGCAATTTTTAAATAGGGGAGAACTACAGAATAATATACAGTCCAGATGGCAGATTCATAACCCATTTAAATTCACCGAAATCCTGTCAAATTTTCATTGGAGTTGTCTTGTCTATGTGATACAAAGTAATGATATTACATGAATTTTTAATCCTTGAATATAGTATTTTGTTTCTTGGTAGATACACAATTCAGAATTTCCTTTAGTGAGAGATTCTCTAAAACACTAAATTTAAAAATTATAAAAAAATATCTATTGGCTTGATTGTTATTTAAACTTAAGCTCAGTTTATGTGTTTAATTTAACTGTCTTCCCAATAACAATGTTTCCTGCTAACTAGATTGTTTAACAGTTTGCAGCTTTCATTTGCTACAGATTTGAGCCAAATTTTTCTGTAAAAGCCAAATAGTAAATATTTTAAACTTTGCAGTTTACGCTGCCTCTGTCACAGTACTGGACTCTGTTATTATAGTACAAAAGCAGCTGTAGACAATGCTTAAGCAAATGAGCATGACAGTGTTCCAATAAAACTTTATTTATAGACATTTAAATTAAAATGTCTTGTAATTTCCATGTCCCAAAATGTTATACTTTTTTGATTTAAAAACAAAATTAAAATTGTAAAAACCATTCTTAGCTTATGTGAAACACAAAAACAGGCAGCAGGCGGGATCTGGCTTTCAGGCTATAGTTTGCCAATCATTGATAGCTAAATAAAACCTTAATTAACTGTTTTCATCTATTCATTTAGTTATGGCATTAGTCCCAAGATATCTTAAAGGGCTTGAGTAAATTGATTTGTGGTTAATAATTTATTTGGGTATGGTTGTTTATTCCTACCATGTATTTCACACTACAATGCATAGATGTCAGAAAGCGAATTTAAGTTAGTTGGGGAAATATCAATTCTGAATTTCCTGAATTAATTTAAAATAGTTCTCTGCAGTTGCTGTTTTCCTATTCTTAATAAAGACGGCTCTCAAACATCTTTGTTATGGGCTTAATCACCTGACAATATATGCTTTTGTGGCCTAAAACAAAAATTCCATGAATTTTTACTGAGTTAATTTATTTGGTTCTAAATCACTTTTTCCTTTTACACTTTTTTATTCTTCTTTTCTTTCTTTTTTTTTTTTCTTTTTCCTTTTATACTGGTTTTAACATGTCTGACTACAATGCAGGTACTTAGAGCACCATCTAGAGATGAAAAGTTAAAATTAACATAAAAAAATAAGAACTAAGAAGCAGCAGTGCAATTTGAAGATGACTTTGCAATTTACAGTTAGTGTGCAAATTAGATTTTCAAATGATTGGCTCTAAGAAAATCACACATTTCTAATTGAAAGCAAATACTTGTTTAATGTTGATTCTCTGCGTGACTTTTCCAAAAATACATAGATTGAACAGCTTCAGACTATAATTTGCATTCTATGCAAATAATTAAGATAATGAATAGATTACTGTGTATTTAATCATGTTCATAAAAACCTCTTATGTTGAGTTGATATATTTTAAAAAGTCTCCTAAATGCCATGTATGTAAACATAAAAATACAGAGCAATCAAAACTGGAAGAATTTCTTCACTTAAGTTCAAATAAATTTATTCATTATCATATATGTGTGTGTGTGTGTGTGTGTGTATATATATATGTGTATATATATATATATATATATATATATATATATATATATATATATTTCTTTCTTTCTTTTTCTTCTACGTAAAACCAGAAGTATATTCTAGATTTACGAATGTAAACAGCACTTCTGTTTCTCACTTTCTGGCAGATGATGAAAGGGTTGCAATCAATTTAAGGAGTTGAGTCTAAGTTTTCTATTGGACAAACATGTTGCTCCACAATGAATCGGTAATATAGCTATTTTTCTATTGATTTACATGATAGTGAAGGATTTGGGTCTGTTTTCTCAAAATAGCTTTTAACAGAATGAATACTATTACTTTAAAATAACATCTATAATGTAAGACATTATGGCAGTCCAAGCTAAATAATACCTAATTTTGACATTTCAATTTTATTGTTTCGTTGAAAACACGTCTGTGCTCCACAGAATTGTTAAGACATTAATGAGGTACTTATCAAAACATAGGTGACAGTGTGAACTGACTGCCTTTCTCCACTACTTTATAGTATGTCAATTTTGTCTTAGTTATTGTCCTTAAAGTTTTGTATATCAATTTCCCTCACTCCCCCACCAAAAAAAAAGAACCTACAAGGTAGAAGGTGTTTCTGTTTTATAAAAATGAAAATTAAGATATTGGAATAACAGACATATAATTCAAATCCATGTGTGTCTGGCTTTTTGCCTTCTTTTTGCCTTCTTTCAAGTCCTTCTTTTTTCAGTTCTGCTTTTGCTGGGGTAAGATCAGAGTCCTAGTAAATGTATAAAAACGAATGGACTCTAAGGGTTTCCGCATACACCTTTGGAGTCATATTTGATCTCAGATTTGAAGATCAAAGTCCATTCTTACCATCAGCAAAATAAATTTAGGAAAGTTGCTAAAGCTTTCTGAAACATACTTTATTCAACTATAAAATGGGAATAGATAGCAATTGTACCTTTTTGTTGGTTTTAGTTTTATGAGAAATCTATGTGGAATACTTAGTATAATGCCTGCTACTGGAAAACGTTGATTTTATTTGAACTACTAATGAAATGAAGAAGCATAGGTGCCTGGGAAATGAAGAAGAGCATGGGTGCCTTAATTACCGGAGTGTCGTAAATCAGGAATCAGATCAATGGTCATTATTCATTCAATTGCATTATAATTGATAAAAACAGGGAAAAATACAATTCAAAGAAGGAAGAGATGTCCCACATTACCTACTCCTGCCACTGAGTTAAAAACTGAGATCCGGAGTGGAGAAGTAATTTTGAAAATCTCCACAACAGGCTGGGATAAGATGCATGTTTTTAAGCTGATACCCCACCATGTTTTCTTCATCTCCACCATGCTCTTCTTTTTAACTTAGACATTTTAGTGTAAACACAGAACAAAGTGCATATAGTTTTGAGTCCAAAATAAATTTACTTTTTTTCTCATATCAAAAATGTACTGTAAGTAAGTGTGCTGATTATCACTTAAAATTTCAAATCTAGCCCAGCATTTCAGACAAGACCTATTAAGTCTTCCCACCACAGTCACTTAGTACCCAGAGTCCACAACTGCCTGAACACCTCCACTTTCCAGAAGTAGATTTTAACTTGCTTGTTTGTAGATGCTCTTCAAAATATGTATATCAAATGAATAGGAGAGTAAACTTATTTAACACCCAGAAACACATGTAAATTATTTGTCACATTTTACTTACATATTTGCATATTATGTCATGATAGGTTTGTATATTGCAGCCTTGAAGCAAATTTCTGCATCAGATGTAAAATTAAAGAAACTCTTTCATAATTATAGAATAAATGACACGTGTGAAAACTGAATGAAGAAATTGTATCAGAGTTGGAAATTTCAGTTTTGTTTTTCTTTCTGACAAGTCTATTTCTGTCTATGCCGTTGAACGCATGCATGATCTTGAGGTAATGGAAGGGAGGAAATCAGGACTACATTGTTTAATTCCTGATTCCTCACTTTACAGTTTATGGTTTTGAATCTATCACAATATGTCTGAAGCTCAATTTTTGCACTTGTCAGTTGAATATAATATATGGCCTGTTTAAATTTCTAATGCCAAATTAAAAGGCCTAGTTAAATTTTAGACTAGAAGATACTAAATATTTTTAAGGCCTAAACCATATATTTATTATTTAAATCCTTGCATTTTTCTACACTTAGTTGTTCAGGAGCTAATTTGAAAATAATACCTTCTATTTATAGAAAAGACAAAGAATAATAAAATACTATCTGTGAAAGGAAGAGTCAATAAAGATCCAAGACTTCACCTCAAAGTTCTCTCAACGTGCAATAAAACTCCAAGGTTATAGTAGCAGTAAAAGATGTATGTGTGTGTGTGTGTCTATGAGGTTAGGTGCACATGTCCTTAGAGATCATGTTTTAAATTAGAATTTTGGGCAATTAGACACAATATCAGACAAGGTCAAATTTTTCTTTGTTAATTGCAAAATTAAAAGACCTCAAGCAGAATATCCCTTAGAGGTTATACTAATGAATAAGGTTGAAACTAGTTGTTTATCACTTTAGTTTAACTATCAGTATAGGATACGTAAAAGGGGAAGACTACCAAAAAAATGAATGTTCTCCTATGCGTCTTCCTATCTCCTTAATGACAATAAAGAGTAAAAAACAGCTCACCAATCTTTCATTGCAAAATACGAACAGTTAAAGAGATCTTTACTTAGCAGTTACCAGGAGAATTTCACAGATTTTTTTTCTCCTAATAATTTAAAATCAATAGAACTATCTGAGAGTTAAAATATAAAATCAATGTGCAGTGAATCAAAGAAAAGATAACAACACAAGGCCATCAGAAATTGCCCCTTAAAAGTCTTTAAAATTGTAAGTAGAATATAATTTGATTTAATATATCTATATATCTACATTTAAAAATGTAACAATAATATATTTGTTATGGAAATTTAATAAATAGGAAATCACCATCACATATATGGAGCGCTTACTGAAGATTTGTCTAAGGATTAAAGGGTTCTGATCCAAAAATTGGACCCTTCTGATTCCAAATATACTCGTAGCTCTAGTATGGATGAATTAATATCAAGCTAGATTAGGCAGATGAAAATAAAACAGTCAAATCATGCTTTCTTTCAAGAAAAACAGTACAGCATGTTGCATAAAAGCACTGATTCCTGACCTGATGACTTGAATTCAAATTCGGCTGCCTCCAATTTTCCATCTATTTTACTGGAAATCGCTTAACCTCTCTGAATTTCAGTTTCCTTATCTGTGAAATGAGGTTACCAAGAATAGTTTCCTCATGGAATTACTGGGAGGGTTAAATTACATCATGAAAATAAAACATATAAAACAGTGCTATATGTAAATGTGCTTACATATTAGGTGTAATTTGCATTCCCTATAGAATTTCTATAGGGAAAGACAAGCATAGTCATAGAATAGCCTTCTGGTTCTGATGTCAGTTGTATTTCTCACTCTAAAGGAAATATTCTCCCTTTCTGTGTGTTTAGCTAACATGAATCCTTTCTTCACAGACACATTCATACTCCAGGCCAATTGCTGGCAAAGCAGGTTTCTTAGCCTTTCAACTGAGGGCCAATTTTAGACTGTGTTGACCTGAACAAGGTAATGCTGTATTCTGGGAGATCAGCCAGGATTCTCTGTGAAGTTCCCCTTCATTTCAAATGGAAACTTTCTTTGAACTATGTTAGGTCACCTGAGTTCTTTTCACAGTCACCTAGTCAGAGAGAAATAGGAAATCGATTCTTATGTCAGTTTTCTTCTTATTGATATGGAGAGTGTCCAGAAATAAGTACTTCAGAATTGGAAGTGAACATGATAAATAATCAACTCCAAGAGATGTCTGACAACATACGAATGTTTCTTTTGTTGTGCCTGGTTTCTATCTTTGCTTTATCTCTGTTGCCAGATTACATACTTAACTTTTTTTTTTAATAGTGATTGATCATTTTCATAAGTGGATCAGTCAAAAAAATTACTCTGAAACTATAATTTAAGTATTGGAAATCTCATTAAAAGTAAATTAATCTGTAGTGGTTCCAAAAATGCCAGCAAAGAACCATTTTATTGATTTTGTTTCATCAACTACAAATTGGATTTATTTATTACTATATTTAATAATTTATTGTTAATTTGCTTATCTGTTCCTCAATCATCTCTCTTTTGCTTTTTTTCTCACTGGTACCGACATACTTAGTTGATAAAATTGCATAAAAAACAAGAAAACAAATGTGACATGTGCAGATCCATTACTGTTTAATAAAAGTGCTACTAGACTTTTATAAGATACTAAAAATAATTACTGTCTTAGTTTTCAAGAGGACTAAGGGCTTCAGAATTTGGGAATGTACAGTATTGAAATTATAATATGCTTTTTTTCCTTTACTCTTTGCAGCATTATCATTTTCTTTTGTTTGCCTTCAGATAGAGAAAAAATATATTCTTATTTTTAATAATATTGACATTACTATATAGTTAATAATTACTAAGGAGAGAAACAACAAAATAGTTTTATGGAAATAATAATTTTGTCAGAGAGTTTCTTCAAAGTATAGCACAAGGAAATCATATCAGACATCCAGAATATTTACAGACTGAACCCATGCCACATCTTTTTTCAAACGAGTTGGAAAATACATGAATGAGTAAATATATAAATAATCTAAATTGAACTGTACATTTTCTAAGGCATGAATCCTATTTTAATGAGAGGCTTCACCAATTTCTCATTTGTTTGTTTTTTTGTTGCTGTTTTTTGTTTTTTTATTCATTTGCTCCTTCAGCAAATAGTGACTACATGTCAATTATATTGCACAAGGTGGGTGTACACAGATGAATAAGCTATGACCTCTATCCTAAAAGGTTCAGATTCTAATAGGAAAAAGAAACATGTAATAACTCTGTCAATAGCAAGTACAATTATACAAGTTTGAATGCGATGCAGAGTGGTCTGAGAGTAGTAAAAGATCAGTTATTTGGGGGTAAGAGTCAACAAAAGTTAATAGATGATTGAACATTGTTTTGATCAAACTGAGATATTTTTTCAAGTTCTGTTTTAAACATTATTCAACAAAAATATGTCCATATGCCCCCTCTTAATTTTTTACCCAAGTACTGGCATGATAGTCTCTCCTTATGGCTTGCTGTTTGTCTACTCACTCCCTCAGTTTATACTCTTCTTTGTGCTGATTTTTTTTTTTTTGATTGATGCCTGCCTTCATGTCTGTGGCAGTTCCAAAATGCTTATCTCTACATAACCACATCCAGAAAAAATGCGGTGTCTGATTCTCTCTGAACAGTGAGGTAATCGTCCTTCCCAGGAGTATCCAGCAAATCTCTCCTCAAATCTAATTTTATGATTTGGGTCATTTTCTAAAACACTTAATTTTGCAAGTGGTATGCCATGCAAAAGCTGGCCAGGCCTGGGTAGAGTGAGTGCAATTAGCTTTGTTTGGTTAACATAACTGTAGCTCCTTTCAGTAGCTGAGTGCTGGGCCATGATCCACACAAAAAACTTGAATATTGGAAGCCATATTGGCGAGATAGTCATAATATCCACCACAGAGGTCCAGTCGGATAAGTTCAGTGAACTCTACTACTTAATGACAACTGATAAGGCCTCTGTTGACTTTAAGGAGCACATTTTCTGCAAAGTAATGCGTGCTCATAAAGGAAAAGAGATGATAAATTAGGCACCATTGTTTCACGAAGATCAAATGTAAAAAGGAGAGAAAAGACAATAAACAGACACGAACATCAACTAAATGCTAAAAAATTGATGAAATAGAAACATTTTAAGTGAATAAATACATGAAAATAGTTTCTATGCCTGATTTATTATACATGACAAGCCAGGGAAAGTATAATATTGACATGAAATAGCAACCGATAAATCAGCATATTTTATTCTGCAATGTGCTCAAACCATTATTTGGTAAAAAGGGTATTTTTATTATATATTATTTGTCAATAGCTAAAGTCTGTAATTCTAATTTAAGGCATATTCACTCAATACTTAAAAAAAAAAAACTTGAAGCTAATTTTGTACTCTTTCCATGACCTTTCCTTGTACAAAATTATTCCTTTGACCAACATTTGAAAAGGATGGAAAAGTATCAAGATAAAGTGAGTATTAAGGAGATTATTTCATTTTGTAATGAACAGCTACTCTATGCCAAGAATTGTAAAGGATAGTGATGGACAAGCTAGATAAGACCCCTCCTCACATGAAACTCATTTCAGTTAATGATGATTTTACTTCTGAGAATATTCAATGACTATAGTGATAAATTTTAGGCTATTTTCAGACTAAAATGTGTGCTAATGGATTGGTCTTTAAATCACAAAACCTTGTGCAGGCCTGAAAAAAGATTAGTTACTTAAAAATTATTGATAAGTTCCATTTTAAATAAACTACTATCAAAAAATGACATATTCATGTATTTTAAAAACACGTATTTGCGAACTTGCTGCAACAATATACCTAACCGTTTTTGATATCAGAAGGATTATGCATTATAAATTTGTACCAACTGGACAAACAGTTAACCAAGTTTGGAAGTTTTACATGCAGCTGAAAAGGCTGCATGTAAAAGTCAACAATGACCTGAACTTTTTGCCAAAAATTCATGGCTCTTGCATCACAACAATGCACCAACTCACACAGCACTGTCTTTGAGGGAATTTTTAGCCAGTAAACAAATAACCGTATTGGAACACCCTCCCTACTCACCTGATCTGGCCCCAATGACTTCTTTCTTTACTTGAAGATTAAGGAGTAAGTGAAAAGAAGACATTTTGATGACATTCAGAACATCAAGGGTAATATGACGACAGCGCTGATGGCCATTCCAGAAAGAGTTCCAAAATTGCTTTGAAGGGTGGGCTAGGCGTTGGCATCAGTGCATAGCTTCCCAAGGGGAGTACGTTGAAGGTGACAGTAGAGATATTCAGCAATGAGGTATGTAGCACTTTTTCTAGGATGAGTTTGCGAACTTAATTGTCCGACCTTCGTACTCGCACATTTGGCAAATAATCTATTTTCTGCTGCTTCAGGAAGAAGTTCTACTTAATTAATTGTGAAAGTGATTGAGGTTAAGGGAACACTGCATTTAAAATTGCGAATTGTTAAAACAAATTTCAGGCCATAATAGTGATTTTTAAAAATCATATTGGTCAAATGTGTGAAAAAACATTAGAGAGTATAATAAAGTGTATAAAATGTACATTATCTAATAATCAGCCTAATGATGTTTAGGAGCAAATGAAACAAAGAAGATAAATAAAACTTGCTCTTTGACCTCTCTGTGGATCACAGAAGTGTTACGTAGAGAATACATCAGCATGCAAGTAGAGCAGGCCTCATTAGTTTGCCATCTGCCATGGTGGAAGGATGTTAAACTGTTGCCACTGCAAGGTTCACTGAGTGGTAAAATTATAATTAAAAACCATACCTAGATTAAAAGTAAAAACCCGGGAAAAAAACATCTGTCAAATGATGACAAGGATTCTATGTCCCTTTGAAAAGATGAGGTGAGGAAATACATATATATATTGAATTATGCACACTCACTCACACAAGCACAGCTATAAATGTTTGTAAATGGACCTCAGCATGGCTGGTCTCTGACATGAAATAAAAACAGTTTAACTGTTTTACAGGACAAAGTCTAATATTTCTATCAGGTGTAGGAAATTATATAGGAACAAAACTAATACTAGTTGACAATATTGTTATGATCATTGCATTCAGAAATATATATTTAGAAATAAAGGTATGGTGAAATAAAATATATCAAATAATACATATATCAGATTATTTTTCAAAACTATAAGTAACCATGAATTATTTGGAATACTTTTATTGTGCCACTTTTGTTCTTTTAACAATTTAATATGTGCAATGAGTGTGTATTTTCTCTAGGCTTTAAAGGAAACCTATTTTAAGAAAATGTGAAGAGCTTGGATAAACCAGAAATTAATATTTTTTCTCTGTAACTCCTCAAACATGATTTGACTTCCAGTGTGTTGAACATAAAATTCCCACTTTATTATTACACTTATTTTTTTTATAAGTTCAGAAAAGCTTGCTGCAGCCAAGTAGCCAGTTGTATTTCTACATACTAACATTGAACAATGCAAATGAATTTAAGAAAATCATTGCATTTATAAATGTATCAAAATTAATAAAACACTTAAGATTGATTTTAATAAAACAAACACAAGGCTTTGACACTGAAATCTACAAAACATTATTTAAAAAATTTCAGGAGACCAATAAATGGAAAGACATCTCAAAGCCCAGGATCAGAATACTTAATATTGTTAAAATGTCAATACTCCCCAAATTGATACACAAATTCAACAAAATCCCTATAAAAATCCATACTGAACAACAACAACAACAACAACAACAACAACTGAAAAGGCTATCCTAAAATTCATATAAAAATATATAGGGACCCAGCATAGTAAAATCAATCCTGAAAAAGAAGAACAAAATTGGAAGACTCACCATTTTTAATTTCAAAACTAATTCACACCATGCAAGACAATGTGATAGTGGCATAAGGATAGGCATACACGGTCATTAGAATAGAATTGGGAGTCCTGAAATCAACCCTCCCATTCGTGGTCAGTTGATTTTTGACAAGAGTGCCAAGAAACTCACTGGGGAAATAATAGTCTTTTCCATAAATAATGCTGAGTAACTGTATATCCACAGGCAAAAAAAATGAAGTTGGAACTTGCTTACACCATACATAAAAATTAACTCAAAATGGAACATAGATATAAATGTAAAAGATAATACCACAACTCTGTCAGCAAAAAAATATAAGCTTGTTTGGTATGGCATCAAAGCATGAATGACAAAAGAAAAATACTGGACTTCTTAAAAAAAAAAAAAGTTATTCGAAGGACTTCATCAACAAAATGAAAAAAATAACTGACAAATAGGAGGAAATATTTGCAAATAATGCATCTAATGAAACTAATTGTAGAGTTTTACCTATAATATATAAAGAATTCCTACAATTCAATGATTAAAGACAAATAACCCAATTTGAAACTGGGTAAAGGCTCTGAATAAATATCATTCCAAGGAAGATATACAAATGTCCAACAAATACATGAAAAGGCATCAAAAATAATTACACATCTGAGGGAGGTAAATCAGAACCATAATTTGATACCACTTCACACCCATCAAGAATACTGGGACCAAAAAAACGTAAATAACATTCTGTTGCTCAGGATGTAGAGAAATTGGAACCATGATATATTGCTCATGAGAATTTGAAATTCTGCAGCAGTCTCCAAAATGTCTGCCATTGTTTTTCAAAAGATTAAACATAGTATTATCATATGACCAATGAATTTTACAATGGTATATATGATGATATACACAAGGTATATATTAAAGAAATATGGAAACGTTTATGCAAAAATTTGTACACAAAATCTCATAGCAGCATTATTCATAATAGCCAAAATAGTGAAAACAATGCAGAAGTCTATCAACAAACGGATGAAAAAATGTAGTGCATTCATTAATGCAATATTATTTATCAGTAAAAATAAAGTACATACATGCTACAATATGGATAAACATGCTGTTTTGATTACTATAGCATTGTAGTATGATTTATTCTGAGGTAGCATGATGTCCCCCACTTTATTCTTATTTCTCAAGATTGCTGTGGCTATTCAGGGTCTTTTATGGTTGCATATAAATTTTACAATTATTTGTTCTAGTTCTGTGAAAAATGTCATTGGTAATTTGATAGAGATTGTGTTGAATCTATATATTGCCTTAGGTAGTATGGACATGTTAACTATATTAATTCTTCCTATCCATAAGCATGGTATATATTTCCATTTATTTGTATCTTCTTTAAGTTTTTTCTTCAATGTCTTATAAATTTCTGAGTACAGGTCTTTTTCTTCCTTGGTTAAATTTATTCCTTAGTATTTTATTGTTTTTGAAGCAATTGTGAAGGGGATTTTTTTCTTTTTTTTTTTTGATTAAAGTTTATTGGGGTGACAATTGTTAGTAAAGTTACACAGATTTCAGGTGTACAATTCTGTATTACATCATCTATAAATTCCATTTTGTGTTCACCACCCAGAGTCAGTTCTCCTTCCATCACCATATATTTGATCCCCTTTACCTTCATCTACCACCTCCCACCCCCCTTACACTCTGGTAACCACTAAACTATTGTCTGTGTCTATGAGTTTTTCTTTCTCATTTGTTTGTCTTATTCTTTTGTTGTTTTTGGTTTATATACCACATATCAGTGAAATCATATGGTTCTCTGCTTTTTATATCTGACTTATTTCGCTTAGCATTATAATCTCAAGATCCATCCATGTTGTCACAAATGGTACTATTTCATCATTTCCAATCGCCGAATAGTATTCCATTGTGTACATATACCACAACTTCTTTATCCATTCATCTATTGAAGGACATTTCGGTTTCCATGTCTTGGCCACCATAAATAAAGCTGCAATGAACATTGGAGCACATGTGTCTTTATGGATAAATGTTTTCAGATTTTTTGGGTAAATCCCCAGGAGAGGGATTGCTGGGTCATATGGTAATTCTATTCGTAATTTTTTGAGGAAACTCCACCCTGCCTTCCATAGGGAGGGGCTAAACCAATCTGCCTTCCCACCAGCAGTGTATGAGTGTTCTTTTTTCTCCACAGCCTCTCCAACACTTGTTACTGTTTGTGTTGTTGATGATAGCCATTCTAACTGGGGTGAGGTGATACCTCATTGTGGTTTTTATTTGCATTTCTCTGATGATTAATGATGCTGAGCATTTTTTCATATGTCTATTTGCAATTTGTATGTCCTCTATGGAGAAATGTCTCTTCAGGTTCTCTGCCCATTTTCCAATTGGGTTGTTTGTTTTTTTGTTGTTGAGTTGCATAAGTTCCTTGTATATTTTGCATATTAGCCCCTTATCGGAGGTACTGTTTGCAAAAATCTTCTCCCATTCAGTTGGTTGCCTCTTTATTTTGTCAATGCTTTCTTTTGCTGTGCAGAAGCTTTTAAGTTTGATATAGTCCCATTCATTTATTTTAGCTTTTACTTCCCTTGCCTTTGGAGTGAAATTCATAAAACTCTCTTTGAACCCACAGTCCATTAGTTTACTACCTATGTTTTCTTCTATGCAGCTTATTGTTTCAGGTCTTATGCTTAAGTCTGATCCATTTTGAATTAATTTTGGTACATGGTGACAGATAGCAGTCCAGTTTCATTCTTTTGCACGTGGCTTTCCAATTCTCTCAGCAGCATTTACTGAGGAGGCTGTCTTTTCTCCATTGTATGTTTTTTGCTTTGTCAAAAATTATCTGTTCATATTTATGTGGTGTTATTTCTGGGTTCTCAATTCTGTTCCATTGGTCTATGTGTCTGTTTATCTGTCAATACCATGCTGTTTTGATTATTGTTGCCCTGTAGTACAAGCTAAAGTCAAGGAGTGTGATACCTCCAGCATTGTTCTTTTTTCTTAAGATTGCTTTGGCTATTTGGGGTCTTTTGTGGTTCCAAACAGATCTGATGATTTATTGTTCTATTTGTTTAAAAAATGCCATTGGGATTTTGATGGGGATTGCATTGAATCTGTATATTGTTTTGGACAATATGGCCATTTTAACTATGTTGATCCTTCCAATCCATGAGCATGAATGTCTTTCCATTTCTTTGTGTCTTCTTCATTTTCTTTTAAAAATTTCTTGTAGTTTTCAGCATATAGGTCTTTCACATCCTTGGTTAAGTTTATTCCTAGGCATTTTATTCTTTTTGCCGCAATTGCAAAATGAATTGTTTTATTTTATTTCTTCTGAGATTTCATTGTTAATATATAGGAATGCAATGGACTTTTCTACGTTGATTTTGTAGCCAGCTACTTTACTGTATTCATTGATTGTTTCTAATAGCTTTTTGGTGGAATCTTTAGTGTTTTCTATATATAGCATCATGTCATCTGCAAAGAGTGATAATTTAACTTCTTCATTCCCAATTTGGATATCTTTTATTTCTTTCTCTTACCTGATTGCTCTGGCGAGGAGTTCCAATACTATGTTGAAAAGCAGAGGTGATAGGGGACAGCCCTGTCGTGTTCCTGAATGCAGAGCAAAGGACTTCAGTTTTTCACTGTTAATTATGAGGTTAGCTGAGGGTTTGTCATATATGGCCTTTATTATGTCAAGGTATTTTCCTTCTATACCTATTTTATTAAGTGTTTTAATCATAAATGGATGCTGTATCTTGTCAAATACTTTTTCTGCATCGATTGATATATTCATATGATGTTTGTCCTTTATTTTGTTTATGTGATATATCACATTGATGGATTTGCGTATCTTGAACCATCCTTATGCCCCTGGGATGAATCCCACTTTGTTGTGATAAATAATCTTTTTAATGCATTGTTGAATTCGATTTGCTAGAATTTTGTTGAGGATTTTTGCATCTGTATTCATCAGAGATATTGGTCTGTAGTTTTCTTTTTTTGTGTTGTCCTTACCAGGTTTTGGTATCAGGGTAACGTTGGCCTCATAAAATGAATTAGGGAGTAACTGTCTCTTCTTCAGGTTTTTGGAAGTGTTTAAGCGGGATTGGTGTTAGATCCTCTTTGACGGTTTGGTAGAATTCACTAGTGAAGCCATCTGGACTTTTGCTTTTGGGAAGGTTTTGGATGACTGATTCAATTTCTTTACTGGTGATCGGTCTGTTTAGTTTTTCCAGTTCTTCACGGTTCAGCATAGGAAGGCTATGTGTTTCTAAGAACTTGTCCATTTCTTCTAGGTATTGAATTTGGTGGCATATAGTCCTTCATAGTATTCTTGGATGATACTTTGTATTTCTGTGGCATCCGTGATAACTTCCCCTTTTTCATTTCTGATTTTATTAGTGTCTTCACTCTTTTTATCTTAGTGAGTCTAGCCAAGAGTTTGTCAGCTTTGCTAATCTTTTCAAAGAACCAGCTCTTTGTCACGTTAATTTTTTCTATTGTCATTTTGTTCTCTATTTCATTTAGTTCTGCTCTGATTTTTGTTATTTCCTTTCTTCTGCTGACCTTGGGTTTCATTTCTCCTTCGTTTTCTACTTCTTTAAGATGTAACGTGAGGTTATTTATTTGGGATTTTTCTTGTTTCTTGAGATAGGCCTGTAATGATATAAATTTCCCTCTTAAAACTGCTTTTGCTGCTTCCCAAAAGTTTTGGTAAGATGTACTTTCATTGTCATTTGTTTCTATGTATCTTTTGATCTCTCCTCTAATTTTTCTTTGACCTGGTCGTTCTTTAAAAGTATGTTGTTTAATCTCCATATGTTTGTGGTTTTACCTGCTTTCTTTTTGCAGTTGATATCCAATTTCAAAGACTTGTGGTCAGAGAATATGCTTGGTATGATTTCAATCTTCTTAAGTTTGCTGAGGTTAGTTTTATGTCCCAATATATGGTCTATCCTTGAGAATACACTAGAGTACACTAGAAAAAAAATGTATAGTCTGATGTTTTAGGATGAAGTGCTTTATAAATGTCAATTATGTCCAATTCATCTAATGTGTCATTTAGGGCTGCTATTTCATTATTTATTTTCTGTTTGGATTATCTGTCCATAGCTGTCAATGATGTATTTAAGTCCCCTAGTATAATTGTGTTTTGGTCAATTTCTCCCTTTAGTTCTGTTAGTAGTTGCTTGGTATATTTTGGGGCTCCCTGAGTGGGGGCATCAGTATTGATGACTGTTATGTCTTCTTGTTGTATAGTCCCCTTTACCATTATGAAATGTCCATCTTTGTCTCTTGTTATCTTTTCTACCCTGAAGTCTGTTTCATCTGATATCATTATGGCTACACCTGATTTTCTCTGGGTGCCATTTGCTTGGAGTGTCAACTTCCACACTTTCACTTTGAGTCTATGCTTGTCCTTGTAGCTGAGATGTGTCTCTTGGAGATAGCATATGGTTGGGTTTTGTTTTTTGATCCAATCTGCTACACTGTGCCTTTTTATTGGTGAGTTCAGGCCATTTACATTTAGGGTGATTATTGATATGTGAGGATTTCCTGTCATTCTATCTTTAGTTTTCTGGTAAGGCTGTGTCTCCATTGTTTCTTTGCCTTTTTGTTGTTGTCTATTATTTCTGTGTGGTGGTATTCTATGATGTTTCCCTCTGTTTCTTCTTTTATTACAGTATATATTTCAGTTCTGGATTTTTTTTTGAGTGGTTACCCTTAAGTTTATGTAAAAGAAAGTTTGATATTTAGAGTATTCCATTTTCTTCAGCACGCTTACTTTCTCCATTCCCATATTCCAATTCAGGCCTTTACTCTCCCCCTTTTTGTGTTTTGGTTGTCACAAATTATCCCTGTTGATGGTGGTCGAATAGCCTCCTTTAGTATTTCTTGTAGTGCAGGTCATGTATTAGAAAATTCCCTCAGCTTCTGTATGTCTGGAAAGGTCTTTATTCCTCCTTCATATCTAAAGGATATCTTTGCTGGGTACATTATTCTTGGCTCATAATTTCTCTCTTTCAATAGTTTGAATATTTGAGTCCATTCCCTCCTGGCTTGTAGAGTTTCTGCTGAGAAATCTGATGATAATCTAATGGGCTTTCCTTTGTAGGTTACTGTCTTCTTTTCCCTTGCTGCCTTAAGGATTCTTTCTTTGTCGTTGATTTTAGACAGCTTCAATACAATGTGCCTTGGAAAAGTCCTGTTAGGATTGAGGTAATTAGGTGTTCTATTTGCTTCTTGGATTCGAGGATCCAGTTCTTTCCATAAGTTTGGGAAGTTCTCATCGACTATTTGTTTGAATATACTCTCTGTTCCCTTATCTCTTTCTTCTCCTTCTGGTATGCCCATTATTGTTATATTGTTCTTTCTGATGGAATCAGAAAGTTCTTGTAGAGTTTTTTTCATTTCTTTTAAGCCTCTAGTCTCTTCTTCCATCCGTGTCATTTCCAGGTTTCTATCTTCGAAGTCACTGATTCTTTCTTCCATCTGGTCAACTCTACTACCTAAGCTGGCTATTTCATTCTTCATTTCTTCTATTGAGTACTTAATCTCCAGAAATTCTATTTGGTTCTTTTGTAAAATTTCAATCTCTTTGGTAAAATGTCCGTGTTGGTTTTTTATTGTGTTTCTGAGTTCATTTAACTGCCTTTCTGTTTTTTCTTGCATCTCGTTGAGTTTTTTCAGAACTGCAATCTTGAATTCTCTGTCATATAATTCACATATTTCCATATTTTTAAGTTGATTTTCAGGAGACTTTTCACTTTCTTTTTGAGCTGTCTTGTTGTCTTTGTTATTCATGGCAATTAATGATTTATTATTTCTCTTCCTAGCCATCTATAGGAGTGGGTTCTGCAACAGGTTAATAGGAAGAGTTCTTTTGTTTGTTTTCCAGTACATGTTTGTAGAATGTTTTATTTTCTCTCTGACTGCAGCCTTTTTTTCTGTCACACTGTAGTGTTATATTTTCTCTGCCCTACTCCAGCTTCTCACACAATGGCGGAATTCCCTGGAAGACAGGCTTCTCCTCTGTTAAGAGTTTGCCTGGGTCATAGGGCACCACGTCCCTATGGGGATGTGGTTTGCTTTTGAAGTTCCAAAGCTCTCCCTACACCAGATTCAGAGCATGTGTATTTCAGCAGTTCTGTTTACTTCTGCAGGGACCCGCCCAGATAGGTGGTGACAGGAGCGGGGTGAATTGTGAGAATTGGCCCAGAGCAATGGCTGCGACCACCACCACAGCGGGTCCTGCTTCCACAGCTCCCTCCCATTTGCCGGAACTACTTGGGCTGCAAATCTGTGTCTGTGGACCACAGTTCTCAGAACTGCAAATATTCTGTTCTTTTGATCTGACACTGCTACTGTTCCGCTTCTAGCACTGGGCAGGTGGGGGCGGAGCGAGCTCTGGGAGGGTAGGGTAGGGGCAGCTAGTCTCAGTGCCTAAGGCTTCCATTCTCTATGGCAGTGAGGGCTTAAACCGCCGTTTTCAGCCTTCTTCCCTCAGTCTTTGTTCCGAGGTCTCTGCGGAGAGTGTTGGGTTCAGCCGTGTTATATGCTGTCTCCTCAGCCCATAAACGGAGCCCTGGAAGTCCAAGTTCTTACCTCTTCCACAGCTGAGGTAGTTCCAGGATGCAGCTATCTCAGAGCACTGAACTACATCTGCATCCTGCGCCTGCGAGGCTCCGTCTCCGTACTTCTCCTTTCCCTCCTCCCCTGCTTGCGCAATTTGCCCACCTTTAGGTGAATTCAGTAGTTAGACTCTTCGTCTTGCCTGTCTGCTGTGCACAGAGTCCTTTGTGGAGTTACAGTTTTTCAATTTGTTGTAAATTCCAGGGGAGATTTCCAGAGGCTCACCTCATGCCACCATTTTGATGAGGTATATCGGGTTTTTTTCTTAATTTCTCCTTATTGTTACTGCTGTATACAATTTCTCCTAATTTGTTATTGGTGTATACAAATGCAACTGATTTGTGAATATTAACTTTGCATCCTGCTACTTTACTAAATTCATTTATCAGTTCTAGTAGTTTTTTTTCTTTCTTTCTTTCTTTCTTTCTTTCTTTCTTTCTTTCTTCCTTTCTTTCTTTTTTTTTCCCCTGGAATCTTTGGGGTTCTCTATATATAATAACATGCCATTTTCAAATAATGACAATTTTACTTCCTCTTTACAATTCAGGTGTCTTTTATTTCTTTTTCTTGTCTGATTGCTGTGGCTAAAACTTCCAGAGCTATGTTGAATAAAAGCAGTGAAAGTGGGCATCCCTGTCTAGTTCTTGATGCTAAGGGGAATGCTTTTAGCTTTTCACCATTGAGTATGATTTTGGCTGTGGGTTTATCATATATGGCCTTTATTATGTTGAGATGCAATCCCTCTATTCCCACTATGCTCAGACCCTTTATCATAAATAGATGCTGGATTTTGATCAAACACTTTTTTTTCCCTGCATCTATTGATGTGACTACATGATTTTTATTATTTTTGTTGTTGTTGTTAATGTGCTGTGTCATGTTAATTTATTTGCTGATATTGAACCAATCTTGCATACCAGGAGTGAATCCTACTTGATCATGGTGTATTATCTTTTTAATTGATGAAATTGGTTTGCTTTTATTTTGTTGAGGATTTTTGCATCTATGTGCGTTAGGGATATCGACCTATAGTTTTCATTTTTCATAATGTCTTTGTCTGGTTTTGCTATCAGGGTAATAGGGACCTCGTAAAATGAGCTTGGGAGAATTCCCTCCTTCTAGATTTTTTGGAATAGTTTGTAGACAACAGGTGATAATTCTTTTTTGAATATTTGGTAAAATTCACCTGTGAAGCCAAACACAAGTCTGGTCTAGGACTTTTGTTTGTTTGGAGCTTACTGATTACCTATTCCGTTTCGTTGGTAGTAATCGGTCTGTTCAAATTTTCTGTTTCTTCTTGATTCAGCCTTGGTAGCTTGTATACTTCTAGGAATTTATCCATTTCTTCCAGATTATATAATTTGTTGGCATATAGTTACTTGAATTTGATGATTTTTAAAGACCATGATTCATTGTAATTTCCATTTCTGTGTTTTTGTTCAAGCTGTCTTGTCTACCTGTAATACTTCCTGCTTTCCACTATATTTTAAGATTCCTAACATTCCCTTATTTTTTAATATCGAACTTGAATATCTGAAAAGGAACTGCTTTACTGCTTCCCAGTAGATTAATAGTCTGAATATTGATTGCCAAAATTACTAAATAGCATTTCTTATGTTTTGCAAAACTTAGAAATATACATACAAATAGTGAAAATGTAATTTTGGGCAGTAAACTTAATCTCCATGTTATATATATATCTGTGGTAATTATGTGAAAATTTCAATCTTTTGATGTCCCTAAGAGCATTTTCAGGATCTGTGGTTCTTTTTTCGAAGGGTAACACTAGCTAAATTAGAGATGAGGAAACAATCAAATGTTACAACATTGAAAAAACTAATAGAGGGCATAGGAACAATAAACAATATGGTGTATTGCAAAACTAAATACAATTTGGGAAATTGCAATAGTGAAATTAAAAACTACTGAGGCATAAAAAAGAAATTTCCATAGTCCATCAGTCCAAAAAACACTCTAATGTGGTACGTTTTCATTATGCCACGATTATAGTAAAGACAAACCAACCAAAGTCTACAGGAAAGGATTTTTTTTTCCTAAAGAAAATGATGTAAGCTTTCAGTAAAAGTTAAAGTAATATTTTAAAAACATTTTATTTCTCGTAATAGTATATTTCTAAAATAGATTTCAAATACAAAGCCTTTTATTCTTAGAAATGTTTGCATTCCTAAAACTTATATAAATTTATCAAGATGTTACTTCTACGTATTACATTATAGAAGTGGTATGTACAGTGAAAATAGCATTAGTCCTGCCATCCAGAAATCGTGATTTTGTTTTCAGCCTATGTCTTGACCCCTACTTGACCTTGGACACCAAGCTGTTGGTCTAACTTGTCCCCTTTTGTCAATTGAGGATACCTGTCCTGACATTACCCTACATTGAGGAGGACTAAGTGAGCATCACTTTGTAAGTGAAAAGAACACTCCCCTGAAGTCCGGAATCCAAGTACTGATTATATTCTTATTGTGAAAGTAATTTGCTGTTATTTTAACTCAGTCTCTTGCCTCTGGTGAGTTGCTAGGTGCAAAACTGATGTATTTGTTGTGAAATACGAGCAAATGAGATTCAAATGAATTGCGGTGGTTTAGAGACATTATTATTTACAGTTGGGAAATAAAGTCTGTTTTAAAAAAGATAGTATAAATTAATTTATCTTAGTATCTAATTGAATAAACACTCCTATAAATCTTAAAAATTTATTTCTTGGTTTAAAAGCCACCTGGTGGATTTTATTTGACTGACAGAAATGCTGATTCATCTTGGTTCTTTATATCTTTGCTGACCACCTGTAGTTAGCTTGATTGTTTTGCCTTTTTGTGATAAAAGATCTTGTGTATTTCTATAAAAAGATAATTATATTTTTATAATCAATATTTTTCCCTAAAACATTTGCATACTTTTAGTATAAAAGGTAATTTATGTCTGAATTTGTGTTTTGGAAGTTCTTGGAGATGTTCGCTCAACAGAACTTTGACTTAAAATTTAAACCTGAGGTAAGGAACAATGTTAACATGTATTAAAAATTAAAATATGCAGAGCACACAGTAAGGTACAATGGTAGGAGTAAAGAACACCATGTGACCAGAATGTTTTATTAATGGTAGTTAACATTAATAAACTTAACCTTTCATTTATTGTGCATTTTAATGTTTACTTACTTTTTTCCCTGTACTTCTTTGATGCTGACTAAAATCTACATATTTATGTATTAGAATTTATGCCTTGACCTACATAAAGAAACGTATGTTCAGGTTACATTTTTTTTTCAGTTGGAATTAAATATTAACTGCCTTATTGAGATACCATAGACTCTTATGCTTTTAAATAATCTTTACTTTGAAATATTTATTGTAAAAATTAGAAGTAGATATACTTTTTCTGAGTTCTTAATTGTGTTTCCTAAGTTACCATATTATTGCAGTATTTTAATTACATCAAATCCGAAATTTTAGGCATCCAGGCCAATAAAATATAAGAAAATTATGGAAATGATATGAATATATGACACCTTGTACTCAGTGACAGAATGGCACAATATATTGAAATCTAAGTATAAAGCAGTATGAGTATAAATTTGAAATAAATAAACAAGTAGTTCTGGGCAAGAAACTGAACCTGAAAACTCTGACTACACATATCTCTCTAGAAACAAATCCAGCCAAAGCTGTAGGAATCAGCAAAAGACAGCTCCAAGATAATGTCTATATGGATATATGACTGACTATACATGTGAAATATATGTTTATAGGTGTGAACTACATATATACTTTCAAATGACAGTGTACATAGCAAAACTCATCAATAGGCATTTTTGAAGAAAAATCATAAAGAAACATTTGCAGGTAATTTAGTACACAAATATGAGCCATATTTGTGGCTAAATTCAGAAAGTTTCTGAATTTAGCTTTATTCACATTAATCAAGCAGCATTACTTGTTTGGATTAAAGAAGAAAGGAAATAAAAGTAGTCACCAAAATTGTTATTAATGAGGTTATAAAGAAAGTGTCAGAGAAACAGAAGTTTTATTAAGACAGTTGCAACAGGAGTGGAATGAGGGCTCTCAACAGAAGACGTAGGTAGAAGAAGAAGAATCTAAAAAGATCCTGAATATCTCTTTAACGAAAGAAGGTACAACTCAGATGTCTTCCTTGGAAACTAGCCAAGTAAGATCTTTACAACAGATCCTTGAGTAACCCCACATTCAATCGGACTTTGTTCAGAGCACTAGCACCAGTCCTGGGTATGTCATCATCAGTACTGAGATAACTGTCATCAACCCTTTTAGATTCGGGACTCCTGCTATTGATTCTCTGCTCAGAATCTGTGCTCTGACACCTGCTGCCCTATCTTTTTGGATGCCCACTGTGTGGAAGTCCTTGTTCGGGTTTGAGTCTCAGTAATGCCCTGCTCAGAAGCTTCGTGCTGCAAGACACTACCTGCTTCAGCCCATCTGGACTGTCACATACATCCTGTGCTATCCTGACCGAATACTCTATGCTCTACAGTACTGTATGCTGGGTTCCTCTCATCTCTTGCAACTGAATGGTGCGTCTACTGTGTTTTATTTCCCCTTCCTGGATATTTACAGACTGGCTTCCATCAGACCTGCCATAATTTATGTTGCTGTTTTCATAACCTTCTTGGATATCACTGAGACATAAGGAATAAAGTGACAGAGGAGAGTAGAAGCAAAAGAACTCTAAAATTCTATTTTTGCTCACTGGATGAAACACATACGAGAAATTGGAGGTCACAAGAAAGAGCTGGTTTCAGAGAGTTTTATATAAAAAGGGATTTATAATTCTAAAATAAAAATTTCAAAACGTTTAAATACTGTGACTGGATTTTGTATAAATTTATATATTGTTCACTAAATTGATTAAAATAAAGATGTCTTTTTAGCCCCACTTCTTTTCAATGAAATTATTCTGATCAAAGGACTGTTTACTGAAACAGAAGCCCATATACCATTTTATATATGGATATTCACACCTTTTCTACCCTCTACTACACTAATTGTGTGGATGCTGTAAATCTACTGCCCCAGTGATATCTGTTTTATAAGGTAAATCTTTAAATATTAAATAATACAAAATAATGTATGATTTTAAAAAATAATCTAGTTTTGTTTTTGTTTTTTTTTTTTGTTTTTTTTTTTGATACACATTAAATAATCAGTGTACCAATCAGCACTTCCTACTTATGTATGTATGTGATTATTTCAATGAATTGCTTTTAGGGAAATCATAGTTCAAGAAAGTTCAATTCACTATGCTTTACTGCAATCCTATCCTAGTAATGTGGAAGACTTAACTGATACCCTTAAAACCGTCTAACACAACAGATACTCAGTTTTCAGTGAAGTAGATATAAATGACTGGAATAATACACAAATTATGTCTAACATACATAAAAATTGAAAAAAATATATTAAAATCTTTCTAGTATTATATAGTAAGTCTATATTGAACAAAGTCTGTAATCATTTCAACAAATATTCACAGCTTACCACAATAAAATATCTTAAATTCTGACATTTTCCTCTGACAAATATTTGTTAAAGTTATTCAAAGCCTAGATGTAAAACCATGATTGGTTTTATTCTGCTATATATTGTTTCAGTCCTATTCCAACTTTGTGTACTCAAAGACTGCGTTTAAGCAGCCTCAAATCCAGATAACTCTATATTCTCCTAAAGCATCATGTCTGACAGAATAGTAATTTTGGACACAATTTTCTTAGGCAGCATAAAACACACCAAATTGATCATAACAGTTATATTGTGCTCTTTGTCATTTGTTATTTTTGCAAATTTCAGTCATGCTATTGTGAAAAAATTATTTTAACCTGTGATTGAAAATTGACTTGGCTTAACTCCTCTATCTCAAAATATTTGTCTGAAATTCAACTAGCTAAAGAAACTTTCACATCTCTTAATAATACTTACTAAATAATTTATAGGGTGATTTTTAAAGACAATACCAGAAAAGGAAAGCTACATGTTGACATACAGAATGACAAGTATATATATTTACAATGGCTACTCAAAGTCTGGAGCAACCATTAAAATGGCATAGGAGAGTTATGTTTTATTGTAATGAAAATCTTAGTATAGTATTAACTAGCGCTCAACCTCTGATAAAATGCTTTGCTTTAATTCTGATAATTTTATTTAATCAATATTTAGCATCTTCAATGCAATAGAAACATATTTAGATTTCAAAGACTTTTCCATGATCTATGATCTAATAATTGAAAGGCATTGTAGTGTTGTATGGAAATGAACATTAACAGCTGTGATGTGAGAGGAATACTCTATCTGAAGTTCTGAGGAAGTTCTCACAGATAAAGGAAACATTTGAAATGAATATAAAATACTTATTGGAGAGACCATCACATGAAAAGAACTGTTTCTTATTTTCTTTAATAATCACAATTAGATCAAGTCTTAAAGGAAAGGATAATTTCTTCCCATCAGAGGAAATGTGAAGGACCATGAAAGTAGGAGTTATTTAATAAATAAAGTCTGAAGGTATAAAACTGTTAGCACAGTCTTACGCTAATTTTGTTCAAAAACAATAAATTTCCACCTGTATTTTAAAAGTTATTAACTTAACCTTTCTTTGAAAATAGTTTTTCCAGTAAAAAGGTGTCCAACTGATCAACTAATAAAAGTCATCATAAGGAATCAAAATAGGTCATCTAAAATAGTTTTCTACTTCAGGAAAACTTTTATGGTATTCTGCTTCCAAAAAAACTGCCAACTGATCAAACAAGGATGAAGTATCATTTAGTCTGGATTACCTGATGTATGATAGTTTGAAATACCACTTTCATATTACTGTTCAACTCAGAAAGAAATTTCCATAGTGTCCTTTGATAGATGATTAGATAAAGAAGATGTGGTGTACATATGCAGTAGAATGCTACTCTGCCATAACAGAAAATGAAATACTGCTATTTGTGACAACATGGATGGATCTGGAGATTATTATGCTAAGCAAAATAAGTCACACAGAAAAAGTCGAGAACCATATGATTTCCCTGATACGTGGGATATAAAACTGAAAACAACAAAGGAACAAGGCAAACAAAAACTCATAGATACAGACAATAGTTTAGTGGTTACCAGAGGATAAGGGAGAATGGGGGTGGTAGAGGAGGGTAAAGGAGATCAAATATATGGTGATGAAAGGAGAACTGACTGTATGTTGAACACACATGTGATATAAAGATGATGTGTTACAGAATTGTACACCTGAAATCTATGTAACTGTAATATCCATTGTCACCCCAACAAACGTTAATTAAAAAAAAAAAAAGAAAGAAAGAAATTCGGTAGAGGTAATAATGCAAAATAGAACCATAACAAAGACGACGCATTTTTTTCTTTGTTTTGATTTTATGCAATCAAGTCTAAACTATTATCTCTCCTTACCCCAGGAATCAATTTAATCTTCATTCTCTTTTGATCTTTATAATTTATCACAAAGATCCCAGGGTATCTGCTATAAGTCTGTTAACCAATTATGACCAAAAGCAATACAATCATCTCACCTATATGATCCAGTTTTAGGGTACTGATAGAATTTGGTAATTCTACAGACCTACTCATCATGTAATTAATAAAATGGAATTTTATACTGCATCTTAAATATATTCTATTTAGCAAGAGAAAAGCAGTAAGTAAAACTCTGGAATTTCTGAACTAGTGTGACAGGAAAAAAAAGAAAAAAGTGCACATAAACATGTTTGTATCTGTGTGAGTTCATGTGAAAAACTGCTTTTGTGAATCCATCTCCTTTACACTCTAAATCTGTCCTATCTATATTTTTCCATTCCATTTGTAAGTTGAGTTCCTAAATTTTCTTGCCGTAAAAAAATGCATCTTACCTTTTTCCAACTTGTTTATATGAGTAATATAGAGGTGTGAATTTGAATGTTACAAAATCGTGCACGCTTGATGACTCATAATGATAATAAACCCAATGAGTAATATGAATTACTATATTTGGTTTTATGGGTATTTGCATTTCTCAACAATCTGCCTCTCCCCAGTATACCTACTTTTATCTCTTGTTATTGATTGAACAAAAGCAAAACCCTTATTAACAAATTAAGTCTAGTCACTGCCTATAAATAAATCATCATTAAAATTATTTGAATTATATTATTCTCTATGAATGGAACAATCTCGAATCATTATATATCTATGTAAGTCATACTGACTCATTTAATTATAACACTATGAAGATATCCTTGGCTACCATGCCCCACCAAAAGTGATTCTTCTCTCAACTGTACAAATCTTATGAATAACCCATTTGGTCTTAATCATTTATTTTCTTATAATATTTTATCTATGTTGTTAAATTACTATGTTCAATGTCTCAAGGCATTTAAATAAATTTACATCTGTTAAATATGTTGCCTTTTATTTTAATGGTGCAAACTTTAAAATTTTTAGTGTTATTTGAATATTTACATTACATATGCACTTTACATTTATGTGTGCTTGTTGGAATCTTAATCACTTTCAGAAACATTCTCATTTATTAGCGTTAAAACGTCCGTGAAAAACCTAAATTTTCTTACTCTTCTGAATGACCATAGGTGATAGATAGATAGATAGATAGATAGATTTGTTTGTTTAATCTCTACTAAAATTTTTTTTTGTCATATATATCGTATGAATTTAGGAACATGTTTTCCCTTCAGTTTTGTCCTTTCATAGAAATGCAAGAAATAACTTTTTTATTGTATGATTCTGAGCTCTTGATTATTTAAAATCTACTCACAAGTTTTCAGATGCAGAATAACTTAGAAGTTTTGTGCAAGTCAGTGAAGAAGCTATTTCTCAGATCCTCTCACAAAAATAAGGGCATTTAAATATTTTATGTCAGAGCATAAGAAGGCACTCCCTTTATTCATGTTCTCTCTACCTTCTTCCCTGCAGTGTGAGTGTACTGCTGTGGTAGGGCTCTGGATTACTTTATTTCAGGTTTACTTGTTCCTGAAAAAATGAAAATACACTTTTACCCCGTTATGTGTGTGTTGTTTTTGTTTTGTTTTGTTTTGTTTTGTTTTCCCCATTTCCCTCTTACCCACTAAAGGAGTAACATGAAATGTATTTTAACAGTTACTGAAATAAAAAAATTAAAAAAAACAAATTAAAAAATAAAATATGCACAGTCATAAAGACATACCTTCTATATACAAATAAGGGAAGTTTGGAAGAATAAGACTGTGTATGTGGTCAAGTGATGTTAATTCTAAAAAAAAAAAATGCAGAAAAAGTAAAATAACACACAGACTCAAATAGATATTATTCAGTTGAATTTAAAGAAGTTGAAAGATTTCAAAAGCAGATGATTTGAGTGGGCTTTTGAGGATGCCGAATTCTCAAATGGTAAAGATGGTCAGTTTGCAATACTTCTATAATATTACATTGATCTGTAAATAATTTCATTGCAATATTGGCTTTTAATAATTCAAGTCTCCTAGTGGTCTATTTGTATAAATTATTTGACTTGGAAGAGAGAAAAATGTAACATACTGTCATAAATATAACATCATTTTCTAACTCAAAAGTAATAAATTCATTACGACAACTATCAAATTTGAGGTAAACTTACTATTTTAATGGAAATAAATGTACTGATAATATTTATTTTACCACTGTTAATTTTGTTGTTTGTTTTAAATGGACAAAAATGTGTCAGTAATAACAACAAAGAGCAAACTCTTAATAGATAACTGAGGGAGAGTTGCTAAGTGCCTTGTTGAGTCAGCCAAAACTTTCTTGAGTACAGGTATTTGAGCTGGGATTTGAAGAAGAAATACAAGCAGACAATTGGAAAGGAAGGTATTTCAGGTTTGTGAAAGTACATGACATTTAGAAAATTATGATCAAATTGGTGTGACTGGAATATAGACTTCCTAGGAGAGACAGGTTGGAATTAGTTTATGAAGAAGTCTTGTATGCCATACTAAATTCGGAGCTCCAAATTTTGCTGATTTGTGGTATTTTCTTTTTCATTGTTAAATAAACATAGACTGTTAGGTTATGAGGACTCACCTTTCAGTGCTCTAACTGTGGCAGCCTTCAGAAAAATAGAAAATGGGAGTAGAAGAATTCTTACAGGGATAGGTCAAATTCTCCCTGAATACTCAGGGAAATATAGAAGTACACTAAAAGAGTGTTTAGAAAATGTTAATGTGACTTAGAGTATAAAAGATATTTATATGCCTACATACATATAACTAAGACAAAAGTCTCAAAAAATCTGAATCTTACTATATTTGAAAGATCTGATATTTTTGTATTCCATTCTATTTTTATTTTAATAGATAATGCAATTATGACCCAATGAATTGATTTCACAGACAATTAATGGGATATAATTCACATTTTAAAAAACACTGGCAAAATAATGATGAGGTTCTAAATTTAAATATGGTAATACGAAGAGATGACTCTAAGTACAACTGACATAATAATAACTAACATTCACTGAGTACTCATTAGTTGCCAAGCTCATTTCATAAAGTATATTATTCAACCTTACAAAATCCCCAGGAGATATTTGAAACTTGTATTCAATTTTACAGATGAAGAACAAAGACAGAGAGTAATAAGTAATTTTTTAAGAATTATAGGATGACAAATTAAAGTAGGAATTTAAGGTGGCCTCACTATGTGTTTTACAATTAAATTATACTGCTGAAAAAACCTAATTAAAATAGGCATGGAAATAAGCAAGAAATAGTAATAATCGGATAAAGATGAATTATCTGTTTATGGCATTTGCATTAATATTTTGAGAATGTATTAATATATTGGATATAGTTAAAGTCAATATTAAATTGTCAGTTATAAAGTCCAATAAACAATTTGTGTAAACTTAGAGAATGTGTTAAATCTAAATTTCTCCTTAATGGAGCAGTTAGGAGGAGAGCTAAGTTCCTTTTTAGAACTCCTAAGTATAATATTTATTTAACAATATCATACCTACACATCAAACACATATATACATTTTTAAAGAATTGCAAACATTATATTGAAAAGGTGAAGGGATGAAATATCTGGGTAAATAAATTATTTAAAATCAGTAGTGCCTGGTAAGCTTTTCTCAAAGATTTTAAATGAATTAATCATAAGTGCTTTTAATGCTCAGCAATCAATTCTAGGAAGAAACAAAAATTGCTAATATATAAAATTTATGTGTGTGATTACACACAATAGTTAAGATGTATTTTCTGGGAAGGAGGATTTTCCCTGCCTTTTTATTTTCTTGTTATACTAAAAGGAGTTTGTTTCTAGAGTCTCCTCCCCTCCCACCACAAAAAATAAAATGTGGTTGTTTCAATAGAGTAGTTTTTAAAGAAGATATTAACTTTATTATTACAAAGTATAATAATATTTCCTTGGGTGACATTTTAGTTTATTAAATTACAACATTAGTAATTTAGACCCAGCACTAATTGTGACTCCTAATTAATTATATAAAAACCAACCATAATGGAAACATGAAAGAATGTCATTTATAATGGTGAATGATAATAGTAGTCCTACACCATGTTAGGTTATACTCAAAACTTATGCCCAATTTCATTAATATGTCTTATACTGGTATTATAAAAATGGCAACATTGTTAAAGTTTCAACTTAAATATCATCTTCCATCAAACATCTTTTGAGTATATTTCAGCCCATTACCTTTTCCTAAAAATTCCTACATGTTTTTACTTATATAATTAAAGTGAACCAAATGTTCTTTTTGTGTGCCCTGTAATACTTAACACAGATATGATGTTCGTGTAAGAACTGTTTGCATTTTTTTAAACTACTTACTTTCATGGTTAATCATGCAATTCCATGTAACATTTGTCTCCTAGACAAAAGTTTTCGATGTGTTTGGGCATTACTGTCCAGGGTATTCATTTTCCTTTCCCACTAAATTGCACAGAATTATGATTTAAAAAAAAATCATGTGTAAAATTAAATAGTAGAATATAAA
Organism: Rhinolophus ferrumequinum; assembly: GCF_004115265.2. Lineage (NCBI taxonomy): Eukaryota > Metazoa > Chordata > Mammalia > Chiroptera > Rhinolophidae > Rhinolophus > Rhinolophus ferrumequinum. Next base: position 17,968,583 of record NC_046287.1, on the reverse strand, counting down.
TATAAATCCAATATATGCAAAAGCCAAACACACTAATCCAATCTTCTGTATAGAGCACCCTCTTCTTTCTGTCAAACTATGAAGAAGGCTAAAATCATATTCAGAACACTGTATGGATCAAAGAGGGGAAGTCAGTGTCTTTGAAAGGTGTTTATTGTAACTTAATGCAGTCTCTGCCCTATAAGAAGGAAGCTCTCTCTAGTGACAGGAGTAATGTATCCACCAGAATTAACAATGTGTTTCCTTGCCCCAGGAATAGATCAACAGCACTCCTCCCCCATCTTGCAGACATTTTGCTTTTTAGCAGTTTTCCTTCAGGTTACAATCATCCCTTGCTTTCTTGTCTCCCTGCTCAGGAAACATTTTGTATCCGAGGTTGTTTTACATATATAACCTCATCCATCCAATATGTTTCAACATAATTTGATCTATCCAGTTTTTTTTTTATCTGTTATCTCTTCATTTTTGGGTGGAGGGGGTTTGATTTCTTTTTTGTGGAAATATTCTCAGTATGTTCCTCTCTAAAAGTAAATATGAATTATAAAAGCAGAGTTTTATTTGGATTTTGAGTAATGATTGAGTTATTTTGCTTTTCTCTACTTGGGTGTGGCTCCTATTCAATTTAACTTTGGCTATGACTATGTATTTTGGTTTCATATATATATATATATACACACACACACACACACATATATATACACACACATATACATATATACATATATACACATTTCATGTATGTATATATATATATATATATATATATATATATATATATATTCCCCTGAACATTTAGTATAAACATAATTGCAAATACAAATAACATTACTTATAAAGTCTAACATAAATGTCTTGGGTTTTCTGTTTTTACATATGTTTCTTCCCCAAAAGAATACATAATTAAGAAATAATCATATATTTGACTTCACATCAAAAGTTACAAGGAAAGGCTAATTAGACAAAAAAATAAAGCATGCTTGTGTTAAAAACATATGCATGAAACAACCCTGTGAAAGATAGAAGTAATTCATGTAAAGGTTCAATTAAGATTTTTATAGACAAGTTCATTGCAGCTACAGTGACTTTAATTCCAGTGAGCCCCAGGTCCTTAAATGTACTGAATTACTCGTGACAATTAAGGTCTCCAAGACTGCCAACATCTTCAGCTACATGCAGGCTTAGTTTCAAGGGGATTGTCTTTACTGAAAGTGTTCTTTCTGGCACTGCTTTTATTAATACCTATGGGTATTATGAAGGAAGTCACTTTCGATATGAGTTCAACACTTTCAGGTTACCAAAGAGGAAATCTCAGGATAATCAATTCAAATGTTCACAGCCCTTGTCCTGCTTCCTGGGTTACCCCAAGGAAGGTTCAGAAAATTATGTAATTGACTGTGTATAGCTCAAAGGTTTCCTCCTGAGTAAATCTGTATTGGCTTAATGTTTTTATTCATTATACTTGCTTAAAATGGATTTAGATAGAATTATATACATATGTTATATTTGCTATGGGTATGAAGAATTCTATTCTTTCAATTTCAGCTTAATAATTTGTTCAAAATAGAGGATTTGCGAAGTCTATTACCATCCATATTTTATTAAAATTTATTCCAGTATGGTGGATATCAAAAGCAGAGACATATTAAAATGCATAGGTATAATATTGTTATTAATAGAACCATATTGGGCTTTCAAAAGATTACACCTATTTAGACCCTCTAGGATTAGTTTCAGGCCCATAGCTACTTAACATATTTATTAACAATCTGGATAGAGTGCTGAGGAGCAGATTCAAAATTGAGAAGAAAAGCAAATACTATGCTTGAAGATTTAGGATTCAATAAGATCTGGAGATATTAATAAAATGGGCATGGGGTAGTTCAGTCAGCTTTAACATGTGCATTAATAAATGGAGAAGCAAACATTTTAAGTTGGAACTTTAAGCAGCTTCCTCTTTTATGTTCGGGAGATTTTCAATCATGTGTTTTAGCAGAACAACATTCAACATGTATATAATTATGTAATTATGCACATTGTTCTTGAAGATGCATGCATATACCAGTGCCAAAAAAGGCATTAAGCATTCAGGTCTAAAAGAATGTCAGAATCATTGCCAAAGAAGAACTATAGACAAAAGGTAAATTTTACCATAAAGTGATAAAAAATTCAGCAGTTGGATATACAATCAGAGGCATGAACGTAAATCATAAAGCAGATGAAACTACAGCTGGAGCAAGTTCTCTTGTTCTTTATGAAGAACATACTGACAGTCTGGAAAATATATAAAGAACATTCAAACAGAAGAAAACTTATAAAATATATTATGAAAAATTTAAAATTCAAAATGAGAGTGATGAGAACACAGAGATTATAAAGAATTAAGGAAGCATACTTATTAAGAAAAAGGTCTTTTTAAAATTAATTTCAGGGGTACAAAGCACTGTAATAGACACACCCTTCACAAAGTGATAACCCCCCCAATCTACTACCCCTCTAATATCATATATACATATATAGCTGCAAGAATATCATTGACTACTCCACATCCTGTTGCAATATATATATATATATATACATAATTATATATATATTAGTTTAATACATATAATATATAATTATTATATTATGTGTTTTATATATATTAAATTATAGTTGACATTCAATATTTTTCATCTTTAGCTTCAGGTGCATAGCTCAATGGTCAGGCATCTACACAGTCTATGAAGTGATCTCCCTAATAAGTCCAGTCCCCATTTAGCACCCTATATAATCTATATATTATTGATTATATTCCCCAAACTTTATTTCATATCCCCGTGACAGTATTGTGACCACCAATTTGTACTTTCTAATCCCTTCACATTCTGCCTCATCCCCACCTCCCTCCCAACTAGCAACCATCAGCTTTTTTCTCCATATCTCTAAGTCTATTTCTGTTTAGTTTGCTCATTTATTTTCTTTAGATTCCACATATAAGTGAGATCTTAACGGTATTTGTCTTTCTCAATCTGACTTATTTCACTTAGCATAATGTTCTCTAGGTCTATCCATGTTGTTGCAAATGGCAAGATTTCATTACTTTTTATGGCTGAGTAATACTCCATTGTATAAATGTACCACAGTATTTTTATCCAATTGTCTATCGATGCACATTTTGGTTTCCATATTTTGGCTATTGTGAATAGCGCTGCAATAAACATAGGCGTGCATATTTTTTTTTTTGATTTAGCACTTTGGATTACTTTGGAAAGATATCCACCAGTGGAATTGCTGGGTGATAAGGTAGTTCCATTTTCAATGTTTTGAGGTACCTCCATACTGTTTTCCATAATGACTGTACCAGTCTGTAATCCCACTAACAGTGTATAATGATGAGGATGTGGAGAGGGTTCCCTTTTCTTCACATCCTCACCATCACTTGTTGTTAGTTGATTTATTGGTGATAGCCATTCTGACAGGAGTGAGGTGATACCTTATTGTGGTTTTTATTTGCATTTTTCTAATTATTAGTGACGTTGAGCATTTTATCATGTCTGTTGGCCATCTGTATGTCCTCTTTAGAGAAATGTCTCTTCATGTCCTCTGCCCATTTTTTAACTGGGTTATTTGTTGTTGTTTTTTTTGGTGTTGAGATGCATACGTTTTTTATAAATTTTGAATATTAATCCTTTATCAAAAGTATCATTGACAAATATCTTCTCCCATTCAGTAGGATGCTGTTTTGTTTTATTAATGGTTTCCTTTGGTGTAAAAAAACTTTTTACTTTAATGTTATCCCACATGTTTATTTTTTCTTTTGCTTCCCTTGCCCCAGAGGATATATCAGTAAATACTTTAATCATTATACACAAATTCATGAAACACTTAGTATACTTAAAATAAAGAAATTACAGATGGAATTGTTGAAGCATTTTAAAATCAACAAATCCTAAGTTGTACATCATAATGATGACCCATTGCTCCGGGTTTCAAAAAATATTTGTGTGTAGTTCTTCTGATAGATTATTTTATGATTATTTTATGATTAATTTTCTGATATATAATCTTCTGTTTTGTTAACTACTCTTTAGGTTGTTTCAGTAAACTCATTGTAGCAGTTTTAAAATTGAGATTTCCTTTAAGAATTCCCCTTAATATGTTTTACTTGGATTTTTTTTCATGATTTGTCTATGATTGTACATTATTTCATAATATCAAAGAGATTTGAGAAAGAGAGTAGGAAAGGCAGAGCTAGGAATAAAGGACAATTCATTATAAAGTCATAGAAATATCAGCCTAGATTATTTACATATATAAGATGATTTAAACAGAAAATGCAAATATACTGTACAACTTTTAGAAGAAAAGTTTCTTGCTATCCAGGAATTCAAATGGAACTAGTTAAAAATAGCTACATGTTAGAAATTGTATAATCATGCATTGAGAGTATTCAGGACTAATTAGGCATTAGAGAATATTAGGGAGTGATTAGTAAGTTAATGCAAAGTATCAATTTTTTTAATAAATGAAGGGGGATTTGGCTACATTGCATATAAATTGGGATTTCTAGTCAATGGAAAACCTTGGTAGGTGTGGACATATTAAGATGTGATTATATAAAAAAATAATAGTACATTAATTTTCTCATTGTACTTTCCATTGTTCTCTATTCACCATCTGAAGAAAATTAAAAGGAATAAAATATGGTGCTTGCTCAATTACGGCAGTTTTCTCAAAATGTTTGTTGATTTTAAAGTAACAGCTATTTTTTAAAGGGCTGCTATGACCAGAGTACCCAAAAACATTTAATTTTATTAAGAAAATTAAAAAACAAACAAACGAAAAACTGACTCGTACACAAACGGAATACATCAGTATGCAAAAAAATGAGACACAAGTTGGAATGGAAAACTGAGAATGGCTTGGGAATTACTGAGGAGGATTTGTTTCATGTTGGCGATGTGTTATATCTGCTATTTAACTGGTTGGTGGTATTGAGTGATGCTTCCATAGAAAGACTTTGATAGGCTTTAGAAAAGGACAAGTGAAAAGTAGCAATCTACAATTTAAGAATGAGAGGTAAAAGCAAGCATTTTCAGTGAAAAATTAATTTAATGTGTAAAACTTTAAGGGAAGTATGTTTCCAAAGTTACATTGGGTTTACCATGTGACAGTATGACTAGAGATATATAATATTCAGGATGATTTCTGTTGTGTCACATCGATTCTCCAAGAAATTCTCCTATGTAACAATTACAATTTTTATGACATACCTTGAAAGCTGTAATTTTTACCTATCTTGTGCAGAGTTTTCTAACATATTTTCAATCAGACTATGACAAATACCTTTCCTTGAAACATAATCCTTTATACTGTTTTTCTGTCAGAATATACTTTTTTCCTCATCACTATTTTTCCTTCTTTTTGTGGTTACTAGTTGGCATTATTGCATCAATGCATAATTAGTTTAAAAATACCCTTTAAATTTATTCTGCCTAAGATATTACCCACCTATTAAATTTGAGAAAAAAATTCATTATTAAGTACAAAAGCCATGCTTCCTCCATGGTATCTGATAAAAAAAAAGAGATTATAATTCTCAAAGTATTATTCAAATGGAACAAAATGTTCTAGTCTCATTAAACTCTAAGTTTCTTTTTCCCCCTAGAAGACTAATTTAGTGACATTTTCTATCTTACTCTTGGTTACTATTCAACAAAACAGGACTTGGCTTTAATGTTGTTTTTACTGCTTAAATAAAGAACAAACATTATTATGCATAGTGTCACACATTCTAAGTGAAAATTGCTTTATAAATAGAGATGTATATTTTATATACATGTTTTTGATGTTTAAGCTGACATTTTAAGAAAATTAAGGCCCTATGTAATTATATTGCTGTGGCGATGACACTGAATTTCTCAAAATTACTAATATACAAGATATTGACTGCAATGAAAATATTATTGATAAGTTTTTGTATATTTAAGCTTGTCATCATGCATTGAAGTTAAATGTTAGAATGATAATACCAGCATATTAGATGTAATATGCACTGATATAGTAAGAAATGGGAATAAAAATTACCACACACATGCACACACACAAAACAAAACAAAACAAAACACAAAGGCAATAAAATGAGTGCTTTAGGCACGCATTAACTGTTTTATAATTTTTTTTAACGAAAAACAAACATTTATGGTCATCTAAGTAAGTACCTGCACTTATTTGGAATTTTTTTCTGATAGGCAATTTTGGTGATTAGCAAATTTCTGTATTAGTTTATAAGCTTAATACAAGTTTTTAAATACAGGGCCTAGAATTTCTGATCCAGAGACAATATGATACTCTATTTAGCTTAGCTTTACTAACGTTCATGAAACTATAAATAAAAAAGTTTGAACCTAAACCATTACCCCTTCTTTTCCCACAAACCAAAACTGAGCTGACCAGTTTAGCAAAAAGGAAATGGATAACGGCAGGCAAAGACATTACTCAACACCAATCCTTTTTTTTATCACTTGTGTTTATGTATATTTGGTAAAAATTCAGTAACTTTACATGAATTGCTATTTTGTATTACACTTTTCTCAAATACTGACTTTTTTTAGTTGATTTTAAAAATTAATAGAGTTTAAGTATATCATGGGCAGTGAAATCCCATTATAATAATACAAGTTTTCTTGGCCATAGCTGTCAAATTATCATTGGGACACGATATAGCTAGTGGATGCTGCATATGCTGTATTTCTCAAAAACTGGATAAAACTCAACAAATGTAAGTAGAGACAGGGGAAAGCAAGCATTGTTGTTGTTTTTTTTTCCTTCCTCGTGAAAATAAAAACTTTCAATAAACGTATTCATCCACTTCTATTTCTTATTCTTGCAAAAGTTTGATATTGTAGGACAATGTTTAAAGATATTTGATATGCAAAATTTACTTGATGAGACTTACTCCCCAAGGTCATGTGTCTTGCAGCTTTGCAAGATGCTGTTTTTGGCACATAGGAACCAGGGCACTGGTACCAGAGCCTCATTAGCTTCCTCCACAAAGAGATGAATGCCCTTTCAGAAGAATTAAATAAAAAGTCAGATAAAACTAGGGCAGAAATTGCTGCCATGGATACAAAGCTGGACTCAGTACCATAGTTGCATATCTGAACAAGTAGTACAAAAACTGCAGGAAGAGCGGGAGGGTGGGAAAGGACGTTCTACTGCCAGAAGAAAAGTATTCCAAGGACAAAGCAGTAGGCATGACCCTGGTTTAATTTAGATCTTCTCCAGTCAAGGTCACCCTCACACCATTAGCATGAAGATACTCGTAATGAAGGAGGCAGTTGGGGGAGTACATCAGAATCATTTGTGAGACAATCGATAGTAATTTTTACAATATTTAAATTAGGACAAAAATCAATACATGGTACGAATATATTCAAGCTTTCATGAAGCTAAAAGAATGGGAATGACAAAACTGATAAAAATGAAATTCAAACTGTCAGATTTAAAAGATGAAGATAAAACAGTAAAGGTTTGGCCAGCAAAAGGAGATAAATTCAAGTAACATATTGTCCTCCTTTAATGCAAGCCCTTCTCGTATAAAAAAGAGGAGAAGCTATAGTTACAAACCACAATAAAACTAATAAAAGTATTGGATGAAGTGAAATAAATATCTTAACTTTATTACAAAACTTAATATATAATTGAACACTCTTTAAATGTAAAACATTACAACTGTTTCAAGTTTTGTCAATAAATTTTAAAAATGACTGGAAAATCATGTAAAAAGAAAATAAATTGAATGAAAATACTGAAATTAAAAAAAAAATGGAAGTTGCATATTATTTAAATTTCTGTTATTCCCTTTATTGAAGTAGCTGTTGCATGTATCTGGTTTGGCCATTATGAGATCATCATTTATAACATCTGGACTGTCATGTATATTCCCTAAAAACATTAATTCATCAAGGAAATCTGCTTGACAGAACTTTTGGAAACTACAGAATGGAAATAAGAAAGGAATATAAGGTGGGCAATTATTGTGGGATAAAGTGCTTTAAGCTGTAGGGCCGCAGGAAATTCTAGAGAGAATCTCATATATTTTATATAATGTTACAGCTGTTTCTGGGAGACTTATATATAAAACGTGACAATTGAGCCACATTCGATAGATCATTATATGTTTTCTAGGCAGCCAAGGGTGGAATGACATTCTAGAGGATATGTGTTAGCAAAGTATTTGAGATGCGAACAGCACAGTGCATTCAAAGAACTACAAGTAGTATTTTACACCTGGAATATAAATTGGGGCATTTTAATAATAACGTGGAGGAGGATTTTAGTTCACCTAATAATTGTAATCATCTCCACCTTCTGAGCCATACCAAATAAATATAAAATGTAAGGAAACACACTTTCTATGCAAGAGCACAAATCCTTTATCACATCCATCCAATTCATTTGCAATTATTAACCCTCTAAACTAAATAAATGCTCTAGATCTGTGCTGTTCAATATGACAGCTACTAACTACATGTGGCAATTTTAATTTAAGTAAAATTAAAGATTTAGTTCTTAAGTTGCTCTAGGCACAAATGCTCAATAGATCAATAACTACATATACTAGTGCCTGCCATATTGGACAGTTCAGATATTGGAGTATTTCTGTCATCTCAGAACTTTATTGGACAGGGCTGTTCCAGAGCACCACTGTTGGAGAGAACAGAGAAATAGATGGAGGGAGAATTAAAGCCGGAAATCTATTCATGAGTGATATAATGGATGACCTTGCATGACATACTCAAGCCTTGAAGCATTGTCCTCTGGACCATAAGAAGACATTAAAAAAAATAAAGTAAGGAAGCATAATAAAAAGATTTATGCATAACAAAACTCAAATTGAAGCCGTAATTTATTGAACTTGTATATACGAGTATGGTAGCCATTGTGCTAGCGCTGGGACCTAGTCTTTGGCCAGCCCCTATACCCATATTCTTTGTGATGCAGGCATTCAAAGCTACTGTCAAGCCTTTTATAGGAACATATTCTCTTACATCTGTGACATAAAATACTTGATTTCTCTTCAACTATTAGCAGCCAATTTATTCTTCTGTCATCAGAAAAAGTGCTTCTGTTGGAACACTTATCTAACCTGCCTTAAATTACCTTAAGTGTGTTCCTTTGTCCTTTTATAGGGTATTCTCCTTTTAGATCATTCCTTACACTTCACTGTATTTATTATTTCTTAACCCGTTAGAATGTACTACACGAGAGCTTAATCTATATGTAGACTGTTTACCATTTTGTTTGTTCCACATTCTACAATAGTTGATACAAAATAAATGTATGTTTTTAGACATGAATTACATTTAGTCCTAATAAATGGTCACAAAGTAGCTATTATTTTCTCTCTTTTTACATGTAAGGAATCTAAATCTTAAATAGGCTAAGACATTTATTCAGGTTGAGTTACCTAACAGGTTGGACACTAAAATTTTAAACTACATTGATCATATTAAATGCTAGTTATGTTATAAGACTGGATTAGACTATGGGTAAAAACTGACATTGAGAAGCTAATTAAAGACTATTGTAAGAGTCAGAATGTATAACGATAAAAATCTAACTAAGGTGGTGATATAGAAAAAGAGGAGATGGCAAGGTCATAGGAGTATTAAAAAGATCATTTTAACAGAACTTGTTTCATCGTTGGTATAAGGAGATAGTAGTGGAAAGACAGAAGTCAACTATTCTAGAATTCTAGTTTGAGTGACTTCAAAAATAGAGCTAGATTTCATAAATACAGTGCTTATAGGACAAATAAAATGTTGGAGGAAGTTTATTGTAATTTGTATTTGAACAGTCTTTGGTATATTCAGATGGCAAAACTTTGTAACAGGAGAAAAAAAGAGGGGGGAGGAAGAAAAAGAGAAAGAGAAAGGGAGGAGTGTTCAGTATATTTTTGAATGAGAACATTATTAGAAATCGTTGAGTTGTAAGTTCATGTTTTACCAAAAAAAGAAGTTAGTAATATCTCCTAGAGTGTACATTTGAAGTAGGAAGAAAAGATAACTAAAAACAGAGCAGATTACATTAAATATGGGGAAACAGCAACACATCAGTATAAGATAAAACAAAATGAGCTGATACTGAAACTAGAGAATCAGCAGCTGCCATAAACCCAGAAGAGGAAAGAGACAGAATAGAGAATTTCAAGAAAAAGAAATAATCACAAATGACAGAAAAGTTTGAAATATGATAATATCTTTCAAATCAATTTAATTTTGGCTAATGTGTTCACCAGTGACATTTCCAGAACACTTTCAGGGATGTAGCAGTACTAGTACAGTGAGTTGATGATTTTGGTTATGTGCTGTTCACTTTTGTGTATTTTGTAGCCTCAGAATAGGGTTTTGATACATAGTAAGGATATAACACACACACACACACACACACACACACAAGATAAAAAGGGATGAGAAAAGTGAAGAGATAATGCCTAAGGGTAAATTCCTTTTTTTGTAAGAGTATGTATTTTAGATATATTTTGATTCTTTTAAATTTTATATTTCATTTTGATATGCCATTTTTAACAAGCATATTCTGTGTTATTCTCTGACTAATTAAAAATATGTATACAAGCAAAAATTCAGAAAAAACAAAAGAGAAATTAGTTTTATAATGCCTAATTTCAACACAATAAATGCGTACTTCATTTTTCTTTGTTTCCTTTGATTTTCTAAGAAGAAAAAAGGCAAATTAGTTCAATGATAAGATCCACAAATATATGCACAGGTTTTTTGTTTTTTTCTCTCTATTTCTCTTATGCTTGGCTTTCTGCTCCTCTTTGAACTCATGCTACTTATGATTAGAGAAGAGCCCAGCTTTATTCGCTGTCTTCCATTGCCACCATCCACATTTCTAAAAAAAAAAACCAAAAACATATATATATATATATATATATATATATATATATATATATATATATCTCTTTTATTTGGAAGCTCCTGAATGCATAATACTTAAGACTTCCCAAGGCTGCCATCATCTACGAGTTCCTCCACTTCTCCAGGTTTGAGGAGTATCCAAAGGGAAAAGAATATATAGATCTAGATCTAGATATGTCAATGTAAATATAGATATAAACATAGCCATTGATATGGCCTTTTTGGGAGGACTCTCTCGCAAGTTCAAGAATGCTTCCTATCTCTCCCTTAGGCCTCCTGGTTCTTCAACAGAGATGTGAAAAACTGTGTACTAAGCAGGACAGGGCATATGAGTTTGAGACTGTGTTACGTAATGTAGGTTGCATTAGAATTTAGATCTATTTATTTTTATCTGCTGAGAAAAACCACTAAAAACTATTATCATGAGTTATTTAACTATCGTATATTTCATTATTTTTATCATATTACATTATATTATCTGTTAAAAAAAGCCAACTTGATTTTATAAGAGTACTTTGTTGTTATAGAGAAAATCTGATTAACGACCTTAATTAATCAGAACCACAGCTACACTTTTATTATTATTTTGATAATGCAGGAAAGGTGTTCTTTGATCTGATGCAGGAAAGCTTTGACAGTAGCAAACCTGCAGACACCAAGTGTCTTAAGATCAGCAACTTGTCAGTTTCTATTTGATAGTATATGGAGCAGTATCTCAGGCTCTTGCTGATGAAAAGTAAACTGACCAGCAACATTATTTCTTAGATTACTATAATAGAAAGAAAGGATGATACTGTTTTTAGCTTTTCATATTAGTGGTTGAGAGTGACAGAATGGTGAAAAAAATTATTCCGCATACTATTGTTTTGATTACAAAGAAACACGACGCTAAAATTGATGAGGTCATTTATTTTCCTTCTGAACAGAAAACCCATTTTTAAAAATTACTATTTATGTAGCATTGTCAACCAAAAATGTTCTCTGTGCATAAGATTTAGTTTATGATTTATTTGCTTTTCTAAAGAAAAGTATTTTTTCATACGTCTGAACTATTATATGCTTGTGATCATGTTGATTTATACCTATAAGAGAGAATTCATTTATTTATTTAAGAGTTTATGAAAGAGTTTATTCAATGACTGTTTTTTTTTTTGAATGCCTACTACATGACAGGACCTGTAATAGAAATGAAAATATAGTCTATTTTGTCATATATGGAATCTGTGAAATCTTGAAGTTCATGAGCTAATGATGGAGATAAACATAAAACAAAAGACTGTACAGTTACATATAACATTGGATATTACAATAGACATTTAAAGAACAAGAAGGTTGGGTCAGATATGATTGGGTTTTTAAATATCTGTTTGTGAAAACAATAATCAACTGAAACCTATAGGATTGGTTGGAATTAGCTGGGAATAGTTGGCAGAGTGCGTATTTTCTGATAGAGTCAGAAGATGTTATAATCATGATTTAAAAAAAAGAATTTTATCCAAAAGATAAAGAGAAGTCATTATAGGATATTAAGCTTTTGACGAACTTAATGTTGTATATTTTTAAAAGAAAATTCTAGATACAGTACTCTGGAAGAATGGTTTAATACGGTGTTTAGGGGGGAGCAGTAGAGAAAGAGATTAGTTCAAAAATCATTTAATTAACCCAACAATATATACAGCTTAACACCAAAAAAAAAAACACCATAAACAATCCTATCCAAAAATGAGCAAAGGACCCAAACAGACTTTTCTCCCGAGAAGACATGCAGATGACCAGTAGCCATATGAAAAGATGCTCAACTTCACTAACCATCAGGGAAATACAAATTACAACGATAATGAGATATCACTTCACACCTGTCAGAATAGCTAGCATCAATAAATAAACAAATAACAAGTGTTGGCGAAGATATGTAAAAAAGAGAACACTTATACACTTTTGGTGGGATGTAAATTAGTGCAGCCACTGTGGCAAACAGTATAGAGATTCCTCAAAAGAATAAAATAAAAATAGAGCTGCCACACAGTTTAGCAATTCCACTTCTAGATATTTATCTGAAGAAACAAAAACAGTAATTCGAACAGATGTGTGAACTCCTATGTTCATTGCATCATTACTGGTAATGGCCAAGATATGGAAGCAACCTATATGTTCATTAATAGTTGAATGGATAAAGAAGATGTGGTACATCTATACAATGGAGTATTGTTCAGCAATAAAAAAATAATGAAATCTTGCCATTTGTAACAACATGGATGGATTCAGAGGGTATTATGCTAAGTGAAATAAGTCAGGTAGAGAAAGACAAATATCATATTATTTCACTTATATGTGGACTTTAATAAAAAAAAAGTGAAGAAACGAAATAAAACAGAAACAACATAGGTATAGATAACAAGTTGATGGTTGCAAAAGAGGAGGAGCGAGGGGGAATGAGAATTAAAAAAAAAAAAGAGGTAAGAATGAGGACTTGAGTCTGAAGCTATGTCTGTTTCAAAGCTGGGACCCTAGTTACACCAATTCTTCCCATAGGACTGTGGAGAGGGGTTTGTTGGCATCACTGTGTAGAGATATGATTTACCGAGACTCTTGCTTAAGAAAACCGGCAGCAAAAGTCTTTCCAGACACTGCAGACATTGGCTCAACCCTCAACCCCGATGTATCTGGATATTTTCCAGGAGTTCCCTTAAGAATTCCACATGGGAGATCGACAGGAGTGGACTGACAGTTCTCTACTTCATCTGCCTGTAGGAGGGCCAAATGCCCACATAACCAATAGAGTCCAATGCTGACTCGGGTGAAAAATGCATCAACTGTGATAGAAATGAGACCTGCATGGTGTGGACCGTCCAGCAGGCAGGCTGGATAAGCTGGTGGAGCATCCAGTGCTCGCCTTCTTGGGCAGCAACCCCATCTTTGATCCCAAGTTTCTGCATACTTACAGAGATTTTGCCAGCACCCAACAGGTGTTAGGCCTGCTGTTTCAAAGGTATCGATGGATCTTTCCTTATTCTGATGAGGACAGAGGACCTCTGGACCAGCTGAAAAGACTATCTCCTCCATCCTCAGCACCAGGCTGGACCAGTACTCTGAGGATTTTCTCTAGGCCCAGAATTTCCATGCCTGAAGATGCTGTTCTCCTACAAAGATCTCAACATTCTAGGCCCAACTCCAGAGCCAGAGTTAGAGCAGGCTCAAGTCACAGCTTTTGTTCAAGCTCAAGAGCTACAAGGAACCCATATGCCAGCTACAATTCCAGACCCAGAGCATTCTCAGCAACGGCTCTCACTCATGCTCAAGAGCCAGAACAAGCTCCTATACCATCTTTAGCTTCAGTGAAGCTGCATGTTCATGCCATAGATCTCATTCAAGCTCATGAGCTAGAGTAAGCACCTATGCAGGTTCGAATTCCAGACCCAGAAAAGGTTCAAGCAATGGCTCTCATCCAATCTCCAGAGCTGGAATTGTCATGAAAACCTGTTCTAGCACTTGCTCCACAACTCCATCCAGTTCCTTTGATAGCCTCAGTTCCGAAGCGTAAGCCAACCGCAGCAAGAGCCCTACCACCAACTCTTGAACTCCTTAGTGCTTTGGCACCAGCTGTAGCTCCAGAGTGTGATCCTGCGCTGGCTCTAGATCTAGAGAAAATAAGAGACCCAGTTCTCACAACAACCCTGGTGCTGGAGTCAGGTCCTCCCCCAATACACCTAGAGCTGACACCAGGCCAGCAACTCTTACTCGCTCCTGCACTGCCTTCAGTGCCAGATTATGAGCTGCAACTAGTTCCAGCCTCAGCACCAGAGAATTCCTTCCCCTCCATATCACTGCATTTTGTTTGTTTGTTTGTTTGTTTTCTTATATATAGTCATTGGTTTATTCTATCGTATAAATTTAAAATAAAATGTAACTGTTTGACCATTAAAAAAAGAAATAATCCAAACTATAAAATATTATGGAAGTAGAGATGGAAACAAATGAAAGAATCTTATTTACATACTATTTTCATAATGAACAAGATTTGACAATGAGCAGAATGGAGGAAGATAAAGTTGTCAGTATTGACTTTCGGTTTTCAGAATTAAGAAATTAACTAGTTGAATAGTAACATTCTTAACTAAGATGAAGGATACGGGAAATATATTTTTGCAATCAAGATCAGGATACTTTTGAGCATGACTGAAATGTTAGCAAGATAGTAAGTGGGGATCCTCAGTGAGCATTTAGATGTATAGGCCTAGAGCTCAAAGAAGGTCACTGAGCTCTTGAGTATATATTTTTAAGTCATATGGATGACATTTGAAGTCATGGGAATAACGTAAATTACAAAAACTAAAAATATAAAATTGTAAGTGAAGAGAAAACAGGGAAACAAACCTTGATAAATCGCCAAATTAAAAAGACCCCAGAAGGAAGAAGACTTAAAAAAGACGTGTTAGACAGAGAAGTATGAGAGGAACAAAAAATGGGATTTTAGATAGAAGTTCTCTAAGTAGTTTTTCAGGAACAGGGAGGGTCAAACATGTGGACTGTAGTTGAGAGATCAAGGATGATAATACGAATGTCATCCTTTGTGTCTGGGAATGCGTATATCATGATTACAATTAACAAGTTTGTTTAGTTGTAGAGTTGGATCTTTAAACAACATTATCATGGATGCTTTCAACAGCATGCAACACACATAGCGTTATCTCCTTTTGCAGTTGAGAACACTGAGGCAAAGTGTTACTTACTGCCAGCAACCAATATTTAGATGAAATGGCATTTGGAGGCAAGTTTGTTAGACAGAAAAGTTCAGGTTTATAACTACCAGGTAATGCAGTTTTCTATAGTGCCAGAATCTGTCCTGTTATTTACTATACACTTACCTTGGACCCTCATTTTGACCTCTGTCTAAATGACTTTGAAAATATCATTCCAGATTCCTTTGAGCCTTTGTACATTCCACTTATTTTGAAAGATGTGCCCTCTCTTCTCTTCTCTTGACTATTATTAAAAATTCAACTAAAGTACCATCTCTCTTGAAATTGCTTATTGCACCTTCCTTTTTTCCTATATAGTGATTAAAGTATCTTCCTTCCCTCTATCCTCACAGAGCACCAGATATGCATCACTATGATTATAGTCATCAATATGTAATATCTTGTTCATTTACCAGTCTTCCGTACCAGAGTATATCTTTTTGTGGTCAGGAATTGTATTTTATTCACTTCATATTTTCACTGTCTTTTGCACTACCTAGCATAAAGTGGGAATCAATAAATGAATATATGAATCATGCCCTCAAAATGTACTTTTAGAATTTTTAGTATGCATTCAATTCATTGTCTCACTTTTCTATATTCATTTGCATATCCTCATACCAAGTAGAATTAAAACCTTTAATATAACCTGATTTTCTTAATTACTTAAAGTATGAGGAGAAGGAGGATACTTAGAAGGCAAAATTGAATATGGATAAATATATGTGGCATTGTATTGACATTATTCATATTAGTATTCCAGGGGAAATTTTAAGAATATAATGATATTTGTGGTCCTGTTACCTTCTTTATGTTGAGAAATAGGGAAGAAGAAAAATATAATCGTTTCCTCTGTTGACCAGAAGACACATTTTTTTTTTCTTTTCTTCTTTATTTTTTATTTTTTTTTGAGAGGGGGGAGTTTTACTATTTAAAAGCAAGAAAAAATGGCAAATAAAAGTATATTAACTTTATAGTTTTAAATCTATAGACACAAAAGCTATTCATTAATAATTGTTTTGACTCCACTATATGGTTTACATAAACTTATTAGAATGGTAATTTAATAATGGCTTTTCTCATGCCTTCCCCCACTGCATCCCTCCCTTGGAGTTTTATTAATTTTTTTAGAATCATTTAAAAATATGAATCTAAAAAAAATCACCCAGTTCAGATAAAGAATAGGCTAGTTTAGTGTAACAGCTTGTTTCTCTTGTTTATTGTTTTGCACAATGTATTTATTTATTCATTGTCACATGAGACCAGTGATGCTTTGTTATCGCTTTATATATGCCCATATTTCATCTCACTAATAAAAATAGTTGTACTTTTTGGCAAAAATGCGATTTACTTAGTTTTTAAATATATCAACATATGCAATCTTGAAGTCTATATTAAGGATGACATACAATTCTGAAAATTTATGTTCAGGAATTTTTGTGCCATATAAAAAATTGATCTAATATGCATTGACTCAGGAAGTCTGAGTTTTGGTCCCAATTCTAATGCCAACATGCTAATACTTTCAGGATAAATCACATAATTTTCAGTTTCCTTTCTCTTTTTTATAATAATGGATTTTTTTCCTTTTTAAAATATCTTCAAATGCACTATAGTGTTCCCAGATATTGCAGTATAAAGCAATTCCATTGGCTTGCTATTTTATAGTGTTGTATTTTTCCTTACCTATATGCATATTTAGGATTTCCAATTAAAGACAACTTAATGTTAATGCATCTGGGCTTGGGAAGGAAAATCAGGTTTAGTTAATTTCTATTTTATGTTTTTCTTCTCTGTCAAGTATTAAGCATATGATGAATGACCTATCTTGCACCAAAGTTGCATCCATAAGGAAGTTAGAAAAGTGATTTTACTTTAGATATACTTTTATGTGCCATGTTTTTATATCTATATTCAGGTAGCTAGACTTCTTATAATAAAAACTAAGTGACTTAAATGCACAATTCTGTAGACCTGCTATAAGCATACAGGTGAAATTATAAAATTAAATGTCAAAGTTACTCAGAAAAAGATTATTGTTGTCTTAAAATAGGATCTATATATATATAGATAGATAGATTATATATATTATATATACATATATGTTATATATATATATATAATTTTTTTAAGTCAATTAGGTTCTCACCTCTGTCATATTACAGAATAGAATGCTGGTGTTCTCTATGTCTTAGAACTCATACTTTGCAGGCGGTCTGTAGTCACATTTCTTAGTCCTAATAAGGCACAGAGACAATTATGAAGCAAGAAGCTCAAATAACTACTACAAAAGATAAAAGAGCAGACATGGAAAAAATAGATGAAATTAGGTCTGACTGACGGCATTAAGTTTACTTGAATACAATAGAAGCTGTGTGTGTGTGTGTGTGTGTGTGTGTGTGTGTGTGTGTGTGTGTAATTTGGGAGGCTCTGGCTGAAGGCATGACTATAACGTGGAAGCATATTCTTACATGGAATTCTGTCCAGTATCTGACATAAAGTCTATGTAAAATAAAATTATTCAAGAAGGGAAAATGTACCCCCTTCATCTGAGTGCATAATTAGACTTCCACAAAATGATTTATAACAGAATTTAAAGGAATTAAACTAGCAACTCATTAGACACACACGTGTGTGTGTGTGTGTGTGTGTGTAATTTGTTAATTTATTATATTTTTATTTATTTTTGGTAATTTGTACTGTGATTCTTATAATATTTAATGAATTGTTGTTTAAAATATATTTGGTCATATGAATTGCTGACAGCCATACATGTTGCTACCTAGAAAACAATAATTGTAAATAAATACGCTAAAAGAGGTTAAGAAATTCAGTGAGTGATAAAAAGCCTGATGCCATCAAAAATACATGTGTTGAATACCCACAAATTTACAAGACACTCTGCTTTCTTCTAGAAAGGTGCAGAATTTATTTTTTCTTTTTTTGTCCTTCCATCACCATATATTTGACCCCACTTACCCTCTTCTACGACACCCCTCTCCTCTTATTCTCTGGTAACCACTAAACTATTGTCTGTTTGAATTTCTTTTACTCTTGATTAAACTGGCAATATTTTTCCTCTGGTTGTGAAAGAAATTATAATAATAGTAATAAAGCACATTTAAGCCTAATTCTTCTTTCTGAGTTGAGAAAGATAAACACGTGAAAGCAACATTTAACCACTTACAATTACACAAGTAATGTATGTTTATTGTAGAAAAATATGAGAAGAAAAATACTTTAATTATAATTTTAGTAGGCATAGAGACAAACTATTAAGAGGTAGTAAATGTCTTTAAGACATGAATAAATATGCCCTTGGACTGAGTGTTACACTGTTGACTCTTCTGGTTCTCAGATCTTCGGTTTTGGATTAGAATTATACCACCAACTATGCTACTTCTCCAGATTACAGATAGTGATCACAGAACTTCTCAGTCTCCATAATCATGTGAGTCAATTCCTCCTAATAAATTTCTCTATCTTTCTCTGCATCTTTCCCTCCCTCTCTTCCTTCCTCTCCTACTGTTTTTCTTTTTTCTCTAGAGAACCATAACTAATACATCTTGCAATGCAAAATATCTACTTCCATAAAATAATTTCATAGATTTATCATAATTTTATTCTATACATTCTATTTTCTGTATATATATTTATATATATAGATAGAATGTGTATATATATGTGCATATATATATTCTCCTTGAAGCTATATTTTATTTTGTTTTATTCTACCTTTTTGAAAATAGCAAATGTTCATAATACCTTACTTATGATCAGTTCTTAACAGTGGATTTTTTGGTAAATACTACCAAATTATTCTCCACAATTACAATAGCACTGTAAAAGAAAATGTATCGTTACACAAAACCTGTTTCTATGTTGCAATTCTAATATTCTCTTACATTGGATTTTTTTATTGTTTTTCTGTCAAAATTAGAATTATTCCTGAGCTCACCATGAAACTTGGAAAAATAATCACTTGGTTTGACTTTCCATTAAATTTTGAATATCCAAAATGTGGATTTCTTACACCATTTTTCTGACATTATTTGAGATTCTTTTTTGTAACACACAAGGGCCATATCTCAGTGCTCATTGATGTGTTTGGGCTCCTACTCTTTGTCAGTGTTACCCTTCCAAACTCCATGTGCCCAACGTTTTGAAAGGACAAAACACAGAATATTAGAGTTTGGAGTAAGGAAAGATTTATTGATCGAGAAGGCATCAACAGAGAGCATGGGAGACGAATGCAGAATCATTAGAGCCGAATTCCTGTAATGATTAACATGTCTATGTATATGCAAGACTGAAGGCCATGGGAAAAAAACACAGGTTTGAACAAGATGGAGTTAGAGAGGCTAAACATTTCCCTCTGTTGCACCAAGAACTGACCTGAGGCTGACTAATGGGTGGTACCTGGATCCTTGTGTTTTCCATTTACTGGGCTTGAATCATACAAGTGGAGACATTCAGCAAAATTTCTGGCTGAATGCATTAATTACTATAGGAAAGATGGCCTCTGCTCAAAAAGAACTCTGACATTTTAAGAAAAATTAGAATGAGAAGAGTGAATTGTTTATTACAAAAGTCAAAGCAACATGAAGTGGAATACCAACAAAACATATGCTATCATTATAAAGAGGATTGATGCAGAGTCTGTATCAGTATGAAATAGTAAAAATCAATTGATTCACAATCACACAACCCCACACACACACAGAGCAGGTGAAATATGCTTTATGCAACTGATTTAAAATAAAATGCAGAGTCCATATCCTTAAAGAAATATTCAATCTCCCCATGTCATTGGCTCACTGCTTATGCAACACTCCTTGGAAGAGAAGGACTTTAGACAGGTTTGATTAGAGAGTAGAGGCTGGGCGGGATAGAAGCTAATAAATTGCGTTATCAAAGTCATCATTACTATGCAGTTTTACTGTATTCAGAAAAAAATAGATGGTCAATATGAACATTTTACACAATATGTCTTAATTTTCCTAAAGTATTTGTAATATGAATAAGAGACAGATGTCGGAATGACTATCTGAAAAGAAACATGAAAGTAAAAGCTTTATTATTTATTTTAAATTTAGGTTGTAACAGTTTACAAATTAAAACCAAAAAGAAACGTACTTGTAGTACGTATATGTTTGCATTAGATTCCTAGGTGATTTTTAACTTTATTAAGCTTTTTATGGTTAACAATCCCAGAAAGAAATGCTACTTATTCAAATTTGCTTCTGAATAATTTCTGGTACAGAAAAGACTGTGGTGAATTATTTGAAGATATCTATTTAATAGATGAATTTCTAAAATTACTGTCATATATTTGAAGGATAAATAAATTTTACTTTTATAAATAAAATTATTCTAAGTAATTTCAAAGGCCAGAGAGTTAAACTTACTTATTGTAAATACCTAGGCATATATAGATATATATACACATTTCTAATTTAAATAAGCAAAACATGAATAAGACACAAAAAACATTTTATATAATTCTTCCTAGGTTTAAAGAACTGTCCTTAAGTAGTCTAGAATTAGATAAACCTTTGAACTTTCTCAATATTTAAATTAGATTACACATTTATTGTATACAAAATACATGATATTGTAATAAACTTAAATGAATAAGAGTAAGCTAATTTAGTTGCCATACAATTACCTTAACAAGGAAAACATAAAATGTGCTTTATTGCTCTAATTAATGCATTGAGCTTGCAAAGAATTTGAATATTTAACCAGTGTTTTACAAAATAACTGTAATGAGTCAATCAGATATCAGTTAATTGCCAAAATTAGTATGTTAATAAGTGTTTATTTTACAATAATGGTCGTTATTTGGGAGATGGCTAATTAAATATTTTAAGCATCCCCCCCCCGAAGGATGGGAAGGACAACTATATTGATGTCCTTACTTTTTAGGAAATGTATATGGTAACAAAATGGACATACTTTATAAAATAAAACTCAATCACTTAGAATTAAATTAATCTTCAACCCCTTTAACTTATTAAGTTTACTTAAATATATGTCATGTGGTAATAGAATATATCTGTATTTATTGTTTTTTAAGGTAGGATAATTTTATTAGCTCAGCTTTATAATGTTTAGCAACACTTCAAAAAGTGTAGTTAAGTTCAAAAGAGGTATTTTCTCTCCTTGCTTTGATCCAACTTGAATAAATTGTCCTATGGTGCTGATCAGTTATTCCAATTAATCTTAACATCTATGTTATCACACATTGTTTTTATCAGTAATTACTCACTACTAATCACTGTGGGGATAGATTAGATAGATAAATAGACAGATATGAGGAAACAGAGATAATGAGGAAACATAGTAGATACATATATAGAAAAAAAATGTATACACATTTTAAGAAAGGAAAAAACTGTATCAAAATTGTAATACTCAACATATACCGATAACAAAAGATGAATACAAGTCACATTTGACTCTGCAATTAGAAGAGGTGCTCAAAATGATTACCACTAGCGTAAATTTAATGCAGATTTTTTCCTTTCTTAAAATGTGTACACTTTTTTTGGCAGCCTCTGTATATATAATTACTTATCTAAAATACATGAAAAAGTTTTAAAGTTTTCACAAATATCAAAAAATTATCAATCTTGGCTCATTTTGTTTTCCTGAACTCTTTTTCCAAATGCTTTTGAACTTGTCTTTGTGACTCACAGCTCTCTTCCCTTTTCCTAATCCCTCTTTTCAATAAAGCTTCCTTGTCCTTCAGTCTTTTCTAGATTCCACAGGCCTATTACTTCATGGCGACTCTTTTACTTTGTCAAGAAGTCCTAAGTACTATGTAGAGCAAGAAAAAAAAAAAAAAACAAAACAAATGAATATCCTATAACCACCATCAACAACAATATAACTCAGGTCTACAGTTGTGGACCATTCCAGAAATTCAATTGTTTTCAGGTACCGGGACTAGATGGATCTCTAGTAAACTTATGTTACTGCGTGTTTTTTTTTTAATTGAAGAGAATAGAAGTTGGAAATTATAATTATTATATTAGCATATTTTTAAAAGAAAGGTAGAAGGAGAAAATCCACCCATATCGAGGTTCTAATGTGTTCCACTATGTTCCAGTATTTTACATATTTTTCTTCAGTTTCATATAAGTTCCAGAAACTGTTGAGCTCCTAGATCCATATTTGGATCTATTGAATTTACCCTCTTTTTACCTTTCAAAGTCCTCAATCTTCCATTTTTGCATTCGTCTAGAGATTTTTTAATATAATCAGTGAGAAAGAGACTGTGTACAGCTTATGCCATTTTGATTAGCATTGGAAGTCTAATAATGTGTTTTTGAGATTACCAGTGTCATTGGTGGTTTTAAGACATCCAAGATTGTTAACTGTGGCAAAGGTAGCTAGTTCACTAATGGGACAGTCAGTTTGATTTTTGTGAAAATTCTTAGAAGCTCAGCTAACATCTTTTTCTCCCAAACCTTTTAATAATTGAATAAATATGTAATGGTTTTACTAAATTTTCTTCTTTCCCAAATTTCCAGAGTAATCCCTGGAAGTCAATTAAGATTTTTACAAGTTCTATCTGCTTAAAAAAGCATGAGTTGAACTTCTGTTGCTTGCATAAAAGAACCCAGAGTAATAGTATCTCAGTAGAATAAACAGGAGATACCTGGTCAACCAAATCTTAATACTTGTAATTTTCTGTTCCCCTTTATTGAGCTAGTTAACTTCAGTTTTGTTATTAGTAAAATGGTATGCATTAACCATAGCACAATGATGAAGCTAACATGATAAAGTCCTTGCTGTTGTCATGTGACTTATTATATAGATTGCAACCTAATTGATTTATTCAGAAATACTATCAAAATAGCCAATATGAGCATATGTAGAGAGTACAGTTATTACTTACCAAAACAACAAAATCAGTGTAACATTATTTTAGAAGATACAATGAGTGGGTCTGTAAATACATAGTGAGTTTTGCCATTAAATATTCTTTGATTGCCTATGTCATAGCCTACTATTTCTGAGCTTAGTATTACATAAATATTCAGAGAAAAAACTTGAAAGAAAGGAACTTCAAGTTATTTCAAGAAATTACTTCAAAGTAATTTCCTTTTGATTTTGGTCAAATATATAAGTTGTCAAATGAGACAACTATATTAGTAAATCAATCTTTGTATTCATTTTTTTTAAGAAATAAGGATTTATAAGTTTAAGAAATATTAAATCGTAGTCATTATGTATTGTTATTATTGTTGTTATTTGGCCACTTAGCTTTTCACATGTCACAATAATAGTAAAGTGATGATGATAATGACAGTGGTGATAATAGGAAACATTTATTGGGGTAATGAAAGTTATGTTTAAAACTCTTCACACAGTTTTTGGCATATAGTAGACACTCAGTATCTACTAGGCCTAGTTTTGTTTTTTTTTAATCACCTTTATGTTATTATAATAGTTATTATTAGTATTGCTTGATGATTAAGCAATTATTTTTTCATAATGAATTATTAGGTTGGTGCAAAAGTAATTGCGGTTTGAAAGGTTAAAAATAACTGCAAAAACCACAATTATTTTTGCACCAACATAATAAATAGTCTGCCTGTTACATAATCTTCCTATTATTTCATATAGTAAGCATTTAGTTTTTCTACGACTTTTTAAAATGTAATATAATATTTTTAATAAACCTTAATGAATTACATTACTTTAAGTGTCAAAATATTTATGATTGGGTTAAAAACGTTTACATTTTAAAACTTTGTGAATAAACATCTTATCTAGATCAGAAATTACCTTTTAAAATGGCTAGTTAATTGACTTTTGTCTTTCTACAGATCAATAACACTGATGAGCTTTTGGAGAAAAAGAAGAAAACTGTCAAGCATACCTTTGAAATCCCTTAAACAATACTTAAAAAAATAATAATTTGTTTTGGTAGAAAGGCAAAGCCCCAGTAAAACTTTATAATTAAGACAATAAGTGATTTACTAGTTTCCCAATCCTTTAACAGTCATATTATACCCTTCTCCCTTCCTAAAGCCTAGGAAATTGACCTATGAAATTGACAGTTTGGTATGCTGAAATTTGTGTATCATCAGACTACTATTACCTAGTAACCTTCAGTAAGGTGAAGGGTTTTTTTTTTTTTTTTTTTTTTTGCATATCCAGGGGTTATACTGTTAGCAGGACTTTTAAAATATTTTTTTTCAGTTCTTTATCTTCTAAAGAAAAACACACTTTTCTAAAAAATGATTCATCAGATCTATTTGTCAAACTCTATTTAGATAATTTTTCTGTTCACAGATAATTGACCCAAAAACTGAAGTCATTATGTTTATTGGAGTCCATTAGATTCCAGACATGCATGGTAATCGCTCAATTGAGCTCTCCAAGTGAAGGCACAAATGGTCAGTCTACTTGTGAAGATCAAGTGCATGGTGAGTTGAAGCAAATACATCAAGTGAACATATCAAAAATAATGTGCAGCCCTTCACATGTAAAGATGAAGTATTGAGTGATCTTCCATAATATGCTGATTTTTCAGTCCTACCTCTATAGTCTCATAGCATCCTTCTTATATTTAATAGCAAGGTTTTTGAACCTACCAGCTGAATTAAACATTCAGTACTTTGTTAGAAATAAAGGAGAGTATTTACCTCCTAGAGTTATTTTATTCATGACTCTAGCCAGAGCTGAGGATATATTTATAGTATCATGAAAAGACATAATGCGTATGAAAATGTATAGAGAGATAAGGTTTGTGTATCTATTCTGGGTGTTTCAAGAGAACATTTTAAGGGTCTCCTGTTTAGAGATAAACCCAATTTTCTCTAAGCCCTGACAGTCTGAGGATATGTGGATGGGTACAATTTACATTAAGTCACAACGGTACTTTTTCTGGTTCTGCTTTTACTCACCAAATTATGAGACCTCCTTTTCCCTTCAAAGACTTTTTTGACTACTAACAGGAATTTCCTAGGACATATCATCTGCTGTTCTGCTTAATGTGTTCTATCCCATATTAACAAACTTGTAACCAAATTATCTCTCTTAGGACATTATCTATAGGTTTTCAGATTACTAATATAATATCTTTTGTCCTGCTGCTATATAATGTACTGTGATAATGCCCTTAGACTTCCTTTCTCTTGTTTTTTTTTTCAATTTATGATTTTCCCCCAGCTTTACTGAGGTATAATTTTAAAATAATACTGTATTTATTTATAGTGTACAAAATGATGATTTCATATACTTATGCATTGTGAAATGATTATCACAATCAACTTATTTATCACTTCCATAATTTTCTTTTTTCAGCTTTATTGAGGTGTAATTGACAAATAAAAATCGAAGATATTTAAAATGTATAACGTAATGATTTAAGTATACATTGTGGAAGGATTCCCACTATTGAGTTAATTAATGCATCCATTACCTCACAGAGTTACCGTGTGTGTGTGTGTGTGTGTGTGTGTGTGTGTGTGTATTTGTGTAGAATGCTTAGGATCCACTATCTTAGCAATTTTCAAATATGCAACCAGTATTACTAACTACTGTATAATCATCATGCTGTACATTTGATCTCCCAAACTTAATCATCTTGTAACTGAAAGTTTGCATTCTTTGACCAACATCTATTAATTTCCCACATCTCCCAGCCTCTGACAATGACCGTTGTATGATATCGCTCATCTGTGGTATCTAGAAAATAAAACAAAACAACAACAAAAAAAAAACATGGAAACTGAGAATAAAGTAATGGTTGCCCTTGGACTTTCCATATTGCAATATATTTGATGGTCTTCTAAAGAATAGGATCATTTCTTTATATCTTATAAGCTATTGTATCCCCAGTGCCAAATATTATATTTGAACAGTATGTATGTTTCAATAAAATTGTACTGAGTCAATATTTATTGTATACCTTTAGTTTAGTCAACAGTAGAAGGGAATATATGTCTTACTCCACTTGTGCTGTATTTAGGCACCTGAATTCAAACTGTCCTATTACATTCTCTGCTAATTTCAAATCCCGAAGATCTTCACTACTTTATTTATTTAATTTTCTTTTTCTAGACTCCCATTCTAAGGCCTTTGGTATAAATACCATTGTCTCTTGTTTGACCTGAAACATTCTTTCCACGAGGATAGGAGGAAAGAATTATTTCTAAAAATTACACTGTAATGTAGATTCTAAATCTTGTACATTTCCAGAGAGAGCACACCATTTCCTTCACAGAGATAGGATAGAGTTTGAAGCAGCCAGTAATTATAAAGTGAAAACTGATCTATGGTTAAAATTTTATTAAGATTCCTGGACTCCAGTACATTAAAGGTCATGAGTGCCAAAAGGTCTACTGCATTTTAGTTTTGGGTTGTTAAAGGAAAAATATTAAAGGTAGGTCTTTATGATATAATTATTTAGTATTAGTGCTATTCCATAAAATATTAATTTTTAAAAAATGACTTAGAAAATGGTGGGTTATACTGCGTAATAGGGTAGACTTAAATTGAAATGTTACTTACCACAATTTTCCTGTGTATAGATGGGGATAGGAGTGGATAGTGGCTGACGAATCAAAAAATATAAGGTCTTTATATTGCCCTTAAAATTGTACATATATACAATTGATGCATATATAGGCATTGTGAAGATGAGGAGAAGCAATAGTTCTTTCTCATTTTCTGATTCCACTTTTTTCCTAATAAAAGCTACCTCATTTTTCCTTTTCAAAAATTTTTTCCTTTATTTAACCATTTCAGAATATTAGTGTTTAGCAACCTCAATGCCAGCCTATAAGGCTTATTTTGTTGTAGCTGATCTTCATTATGGATAGAACAATTTTAAATGTTCAACATACATCAAAAAATTGCATGTCAACGATTGTTGCTGTCCAAAATATCTCATCTTTTATCCCATTAAGCAACTTTAGACTGGCTCCTCGATTCTGTTTGTAAAATCCCATTAGTGTTTTTCAAGTCCCTTATTGGATATTTTCTGTTCTAAACCTAGAATTAGCTATTCTTTTCAGTGGAAAATTGTACTTACAGTCCTTGCGCCTCTAGGGATTCTCATTTCTCTTGTGTTGTTATAGCTTCTAAGATTTCTCAGTGGACAGAGTTAAGAGTTGCATAACTTCTATAAAGAAGAAATAAGCCATATGTTCATATTGCTATAGCAATTCAAATTTGAGACTACTGGATTTATTAACTTCTTAGATTTTATACTTCAGTCTCTTTTCTTGTATACTGAAAAACCTTGTTTCCTAATGGCTTGAACATAATTACTTATTTACTTTATCTTGTTATATACATATGTAATACTTTCATATTATAATGCAATATTACCTATAGCAATAAGATTAATAAATTTAACTTAAGATTATTTTTGGTTTTGTCCTTTGGTTATGTCCAAATGGAGAGGTCCAGTCTTGAGCTATGGACATACCCTGTCAATCCTGCCATCTTATTCATAATACTAGAATGTACCTTGCTTCCAAATACCTTTCTTATAGAAAATATCCATTTCACTATATAATTTTTCAAGTCCATGATTTTGGCTGAATATTTAGGAATCTTTTTGTTTTATTAGATCTCTGAACAAAAAAAAAGACAGTAAATATCAATGAATTACATTGAAAATAATATGGTAGCACTTCAGAGCTATGTATAATATTCTCTGAAAAGCATGTTGAGTGTCAACAACCAACGTTATCCCAATAAATTTAATAAAAAATAAAAAATAATAATTTAAGTAATTAAAAAAAGAAAAAAAGGAAAGGTCACAATAAATATCAGAGATTCCGGAAAAAGAAGATGATCTCTGAGATGTTACTAACACTAAGACAACTCAGAGTCACACTCACGGATATTTGTTGGCTGAACCATATTTAAACACAATAATATTGACAAAATATATTGAATAAATGCAATTATAATATAATAGATTTTTTATAAAGGAGCACATTGCAAAACTATAGTATACATGCTTAATATACCAATTACCACAGTTTATACTATCATAATAAACAGTGAACAGGAAGTTACATAGACAGTATTTGATAATAAAGTGAGTAATACAAAAAGAACATCTAATTATTTGATAGAAAAACTTGTGAAATAACTAGTAAAATGGACAAAGAATGCGAGTGATAGCCACATCGCTTTCTTTATTTGTTGCTCCCACTGAAGGTAATGACCTTGCTTGAGAACCTGATGATGGAGGTCTTGAGGAATAATTATGAGTTAGCAAAAAATTGATATTAAAATCAAGCTTAGCACGGTTCCACAGATTTAAGAGTTGTGCCATGCTCCACTACATCCAAATGACAACGTAGTGGACTTTGAAGCAATTGTATATACTATCTCATTTATGAAACCTTATTGATGAATGAGACCATATCAATAAATATTTTCTATGTAAATGATATGTTTGTTTTGGAAGCACTCTCTATTCTGTGTATTTATCTCACAGGAAAAGAAATGCCTGGTCTCAAAGAATTCAAGGACAAACTGATTTTTATGTTCAGGGTTAATTGTAAGATTTACAGTTAAAAATCTTATTAATGCAATTTTACAGAAATCTCCGGGCAGTCAAATAAATGATCAAAGAAAAATTGCCTATTATCTGGAGGTTGAATTACAAAGTCTGGGTGAAGACAAAGGTTGTTCTAGTCTGTGTAAAATATTTTTTCCCTTCATACTGTATTACACAGCAAAACAGGTATTGTAAAGCAGGCCCTGTGTGACAATGACAATGCTCTTAAATATATGGCCAATATTGTTCAGCACAGTTACAAATTTCAAAAATTTTGCTCTTCTGATTGTTATTACAATCCATAGAACATAGGGTTATAATAACTTTCAAGGCATGTCTGCTTATTGTTTATGCATTATCTTCCAGTATGTGTGTTCCCACCAAGAAGCTTCACTAGAAGTTTTTCGAAGAGCCTTGCCTTGTAAACGAATCCCTAGAGTTCATTGTAAAAGCTCAGCAAAGATTTTCTTCACATATCGTATAATGGATTCTGAATACATGAAATTATCTCTGTAGACTGTCCTCATTTCCAAGACTTTAAAAAGATTGTAAACCCAGGCGGGGGAGAGGTTGTTCCTGGAAAAAAACTGGGTTTGAAGAAGTTAATGAATAAGATGTAGACAAGCTTGAAAGCTTATCTCTAAGAAACTAACAACTACTGAATGTGTCCAGTCAGAACATGATGAAAACAAAGCCAGTAAGGAGAAGCCAAACAAAACACCAATAGCTTCAAAGAATTTATAAATCTTAATCTATGGTTCTGCTGCATTGGATATGGCTGTGAGGCCTGAAGTAGATGCCAATAATGACTAGTGTTTCTGGCTTAAGTAATCAGACTGGTGATGAGGCAGTCACTCAGTTAGAACTGGAGGCAGTCACTGAGTTAGAACTGAAGGATGTGAGCATTGACATAAATATGATTATTAGCCATATTGAATTACATATTTCTTCAGATCATCTACATACTGTATTTGGCTGTATAGTGTTAAAGCTCCAGAAGAGGTCAGATATAGAACTAAAGTAATATCAACAAAACATTTTATTGATTAACATCCAAAAAAATAAAATGATAGGAAAGATTGAGATTGTCTAGGGAATTTTTAAAGAATGAGAAAAAAGATCCATAGGACAATATATGCATCGATATTTAGCGCTCAGATAAAAAAGTAAACCCTCAAGAAAATGAGGAAGGATGAGATAAGATTGAAGAAGAAAACAAACAAAATAAGACTGAAGAGGGAATGTCATGGAAGCTGCTGTGAACTAAACATTTTTGTCCCCATGTAATTTTACGTTGAAATCCTAATTCACAATGTGATGTTTTTAGGTGGTAAGGCCTTTAGTAGGTAATTAGATCATGAGAGAGGAGTCCACATGAATGAGATTAATGACTTTTACTAAATAGAGGTCCCAAGGTGCTCTCTAATACGTGAGTAGAGAAAGAGAAGATGGCCATCAGCAAAACAGGAAATGGGCACCCTTCAGACACCCAGTCTTCTCGCACCTTGATCTTGGACTTAAGTTCATAACTATAAGAAATAAATTTCTGTTGTTTATAAGCCACTCAGTCCACAGTATTCCATTATAGCAGTCCAAAAGACTGACACAAAAGCCCCCCCAAAATGTGGACCAATAAATGATCTCAAGTGATGCTATGAAGGTAGGTAAAAGGACTGAAAAGGAGCATCCAGTTTATTGGAATGTAACCTTAGTGAAGGCATTTTCAATAGAATGAAAAAACAAACAAACATGATTTTCATAGTGTTTACAATCTTCCCAGGTTTATCATCCATTAATTCTTTTTTAAAAATGTTCATTCCTAAGGGAATGATACAAATCAAGATACCTCTATAAAGATATAATGAACACGCATTGCCATTTATCATTGCAGTTATGCATGAGTGATAAATGGCTTGCCCTTCTTTTTTCTTTGCCTGTCAAATATCTACTTGTTTTGCAAAACATAGCTCAAATGTTGTTTTTAACATGATACATTCCTTATATCCACAGTTAAAAGTGATTTTATATTTTTCTGAATAAACTGTGATCATTAATTCTCCTTAATCAAGATGTAAAATATATTTGCTATCTAGTATTTTTCCTTTTCCCCCAAATTAAAAAGTTATAGAAAATCTTTTATAATTATTATTCTATAGTCTTTGATTACTCTAGAGTGCTTTTCACTGTTTAGAATAAAAGACAAGGTGTTTGTTGATTGCAAATGACTATAACCTTTTAATACTACTCTCATTAACACAAAGTTAAGGAAAAACATTTGATTTGATATTGTGGCATCTTCTTGATCATTATTTTACTTTTCATAACTTAAAAATATTGGACATTAGTTTCTTTTTAACCAATAAAAAATGTAATAATTGATAGAAGATATGCAATTTTGAGGTTGTAATCTTATAAAAAAGATAGTTCTATGGAATTGTAAACAAAATATAAACACCAAAACCCTAATGTATTAGATGATTCACATTATAGAAACAAAACCAATCCATATTCAACTATCCATATTAAAGCAATTAATTAAACAAATTTAATAAAACTAATCCATATTAAACCAATCCATATTAAACATTCCAACTCTTCATATTGGTTGGCCGATACATCTCGTGGAAGGACAATGTCTATAGTAAAAAGAGGAATGAGAAATAGGACAATACATATGATATATGCTCCAAATGCCACAACAAAGCTTCCAATTCCTCGAGAAAATTGAGCTTTCATTTCACTTTTAAAAGCATTTTAAATAATAAAATAATATTTCATTAAATAATATTTCCTCTTTTAATAATGAAATGATATAATAGTGAACAGATTTATATGTATGCATGTTTAACTGTGATATAATACTAACTATATCATGCATACATATATATGTGTCTTACATATATGTGTTCCATATATATAAATATGTATGTTCCATATATAAATACACACACACACAAACACACACACACACATATGGAATGGATTAATCCATTTTGCATTACTTTCTATGGGGAAACTATGCCTCAGTTTTTGAATGTTTCAGAACTCAAACAGTCTTCCAGAATGGATTATGTTCGAAAACCAAACATAATTCTGTTTTCGAACACATATATGTATACTAGACCAGTAAAAACTGAAGCTTAATATGAAATGTACTTTTTCTTCCACATTTTCACATAGTACATGTTAGTAATTATGTTTGATTTAGAATCTGCACTAGGACATACACCATGTTTAAAACAATTTTTAAAGGGATAATCCACTCTTGATAGTTGAGTAAAATCAAATAAATTTCAAATTTTTGATAACTTTTGATTTCAAATTGACAAGCTCAAGTCTTTTTAATAACCTAATTCCTTTATTTTGTCTTAATAATTATGTAATTTCTGTATGTTGATGTCTAATCTAGTTTTGAATATTGACTTTCAATGTTAAGCAAACACCAACATGCATAAATTGAATATGGTGACTCTTCTAGAAGATACAAGTATGAACTTTTTTGAGCAATGTAAAATCTTAAAAATTGGCTAAACTCTCTCCTTTTCCAGATGAGTTAATTTATGTCCAGGTTTAATTTAATTCTCCAAGACTAAATAGCTTGGAGAATGGTATAGCTTGGTGTAGAATTAAAGTCTCTGGGCTCTGAGTTCATGGTTCTTCTAATGACATTGTTTTATTGGGAATAGTTTAAAATAAACATATCTAGCATTACAAGAAAAAAAATCGTAGGTATGGAATTTACTGGCTCAAAATTAATACTTCAGCTACTTGATTTTGGTAGCTTGTGGTTCATTATGTAGTGTTATGTATAGTATTAATATATTTACACATTATATATAGTATATTTGATCAACTTTGTACACTTCGTATATTAAAGTTCCATGTTACTTTGTATCCTAAAAAAAATATCAGTTTCACCTAATTTTAAGTATTAATACTGCAACATTTAAATGATCTAAACTATATGCATTATTTTAGACTCACAAGTTCAAGTAAATGGATAAATAAATAGTAAAATAAAATTTATTTGAACAACAAATTTTGGAAAGATTTTCTCAATGTTTCTTGAGCTTTGATTAGAGTTTTCTCTTTTGTTTTGTTAAGTAATTGTTCCTTACAACACTCTACCACTTGCCAAATTAAGATTGCTATTCTATGAACAAATGCTAGACCATATTATTTCTGCTTGTGAAATAGAAAAGGAGATGTGTGTATATATGTTTGGAATGTATTATCAGTATTTTCAGTTTATCTTTAAAGAATAATTTTGCGCTTCATATTATTTTCTACATAGTCTCTAAGTGAAGTATGACAAAATATATTTATCATCTATATCTATTGGTAAATTTTTTACAATAGAATATTTAGTGAATCTTCTTTCAAGTTCTATGTACAACATACCTAAAACAATATTGAAACAATGCTGGTTATACATCTGCTAGACGAATATGTGACTATAGTACCTGATTCATTTCTAGAAGTTTTTAAATTAAATTTAAAAAAAAAATTAGTATGGACTAAGTGTTGAAGAAAAAAAATATTTACAGATGTCCCATGGTGGGGGTGCGGGGGGCGGGCAGGGGAAGTAAAACTAAAAAAAAAAAAAAAAAAAAAGTAACAATATAAATCAAGAATAATGCTTAGGGAATTGAACTCTGATGATTTTCCAAAATTAAACATTTGATCACGAGTTCCACATTTCCCTTTCCTTTATCCAAAATGGAACTGAAACTTTTTGTTGCCAATCCAAATGGTAAATAGTGTCACTCTTTAAATACCACTCTCTTTTTTTGTTGATTCTACTTGGCTTCTTAGCCTCTTGCACTGAGCAGGGTAAAAATCACCAGTTGAGTTGAAGGTAAAAAATGAAATATCTTCCTGCTTCTCACCACCTGTCTTTTCTCAGGGACCTTGTCTCTCAAATCCTGACTGCTTTTGTAACTTGCAACTTCCATTGTATCTCTTTAGCTCTGTGACATTGCCAAAAGTTTCAGTGGTTTCCCCTCTCTTTTCTGCCCCCTTCTGCCTGGCTTCTCAGTTGCTGCAGAGCCTCACCACATGCCCAAAGTATGCAAAGGTGCAGAGAAAAAGAAAGCATCATGTGAAAGCTGGATTGACACGATGAACTCTTCTGTTTGGAACCTTGGCTTCTCCACTCTTGACTGCCTTGGCAACTCTCTGATGTCTTCAAACAGATTTTTCTTACTTGGTTATTTCATCCAATCTTTCTTAGGAAACTTCATCTGTTACAAGCTTATCAAAGGTACAATTTGTTGACTGTATTTTAAAACCAACCCTTTAAAGTGTATAGACATTGGTCCCAAACCAGATCATCCAGTCCCATGCACGAAAGTGCTTGCTCAGTCCAGCATTTTGAAGATGCAGTCAGTAGGATATACTTAAGGAAGGAATACAAGGTGTGCAAGAGAGGAGTCAAGAATGACACCTAAATTTTTGAGCTTAGCAACTTCAAAGTCAGTATTGTATTTACTTAAAGGGGAGAGGCTGCAGACTCTTCTAGGGAGAAAATTATGCATGTGGATATACAAGTCTGATGTTCATACGACAACCTAGATGGAGATATGAATTCAGGATTAAATTGATTCGATTTTAATGAATGGATATTCAAAAAAGAAAATCCCTATTAATTTCAAAATCATTCTACCCCAGGTACATGTAATTGAAATAGAAACGGATTGTAAGATAGCTTTTCCTGACACCCTCTCAAAGGACAGCTGTTTTTTAATCCTACAACTCTTAAACCACTAGGGCTGAGATGGAGTCAGGTATTCCTTGTTTCTCATTGTAGTTTTTCAGTCCTTTTTTTTTCTTCTTCCTTTAAAACAATACAGCCTTAGCAAGTGACTGATTTCACTTTTATTTCATAACCTTACAACACAAGTAGTCTGCTATTAATGTCCAGCAAAACTTTATTACATTTCCCAAGTACATTGCTTATCTATTTTCTTAGATAAAATTTCACAACTTCTACTCCCTCAGTATTTCACCATCTCAGTCCTTATCCTGATTCTCATTTTTTTCCACTTCATTTCCATGAGAAATAAAAACATCCAGAAGTGAATCAATCATACTTTATCCACCCACCTAAGAGTATATGCCTTATATTTTGTTATTATGTATGCACTCCTATCTAAAGCATTCCTGACTAACTTCAATGTTTTTACTTGTGAACTATATCACATCCCTCTTACCTTCATATCCACAGATTCCACAATTATTTCATTCTGTTCTGCATCATATACATGTCTTCTCTCCACTGTATATATTTCATCTGTTAAAAACATATCTTCATTGCTTAATTGTTAAAAATACCTTTTTTTAATTTTTATTAAATTTATTGGGGTGACATTTGTTAGTAAAATTATGTAGGTTTCAAATGTAAACTTGATAATACATCACCTATAATTTGCATTGTGTGTGCACCACCCAGAGATAGTTCTACCTCCATCATCATATATTTGACTCTCTTTAACGTTGACTCTATTCTACTACCCTCCTCTCCCCTGACCCACTGGTAACCACTAAACTGTTGTCTGTTTATGAATTTTTGTGTGTTCATTTGTTGCTTTCAATTTTATATGTGACATATGAGTGAAGTCATATGGTTTTAGACTATTTCTGTCTGACTTATTTTGCTTAGCATGATAATCTCAAGATCCATCCATGTTGTCACAAATGACAGTATTTCATGTTTCCTTATGACTGAGTAACATTCCATTGTGTACGTACCACATCTTTATCCAATCATATATCGAATGACCCCTTGGTTGTTTTCATATCTTGGCCACTGTGAACAATGCTGCAATGAACATAGAGGTATCTTTACAGATATATGTTTTAGACTTTTTGGGTATATACTCAGGAGAGGGATTGCTGTGTCATAAGGTAATTCTATTCTTAATTTTTTGAGGAACCTCCACACTGCCTTCCATAGCAGCTGCACCAATCTGCATTCCCACCAACAGTGTATGAGGGTTCCTTCTTCTCCACAGCCTCTCTAACATTTGTTATTATTTGTGTTGTTGAACATAGCCATTATAACTGGTATGAGGTGATATCTCATGGTGGTTTTTATTTGCATTTCCTTAATAGCTAGTGAAGTTGAGTATGTTTTATATATTTGTTGGTTGTTTGTATGCCATCTCAGGAGAAGTGTCTGTCCAGGTCCTCTCTCACTGCATTTCTTAATACCAAGAAACAAGGAAATTGTTTCTTGTTATTTTGCAACAAAACCCCTCAATATATTGGGCGTTTCTATTATTTTATTTCAATTTTTCTCTAAATATACTCCAAGCAGACATTTTTCCAGTGAAACTCCTCTTGACAAGGTTATCAATAACCACCATGTTGCTTAATCCAAAGTTAAATTTCAATTCACATTTTAAATGAGCTATTGGGATGTATGTGGTTGATCAGTTTTTCTTCCTCGCCAGCTGCCAGTTACCACATCCACTGGGATTCCCCCAAATTCAGTGGCCACTTCTCAGTCCTGCCAGCTGATTCTTACTTTTACCTTGATCCTCTTCATATGATAGTGATCTGTGTATCAGTGCTGAGACTCTTATTTTACTCTATTGAGCTAGATAATTCCTATGAGCTCATCCAGATCCAATATTCATCTGTACAATGCTCTGTCAGGAAGCTAGTATTTATGAATTGCTGTAGGCCCTTTACCCTTCAGTTTCTAGTTGAGTTTGGCTAATGGGAAACACAGGAAAGAAGGCTTCAAGATAAAGAGGTTGGATTATTTACTCCTCTGGCTTTCTCCACCCTGCACTTGCTGGGTTGTCTGCCTCCATCCACCAAAGAACAAGCTCCTATGAGAAGTTAATATTACACACATACTCTTCATATTCAGATAATCACTTTCTTTCCTTGCCATTTTTTATCTAGGTACAGATTAAAACCTCCCAATTTTGCAATCTTTTCATGTACTGTGCTATCTCTTGCTTTTCCTCTATGCCCTGCACATGACTTTGTATATATTCTGTTTTAATTATTTTTTTCAATTTTCTCCTTCAACTGTGTTATATTTTTCCTGCTGATATGCTTCCTGGTACAATAGAATATGCACACACACACACACACACACACACACACACACACACACACCATATCGGAGGAAAGGATGAACAAAAATTGAATGAATAAATAATTAATGTCCAGTGGAGCACTAGATCAAGAAATTGAGAAGGTACTAGAATGTCCTTAGACATCCCTCAGTTCTAGTATGTCTCAAGCTTTTCCATTGCTTCAGTCCAGCTTTGTGGCAGAAACTATCTGCTGGAATACCTGTATTTTGTGAACTTGCAAACAGCTGGATCTTGATGTTTCTAGTTCTAAATCAAAATTTCTGTAGACTTCCTTGTCTCTGAGGATTTGAGGGAATTTAGAGGCCTATACAAGCCTTGAACATCTATATAAAGTACCTTGCCTCTGAAAGTTAAAGTAGTAACTAAAATATTAACACAGTAATCCTCAGAGTAATATGTAACAAAAAATATAACTTTGAGAATCAGAGAAATGAAATTTCCCAACAATTATAAAAAAGGAGATTAAAATTATATAAAGTGGAAATATGGAAATCTATAAAGGTTTTGATATTTATAAATGTATCATAAGGATTTTAACTTTAATGCCTATAAGCAGCTCACTAGCATCACTTTTTAAATTCCTTCAAGTTTTCCTTTTTCTGTTGCTAAAATAAAGTTTAGGGATGAAGTGAGAAACACTGAGAACAGAAGGCATATTGAATAAATATTTATTTGTGGGAAACTATCCATATAATTTTTTCATCACTGTACACTGTATTTTCAGGAATAGGCTTTAAACTCAGAAAATTTAGCCAAATGATATGTTATAAAATAACACAGATTTAGAATATGTTAAAGAAGCAGTGTCTGACATGTCTCATATATAGCCCCTTATTTAGAAAAGTCATTGTCAGAGTTCTATGTCTAGTAAACACAATTTACCACAACCAGCAATGGATAGAATAATCAATATTGAGTTTAAATTAAATATGAATTGAGATAACATCAGTAAAAGTTGAGTAACTGTTTTGAAAGAAGAAAATTGAATTTAAAAAATATAAATAAACATCTAAAACCATTCTAAATACCTAAATGGCATATCTCTATTGCATATAAGTATTTTGGAACCTTTTATAGGAAAATAATTTATAGATAAATTAGAAACAAGTTGTTTATATGATAAGACTAAATTGAGAATATATCTTCCCATGTGAAGGGGAAAGATAATGCTAAAATATATACATTCTGAAGTGGTTGGAGAAAAAATTGATATCAATATTGGAATCATGATTTGATAGTAATTCTATATGAATAACAGGCAACAAAAATGCCAAATCATAACTTTCTCATGTAACTAAGATGCATGCCTTTGGATATCAGAGGAAATGAAATTCATTAAAATAAACTCTAACCCATTGTACAATTATTGCACAGAAACACTGATAGAATAATATTGTAGGATTAGAGAATCCATAGTTAGAATATTTATACATACTTAACAAAATGACACTGGGT
This sequence comes from Rhinolophus ferrumequinum, assembly GCF_004115265.2. Taxonomy (NCBI): domain Eukaryota; kingdom Metazoa; phylum Chordata; class Mammalia; order Chiroptera; family Rhinolophidae; genus Rhinolophus; species Rhinolophus ferrumequinum. The sequence continues at coordinate 17,929,807 of NC_046287.1, read as the reverse complement.
ATTTAAAAGGTAACTGGGCACTGATCTAGTTATTACATATCCAATTCACAAAATGTAGACCATGAAATAGGAAGTTGACATTTATTGAGTGCTTACAGTGCCACATTTATTAATTATGTTTGAGGCAGAGAAGCAATTAAGTTGGAATGTGGAGGGTGTGTGTGTGTGTGTGTGTGTGTGTGTGTGTGTGTGTATAAAGAGAGAGAGAGAGAGAAAGAGAGAGAGGAGTTAGTCTTCTGACTTTTAGAATTTTGAAATTATTGTATACTATCAAAGAATATTTTCTAAAAACTTTGTATGTATATATACGTACTAAAAATAGGTCAGTAAAAACCTAAGTGTTGGGAAGACATATAGTGAAATACTAGTGAGCTGTTGGAGAATTTTAAACATTTTTATTTACTACATGCCCTGTATAGGACCGATCACAGATTAATTTAAATATTGATGTGTGTTTGTTTATTAGTCATCATTGTTATGGAAATTTGGCTGAAATATTCAAATCAATGTTCCAATAAAGTATATATCCATGGTTTATTATGGGAAATAATGTATTTTTTTTGTTAATTATTCTTTTCAATCTAAGGGTGTTAAGCAGCAGATTTGTAAGGAACAATTGGAATATACTTAAAACTACACATTATATATTTCATCCCACAGGATTTAACTTCACACTGGGCCTGCTTGATGGATGAGTGACCTGTGAAATTACACAGAGCCCTTTGTTAAGAAGGACCCAGTGTTTGGTTCAATGCTCTGTTTTCACCACCTCGAAATTCTTAATTACTTTTTTTCTTTTTAAAAGACAATACATTTCCAATTTTACTGAGCCCTGCAAACTATGTAACCTGTCCTGACTCCATCAGTTCAGTTATTTTTTTTTCTTTATTCAGTGATGTATCTTGGCCCCTAAAACAGTGATTGGATTATAGTAGGCATCTAGTAAGTATTTGTTAAACTGTGTATTTCAGGCTCAGATACATGTCTCCAACTACATGATGGTGTGCTAAATAATCTCTTTTTAACGTGTTCTCTTTTTAACTCTTTTGACAATATCATCATACTTAAAATTAACTAGCTATTTATTAATACTATCAAAATTTTGTAAACTCTTCCAATGAACCCCAGATCAATACATAAATATTCCTACTAGACTCTTTACTTTGATACTTCATAAACACACAGAACTCTGGAAATCCAAGCTTTATTTACCACTTTATCTGTTGTCTGACACCATTTAACATACACTTACCTAAGTAAAATTTGTATGCTACATTACATGAACATCGATCAGTTTGTAGCAATCTGATAATCAAAACAGTATAGTATTGGCAGAAAAACAGACACACTGACCAATGGAATAGAATTGAGAACCCAGAAATAAACCCACATAAATATTGACAGGTAATTTTTGACAAAGAAGCCAAAAACATACAATGGAGAAAAGACAGACTCTTCAATAAATGATGCTGGGAGAATTGGAAAGTCACGTGAAAAAGAATGAAACTAGAATGCTATTTGTTACCATGTACCAAAATTAACTTAAAATGGACCAAAGACCTAAACATAAGATCTGAAACAATAAACTGTGTAGAAGAAAACATAGGTACTAAACTAATGGACCTTGGGTTCAAAGAGCATTTTATGAATTTGACTCCAAAGGCAAGGGAAGTAAAAGCTAAAATAAATGAATGGGACTATATAAAACTAAAAAGATTCTGCACAGCAAAAGAAACCATTGACAAAATAAAGAGGCAACCAACCAATTGGGAGAAGATTTTTGCAAACAATGCCTCCGATAAGGGGCTGATATCCAAAATATATAAGGAACTCATACAACTCAACAACAAAAAGACAAACACTCCAATTGAAAAATGAGCAGAGGACCTAAAGAGACATTTCTCTGGAGAGGACATACACATGGCCATATGAAAAAATGCTCAGCATCACTGATCATCAGAGAAATGCAAATAAAAACCACAATGAGATATTAATTCACACCAGTTAGAATAGATATTATCAACAAGACAAATAATAACAAATGTTGGAGAGGCTGTGAAGAAAAAGGAACCCTCATACACTGTTGGTGGGACTGCAGACTGGTGCAGCTGCTGTAGAAGGCAATGTGGAGTTTCCTCAAATTATTAAGAATAGAATTACCATATGACCCAGCAATCCCTTTCCTGGGTATCTACCCAAAAAATCTGAAAATATTTACCCCTAAGATATATGTGTTCCAATGTTCTTTACAGCTTGATTTATGGTGGCCAAGACATGGAAACAACTAAAGTGTTCTTCAGTAGATGATTGGATAAAGAACATGTAATATACATAAACAGAATAGAATACTACTCTGTCATAAGAAAAGATGAAATAGTGCCATTTGCAACAAAATGGATGGATTTTCAGCTTATTATGCTAAGCAAAATAAGTCAGACAGAAAAAGTCAAGAACCATATGGCATCACTGATATGTAGATTATAAAACTGAAAGCAGCAAAGGAACAAGACAAACAAAGAAACAAAAACTCAGACACAAACAATAGTTTAGTGGTTACCAGAGGGCGAGGGTAGGTGGGGGATAGTAGAAGAGGGTAAAGGTGCTCAAATATATGGTGATGGAAGGAGAACTGACTCTGGGTGGTGAACGCACAATGTGATATGTACATGATGTGTTACAGAATTGTACGCTTGAAACCTATGTAATTTTCTTAATGATTGTCACCCCAATAAACTTAATTTAAAAGAAGAAAAGTATAACAAAATACTTCATAATACAATTGTTAAAACTCTGACAGAGAAAACAATTACAAGCAGCATGAGGAGATGAGAAAAATAGAATATAAATAGACAAGACATTTTCTGTTGGAAAAAACCTAATCCAGCAAACAATGGGAGTAAATTTTGAATGCATTAAAATAATTAAAAATAAAAACAGTAAACTAAAAACTGTATATCCTGCAAAACAACTTTCAAAGACAAAGATGAAATTAATATATTTTGAGACATACAAATGCTATAATAATTTGTCATAAGAATGGAAGAATATCTGCACTAAAAATGTTAAATTCCTACAGGTGAAAGTTAAACCAAGTGGAAACCTGGATCAACAGAAAGTACTGTGGTACCTCAATTTTCGAACGTAATCCATGAGTTCTGAAACATTCGAAAATAGCTGACAGCTAAGCCACCCTCAGGATGTTGCACTCAGCAGAAGCCGTGTGACATGTTCGACTTCTGAGTTGTATTTGAAAACTGAAGCATTTACTTCCAGGTTTACAGCGTTCATAAACCAAAATGTCCGTCAATGGAGACGTTAGAAAACCGAGGTACTACTGTAATGAAGAACATCAGAAGTGGAATTTTGTTGATGAATACAAAAAACTATTTTTTTTTAAATCATTTAAACAATAACTGCTTACAACAAAAATAGTTTATTATGGAACTAATAAAAAAACCTGCTCTCAAAGCATACTTCTTACCATCATTCACTATTTATATGTGCATGATTCTCATACATGTCATTAATTTCATGTATGAAAATTGGATCATTAAAATTTTTAGTTTAAATATTTTTTAAGAAAACAACCCACTTGTATTTCTCTGAGAACTTTTCCCATCCCGAGATGTGACTTCTGACAACTATGGCGCTTTATCCTTAGCCAAACTCAAAGGGAGGAGGGTGAGGCACCATATCCAAACTGAGCCAATGAGAAGCCTTGACTTCTGAATTTGTATTTGGGATTATGAAATATTTGTGGTTCTGAATGCTTTATTACTTGGGTCCCCATATTCATCTGTGCACAGAGAGAATTGGAGAAAGCTAACCTGAAGAGAAAGAGACGAATGGAGTGTATGCTGAGAGAGGATCTGCAATAGGATGCTTTTAAGGACTAGAAAGAAAACCTGAGTCCCATCTGCCTTGGGATCAACAGTTTCCATTTTCTAGTGTAGTCTCAGGAATTTGGACTATAGCTCAGTGAACTTTAATATACTTCTGTATTTTAAAAATATATTCACTTTCACTCTTTTCTCCTTCCTTTTTTCTTCATTTCATCCTTTCCTCCCACCTTCCTCTGTTCTTCCTTCTGCTCATTCTTTCTTTCTTTTTTCTCCTCTAAATAAGATTTAATTAAATTTTATTATTTGGAAACAAAAGACTCCAAAACCAGATTTTTCTTTAATTTCATGAGGCTCATATTTTTTTCAAATTTTAAGAATCAAATCCTTTTATTTATATGACAATTAAAATCAATTACACACACACACATACACCCTTCATGAAACACAATTTCAAGTTGTAGCCATTTTCTTTCTTAGATATCCATTATTGAAATAAGACATCCCACCATGTTTTCAGAATACTTTGTAAGATAATCACTAAATAAATCAGTAAAATTGACCTGGCAAATAGAGTTTAAAAAATACCCATCATGCAGAAATTATGTATTTTGCCCTTTCACACTGGGCTGTGATGGAAGAGCAGCAGTGATTTCTTTTGAGCAAATGTAAGTAATAATTCTAGGCCAGTATGGTAAAGTTGGTCCTTAACATTCGAAGATGAGGCTTTCGTCAATAGCACAACCTGCCGACAAACTTTGAGGAAGCCAATCAGGCTAATGTCCAGCACTTATCATACAGAGAACTGACTTAGCCTTTGCTTTCCTTAGTACATGTTGACACTATCATTTTTATTAGCAATTTGATAAAAACAAACTGGATGCGTTTTCATATATGCTGATGTATGTGGCCTTTTTCCAAGCCTTTTTCTTTTCTCCCTAAACAGGATTTGAGACGCGATAAGCTACTGCCTATTTCAGCTTTCTCTTTTATGGATCTGTCCCTGAGGCTGCATGACAGTTTTGCTGAAATTGAGCCAATGCATCTCAGATGATCACACACAGGGTGGTCTGTCTGCTGCTTTCACTTTCCAAACATCCGTGACTATATGAAATTGTTTTCTGTTGTGCTAGGAGCACCTTCTGCCCAAATGCCTGTGGCTTCCCTATTTCACCTCATCCTTCAACAGCTGTTTGGGATTCTCTCCTACTGTCATTGCCACCTTTACTTACAAGAAAAAGCCCCAGTATTTGAAGATTATTTCTTTTAATCCTGCTTGCTAAGGGACTCAGGTGAAGGGCATGACACTTACCTTGTTTCATGTTTGTATTCCTTGCATCTTGTAGAAATGTGATTTTTTTTGTTCAAAAAGAGACTCAAAATAAATGCTTGGTGTATGTAACTTAATACTCAATTTTGGATATGAAGTGGGGATTGGGTAAGCAATCATTTTTCCTCCCAACTTCTTTTCTATGCCTTGAAATTTCCTGATGAGGATCAATTATTCAGAATTCATTGAGATTTAGAGGCCAGCTCCTTCTAAGTACATTGCATGGTCATCTGAGTGATGTCTGAACTAGTTGATAGACTGTATATATCAACTAGAATATATTAGAAAAACACATTAATTCTTTCAGACAGTATGGTCAACTTAGAAAAGATTTAAATGTTAGAAGAACCAGATATTAAACAAGACCCTGACAATCTATACTGAGTTTTGTCTTGATGTACCTCATAAACATAACATTGGTATATACCTATAAAGTTTAGAATCTTGCCACGAAAACTCCACTAAAATCCCCTTGGTCCACTCCTCCTTATAGAGTAGTTTCCCTTATTCTATATCTATCCATCTATCTATCTATATTTATCTATCTATCTATCTATCTATCTATCTATCTATCTATATATATATATATATGTTTTTCATAAACACCTCTTCTACAACCTTCTTTCAACCACACAGGAAAATCAAGCTTTCTAGTTTGAACTTCCTTAGCATCTCCTTAGAGAGGGTGAATATACTCACCTCTTAAGTGAAAAATCAATGTTCAGGTGTACTCTGAAAATTTCCATGACTTCTGCTTCTTTAAATTAAAATAACAAAAATTGGCTCTCTCACAATCTCTTCTCAGGGTCACTCACCACTCTCTTCTTAAAAAAAAAAAATCTGTTATTAATCAGGGAATGGCTGATTATATATGAGCTGTAGAAAACTTAATCATACTATTACTGTCACTTCCAGGTGAAACTTTGCCTCTCAATTGCCCAACTTTCTTAGGAGCAGGACTCAAGCAGACCAGCTTCTTTCTCATAGCTTACTCTGTTTGTTACAGTGTACTACGTTAGAGAATGGGAAGAAAACTTTCACAAAAAGATCTCCTGATCTTAAATGATAGATATTCCATAATGATTTCACTTGTGTCTATACGTCAGGATTGAAGACTGATCTGGTCTAGAGTACAGGCTCTTCCACTAACGTGACCCTCACGAAGTTACTCAACTTCTCTTGTATTTCCATGTAAAATAATAGTACTTATAATTTTATTATAAAAATTAAATAGAATTATTTATAAATACTCTTTGTGAAGTTCTTGGCATATCATATATACTCAGTAAAGAATGCCTATATATTGAGTTTGTAAGACAAAATGTTTTTTATCTAAAGTATGAGATAACCCGATGTGTGACGCTGTAGACAATATTTGAGTAATTTTCCTCATCCAGAACAGTCACATCTCTTGGTAGGTCTTGATGTCACTCACTTTGACATGTGACCAAATATAATGCTAGGGATTATTTACTTACTATCATTAGTAAGTAAAGACCGTTCATATATGTGGGCCACATAAAAAGAAGAAGAATGGAGTATAAAACTAAATTGCAATTTACTTGTTTACTGAAGACATGTTCCTATATTTATAAAATGAGGCAAGCAACTGTACAGGCACTAGAATAACAGAAAAAAATAGTCAAGAAGAGATATTTTTATGTCCATCTTGGAATAGTTTAATATGCATGCAAATATGCACTATATGATGGCAATGTTGTGTTGTAGGGAAAGTATATTAAATGTGCAAGCAAGTGCATGAGAGAAACAGTGTTCAAAATTTTGGACAGGTTTCAAACATGGGGTGCCATGAAAGTTGCCAAGAGGAAGTGAGGTTCTAAAGAATAAGTTAGAACTGGTGAGAAAGGAAGATTGGATGGCACACTAGGGAGATGAACTGGCGTGTACAAAGAATCTGTGGCTAAATGGAGCAAGATAGGTTTTACTCAAAGACAGTCTGTACCTCAGAAAAAGGAGATTTTGGAGTGTGATGAGGTTGAAAATGTAAGTGGAGTTTGAAAATATAAGTGCTAGGCTTTAGGACTTCTTACAATCTATGGAAAGGACTGACATGTTTTTAGCAACAGAATAACATAATCAGGTTGGATTAACAGTAGATAATAAATTGGAAAAGAGGAAAAAAAAGAGAAAAATGCAGAAACTGCTTGGGAGGTTATGTAGGGTAACTATGTGAAAAGTGATTGTTTTGTACAAGAGCAAGAGAGGTACAGAGTTAGATTATATTCCCCAACTATTTCCTCAGTTACCTATTGAATGTTACCTATTGAATGGATTCTAACTAATGGCATTTGAGCAGAAGTGTTGTGAACCAGTTCCAAGAGTAGCTTATTAAAAAGTCCAACTTATACGCTCCATGCTCTCACTCTTTTACCAGCTTGATGCAGACATAGTAGGGTCATAGAGAAAGTCAAAACCACATGACACAAGGAGATTGCATTTCACAACCACCTTATGAGAGGGAGCCGTCCAACCAGGTATATCCCATCTTGGAATATTCTGCGAACTAATTTTTTTTTTCTTTTCAGTTGACTTGAGCTATTATACATTAGGGAGTTATTTATCACAGAAATCTAAGTGCTTTCAGTAATATAGATATTAAATGAAAAGATAGGTAGGATTCAGAAACTGCTCAGTTGAACTTGGCAGGACTTGGTTATGTATTCTGAGGGATACTGAACGATTATGGTGAGGGCTCTGGAGTCAGATTACTTGGGTTAATAGCTCATCTTAGCAATGTCCTAATTATGTGATCTTGAACAAGTTACAAAATCTTTTAATCATTTTAAGTCTTTAAATTCTCACTATGATTAATAACCCAGGTTACGGAATGGTGAAAAACACTACATGAAAGTATATGAATAAATGATTAGAAATACCAAGTATATAAAAGTAGACAGTACATGATGTTATTATCATTTCCATCAATATGCTAATATTTCATTAATATAACGTATTGATGTATTAGACACTGTTATTAGCCTTATTAGAGGGGAATGCGATTAAGGGATAAAGGTCAGAGAAATATTCTTTGGAGTCTTAAGTCTGATCTGCCTTTACAGATGTCAAATTGGCAATTGGATGTAGAGGTTTGGCATTCAAAGGGGCGCTGTAGAATAGAAGGATAATGTGGAAGAATTGTATAAACATCTGATCATTAAAGACAATTATATGAATGAGTATGTGTAAGAATATAGACAAGAAAAAAGTAGAGAATAAAGTCTGACCTTGAAAACTTAGGACATTTAGTGGGAGGACTAAGTTTAATTTGCAAGGAAGCTGATGAAATAGGCCAGAAAGATAGGCAGAGTTGTCGTCACAGAAGCCAAGGGAAGAGCTGTGTTTCAAGAAAAAGGAAATGCCTAATGATAGCAAATTCTGCTCAAAGGTCAGATGAAGTGAATTACTTGATATTAATTCACAGATTGATTTTAACCTCCATTTTTAGTTCTAAATATTTCTTTTTGATTTTTCTCTTCAACCCAAGAGACATTTGGTTATATTTTGTTTTTATAGATACATAGTTTTATGTCTGTTAGTTTTTAATTTATCATTTCTTATTGACATCTAGTATTTTATATTTGGTCATAAAACACTATGTGGTTTTTTTTTTTTTTTAGGACTTTATTTAAGGTTTCTTTGGGGTATCGTTGTGACCTGGTATTTGATTAATTTTGTTAAATTTCAAGTGTGATCAATGAGAATAAGTATACTTGTGTCCTTGGTGTAAATATATAGGCATTAATTGTAGCTAATTATTAAATTATTCAAATATCCAATATCTTTGCTAGTCTTTTGCCTGCCAAACCTATCATTTTTTGAGAAACATGCTAAAACTTCGAAATCCATTTGGTGAACTGCATTGCTCTTCTCAGTGTGTATTCTTAGTCATTTTATTTTATTGTGCCAATTTTTCTTTTACCAGTATTTAAATTCCTTTTTCCCCTGATGATTTTTTTTTCTTGAATTCTGTTTTTCTCTTATATTAACTCATTGCCTCAGGTAACATTCTGCAGAAGTCAGGGGATAAGGCAGGATAGAGATCAGTTCTGAGAGCTTCTATCCCGGGCTCACATCTAGAAATGCTTCACACCCATTTACCCCCATGAGGAGATTCTACGTAGCAGGGAGCCCTCAGTACTTCCAGTACAGTTTTTTCCTTTGGCTGTATTGTCCCACAGTGACTGGCTTAGGGCTGTCTTTTTGGTTGTAGGATCCTCATTAAGTTGTATTAGAGTCCCCCACTGGATTCATCCTTCAAAGAGCTGCCAGTTCTATTGTTCTGCCTCTCAGTGAGAAATGGTGACAGTGAGAAATGAGGAACTTAGTATAATGTGAGGGGTCTACACTTGCACAAGAAAACGGCTCTTCTCCCCTCCTTCTCAGTACATAACACTGAAGCCTTCACTCCTCTGGGCTGATATTTTCTATCTCTGTGAGACTTCCATTTTCTTCGTAATTTTTTTTCAAAAATTTTATGTGAGTATCTCAACTCTGTCAGTCTCCCTCCTACAGGATCAGTAGGGTTATATTTGAGAACAGGAGTCAGCAGCCCACCTTAGTTTGTCATCTTATTAAGAACCAGAAGTCAATTTTGATATACTGTAGGAATCTAATTCTTCAAACTGACAAAATTGATATTTAAATCAGGCTATTGTAATAATCCTCAAGCAGATTGCTTTGCAGGTGTCTAAAAATCTTATAAATAACCTTTTCTAACAAGCAGTATGCTGTATATCATCCAAAATGAGAAAGTCAGGTATGTACTTTAAAAAGTGCACATTTAAACTTTTACCCAGGTGAAATAGACACAACCACCAGTCTTCGATTTGGTTGATGGCAGAGGGTTGGGTTACAATTAAACTTCAGGGTACTGGGACTTCACTATTACTGTATCTGATTTATTCAATCTTATTACCCAAACAAATAATCAAGCACAAAGAAAGCAAAATAAGAACCAAAGACAGTGAAGAACACAAAGATACTCATGTCCATGCAAAGATTATTATCTGATAAGCCCAGTTTTAAAGATGTACATAAGACACTTGTGATGTATCATCAAGGACAAATAAAACAACAACATGTACTACAAGAATAGAGACAGTAAAATCTGAACCTAGGAGGGCAGGATAGTACAGTAAATGTTAAAATATTTTTAAAAGGCCCTTTTGTGAAACATGTTCATCAGGAAAAAAAGAAAAATTTAAAAAAAAACACAAAGTCTAGGACCATTTCTGGGATAAATGCTATATCTTACTTAAAGATGATACAGAGAGAGCAAAATCATTAATCTTAATGTTTGCTTTTATAGTTTCTGCCAAAGACACTGTTTTCAAAATGTGAAGACTAAAATATACATTGACAAAATAATTAAAATTCGTAAGTGTGTGAGGAGATTGTTACATTAAATGAGGTTATTTCTCTGAGCCTTAATAACAACCAAAAAAAAGCCCACACCCTAATCTATTGAATAAACGCCATAGTCCTTGCAGATTTAGGAAGAGCTTTTGCAACAGGGAAGACTTTTCAAATGTATAAATCATGATTGCTCATAATTTGAGGTACTGAGAACAATAGTTGTAAGGTCATGGTTGTTGTTGTTGGGGAAGCAATAGTCCTTCCAAAGATGTATCAGTAAAAGCTTTAATCTTTAAATCAATTTCTATGTCAGTAAACATTTGTTGAATGTCAGTGACAATTTCATTATTTTGTCAGTGCTTCAAATAAAAAATATCACTATAAATAAAGTCAATGACATTTCTCCCACATGCCACACTTAGGAATAAAACTGTCTGCTCTCAAATATCTCACAATTAGTAAAGGCTGAAAAAAATAAGCATTTATAATACAGGGAGATGGATAATATATGAGTGACATCTTCCTAGAATTTTTGAGCATGTGTACATTGTATACACAGTGGGAAGATACTGAATTATTTTAACAAAAACCATGTTTGGAAAGATAACTGGAACTATTGTGGATGGTTTGGCTAAATATCACTTTCAGTTCATCCTATAAGGGAAGTTTCTTGCAAGCTAGTTTCCAGAGGCTTTATAAGAGTTTTGCAAAACTTTGGGTTCATTTGTTCTTTGTAAATACATAGTCAGTTCCCAATTATTCTTGTATCATTTGAACTAGATTATAAATAACTGTGATTAGGAACCAGGCTCACTCTGTAGACAACTGGACTCTCCATTCGCACTATGAAGGTGTTTTTTGTTGTTGTTGCTGTTTATTGTTTTGTTTTGTTTTTTATCTTCCAGTATCTCCCAAATCAATATCTCTAAACCCAATATCTCTAAATCTGGATCGATATATACATTTCAGCTGAACACTTATACTGGGATGACTCAGAGATCTCCAAACCCTGAGACTCCAAATTGAAGTTACCATCCTCTAAAAACTAGTGCCTTCTCCTAAGTTTTGTTTTTTTTTCCTTACAAAATGAATGGTACTGCTATCTACCCTGGCTAGAAACAAGAATTAGTTTGATGTCTGTATCTCTTGTTCCTTATAGATAATCAAGCACCAGTCTCCACATTTTTTTCCGACTATTCACTATTTTTTTAGGCACAGGTGACATTTCTTAATTCATTTATTTGTAACTATCATAATATAACTTTACCAGACATAATTTTTTTTTTTTTTTTTTTTTTTTTTTTTTTTTTTTTTTTTTTTTTTGCATCACGCAACTATTTTCTGTAAACATTTCACCTACTTGGAAGGAAAAAAAATTTACTGTTTTCTATACAAGCAAATATATTGTTATAATGCATGTCACTCAAATAAAAGTTTGAGAGCATCTGCTCTAGCTTTGCAACACAACAGAAGGTAAAACTCATATGAAAAAGTGAATTCATAGCATGCTATCGCAATGCTATTAAAATGGTATGATTGACTCATTGTACTCATTAATTGTTTAGAAATAGTACAAAATAAAAACGTGGAAATAAAGTTATACTTAAATGACCCTTGCTATCAGTTTTATATAATGAGATTCTCTATAGGTATCATTTGCAAAGACGTTTCTTTGCTTCAAAATATAGGTTGGTGCAAAAGTAATTGTGGTTTAAAAGGTTAAAAATAATTGCAAACACCACAATTACTTTTGCACCAACCCAACCTAATATAAAAAAAGTATTCTAAATTGCTTAAATAACTTTTTAACAAATACATCAAAATGATTATGACATTCTCAATTCTGTTGAGGAAATCCTGTATATGCTACTACATGGATGAAACTTGACATTATGTTAAGTGAGATAAGCCAATTACTAAAAGACAAATGCTGCGTGATCCACTTATATGACATATCTGAAGTAGTCACATTGATAGAAAATAGAATAGTGGTTTCCAGGGCCTATGGAAAGGAGGAAAAGGGCGTTGTTCAACAGGTTTATAGTTTGTTTTGCAAGATGAAAAAAGTTCTAGACATCTGTTACACAACAAAATACATACAGTAAAACCACTGTACTACACACTTAAAAATGGTTAAGATGATACATTTTATAAGATGTATTTTTACCTCCACAACCACAACAAAAAACACTTAGGAAATAATAATAATAATAATAATAATAATAATAATAATAGGTTTGGATGAAGATTTGATATACCACTTGTGTGCTTGTTAGAGATACTAAAGACAAATAACAAGATCAGGAAGATATGTTTACAGTTTGATTGGAATGTGTGCTATGATTCCAAAAAGTACAAATATATATATATATATATATATATATATATATATATATATATATATATATATATATATTTGCCATAAGAAGATGTGGGGTAGTTTGGAATGCCATAGTTATACTTACAGGTCTTATTCATTTTTTAAAAAAGCAAACTATTACCAAAATAATGGGCTCTTTCAGTTTGTGGAAAACTTAGTTGCTTTGAAATCATGTGTTTAACATAAAGTTATGTTTAATATCAATATTGATTTGAGACTATTAGCTTGATACATAGTTTCAAATAGTATAATGTGGTTTTTGTTCTTTGGTCATACATCATCCAATTAAAAATTTATTTCAGAAGATAGCCTAAATGGTGGCTCCTCAAGTCTAAAACCCCTTTTATAAAAGATTACCATCTGCATATTATTGAATAAAACATAAGTCCTGAGATAATATCACTCATAATATAATTTCGCCTAAAATTATGTTTTCAGTAATATGTACTAAATTTCTTAATGCTTCTGCATTCTCAACATGATTGTTCTATTGATTCAAATTAGTCTCAAATGATGTGGATGCTGGATCAAAATCAACTTCAGTGTAGTCACAACTCCTAAGTTCAAAATGCCCTCCACACATAAAGATATTTTCTCTTACTTGATCCTCAGTTTCAAAGATTTATTTGATGTACCAACTATTTAACTGGGAAGGGAAAATATATAAAGGATTGCCAAAATGTAGTGTGGTCCATGACATGATTCACCATTTTCTAAAAGGGACAATGAATTTTCTAGTTTTATTAAAACTACTACGTAAACATCATGTAATGATACAGTGGAAAATTGTATTCTAGTAAGACACACACAGTAGGATCTAAATCAGATGAGAGCAAATGAGAGAGGAAAAGAAAGGAGAGAGAAATCCAGAATTACATTAACAAACAGGTAAAAGAAAAAAATAGAATATTTTGAAGCCGAATGTTCCCGAAAAATATGTTTGGTGATGGGCATCTGTGACAACTACACTAGTCTCTTTAAAGGTAATGTTAAAGAAATTTACTGTGTAATTTTTAATATGCTTAATTTATTCATAAGTAAAATAATAATATTGCTTTAAATTCTATGATATCTGTTAGTTCAACCACTGAATGAATTAAAATCATGAAGTAGTATATGTACTATGGAACTTTAAGAATACATTATATTACCATAAATGTAGGCGTCGATTAGAAACATTCTAGAAATTTAATGTCTAAATGAAGTTGTTATCTTAATCCTTTTCTTCCTATATGTTTCCTAACAGTTCTGTGGAAATGTATCCACTCCTTTCCTACTAATCTCAGTATATCACTAATTATGTAGAAAAAGGCTAAGCAAAGCAAAACTGCTGTTGCCTACAAAGCAAGAAACTTGTATCTCTTCAAATCAGAAAAGAAAGAAAAATCATCATTTAATTCCACCCCTTAATCAACAGGTACCTATACATCTATATACTTCAGAGTCCACTGAGTTGATTCTTCCTGGACCAAAGACGGTCTGCCCCGGGACACCTGGCATTGATAGATACCAATAAACATATAAATGGTTATGGCTAACAATTTTTATACAACTATGCTCATCTTTGGGGAAAAAAAGTTAAAGCTGATAAAAAATGGCAATTACCAAATGTTTCTAGCACACTAGTGTGTTAATTCTACATAAACTGAAACAATAAGATAGGTGGTGAATTGCAGACTCAGCATAACATGTAAAACTGCTTACTTCCAACTTAGTATTTTGTTGTACTAGATATTCTGCAAGATATTTACATAGGCAAGAAGGTTAATGTAACAAATTAATTTAATTAACGAATACTTTTTATCAGACTTGGGTACAAGGTACTGTGCTAAGTACTGGAAACATAAGAGTTACGAAAACAGCAAGGACACTGTTCTTAGAGATTCCAGTACGAGGACATCAAACAACAAATCATATGGTAAGTATTAAATCATATCTGGGATAATGCCTGCTGGAAACCAGCAATGCAATAAAATCTTATAAAAAGAATACCAGTCCTAATGTATGTTAAGGCTAAAAGTGTTCCTGAGAAATTATTTTGCATCTAAAATTTGAAGTCTGAATATAAATAAATATTTAATGTATTAACGTATGAGTGAAATTTACTCAAATAAGATTAAGGAATCTATTCCTAGTTCTACTGATACATTTCTGATTTACACTAGTACTGTCCAATTAACTTCCTGGTTCTCCGTTCATCATGCATAAAAAGTAAATAATACCTATCAGTAGTTATTGCCCAGCAATAATATTAAACGTTTGTCAGAAAAGATATGACAAAGGAAGTTGAAAATTTTTAAGTTGTACAAAATTAATTCATGGTATTCCGTGTGTCAATACTTTATGCCCAATTATACATATCTATGACCTCTACATATAATTGCTGTTGATGTAGAAAATAATTTGACAGCCTGGATGACCTTAAAATAACTTTCCAGTATGTGAGTTTATAAGTCTATTATCTTATCTAACCATCTTTGAACCAGACTGCAGTGAACTCAATCAGATTAATTCAACATTTCTGACAATCAATAATGATTTTGAAGCTCAGGACTGTGGTTTATTCATTATCAACCGAAGCCAGACAGTCCCCTAAAATTAAATTCAAAGGATTTGACCACATTTATGAAAAGTAAATGTTATAATTGCCCATTCCCTTGTTACTTAACTTCTACGATGATTTACAAAAATGCTTAAATCTCTATTTTGATCATTATTTTTGCTTTAATTTTGTGTAAAATTTAAGGGAAATTGTGTAGAGTGTGAAAAAATTGTGTGAAATTTAAAGCTCTGAATGACATTTGCTATTCCTTATGAATTCAAGGAACTTAACTTCTATGACTGTATCAAAGTAATAAGAGGTGTTTATTTCTTTTTATAACAATTGATATTCAGAATGTACATTTTTATATGCTTTTGAAAACAGTTATTTTTTTGCTGTTTGTTGATTTGGAGTCCCGGGAGTTCTACTTGAAGAAAATAAATGTGTTTAGCTTGACTGAACTACAAATAAGCAGAAGCATGTTATATGCATCTGCAGGTGTTTGTAAGAGGCGAGCTAAAAAGAAATGAGAGGAAATTTAGGAAGGTTAAAAATGATTTCTCTGATATTAAGGATAAAATCAATAACCATTTCAGATAACAATAATATTAATATTATTAATTAATTATATTTAATTAATATAATTAAATATGTTTAATTATGTTTTATAATAATTCATTATAAATTATAATAATTAATATATATATTCTTATTGGCAGGATCATAATGACTTCATCAATTTAAATCATTCACAAATATACAGTGGGACCATTACTCCTAATCTCAATTGTACACTGTGCAATGTTAAATTATGTTTTTAAAGTAATATCTGAGTCAAATGTTTTACTTTTATATTGTAGTACTTTGGAATGTTTCTGTGGCCTATCACTTGAGTATTCAAAGTGAAATAATAGGACAAAAATATGATTTTGAATTTCATGTTGTGAAATTAATGCACAGTGTTATAAAGAAATTGTGGTCTGTTTTCAAAACTTCATAGTTTCTGAAAGTATAGTTTTCTCTTCACTTCTTCATCCACAGCTCATCCTTAACTTCTAAGCAGATGTTCTTATGTTTTGGAGAAGTGGAGAGAGATGGATTTACCTTATGAGCTGTGCATATGCAAGCCCAGTCTGGCCATAAAATCTGGAATATATACTATGCTTTATCCCGTTTCTCTTCCCAACTCATATAAACTATATATTAGTGTTAATACATTTTTTTCACTGCACATTGTAAGTATTGTATTTTGGGATAATGCCAATAATTCAGGACTCTAATGATTTAATGATATAAAGATTTACTAACAAAACACAAAGAAATACTGAAGGAAATAATCTGAGATTTTTTAATAAAACAATACTAATAAAACAAGGTATGGAGGGGAATTTCTGACAGAAGTTGGAAATAAAAATATTGGAATAAATAGAATCAGTCAAGAGCAATTGCTTTAATAACCATATGTGTTCACAGCAGGACTCATGCAGGAAATCTAGAAAAGAAATAAATTTAAAACTTTCCAGACACAGACCAAAGAGCAGCCAACTCAGAATTGTCTGATGTCTATGGGGGAAATAGTTGGGACTAAAATTGGAGTGCAATATGAGAAAAGTTTCCAGAAAGAAAATGGTCTAGAGGGAAATTTCTTCTACTTTGAGGTATAGACAAATAGCTGAAGAACAAATTAAGAGCTGTAACTACTTTGCATATCATACACTTTATTGTTGGTTCCTGAGATCTCTTTCATGGCATAAAATAGATCTTATAAAATGGCTGAAATGTCTTGCTAAGTGTTTGATGTTTTCTATGAGTCTCTGTAGGGAGTGATCAATAAACAGAGGTCAGTGTCAAAAGTCCCACTCGCAATACAGAGTCCCCTTTAATCTTTGCAGTGATATCAGTAGAAGTTACCAGTGCAAAATATCTAAGAGATGTTAGTTAAGAGGTGCTTGTGGCACTTTTGCAAGGAAATTTACAAGCTTAAAAGGGTGCAAGTCCAAAGAAAAACAATTAACATACTTGTATGCTATTCTGTTATTCCCTGTACTTGTCTACCTTCAGATACTGCAGATACTGCATGTGGGGACTGTGTAGTGTGTGTGTGTGTGTGTGTGTGTGTGTGTGTGTGTGTTAAGGGCAAATACAAATGTGAAAAAGGCTCCATTCTTCCTGTTGAGGGTAAGGGAAGAAACTCTCCCACCTCTCTTTTCTTACAACATTTACATTAGAAAAATTTTAATTGTAAGCTCTTTCTTTGTATCTTTTAAATTATATATATGTTAAATAAGACTTTTGCCAGCTTTACAACCTAGGGATTATAAAGACTTTCTCACAGACTTTTGAAATGTAATCATGATGGAAGACCATGCTCCCAACTTCCAGTTTCTGTGGGAAGGGAGGAGCTTAACTTTGGTGGGGACCTCTCTCCAACTTGCAAAAATACCAATTTATAAAGACATGTTGATTATTTTCCTTTGATTATTGCCAATCCACTAAGACAAATGGTCACCCCAATTACAAGGTGAATCTAGGATGAACTTTGTGTGGAAAATGTCATTGTCAAGTCCTCTTATATGAGGAGTAGTTATTGTTTCTCTTGAGAACATGTGTGTAATGGGTGGTGTCTGCTTGGCTATAAAAAAGAGCG
Organism: Rhinolophus ferrumequinum; assembly: GCF_004115265.2. Taxonomy (NCBI): domain Eukaryota; kingdom Metazoa; phylum Chordata; class Mammalia; order Chiroptera; family Rhinolophidae; genus Rhinolophus; species Rhinolophus ferrumequinum. Next base: position 17,911,693 of record NC_046287.1, on the reverse strand, counting down.
AGATTTCTTTCTGTCTTTGTGGTCTCTTAGAGATTGACTGTGTGCGTCACATTCCGGTTGAATGCTTATCTAGTAATATAACTGTTTTCTTTCTCTTCAACCTTTGTGAAGAGGTTTTCTGGCTTGGCAGGGTATTTTGTTTTTATTTCCCAAAATGTGTGTGTATGAAATTGTGGTTATGGTATTTTTTATCTTATTAAACATATTTTTTTTGTCGCTCAGGCACTTTTTTATTTCCTCCAATTATTCCAAAGAGTCACTCATCTCCTGATTATATTAGAAATTGTGAGGAGGAAAACACAACTTCAGGCCGTTACTTGTTTCTTTATCACAAACCGTGTTAAATTAGAGGAAGAGGCAATCTAACGTGAGTGCACAAGCACAGGAAGATAAACCTTTTCTCCTCTCTCTCTCTTTCCATAGCCTTGACTTTTCATTCCCCCTCCAAGATAATGAAAGTTCTGGAGTTTATCTTAAATGAATAATAAAGACACCAAAACTATGGAAGTGTGCCAAAGAAGGAGCTAAATGTTAATGCAAAACATGTGTTTAAACTTCAGCTGCTTTGGGGTATAAAAAAGTAATAGGTTTCCTAATGTAGAACCCTAAGAATGTCTATGTAGTAGTAGTTTATGACGTCAGTCTACTTGAAGTATAGACTTAGTGGATGTCCTGAGGTATACTTGTAGAGCAGGCGCACTCTATTTCAGTTTCTGTGCATATGGATAAATAAGTGGAAATGCTAACGGGGATTAAGCTAAAGGAGCTAAAGCCATTTGTATCCCCCAACCTGCTCTGTAGCTGGCTTTATAAGTAATATAATCTAGGGAGATTGTTTTCAAATATGCACACTTCAACCTAGAGGTAGAGAATCTGGGAGAGTTCCACCTTTCCCAATCTCAGAAGGAGAGGCAGGATAAACAAGATTAATGTTAGTGCCCTAGATTAACAAAAATAAATGCAATGTATTATTTTTCAAGTGTGAAAGTGTGCCACAGTAAAAGACATATAGTCAGGAAGCAACAACCATTCCTAAGGAGCATATAAAGAATTCCACAGGTATGGTGGAAAAATGAAAAAGTGTTGAAGGACCCACATGACAGGCAAAACAAAAGCACAGCTAAACATGTGTTGTGGAATTAGGATCATTACAACTGCAAATTAGTCAATACTAAATGGGATGTTTGCTCAGGAAAAAGAATATATATACGTGTGTGTGTGTGTGTGTGTGTGTGTGTGTGTGTGTGTGTGTTGTTCTCTATTGGCATTGATATAATTGTGCATGACTTGACTGGGTTTAGAGTCCAGCAAAGTAAGAAAGATGGTTATGGTAACATAAATGATGACTCTTAACGTTTATGTCCTTATGATATTTTTCAGTGTTACAGAAATCCTTAAAATACCAATTGTCTTTACTGTTTTTCCTTTACCAATTATGGGAATCAACAAATACTCTCCTGTAGTGATTTACATGTCTGAATAAAGTTCATTTATATAGATTAAGCATTCTCTTCATTTTCATCAATTGCTGACCAATTTTATACTCAGGTAGGTAGATAGATGATAGATTCCTAGATACCTAGATTCATAGATAGATAGATAGATAGATAGATAGATAGATAGATAGATAGATAGATAGATAGATAAGTAGATAAAAATGTTAGTCTCTTATAAGATAAAGATGAAAATGTGTGGAAACTTACTCACTCCTCTTCACCATAACCTGACTTTCCTACTCTGTTGCAATAGTATTTTCAAGGGAGAAAAGATCCATAAGGTAATGCAATACTATGTAGCTGACTGTGAAAGGCTGGACGTATAACCATGAATTATCAGGATCACATCATGCGTGGTTGGGAGTGATAGAAGAGAGAGATGAATCAGGGGCCAGAGACAAACTACAGGACTATGACTGTGACAGATTGCAACAAAGTTATGTTGGGGTAAAAGGTAAGCAAATCTTGAGAGATTTGGGCTGTTTGGGGACAGTAAAGGAGATTTTAAGGTTTTAATTAACGTTTTGTTATATTTTAAAAATCTAACACAGTTCAAAGATTGTAGGGTGGAAATTGAGCATCACAGTTTCATAAATACATCCTTGTACATATGTTTATATAGACATTTCTTGTACATTAATGTTCTTGTACCTTAATAAAACTTCCTACATGTAATTTTTAGACAAAGCTTTAAAATTAAAAGTAAGCCAAACTTAAAGTGAAAATAATAGCAGATTTAGAAAGGAAGGAAGGAAGGAAGGAAGGAAGGAAGGAAGAAACCTAATGAATTAATAGTGTACTACGATAGTTACAAGGTCGTTTATTTCACCCGTATGTCTGTAAATATTTCTGTTATGATTGGCTATTTCCAGATATGATTGTTAGAAAAAAGCAAAAAAAAAATGATGAAAGTCATGAATCACCTATGTTTTGATAGGTTCAGCTCAGATGAATCAAGAATCGAGTCACTTATCTAATGAATTGTTTTATTGATTTTCCTCAACATGAATATGCAGCTCTCATCTACTCTTCTAAGACTCACGTGCAGAAGCATCAAAGACATCAAAGGTAATGAAAGAGGAGCAGCAGTGACTGGGTGAATCACAATAATCAAAGAATGGAAGAGAGATTTGCCTTTTATTTGAATATAAATTGCACTGAATGATTCTGGGATTTTAGAATCAGCAGCAAGTGATTTGACTGAGGATAAAAAAGCCCACCATCTCCCTGGACAATTTCAGAATCATCAATTCTGACTGTTTATTTGACCCTTTGAAATAAGTGAAAAGGTGACCATAGATGAAAATATCTCTAATTTTCAATTTCAATAATGGTTTGCTTCCAAAGTTGAAATACGCACATCTTTTAACTCTTATGAAGGGCATTTCTTCTATAACTGTTTGTAAACTTCAGCAGGAGTCCATGAGGGACCATGCAGTGAAACTGATAGAAAACCTGGTGGAAATTAGAGTTAGTCAGCATAACAATCATGGGCTCTACTGTTTGTGAGTGTTGATTTCGATTAAAATTGATATGAGCTATGCTACAAACAAAGCCTACCAATAATGAAATAAAGAGCCTGTATAATGATAAATATTTTGATTGCTTTAAAATGAACTATTTTGTTGAATCCCCATTTCAGTTTAAGTTAACATTTGTGCAGTAAATACTGTAGTCCTCCACCCTAATCTCCTTTTTAGGGTTAATACTCAGATTCTCATGTGGTTCCTTAGCAGGAATTGCCCTGCATCACTGAGCACCACAGCACCTGGCTGATAACGGATTACGAAGGCCTTACTTACACTAGAGTTTCAATCGGGACAGCACTGAATGGTCAGCTCAATAAGCAGAAAAGGGTCTGTGGCTTCCACTACAGCCCCATAATTGGGTGTGTCCAATGCAATCCTACCTTCCTATGATGGCCAGTTTTATGTTTCAACTTGGCTAAGCTACAATCACCAGATACTCAAGTGAAAAAAAAAAATATATATATATATATATAAATATAATATATATATTATATTTATATAATAACTATATATTTATATTTATATATATAACTATATATAGTTATATAATAACTATATATATATATTTATATATATATATATATATATATATATATATATATATATATATATATATATATAGTTGCTTCTGTGAAAGTAGTTTGTTTTGTTTTTTTTAGGTATGAATAAAGTCCATAATCAGTTGAATGTAAGTGACGGATAACCAGGTAATCTGGTTGGGTCTCGCTCAATTAGTTCAAAGGTGTGCAGAGCAGAGCTGAGTCTTCTGATTAAGAAATTCTGCCTGTGGACAACCAGGCTTCAGCCTTTACTGAGAGTCCATCCAGCTTGACCTTCCTGATGAAGTGCTTTCATATTTGACTAGGCAGTCAGCCCCCATAATTGCTTAAGCTGATTCCTTGCAGTAAATCTTTTAATGTGTACCTCTTATTATGTCTCTGTTTTCCTAATTTAACCTCAGTGGATACACTCCCTCACTTTCTTTTATGCATATACTCTCCAGAGCACTCCTGCTGTACCATTTGCATATGAGTGTAGAGAATAGTCTAAAGCAGCATGCTTTAATCATTCAATTTTCTTCATCAAATCTATCCAATTCAATGGACTTGTTGCTTGAACCAGCAAGTTCTATCAATAAGTTCTACTGAGCAAGTTGATTTTAAACCTAGAGTAAAATTTTCGTTGGTTAAGTTTGTTATAGGCACATCTTTTTTTTTTTTTTCCCCCATGCAAGTTTCACCCTTTTAGGATTTCCTAACCAAATATTTGCTTGATTTTATCTCTTTCAAAATTAATGCCCAAATTTTCTTCATCTTACCACTGTCATTTGTGATGAATACTGTCCCCACAAGTTACAGTAATTTTATGTGATCTGCTTCAATGAAATTTTCAATGCTCCTAAAAAACTATGTCTGTAACCCAAGTTAACTCCATTTTAAAATCATCCACACTGATTATTTAAAAATGTTTCAGTTATCCTCCACTTTCTATTCCTCTCAGTCTGAGAAGAGGGCCTCCTTCTCTACTACTTCTGAAACATAAGTAGAAACCGTCAAACTTATACTCCCTCAGGCTTACATCAGCACAGCTTTAGAAATCCTGTGATATTTTATCCTTCTCTCATGATGAAAACACACAGAAAACAATTCCTCTCCTATTTTATATATTCCTTTTCTTAAGCTCTGGGTCCTATTTCTTCTTGTTTGCCTGGGGTCTTTATCCATCCATTATTCTCTCTTCCTATAGTATAAATTCCTATAGCTTAAAAAACAAAAACAACCTTCTCTGCATTTCACAGTCATCTCTATGGTAGTAACTTAAAACTTTATAAAATAATTATCTGCATTAACCACTTGGTTGTTGCTTACTGCTTTCTGGAATGCACCCTGACACTAGACTTAATGTTTATTTTTAAGATCTCTAGCTACCTTAGTGTCAAAAAAATAAACACTTTTTAGTCCTTATAGGCAATCAGTGTTTTACACTTTAAGCACACTTTTCATGAAATAACTTATTCTATAGGCTTCTTTTCATATTTATGGTTTGTCTTGTAAAGTGTCTCCCACATGGAATTTTCTTCAGTCATTCAAAAATGTTTTCCAGTGTTTTATTTTGGATTTTATTCTTGCCTTATTCTGAAAACTTTCCCTAGATGATTTCCATATTATTGTTTCAAGAACAATTTGTTTTTTGCTCCATCCAAGATATAGCTCTAAATTTTATATCAACATAGCCCACTGCCTGCTGGATGTGTTCATAATGTATGTAACCACCTTTTCCCTCCAAAATACGTTTTTCATGTTGTGTCTCTTATCTCAGTATGTGTGAATCCTATCCCTTCATTCACCCTGGCTGAACATCTGGGTTAACCTTCTGACATGTCCAGTTTTCTCACCATCCTCATGCAATAGATCAAAATAGCTCTAATAACAAAATTCTTTTATGGGGGCCACCACATATGTTCCTTGTAGAAATTTATTTTTAATAAATGATATCTTCTTGATCTGTGGCAGCCACTGTGTTGGGGGAAAAAATGACTTTAACTTAGCTATTGAAATATCTCCACTTTTTCTGACTTTAAACTTTTTTTCTTTAAATGTCTGTGTGAATTCTAATCTCTCCATTGGTCTTCCTTAATCTTTTCCCTAGGGTGACATCTGAGAGCAAAGAGAAACATGGCAATGGGAGAAGAGCCTTGTATTTAACTGCTTCCTACTGGTTATCTGAGGATCCACAGAGTTGGATTTTGGGCTACTCTTGTCATAGATACCCTGTCTTGGTATGCACTGAGGACTGAAGATGTGTTGTTGGTTGATGTATTCAGTGTTTTCATCTGCTGCTGAAATTCATGAATTCTGACAGAGCATCTATTCATGTACAAGTTCCTATACTTTGCACTCTCCTTTTTTTGACCCAAAGCCCATTATTATCTATTAGTTCTCTCCCAACCTCTGTATCTATCCTGCCACCCACTACACATTCTCCAATGACCAGAAAATTATTGAGAGTTCTTTGCGTATCTTGCTGTATTTGAATGGAGCTCTCTGCGGGTATTTTGGCTCCTCCCTCAGCCATCATTAATTTAGTGCAGTAGTTCTCAAACAAAGGTGATTTTGCCGAACAGGAGATATTTGCTAATGCCAGGAGACATTTATGATGTTCACATTTTGAGTGGGGTGATACTGGTGTCCAGTTGGTGGAAGCCAAGGGTACTGGTAAACATACTACAATGTATAAAACTGCACCCTGCAAGAATGAGTTATGTGATAAAAATGTCAATAGTGCTGAGGTTGATGCATTCTGCTTTAGACTCATTCCATCAAGTAGGACTTGTCATTACACCAAATGAAGAGTTTATCTGAGAGACTTTTATACTCTCTATACTGCCATACTGTAAGTGGGGAACCAGCCTCCATATTCTCAACTTCACTCAAACTTATTTCAGTTTTTCCTACTGCTGTCTTTTTCCTCCATCTCTCTACTTCAGTGGAACTCCTACAGGTCTTTCCCTCACTCTGCATTCTTTCTCAATAAAGCCAGGCCTCAGGTCTGTTGTCTAGCTATCAATTTTAAAAATTGAGCTTGATCCTCAAAGTTGAGCAACTATTTATTTGAAATATGCATTCTCCATCATTCCATAACCCATCTACCACCCCACCAAAGCAGTGAGTGCCACCATCCCTATTATAGTTCCCCAAATGCTCACAGGACTCTAGCACTTTCTTGACAGGAACTTTGTTCTATTTACCTTTGTAGCTCTAGCCTTTACCTGGCACAGTACAAGCATTCCATACTTAATTTAAAAAATGAAGAATGGATGAATGGTGAATAAATGTGATCATCTTCTGTCTCAACTGCTTCATGTTTCTCTGATATCTTTTTTTTTTTGTTTTGTTCTTTGGAAGCACCACCCAATCACCTAACATGGAACATGATATCCTTTATCATGGTTTATGACTCTGGCTCCTTGGCTCTTCCAAGTGTTCTAGATCCTTAGGCAAGCTCCCTTTCTTCAAAGGACTTGTGTCCTAACATATTGAAGAAACAAATATAAAATTTCATTTTAATAGTATCTAGAAAAATAGCAGCAGTCAAACTTGCTTTCCCTGCCTCTCATCCTTCTTTTCTTCCTTCCTTCTTCTTAACCCCACAAATCTGTGGCCTTTTCTCAGGCCACAAATATTTCTCCTTCCTTTCACCTTATATATTTCCCTCATATCACTTGTCCTTATATCACTTGCCTCAAATATCTGCTCCCAGCAATCTCACTCATCCTTCTCTCCTCACTGATATTCTTCTATCTCTTTCTCTGCTTTCCTTTTATTTTATATCACAGCACCTTATCTCTGAAGAAGTATGAGTAGCAAAGACAATGGGCTGTATCTAGATTACCTAGGCTCAAGTGTCAGTTCTGAATTAAACATCTTGTGGTCTAAGGCAAGTTACATGACTTCAGTTTTTCTCATCTACAAAATAGGGATTAAAATTGTGTTAAGAATTTATAAAGAGTAACTGAGTTAAAAATTAAAGTTGTATTTTAAAAGTTATAAAGAGTAATGAAGTAATAGAGATAAAATGCTTATAAGAGGGTAGGGCACATTGTAATTAAACATAAATATTACATGCTGAATATAAATCTTAAGTCTGTTTATCTGCTGTCTTCTACTCTGTCTCTCACATTTCATCTCTCCCTCTCTCTCTCTCTCTCTCTCTCTCTCCTTCTTTCTCTCTTATATTTTATACTCATCCTGTCTTCTCTGTCCTCCTTTCTCAAATTCTTTCAACTATTACATTTGCAACTTAATAGTGTAGAAAACACTATATGAATAAGCAACCTTAATTATTTCCATCACCAGAGTAGAAACTATTAAATTTGAGTGGGTCACCTAATTTCATTTTCTCTTTCTACTTGATGTACAAAGTATTATATTTAGTTCTCTGATTTTTGCCTTTGGGAGTAAGGGCATTAACTCTCTGGACCTTAGATATATGCCCTCTCTTTCATAACCTAGAGCATTTTATTTATCATCTCTGTGATTCAAATCACAGTTGACCCTTGAGCAATGCAGGGGTTAGGGGTGCCAAACACTTGCATAGTCAAAAACCCACGTGTAACTTTTGACTCCCCCGAATGTAACTACTAATAGCCTTACTGATAACATAAACAGTCGATAACACATAGTTTGTATATTATAAGTATTATATAATGTATCCTTACAATAAAGTAAGCTAGAGAAGAAAAATCTTAGCAAAATGATAAGGAAGAGAAAATGCATTTACAGTATTTATTGAAAAAAGCCACATATAAGTAGACACATGCAGTTCAGACCCAAGTTGTTCAAGGGTCAACTGTAATTGCCTTAGATTATCTGTATTTTTTTTTATTATATATAAAACCTAATTCTCCCCCATACTGTAGATTTTCTTTTGCTATTTCCATTCTAGAGTTTATTTTTTAACAAGTTTCCTTAACTGCTGTCACACAGCAGCATGCCTGTCTGTCCCCTCATGCCTACCCCTAAAAAGAAAGAAGAGCCTGTGAGACTATTCCTTTCAGGGACATTGCTTCACCTTTATGCCATCTCTCTGTTTGGCCCCAAAGGATGGTTGGCTAGCCAAGGATGGGTAAGATTCCTCAAGAAAGGAACAACCTAAGACAGGCACAGTCGTGTGGGGACCACGAGGAGAATTCACGAGGTTGATAGAGGTGGACATAGACCCCACCTTCCCCCGTCTGAGGAGAGCTTTGTCCTCTGTCCTCTGTGGCTGTATTCCTTCCCACAACCTGCTTGGGAAGTGATGCTTGATGTGATAACATCAGTTCTCCATCTCAGTAAGTTTTCAACATAAAGGTTTTGTCCCCTGGGGAGGTACAAACAATAATTATGTACACATCATGGGACTTTCGACAGGCAAGGGTGATTGGTTTGAACCAGTTTTCTGGTATGATGTATGAGACTCACAGACCCTAACAAAAACAATGCTACTTCCTTTTATTTGCATCAATAAAAGCCACAAGGTGGCCCGATTCAGGGCTCTCAGTCCTTTGAGGCTGTGAGACCCTTGGCCCCTGTTTCAAAACTTTCTTGATTTCTGTTTCTTTCTTAACCCTTCGCCACCCTTCTCGTTCTCTCACTGCCCATGTTGCACTGGATGCAACACTTAACAATTTAAAAAAAATGTACAAATCTTGTCATGTTATAACTAACACTTCTTTACTATCCTATTATAGTCATTATCTAATTATCTAATTTAATCATTATGAAGAAGAAGGAGGAGGAGGAGGAGGGGGGGGAACAGAAGGGGGAGAAGGAGAAGTTACTTTCTGAGACAACATTGCACCTGGTAATGCATGGATCATACTTGACGACATCCAGAACTAAATTCTGAGAGTTGACCTCTCTTGTATTTTCAATTTAGCAAACACTTAGAGCTACTTCTTTTCCTAAGGAAGTACATGCCACCCTACAGAGTTATGCTAACTTAGCATATTCTCTCTCATTATGAACATTAGTTCTATTCTAGGCCTTAGGGTTTTATGATAGTCTTATCTATATAGATATCTCTTCGGACAATATCTATTGTCTGCTTTTGAGCCTGTCCCATGATTTTGTTGCTGGGAAATGGTTATTCTCAAGCATACCTTTACCATATTGCCAAAGATTTATATTGTATAAAGACAACTTCAGATTTATCTTTAGGTAGGTAGACCACAGAATTCTCAACAATTCAAATGGGATGTATTTCAGTATCATATCAATTGAAAAATTTTAGTGGTTCAAAATTACTTTTAATAGTTTCAGAATTTTAAGAATAACTTAGTTGTCTTATGGTTAAAAGAGATATAGTCGTCAGTAAATTGATTTCTAGACTTGTCAAATTGTAATGATCATTAAAGAGAATTAGAATAGAAAGTATCTGGTTTTATTTTAGCAAATAATTTAAAATTTTTCAAACAAAATGTTGTGAAGAACTCTATCTTTAAGAGGGCTGGGATCCTTCGATTGACCATGACTGAGGCCAAGGGATATAGACCTCCCATTATCAGCAAATAATTTACTGTTACAGTGGTATCTGCTTTGGGGTCTCTTTTCTACCCATAAATTAGCAGCAATCCTTGATGATGAACCCTCTCCAAGTACTGAACTTCAATGGTCATTTTAATAAAATTTTCTGAATCCCTGAAAAAGCTCCTATGAACCATTATTCTAATTTAAATCTCAGTTTTATTTTAAAAAGAATGAGACATAGTATATGCATATGATGAAATGACTTATTTAAGATTACAAAAATAATAGCAGGAGTCTTTCCACCATATTGTTTAGTACATCCTTTGACAATTACTTTGTCAAATAAATTTGTTTTAAGTGAAAACTTCATGTTGAAAGAAGAGTTAAATCTTTTTTATCTAGAAAACATTCAATTGGAAACAAATTGTATGTGCTAAAAATAAGTGTTTTTTCTTTAAAGATTTATTTTTCAATTTTGCAATGTGTTTTTAAATTTATGATTATTATGTATATTGAAAATGTTTTACTTTTGTGTAAATTGAAGGATAATATACATGAGAAATATTTGAAAGAAAAGCAACTATAGCAGAAGTTTAACATTAGCTGCAAGCTAGTCCTTCCTTCTTCAAGATATTATAGTTACATTTTCATATCAAACTTCTTCCATTTTCTGTGCTGTGCTTGGCTTCTCACCCTTTGCAATTTACTTTAGATATTCACCCTTGATATATTTATCTGTAGCTACTAAACATCTCATGATTCGTACTTCATATCATAAATTTCTCAAATCCATTTGCGAGTTCAGGAGAAAATGGCAAGCCTTAGGAAAAAGAATCTAGCTTATGGTATATATATATTTTAAAAAACCTCAAAAACTAACATAGTACAATTTCTCCAAACTTTATATTGTGTTCCTTTAACAATCTTGCTGGTAACCTTTAAAATCTAGTTACAAAGCAATAGTATGTGGTATTTTATTATGTCATCAGTGAGCATGCCATGCATAACCCATCTCTGGAATATTCCATGAAAGATTTTTAATGACTCTCCAAAGAAGAAGTTGGTTGGCATAAAATAAACTGAAATAAAAGCCTCTGGCAAAATGATGATTTTTTTTTTATTATTACAGCTCATGAGAAATAAGAGTGAGTCGTTTATGGCAGTCCAACAGCAACAACAACACAAACTTTGTGTGGTGTATGAAATATAAATATAAAAATGACAGGAACCTAATTTAAAGGATATTTGATATAACTACCATGTTTTCCAGGGTTGTTTGCCTATCCCTTTTTTGCCATACTCACATATAACTGGGATGATATTTGAAGAGTAGGAAAAGAAAATATAAATATAGTGGTTTTTGGTAAATGAAGTTAATACACTTAATTAGCACACTGAAATTATAATAATATCACTCAATTTGTCTACACAATCAAAATCAAACATTAAGCATTTCTCATTAAGTTGTGTTGACTTTTCTTCATATTATTTTTCTTTCCTTTTTCTGGCCCTTAAATTTGTTACACTTCCTTGCTCATGTTTAATTTAGCTATTCATTAAATATTCCCTTTCACTATATTAGCTTTTACACAGATTTTGAAATGTACTCCTTAAGTTTGCTTATAACCTATTATATTTAGTGTTATTTTAAAACAATTGCTCTATTACATTTCGTTCTTCTGTATAATACTTGGGATGATAAATCAATAATATAAATATATATTTTTGTGTGTTTCTGTATGTATAAAAATCAAAAAGAAACGCATACCTTGTGATGATAAATCATAAGTATATGTGTGTAACTTGTCCAATGGATAAACTATGCCATCCATTTTGACAAAATTAATTCATCTTAGATCCAAGTATGAATACTTTTATAAGTGTGCCATATTTCTCCACAGATGATTTCATACAGAATTTAGTTTCATTTGTTAAACTGCATATATAGATTAGTTTGGCATTTTCTCCTTTTGTCATACGATGTGACAGCACCATAAAGATATAGAAATGTCAGTCTGGGTGACAGTACTAAAAAGATATGTAAGAAATTGCCAAAACACTAATCACATGTTTATATTGTAGTTTAGTATTATAGCATCATTCTTTTTTTTTTTTGACAAAGGGCAACATAAAATTTAAAAAGTTGCTTTATGTTGCTGTTTTTTATAGGTCATTCCTACACATTCCTGATCCCCCTATCTCTCTAAACTGTCAGACACCCCACTGAGTCTTCTGTGGATGCCTCCTTGAAAGCCTCCCCATGTGTTTCTGAGTGATGTGAAATCTGTGAAGTGAAGAAACATAAATTACTCCTTTTTACCGGAGGAATTTCATGTCTCACAAGGTTCAAAGTTGAATGTGTTTTCCAATAAATAAAAAAGGGGGCGGGGGGGATTGCCGCAAAGGCATTATTTCCATTCAATTTAATTTAACACACTTCAATAAAATTTAACAAAATCATCACTAGGTATGTGCAAAGCACCACTTTAAGTGTCCACTTCATCTTTGAAGGAGTGTTTTCCTAATCAAAGAAAAAAATACAAGAAAAGAAATTTATATACACCAAATAGGGATGCAGTTCTTGTCATGATAGCTATTGAACTGAACTAAAAACAGAGAATGATTTAGAAGATTACCAAAAATACGTACAATTGCATAATACAGAATGAAAAAATAAAACAGAAGTAAATGAGCATTGTGGTTGAATATTTGATAATCTTTGTAAAAACATTAAGCAAAAACTGAAAATAAAATAATCACAGATAATGTGATGTTTACATGCAAGTCATTACTAAAATATATTGTAAACAATGATTGAATGTTTATATCCATGACATCAACAAATATACATTAAAAAAATTAAAATCTAAATTTTTGTCTTAACGTTAAGCACTTGAAAACATCAATTTATCTTCATAATATTGCTTTGTAAAAGTGTGAAAAATGGTATTAGTGTCATTTTCATTTCCATTGAATTTTTGTTGTCATTAAATTTTTTAAAGTTTTAAGTGGAAAAGCACAACTTCTGTGTTTCAGATGGATTTTCCCTTTCTATATTCAACATAGACATGCAAAAAATAGGTAATTTTTGTTGTTGTTCTTGCTGTTTAGGCTGACAGAAAAAAATAACATAGAGCTTCTTTTTGTATTTTTTCCGAGAGACACTGAGGAATTGGGTATGGTATAAGCTTTGGCATCAGGCAGATATATGTTAGATTCCAAGTTTAGGTAATTTACCAAGTCTGGGACCCAAGTCAAGTTACATACATTCTCTTTGCCTTTGTAGGGTTACTCTGTATAAAGCAGGTAATGATTTTCTTGATGTTGAACGGATCAGTAATAGCACATCTCTCTTACCCTTCTAAATAGAACTAGTTGAGACAAAGATTCAGGTAGGTGGAGATGAAAATATATTAATAAATATAATAAAAATAATACTGATGATAATAGTTAACATCTGCATATCACATATATTTCGTTTGGCACGCTTCTTCTAATTGCTTTGCATATATTAATTAATACAATAAGCCCTAGATCTCATCAATATTAGTCTTGCCAAATTTGCTTACAGAACAAGAATGTGATCTGTGACCAAGTAGTCTTAAAAATATTCAACACTTCAGTTATTTTTACTTAACCCCCCATCCCACAAACACACAAGCTCGTATTCCACTCCTAAATTATTCATGAAATCACAGGCAGAACTGGACAACTATAGACCTTTCCATCATTGATAGGACACTCATAGTTGAAGACAAAAATAGGCATTTCCGTAGGATATGTCACTCCACAAGAAATCGACTATTTTTCCCTCTATCTTGACAGGTATATGATACTTTCTCATATGGGAATATCTGTTGTAGGGAGGGGACATAGGAAGATAGAAAGACCCAAATTCTAGCTTCCAAAAATTCTACCTTCCATGGGAACATGAGTAAAAGGACATAGAGTTTCCTTCTAAAGAATAGGCACTCAATAAATTGAATGTGTTATTAATATGGACATATCCACAAACATTTCAGGACACTTTGATTTGTAGATATTTTTAAGTCTTAGATAATACTTCCCCTTGGATAACATTTTAAAATAGTCACTAAAAACTCTGAATAGATCAAAATTTTATATGTTTGAACACCTTTTATGAAATGCTTATAACTATGTGTAAGAATTAAGTGAGAACTCATAGAAATTGTATTTCTCTTACAAGTATTTATAATGTCCTATGGAGAGAAAAGATAAATTAAAAATATCAGAAATGTGAAAAATCTATTTTCCTTTTTTGAGGTGTCTTTACAAACCACATAGTTAGAAAGGGCTATCAAGCATGTGTTCATAACTAATTTTACATTATTGTTATAAGACCCAAAGTTTTACCTAAATTTTACTCAATCACTGTAAAACACTCATTTATTTTACTTAGAAGTTAAAGACAAATGTCAAAGTATTGCTTTGTTTTCTAATTTAAAAAAAAAAAAAGTCTTGGCTCATTTTTGAGCCTTGAAAATGTTACCTAACCTACATATAGCTTGTTCTCAGTTTCAATGTCTATAAAATAGAGATATTAATAACACCTACCTCATAAGGTTTTGCTAAGTATGAAATCATATAATTCTCATTAAGTGATTAGCAATTCTATATCTAACCCAGTAACAGTCCAAAAATTATTTACTGTTGTTATTATTCTTATTCTTAATAAAAAGCTTAATGAGATCGGAACTATTGCCCCATTTATAAAATTTTAACTTCATTTTCAAATTTTGTTATGCCAAACCTACTCCTAATCATGAACTGAACATTTAACTACAAATGTAACTTAAATATGTTTTCAGTGTGTGAAAAAAAAAAAAAAAAAAAAAAAAATATATATATATATATATATATATATATATATATATATATATATATATATTCTTAGCATTATCCCAGTCAGAAAGTTTGATTACATATATAAATACCATTTTTTCTTCTGTTTTCCAATAACTTCATGAGTAGAATACCTAAATATTTAGCTAAGTTAAAAATGCATCACTTAAAAGTATAGGATTTTGTTATTAATTGTTCTTAATAGAGCCAATGGCATTAATAGAACTATTAAATTATAGCAGTTGTAAAATCAGAAGAAAAAACTATTAAATTATAACAGTTGTAAAATCAGAAGAAAATATTTATTTATACATGAATTTGCACAGCTTAGATGATTGATTGTTTTTCTCCCATAGGAAATTGTTTTCAACTTTTCACTGAGTAAAATAATGTAACTTAAATTGAATATCATCAAGACAATTTCATAGTGCCCGATGTCATCATGTAGAGTTTAAGTAGTAATTGTAATAACAGTAAATGACTTCATTGTTCAGTATGCATTTTTTAATATTTTATTAAATTTTAATTTTAACATTGTTTTAGTCAATTTAACATGATGACTTTAAAAATAATAGCGTTATCTGGCAATCTTCAGATAAACATATAAAATAGCAAAATGTGGGATTCCCAGAACTATTCACTCATACACTTTTAAAATGACTTGGACAGACACATTTCCTCAGAAAATAATTCAATTTCTGGAGACAGTAATACTAAAATATGCTTAATTTATACAACTTCCACTACTGCAAAAGATTGTTTCCAAGAAGAAATCATCTGATACAAAGAGTCTTGTGATATTTGCAATACATGATAAATTCTTATATTGAGGATAACATCTTACCCTCAATTTACAAAATATCTACCTTGGTGTTAATTATAGCAGAATTTATTTATATGGCTTAGATCTAGAGAGAAAATTCATCAACATACGGTAGGTGGAATGAACTTAACACTATATTAAATTGTTATTAAAGTTATTTATGTGGTAAAAATTTTACTTATAATTAATATAATCCATACTAAAACTAGCTTTTAAAGTATTCTAATATGAATCATGAAATCATGTATGTGACCATGCAAATATTGCAATGAAAAACTAAGATGTCACTTACTAGAGTTGGAGAGAAAATGTTACACAGTGGTATTTTATCCCCTGAATTTCATTTAACTTACTCCTCAAATATTTCAATCATAGAGTTAGAATATTTATTGTTGGAAGTCTTTAAAGCCTTGCCCCTGAAAGTGTCATCAGCAAGTAATGTTTACTTCATCTTGAGCTTGTTGGGAATGCAAACTTTTAAGCCCTACCCCATACCTATTGAATCAGAAATTTTATTTTAATAACATCTGGAGTTGTTTCATATGTACATTACAGCTGTGGAACCATTGCACTATGGAATGTTGGAAATATTTTGCTTTACTTTCTCATCTGATAAAATTTGGATATAAAAATAAATAAGCCATACTGCAGCTATAGTAAAATAATATATAAGAATACATATATAAATATATATGCATATTAATAGACGGAAGAGAACTCTATGCATTATTATAAAATATATTCAAAATATCTGTTTATATATTTACAATGGTTGATGGTGGCTCTGGTGGCATAGTTATAAGAAGATAGACATGTCCTATCAAAGAGTTTACTTGTTAATAGGAAAATACAGTGAAGTAAAGGGTTGCTGAAATTGTCACTGACCTGGGACCCTGAGGTTCAGGAAGACTCTGGATGCAGCAGAGTGCTAATATAATGTAAATTTCAATTCTTAAAAAAATGGGAATCAAATAGTATTTCTAAGGTTTTGTATTGAGAAACTGATGGGTGGCACCATTTATAAAGATGGATAAATTTGTCAAGGAAATGATTAAGGGAGGTGGCTCAAGATATTTAACAGAGACTGCAAGTAGGCAATTACATATATAATTTTGAGTTCAGTAGAAAGCCAGATTTACAATTTCTGGGTCATTAGAACATAGATAGCATTTAAAGCAGTGGAACAGAATGAGATTATCTGGCAATGCTATGTAGGAAGTTAAAATGGGATTTTGGATTAATCTCTATCCCAACACCACTTAGAGATAGAAAATAGAAGTCATATCCAAATGGAAAAACTAAGAAAAAACAGCCAGTGAAATCACAGGTAAACAAGAAGAATGTAGTTACAAAAAACTAAGGACAGATATTTTTTAAGAAAGAGAGAGTAGATATACCTCATGAAAGAGAGAGTAAACAATAAGCCAATGAGAAAATAAGAGAGTGTCTTTGAGGCACTGAAGTTTAACAAAATAATTTTAGGTGTGGTGGAGTTGAATATAGGTTGCAATGTGTTTATACGACAGGTAAGAAAAAAAAAAAGAATGAAAGAAAACCCCTGAAGGTTGTGTTGTTAAAGGGAGCAAAGAATTGGATAGAAGTCAAAGAGCTCCTTTTGGGTTGAAATCTTTATCACAGAAGAGAAAAACAAAACAAACAAACAAACAAAAAACCATGACCTATTCAGAAAACCGATCATCATTCAAATCTGAAATCAGAATAGAAAAAGAAAAGTGACAGATGATGAAGGGAATTTTAGGCCTGATAATCAGTATGGAGTTCAACCAAAGTAATCAATGAGAAGCCACTAACATGTTTTAAGTAGGGGAATGATATGATCAAAATTTGGCTTAGGAATGTCATTCCTGCTGCAATCGAATAGATGAGAGAAGTACAAGTGTGGAAAATGGACTGACTAACAGGACCTGTGGTAATGTCGGTGAGAGAAAGCTGAGTCTTCAACTAAGGTTTTGGAAGTAGAGGTGCAAAGGAATGGAGGGATCGGAGAACAATTTAGGAAATGTAATTAAATAATAGCTTGTTGGTAGAACGTGGAGGTGAAAGAAGAAAAGAGTAAGGATGATGTTTAGATTTATGGCTTGATCAATTAGGCTAATAGTTATGACATTTACTGGGATTTTAGCAGGAAAGGATAATTTTTTCTGCTTTGTTCACTCTGATTCTTGTTTTGGGCACCAGCAGTATTATTCAGCAGGCAATTTGGGAGTGTTCTGGAATGGAGAGATAACTATAAGGAATAATAGTATTAGGTCAGGAGCTTATGAGATTCCCAGGAAAAGAATATAGAATGAGAAATGAGCCTAGAAGAGAATCTTGAGAATTTATCTATATGTAAAGAGGGAAAAAAATGTTAGCTATAAATACAAAAAAATTTACACAAGCATATATGTATAAAAATTATAATAGACCAATTTATCTATAGAAGCAAAAAGACTAAATGCATTGTAATTAATATAGTAATTATAAAAAACTATACATTCCTATTGTCACTTGACTAAGAAAACAGTTCTTTACTTATGAATTTTTCATAGTTTTTACTTGCTAAATTAAAGAATAAAAAACTCAAATGTTCCCACTTAATGGAAATTATTCATATATAAATGTGAATGACTCTTACTCAAACCTCCATATTGCTATAAGTATATATTTTTCAAATTTGCATAACCCTTCAAAAAATTTCAAATTATCTCAGAAAATTAAAATGTCAAAAAGAATTTGGGTATCTTAAAATGATGGATAGAGACTTTAATTTATATTTGTGAAAGCTGTACTGTGAGAGACTGGTAGTATTTGACTGAATTCAAACCACATAATGGAGACACAATCTACACTAATATGGTAATATGATAAAATAGATAAGGCTATATTTTATGCTACAGTTGCAATTGTAAGTTTTACAAATGCAATAAAATGTTTAAATGCAATGTTAATATGATTTTAAGTTTGGTATCATTTCTTTCACTAATCTTGCAGAGGTTTGTGAAAAGTTTTCAAACATCACACCACTATATAATAAATTAGTACTATTTCATTTTTTAAAATGAGGACACTAAACCACATACTAGTTAATTAACTTAAGAAAATGAAGAATTAATGAGAGCTGTGACTCCAGATTTAGTGGAGGTTAGCAAGACTAAGTGACAACATACCATCGTTTGTAATTATATACTTCATTCGTTTAGCCTAGTTGGTGTAATTCTACAAAGGTTATGATCAGTACACCTTAGAGAAATAACCTAGTTTCTCTTAGTCTAAGAGTCAAAAAGCGGACTCATTGTTATAAACAGCTCTCCAAAGGATGCAACTACTATTGCCCAAATCATGCTCCCTGCTTCCAATTCCATCTATTGAGAAACAAACAAACAAACAAAAAATAGGTGTCAAAAAATAACACAGAAGAATGCAATATCAGGTAAGATCTATGGATTACTAATTCTATTCATTTAACTTAATCTAACAAATTAGTATATGGCAAAGAGTCTTGGGCCCTAAAGAAATATGTGTCATGGTAGGTGCATAATTAGTTTTCAAAAAATATTTTTGGTAAATATTGCCAGATTCACTTCTGCACTGTCTCCTTGTCTTGAAGGGCGGCCTGCGGGGTCTCTGGTCCTGCTCCACACATAAGAACGCAGGACATGGTGAGGCCAATAAGGTACCTATGGTAGGGGAGTCACCACTATATTCTCGCTGGCGGCTGGATTGGAGACACAGGAAGCAGGAGCCACATTGTTCGCAACCCTCACTGCTCCGCTTGCAGGCTCAGCCACCATCTTCTTGCTAGGTCCCATTTGCTGCTAGTGTAGCATCAGCAGTTATATTAGTGGCCAATGGCTCACTGGTTACAGCTGACGGCCAACTAGCCACAGCTGATGGCCATCCAATAGCAGTTGATGGCCATTTACTACCTGAGTGAGCACCTTTCCACATGAGGCTGAGAGCCTGGAAACTGCTCTCCTCGCTCTGTCTCCACACTCCTCTTCTCCACAAGTACAGACATCTTATCCCTCCTGAAGCATTCGTTCTTTCCCAGATGTAGAGCAGAGTTTCTCTCTAAATTTGGTCCAGTTACCCGCATTAAAATTATATGCGTTGTCAACTGGCATGCAAATACTGCAAATACCTGGGATACACAGCAGACCTACTCAATCAAAATATTTCGTGATGAGTCTAGGACTCTGCACTTTTAATTAACAACTCAGGTGATTTATAAGGACATTAAAAACATTCTCCTAAGTGTAATCTTAACCTGAATAAGAATAATTAAGACACGTTATACTTAAGTTCCTTTCAATTCACATTCATGGAAGAAAAAGAGTTAGAGGAGGAGATTTCATAATTCATTTTATCCCTTCAATTTAATCTTCAATCTATTTTTTTATGCTCCAGTTATCTAATCTGACTTCCAAATTTGGCCATACCATGGAGTCATCACTTGGTATTTTTATGTATTCCTAAAATCTGTTAAGTGTAGTGTTATTTCCATCTATAAACTATTCTCCAATCAGAATTAGATTTCTAAATCCAAAGTCACTACCCAGTAGTTGTTCCCTCCTTCTCACTGACAGATAAATGTGTCCTATGGGAATGTGTCCCTAGATTTCCTCCTTCTGTCCTAAAGGCTTTTTCAGAATTCACTGGCATTGGGCCTCCCTCTGCTTTAATGATAATCACACACATGTATCTCAAGTACTCTAATAGTCAGACTGAAGCATATTTGTTCATGGGAGCAGTAGCTCAGCCCTCTCAGGAGTTGTGCTAAGGTGTCAATGTATAGGATCAAATTTTATTCACTATTCCAGTAATTTTAATGCACCAAACTTTATTGTGCTCTGAACATATCTAAAGTGAAACTTACTAAAATTTGCTGCTATGCTGGGACTGTAGATGTGAAAGAATAATGTTCCTATTCAGCACTTGGCTTTAACAATCCAATGTATGTAATCTTTAACAAAATATCTATAAACTGTGGTTTCAAATCCACCCACACTAACATATTTTGGCCATCTATTATACTATAAACCAAATACTTCAGTTAAACTATATACATTCCCTAAGTACATTTCAAT
The DNA here is from genome assembly GCF_004115265.2 of Rhinolophus ferrumequinum. Classification (NCBI taxonomy): domain Eukaryota; kingdom Metazoa; phylum Chordata; class Mammalia; order Chiroptera; family Rhinolophidae; genus Rhinolophus; species Rhinolophus ferrumequinum. Next base: position 17,890,882 of record NC_046287.1, on the reverse strand, counting down.
AGGTCATTCCTTTATACTGGTGAATAGTATTTCAAAGTATGATATACCAGTGTTTGTTTAACAATTTACCAGTTAAAGAACGTTTGGAATGTTCCAAATCTAGGCTGTTACAAATAAAGCTGCTGTAAACAATTGTTATCTGTTTTTGTATCAACAAGAGATAAATATCTATTCACCACGATAATGCCCTAGACCACAATTACTGGGTCAGGACTTATGGCAGTTGCAAATTTAGCTTTTCTTTTTTTCTTCTAAGCAACTACTAAACTGTTACTTAAAAAAATATGTGACTGTTGCAGTTGCATTGCATCCTTTCCAACATTTGATACTGTGTGTGTATATATATATATATATATATATATATATATATATATATAGCCATTTTTGGTAGCTGTATAATGATAGATAGCTCATTTTTAATTTGAATTTTCTATTGGCTAATGAAGTTGAATATGTTTACCATGTTTATTTGCCACCTGTGTATTCTCTTCAGTGACATGTTTGTTAACGACTATTGCGTGTTCTCAAATGGATTGATTTTTTTTTTTAAACTGGTGAATTTTAAGAATTCTTTATATATTATAGTACATTGTCAGATATATGGTTTGGAAATATTTCTCCCAGCCTATAGCTAGTTTTTTCATTTGCCAAACAGGGTTTGTAACAGAGCATGGTTTGTTAAATTTGGAGAAAGTCCAAGTGATTATTATTTTAATTTCATGAATATTGCTTTTGGAGTCGATTTAAGAACAATTCTTTACCTAGTCATAGGCCACAAATATATTTTTTTGTGTTTTTTTCAAAAAGATTATTTTTCTTTGCTTCTTTGCCTGTTTGTGTAAGGTATGAAACTTACGTCCAGATTCATTGGGATGTATATCTGTATATATACTAGGGTGCCAAGAAAATGAATACACATGACTTGTATTCATCTTTTGTTATCGGTATATATTATTACAATTTTAATACATTTTTTCCTTTCTTAAAATGTGTATACATTTTTTGGCACCCCTGTATATAATGGGGGTGCCAAAAAAATGTATACAAGTGAACACTTTGGTCAACATTCCTCAAGCAGTAGTTCGCTGTAATCAGAAGTGTCTGGACGCTGATGCTAACTACTTTGAGCAACTCTTGTAATTGCAGAAGTCAAATGTGACTTGTATTCATCTTTTGTTATCAGTATATATGAGTTATTACAATTTTAATCCAGTTTTCCTATCTTAATATGTGTGTACATTTTTTGGCTATCTATATATAAAATATAGTGTGATCATACAATACGGTGAATGTTTAAGTAAAAAAATAATTACAGTAAAAGACACATTGCCATTAACCCCACTCAAAATACTCACCCTCCCTTTGAACATACTTATCCCATCATTCTTGCCACTTTCTGAAGCAGTTCTGGAATTCCTCTTTCCTTAGTGTCTCTAGTTGCACTGTCGTGGCTGCCACGATGTCCTGAATCATTTAGACTTTGGGGAAGAGTTCAAAGTCCGTGGTGACAGATCTGGTAAATAAGGTGGATGAGGACACCGTAATGTTTTTCTTTGACAGAAAACATCACATACCATAAGTGATGTGTGACATGGGTTCAAGATGGAGGATGATTTATGGCACACGGTAAAACACAGCTTCTCTCAACCTAGCTTACACTCCACTGACTGCACTGAGAAAGTTGAAACTTGTTGTGGGTACAGAGCCAGGAGTGCAGTTTCCAGGCTCTGGGCCTCACGTGGAAAGGTGCCCGCTCAGGTATAAATGGCCATCAACTGTGATTGAATGTCCATCAGCTGTGGCTAGTTGGCTGTCAGCTGTAACCAGTGAGCCATTGGCCATTAATGTAACTGCTGTGGCTACGCTAGCAGCGAATGGTGGCTGGCAAGAGTGGATTGCAGTTAGCACAGCAGATTACAGTTAGCAAGTAAGGTTGGTTGGCAGAGAAGCAGACGGCAGGTTGCGGATCATGTGGCTCCTGCTTCCTGTGTCTCCAACCCAGCCACCAGCGAGAATATTGTGGTATGACTCCCATATCTATGGCTCCGTGGGTGTTCCTTTTTGGCCTGAACACATCCTGCGCCCTTATGGTGAGTGGAAGCTGAGACCCCGCATAACACCCTGTATGACACTTGTCACACACTGTTACTAAGGTTCGATGCACTGCTTCCCATATTGAAGAACCCTGCCTTTCTGTTGGATGGCACTCGGCAGCAGCATTCACCGTATTTGCTGATCACAACACAAAGGCACCGTGTTACACATTGCTTCTGGTATATGGTATTTTCTGTCAAAGAAAAATATTGCAGTGTGTCCTCATCCATATTATTCACCGGATCTGGCACCGTGTGACTTCTGGCTCTCCCCCAAAGTCAAAATGATTCAGGATGTTGAGGCAGCCACAAGAGCACAACTAAAGACACTCATGACAGAGGACTTCCAGAACTGCTTCAGAAAGTGGCAAAAACGATGGGATAAGTGTGTTCAAATCGAGGGGAGCATTTTGAGGGGGATTAATGCAATGTGTCTTTGACTGTAACAATTTTTTAAAAATTTTAAGCACTCACTTTATTTTTTTTACCACCACTCATATGTTGCTGAATTCTGTTTGCCAATATTGTGTTAACGTATTTCTTTGTCTGTGTCTATCTTCATGGCAAATATCAGTCTTTTTTTTTTTAATATACTGCATTTATCTAGTTTTGGTATTTGGTAAGACTAGCTTCATAAAATGCATTGGGAAGTATTCTCCTTTTTCTAGAAGAGATTATGTGAAATCCATGCTTATGCAAATTTAAATATTTGGTAGAATTCTCCAATAAAACATTTTGGGCTTGGAGATTTCTTTTTGAGAAGTTCTGAAATGATAGATTGAATTTCCTTATAGTTAGGGTGATTCGAAGGATCTATTTCCTAAGGGGTGAGTTTTTGATGGGTCTTTTGAATATTTGGTCAATTTTGTTTAACTTTTCTAATTTTTTCTGGGATATGTAGTAATATCTCCTGTTTCATTCATGATATTGGTAATTTGTATCTTCTCTCATTTTTTCTTTATTTGTCTTGATGAAGGTTTTCCAATTTTATGATTTTTACCCCCCACCAAAAAAATCAGCTTTTTTTCCCCTGGATTCTCTTCTCTCTCTCTCTCTCTCTCTCTCTCTCTCTCTCTCTCTCTCTCTCTCTCTTCTCTCCTCTCTCTCTCTTTTGTATGGTTTCATTGATTTATGCTCTTATCTATATTATTTACTCCGTTCTGTTTACTTTGGGTTCCTCTCTCACTCTTGCTCTCTCTCTCTCTCAGATCATTGAAGTGGTAGTGTAGAGTATTGATTTGAGAATTCCTCTCTTCTGAAGTATACATTTACTGCTATAGATATCCCTCTCCATATTGCTTTAGCTGTGTCCCACAATTTTGATGTTTTATTATCTTTAAGTTCAATATAAAAGGATTGAAAATGGTACGCCATACTAAGAATACCTGAGATAGCAGTATTGGCTATATTAATATCACAAGAATAGAATTCAGGGCAACCAACTTCTACGTGATAAATAGTCATTTCATAATGAAACTAAACGGTGGTTCTTTGAAAATATAAATAAAACTGATAAACCTTGCCAAAATGATCAAGAAAAAATGGAGACAAGTTGCAAACTACCAATTTCAGGAATAATATTGATGTAGGATGTTCCTTAATGTTTGCTGGGTTTATAGTCTCGTGGAGCCGAAGAATGGATACACGGACCAGGGAGAGACAGAGTTGCACAGGAAGATAGTTTATTATGGTAGGCAAAGGGTTACAGCTCCCGAACGGGAGGGCGTACCTGAAACTGGGATGCCCACAAGCTAAGGCAAAATCTTGTGTTTATATACCTTTATTTCTACCTGGGAGGGGGATGTTGGGATGTGGGTGCCTATGGATGCAGTGTTTCTCAGACTCGCTCTACTGCTCAGCCTGGGGGAGACCTTTGAAACAAACCCATTTGTCCTAGAGTATGGTTGATGATTTTTGCCCTGGTATGGGTAAGTAATTCAGTGTTCTGTTTTTGCAAAGTCTACCAAGGAATGGTTAACTGCCTGATTTCATACTAACTAACCTGCCTTAATATGTACGTTTCATATGAATATGTGGAAAAGGAAGGTTTTTATAATTCCATAAATTATGAAAACTACTATTGTCATGTATAACATTTACATTTACACCATAGGTAATGAGAAATACAGAAAACTTTGGTTATTTTTGATAACCAGTAAATGTTCAAGTATAATTGTACTCTGTACATGTTTTAAGATAATTTACTAAAGAAAAATAAATAAGGGTATTTCAGATATTTATTAAAAATCATTTAGGTTTGAATTTGTGTTGATGAATAGAATGACTTTGGTAGTGTTTAAACTATCAGAATAAATTAGATTTTCTATAAATGTAAAAATCATTCCCCCAATTTTGAGGTACAGATATTCATTTTTGTGGCTTCCAGATGGCATGAATTTCATGGTATTTCTATCCATGTAGATGTATCAATTTTTCTCAGTTTAAAGATATATAATCAATTATTCCATGCTAGCATATACATGCTATAGATTTTAGCAATAATTATTAAGTACAATAACTTTAAATTAATCCATTTAAAGTTATATCAGATATTCCAAACTCAGTAATATGGTAATGGTAGATTATGACAAAGCATCCAAAAAAAAAAAAAAAACCCTCAAAATAATGGGCACTGTTTTTAAAAAAAACATATCCTTTATTAGATTTATGACCATTGACCAAAGCACTTTTCCAGAAAATCATTTATTTAGCAATTAAAGATTATATCCTTCTGTGCCTACATTAACATGTAAAAACAAAATAATTTGCATGAGCATATTAGACATTCTCAATAGATGATTAGATAAAGATATGGTATATATTCACAATAGAACACTATTCTGCCATGAGAAAAGGTAAAATAGTACAATCTGTGACAACATGGGTGGATCCTGAGATTATTATGCTAAGCAAAATAAGTCAGACAGGAAAAGTCAAGAACCATATGATTTCACTGATATGTGGTATATATAAAACTGAAAACAACAAAAGAACAAGACAAACAAATGAAGAAACAAAACTCATAGACACAGACAACAGTTTAGTGGTGACCAGAGGGTAAGAGGGGAGGAGGGTTGTAGATGAGGGAAAAGGGATCAAATATATGTTGATAGAAAGAGAACTGACTCTGGGTGCTGAACACACAATGTTATACATAGATGATGTGTTACAGAATTGTACACCTAAAATCTATGTAATTTACTAACAATTGTCATCCTAATAACCTTTAATTATAAAAAAATGAAAACTCAAAAAAAAAAGAAAAAGAAAAGAAAGATATTCTCAGGTTTCATCTTGTAGAGTGTCACTAGTATATTTTTTCACCATAGAAAATTAATTATTAATGTAGCAATGCTTTAAGGAAAGAGATGGGTCTCTGTTGTACACAAACTTTATTAAAGTGGTGCAGAACATACATTAAATAGGAGGGATGCTGACATTCTTCAATCTGGCCCACAGTAAGAAATATTTACTTGTTTCAGAAAAAAATATTAAAATCTCTCAAAACAATAAATATTGCACATGTAATATTTATTATTTCATGTACGAAAATATACAGCTTTCACCACAATACTGAGATTGTAAGGGCACATTAAACTTTAGATTTTATCCACAAAAGTTGGGTATTAGACATCATACCCTTTATTAAGGCATTACAAATCATATATTGATGACAGGAGCTCTATTACTTTTTTACAGTAAATTAAAGTGTTTTGAAACCAAAAGATTTAAACTTACAAAAGATTTATTGAGTATGCAATAGAAAATTCAATTCAGTCCAAAATGTTTTAATGGGTAGTGCTTGTTTGCTTTTTTCATTTTTCTTTCCAGAGGCAATCATTTCACAAGGACAATCTCAAGGTTTGAAGACATTTTGCTTTCTGAATATATTGAATTTTTTTTCTTTGTTTAGTTTGTACGCATATACATATAAAAAAAGAGTATGATAGAGTAGCTACACTTGCTTACTTATTATTCACACATCATCATCACACCACTGGGGAAACTTGTTTCATTCAAAAATGAAGTTTTAGAATGCATTTGCCAACAGAAGAATCTGTTGTTTTGCAGTATTTGTCACCTTTGCTTAAAAACCTTGATTGTACCAGGATTCTAATTTCATTTATTTGTTTCAATACTTTCAACTGCAGGTATGAATGACCAGTTTTATCAAAACCATTTTCTTTATATTCAGTCAGGGACAGAGAGTAAAAACTATACTTATGTATCATACAAAATTTCTTTTCCCAATGATTGGAAAACGGAACATAAAATTGTTATTTTACAATGCTTCTCTCTTGTTAGACAATTTTAGGACATTCTCCACTGAATTCTTTTTAAAATGTGTGATTATTTTGTGGTGTTTCATTTAAAGTGGGCTCTGAATCATTAGTCTTATTTTAGGAATAATCATCAAAATTCGTCATATAAATAATTATAAGGTACAGTAAAACATGTATTTAGAGCATACAGAATATAATCATTTGAAGAAAAGAACACCTTTTAGTTGACTTTATGAACTCATTACAACTAGGAAATCTCCAGGGTATCAGGATGTTCAGGGATAAAAATGTAATATTCACTGCATTGCCTAAGGCTTTTCCTAATTTTTGGTCAAGTAACTTAAAAGTCATGATTCAGTACAAACTGAAATTACTTACTTAAACCAAATTATAAAGTTATGGATTTAGAATTTCCTCATTAACTATACTTTTATTGTATTATTTAAACATTTGAGAGAATTGTACTTTCCTATATATAATTACTACCTATTAGAATAATGAACATTCTTTTCTAAATATATTTATAAGAATCTGTGGATTATGTAAGTTTAAGATTTTAAACTATATTTGCTCAACACAAACACACACACAAATACATACACTATCAGAGGAATATATATATATATATATATGTATTTTTTTTAAATATAATAATCATGCTCCAACTACTTCAACCAGGTCATCAAAACGATATTTTTAAAAAATGAAACCAGGTCTGATCTCTGGGGAATATTGCTCATACAAGCTAATTCCAGATCTGTCATCACCATCTGTTTAATATTATCCTCCAATCAGTTGGGGGTTACTAAGATATAAATTTACCTAATATTTTTATCTTCTTAATTCTCCAGAATTTTCTGGTGATGCAATCAAAACCCTTCTTGAGGCTCATACAAGTTTGAATGATTACTACCTGTAATTTTATCTTTCATTTAAATTTTAATCTAATTTCTTCTTCACAGAGACTATTTATTATTACACAGAAATTCTCGCCACTGAATTTGATTACAAATGAATAAAATGAAGTAATACTTTTATTTTTCAAAAGCTGTTATTTGCCCCCTTTTATTTCCTTCAAGTTTTCTTTGGTTAATACTTTCTTTAGTTCTTAAATTAAATAGTTTACAAAATATCTCACCTATAATTATCTTCAATACTTTAAGGTACACATTATAAAGTTATTTATATTTAAAGAAATATTAAAAATCTACATGTCTGGAGATTCATCTTTCAAATTCTATCATGACTACTACCTGTTATTAAAGTCCTAGCATTGAGTTTATTCCTCCTGCCCCCTGTATAAATCTGTATAGGAGGTCTGACAAGTTTGCAACTTGTTGCAACCATGTTGCAACCTTGTTTTGATATCAGACGGATTATTTATTAGGAATGTGTACCAACTGAATAAACAGTTAACCAAGTTTACTATTGGAAGTGCTGAAAAGGCTGCGTGAAAAAGTTAGATGACTTGAGATTTTTGCCAGCAATTCATGGGTTTTGCATCACGACAATGCATCAGCTCACTGGGCACTGCATGTGAGGGAGTTTTTAGCCAGTAAACAAATAACTGTATTGGAATACCCTCATACTAACCCAATCTGGCCTCCAATTACTTCTTTCTTTACCCAAAGATAAATGCAATATTGAACGGAAGACCTTTTGATGACGTTCAGGATATCAATGGTAATACGAGGATAGCTCTAATGGCCATTCCAGGAAAAGAATTCCAAAATTGCTTTGAAGGGTGGAGTAGGTGCTGGTGTCGGTGCATAGCTTCCAAGGGGAGTACTTTGAAGGTGACCATAGTGATATTCAGCAATGAGGTATGTAGCAACTTTGCTATGATGAGTTCACAAACTTACTTGTCCTGCCTCATTACTTTTAATTTTCCTGATATTACCTCTATACAAATTGCTGTTTTTTATCTGGCATTCCTTGTGGTGTAGTCTGCATTAAACATTTTGTACATTCATTATAAATGAATATCTCATTAAGAATTGAATACATACAACAATTTTAATACTTTGTTGGCAGTTTTTATGATAAAAGAAGTTTCAAAGTTTTAATTTTGACTGAAGTCACACCTTTGAAAATAGAAAGTTAAGATTTTAATTATAGCAGTTTTTTAAAACTTAATTTGACATGAAAGCTCAGTGAAGATTAATTGTGTCCTAATTGGTCAAACAAAAGGTATAGTAACACATTACATTTTTTTTAATTTGAAAAACCTGATTACTCATGATATCCTTTTTCTATTAAAACATTTCACACTGAAAAGTCTTCAGTTGATTATCATAGGAATATTATGTAATGTATTTCTTAGTGAGAAGATAAATATTTGTAGTTTTGGATGATTATTTAATTCTTAAGTAAACATGTCATCAGTTAAGTATTTATGACTTATTCTGTTTCTCATAAGAATTATCAGTACATTTCTGACTACATCTGAATTTCTATAGACTAAATGATATTAAGTTATAACAATTTAGAAAGAAATGAATAAAGATGTTAAAGATCATTGGTAATGTCACAGTGATAGATAATAAAATCTCATAAACAATAATCTTCATGAAAATTGTGCTGTGCTCCAAAATTAATGTTGGTATTTCTGAAATGTAGAGTTGTACTCTAGAACTTTTGAGACTCTGTCCTGTATCAAAATATAAAAAAAAAATATTTTTGTGTTCATTAAATTTAGATCTCTAATTTAGGTGTAGTGATGATGAAATTAGAAGAAGCAATTTTTTCTTTTTCTGAGAAAATATATTTGAAAACAACCAAATCCTGCAAACAGGATGAAAATACGAATATAATCACTGTAAAAACAAACAAATAAATACTAGATTTAAACACTTTTTACTGAGAAATTATATGTCAAGTACCATTTTAAGTAATAATTAAGTTCATCCTCATAACTCTATATAGTTTTATTCTTATACTGATTATTCAGATGAGAAAACTGAGTCATACAGAAATTAAATAACTTAAGCGATTAACATCCTTTGAGTTACATCTTTCAAACTACAGAACAATACTTAGCATCAAGGTGACTGTGTATGGGAAAAAATATATGTTCTCTTAATTTTATCAGTATTTTAAACTTCATTTTAAGAACATGGCAAACATAAAATATTTTTAGTAGTGACTCTTTAACAGTGATAGTAAAATTGCAAGAGAATCTCACTTAATTATATAATATTGTTTTTAATTCTATATTTCATTTTCATGTGTTATGTCATTGTAGCAACTTTATTAAATAGGTATTAATATTTCCCTCCATTCCCAGCTAAACAAACTGAGGCACATTAGTTTAAATCACCTGCCAAATGTCACACACTCAGGAGTAAATTGAGTGCATACATTTCCTTCCCTAAGTAGAATTATGGTCTGAGACTCAATGTGTCAGTTAAGCAAAATGGTATCATAAAATGGTAGTTATAGTAGATATCTTTCATTTGGATTGGCATGATGACCCCTTTATTTCTGAGAAAGAATATTATAACTCATTTTCCTGAGATCTGTCCCTTTCCTGATTCCAATTATGTGGTGATAATTGGGAATTCAAGTTATTATCCTCTCTTTTTGTCTAGTCAGAGAGATTGGTCTAGTGGTTGGCATTGGTTTCTAAATTGGCTAATCAATGTGATACTTTCTCCTAGGCAGAGTTGACTACTCCAATAGGCATATTCCCCAAATGGAGATAATTAGATTTTTTTCCAGATTTTTTCCTCAAAATTGGAACTGAAAAAAGAAAAGACACATTTTTAAATGTGAAAATTGAGAAATGTTGACTACCAAATCACCTTCCATGTACAGAGGGATGGTCAGCAAGAGGAGATGTTGGAACAACACATGCAGAATGAAGGAGAAACAAGAAATGGCCGAGAAGTCCTGACGTCACTTTCATATTTGAAACATTTCATATTTCTGAGGCTTGGATACATTATAGATGTTTCCATAGGTATCTGAGATGTTCAAACGTTTTCCCTTTTGATTCAGTTACTACTTACACATCTTTTCAATGTAAATAAAGGATTGCAATAAATGCAATGATCATTTTCTAAGTGTCTGAATCCCAGGGGTGTCATAGGGTGGCCGTAGGTTTCAGCCACCGGTAATCTCCATCACTTGACAAAACACCTAAAATATCAAAGAATTAATACTATTGTTTAATATAGATCATTGATGTTTTCTTTATATCTTATATGGTGTGCTTTAGAAAATATATTTTAATTAATCTGCAACTGTCAACATAAGTGCTGCTTGCTATGAAAAGTCTACTTTAAGACATATCCCTAAGATTCCAAACTCGTATGCTACTGACAGCTTCAAGTCCCCCATACATAGAATTTCTAAATCTCCCTTTGCCAAATAATATTAACCAGAAATGGGAATCTGAAAAAGCAAGCGGTGATGATTACCTGAACTCACTCAGGCGTGAATGTTCACTGGATGAAATATGTGTCTCCTATCTGTTTGTGGCAGAAAAGAAGTTGAAGATTTACTCACATTGGAAACAGACTTAGCACATAACTCACAAAATAACTTTCAAGTGTAACAATAAAAAAAAAAACACACACACAGAAACACAAAACTGGTAATTTATTTCTGGCAGTGCTAAAGGGAGAGAAATTAACCTGAGCTCAAAATGAAATACATTTAAAAATACCTGTTTTCTTTTTACATTGAAATATAACTGACATAAGACATACTATTGATTTCAGGTGTGCAAATCATAATTCAATATTTGTATATATTGTGAACTGATCACCACAATAAGTTAACATCCATTACCATACATAATTACGAATTATTTTGGTTATGAGAACTTTCAATATACAACTTTCAAATATATACTACGATATTACAAACTATAGTCACCACATTGTAATTACATCCTCTTGATTTCTTCATTTTATAACTGGAAGTGTGTAAATTTGTACAATTTGACCACTTTCACTCATTTCACCCACCCTTCAACTCTGGTAATCACCAGTCTGTACTCTCTCTGTATCAATGAGCTAGCTCACTCTCTTTCTTTTCTTTCTTTTTTCTTTTTTTTTTCAGATTCCACATATAAGTGAGATCATATGGTGTTTATCTGGAAAAAAAAAAAAATGCTTTGTGGAAGGGAAGAACCCCATTTACACCTGGCATCCAGAGGAAAAATGGCACAGGTATGCAGAGGATATGGTGAGTGCAGAGTGTGTATGAGAGACTTGGAGAGAAGAATTTCTTCAAGCAATGACTAAATATGGCTTTATTGTGTTCAAGGCTCTTGCAGACAAAAAATGGGGCAGTATTGTTTCTAGAAAACGGAGGGAAACTGAAGCAAGACTACATGAACAAGAAGGGCTTGAAGTTAGATATGATCCTATGGAAAACTTGCAGGCAAAGAAAGTTCTTGTGTTGACTAGTCAGAGAAATCAGTCAATGTTGTGCAAAGCCTACGGTTTGTTTATGTCTTACGTCATCCCAGAAATAATTTGAGATAAAACACTTAAAGCTGATAGTGCTGCTGAGGAACTACTAGCACCTGAATATTCCTGTCAGGATATCTCAGCTCAATAATAAATCATTATATCACCTAAATAATTCAGTAACATGTATTTCTCTTTCTTATGTTCCTTATTGAAAACGACACTATATAAAGGGAAAGTTATTGTTCAGTTTAGCAATGAAGCAAACATCTAAATGATGAGATTTAGGAGTAATAAGAAATGCTCACTTTCAAAATATATCTCCCAGCTGACCTGACATTAAACACCAAATTTTAAAATATGTTAGAAATTCACTCCGTTGATTTGTGTTAATGTAGCGTTCAGATTTTCACTGTGTATAAAATGAATAAGCTGGCAATATTAGCATATTACACTTCTTTCACCAGGTATTAGTATTACATATTCTTGCCCAACAATAGGTTTCTGAGAGATTGAGACATGTGCATATCTAAGGAAAGAACAAATGTGGGAAGTGGTAGAGAATGTGCAGTACTGAAGTAGAAAACAAAGAAACTATTTCTTTAGGAAATTTTTTTCCTCTCTCGGCTTCTCTGCCACTATTCTTTTCTTTATATTCCTTTCTTTCTACACACTCCCGTATGCTAATTTCTTGGCTTCAACTATTACTCCCAATACGAACAGCTCCCAAAACTTCATCTTCATTTTTGGCTACTCTGTTCTGTAGCCTTTCATCCACGACTGCTTCCTAGATAATTATACAATTGACACATTATTTTTTTTCTCTCTTTGAATATATCATTTTCCTCTCAACCTACACATTTTTATGGGTCATAACACCTGAAATATTTATATTTCATACCTCCTTGGTATACCAATATTACCATATATTACTACGAATGCTGCTTTCTTTCTCTATGAACCTGGAGGAAACAGCCAGAACCCCTGGCGGGGTATTTCACTATGAGTGATGTGACCTAAGTTTAAATCTCTTTGATGCCATGGGTAAGCCCCATGAAGTTGTAAAATTCTAAATGACTAATACTATGCCATATAGGTAGTGAGAAAAAAAAAAAGTTGATTCAAAGAAAAAGTTAGATGAATGATTTAACTTTCCTTTCCTTTGTTATTACTATTTTTTTCATGATGTAATAATCCTTACTTACCTAACATGTTGGCAAGTAACGAAATATAAACCAATAGGCAATACCACTCCACATTCATCAAACTGACAATATTTTTAAGATAACAATAGTAGGGTAGCAGGGACAAGTGCAATTAGGAAGCAATATGGACTCTGACATACTGTTGGTAAATGTGTATAATCATTTTGGGAAACAGTTTACAATATCAAGTAAGTTTACAACACAGTGAACTCACCCCAGTGAAACTCTCAAATCCCATATTGGTTGTATTAGTCGGGGTTCTCTAGGGAAACAGAGCCATCAGATGGAACAAGAAAGAGATTTTTTTAAGGAAATGGCTTATGTGATTGTAAGGGCTGGCAAGTCTGAAATCCACAGGGTGAGCCAGCAGGCTGGAAATTCAGTAAGAGTTGATGTTGCAATCTTGTCTCCAAAATCTGCAGGACAGGCTAGTCTGCTGGAATCGCAGGCAGGTTTTCTATGTTGCAGTCTTGAGACAAATAGCTTCTTCAAGAAATCTCAGTCTTTGTTCTTAAGACCTTCAACTGATTGTATAAGGCCCACTCACATGAAATGTAATCTGGTTTACTTAAAGTCAACTGTAAGCAAATAACTTCATAGCACCATCTAGACTAGTGTTTGACCTAAAAACCGTGCACCATAGCCTAGCTAAATTGACAAACAAAATTAACTATCACAACCTATAGTATTAAAAATTTAGATATTTCATTTAAAAATTAGCTTACTGAATTACTATAGTTTTGGGTTTTGATACTTAGCCAAAACATGAGACATCAGATATAATAAGCCTAGTAGAATGTTCCTATTAATGAAAGTTAAATTATAATTTCAAATGCTAAATAAAACATAAGGCTTAAAAGATTACGAAATTAAGGTAGTTTCCAGTATAACATAATTTAAACTGCATTTGTTTTATACCTATTGGGAATTTGTTTGGAGATAGTTTAACAGATATTTATTTAGCTCTAAAGATAAATATCTACCCTGTTTCCCCGAAAATAAGACCTAGCAGGACAATCAGCTCTAATGCGTCTTTTGGAGCAAAAATTAATATAAGATCCGGTGTTTGTTATGTTATGTTATGTTATGTTATGTTATGTTATGTTATGTTATGTTATGTTAAAGACCTGGTCTTATAGTATAGTAAAATAAGACCGGGGCTCTTATATTAATTTTTGCTTCAAAAGATGCATTAGAGCTGATTGTCTGGTGGGGTCTTATTTTCGGTGAAACACAGTACTGCTAGCAATTCCCTAAATGCACAGTTATTTTAACTACAGTCTACTGTCACAGTTATCAATTGGATTCTCTTTATGTGGCCTGAAAAACAGCAAAAACAGTCCTGTAGATGTAAATGATACTCTTGATGAGAACTGACATATGCTGATTACAGTGTGATAATATTAATGTTCTGGCCAAATTCACAAAGAGTAATTCTTTGGAGCTACCAAACAATTTAAACTAAATGTCAATTATTTTTTTCCTCTAAATTTATCTTGTGTGTCTCATCCGTGAAATCAAGGGATATTTCAAATACAAGGTCAAAACAGCCCCAGCACTAATATTGATCTAAAATGTGTTGATATTTAATTAACAAAATGAATCTGGGGGGAATATAGCAGAGCCACTATTGAGAACAGAAAGAAATATGCACATATGGACAGACTTATTTTAAGTTAATTTTAATGAAAATAATTGATAAATATCCATGCTTTTGGACACTATGGACAAATTCTGGCTTTGCTTCAACACAAGTTCACTAGTTACAATTCTACTTTCACAGTTTAGGAAAGAAAACTAATATTATTGCGGTATAGTTAATGATTGCCCTTCTATTTGGTTTTCATATACAAATAGCTAGCACATGACTGAACTTTTAAAAAATAATAATTTATATATTCTAAATAATTTATATCCTTTAGCAACACTCATCCCATGTGAGAGTAAGCCCTGATATAAAATAATTTGATTGCATATTGGTGGAGATAGTTTTACAATAGTCATGATTCACTGTTTCCTAGTAAATGCAGAAATAGCTCTGAGGTTAATCTTCCATATCAAAATAAAATGAGCAGCCACCTGCTCTAATGGCTTCTCACTGCTCAGAATGGGCTGACGAGCCAGAAGAGCAGCTGGAGAAGAAAATGCCTTATGATGCCAGTGGTTTGTTTACCTAATTCTACTTCAACTCATTTTACTTTATTTTTCAAATGGTATTTATGGTTTCTTTTTCTGTTTATAAAAGTAATATATTTTCATTGAGAACATGCAAACTGTATTTTCTTTTAAGTCAGTCTCAAGTGAAATGGGATTTATCTAGATTCTATATTTGTCAGTAGCCTCAATGAGTCTCTCTACATGATATTTGAACTTCCTTTGGAAACATTACATAGTTTAGGAAAGATGCAATATCTGGGGCTAGCTTTCTTGAGTCCATATCTGGACTTCATTTATTAGCAGCACTTTGAAATAATGGAATCCATAAAAAATTAGAACTCGTGGTATAAACTGTTACCATGAACCATCCTGTCCTCACGTACTGGGCTAGATTCCTTACCAAATTCTATCAGATTTAGTTTTTGGAGTTTTAGTGGATTTTGTCTTTTTCACCATTTTTGGTAGAAACTTTAGTCAGTGGTGGCCAGATACTTTTTAGAAAAAAGATATCGTGAATTTTCCATTATATCAAAATATATAGAAAATAAAAATGTAAAACACAAAAGCAAAACCATAGAATGTTCTGCTTATGTGTGTGGGAGGATGGGCGGTGAGTGGACATAGACAGAAACACTAGTGTTAGAAATCTGATTCCCTTTTTATTCAACACATGTGTTTCTTTAATATCTCCTTATGATAGCAGCAAGTGAAAGTTTTCTAAGGAACATTGCTCTGTGAAAAACAGTATGAAATAGTAATGTACCTTAGATAAATTAACACAAAAATTATCCAATGTTTATCAAAAGATGAAACTTACCATGCTAGTCCTCTATTCTAATCACCCAAACCATAGAACATGACTATGTCTCTTCCAGCACCAGAGTATAGGACCAGAAGAGTGAAGAAAATCTTTAGTAATTAAAGGGTTGCATTTCTGAATGCATAAATTACAGGAAATACAATTAAAATATGCATATCCTACTCACTGCAAGCCTGAAAGGTAGTACAATGTAGAAGTAAAACATCTCCAGCTTTGGTGGACATTTTGTTTTTTAATGTCAGCACAGCCATTTCTTAGCAATCTGTATTTGATACAGAGTTAAACTTAGTAGTGTGAAAAATCAAGGTCTGAATATTTTGTGAGGGTTGACATAATATAGATGTGCATATCTGACATATTATTTAGTCCAAAGTAGGTGAATAATTTGAGTTATTACTATTTCTTGGTGTATAGCCATATTCTGGGACACAAATTTAAATTTTCCTCTGATACTCAGTTTCTAGATATTATTTAAAATGCTTGATGGGTGTGACTCCTCAAATAACATTATCAGTAAAACTTCATGAATTTAATGATTAGAATTTTACATTCATGGCAGAATAAACACTATACATAAAAACAAGTTTATGTCTATATAAGTGGTCATAGTATTTATCGCAATTATGACCACAAAAAAAAGTAATTTAAATGCAAAACAAACAGAAGATGGCTTTATGGAAGAATACGGATAGAGGAATAAGTATTTTGATAAACTAAATTTTTATAACCATACATGTGACTGTAGTTTCCGTTATATAATTCTCAAATTTCTAAATGTGTGCTAGAAAAGAAGTTATTGCAAAGTCAGAGGTTATGAAAATCAAAATTCACTTATTTGGACTATTTTTGAAAACTTATAATATTTTATTCTATACTAATATAATGATGCTAACAATAAATGATATTTGTAAAATATATATTATACAATTAAATGGTAAAATTACATTTTTATTTTAATTATTAGCATTATAAAAGCTTCTGTGGTATGGGAATTGTCATCCAGGGTCTCTGATCCCGCTCCCCACACAAGAACACAGGATATGGTGAGGCCAAAAAGGAACACCAACAGAGCCATGGATAGGGGGTTCATACCACTGTATTCTCTCTGGCGGCTGGGTTGGAGAAACAGGAAGCAGGAGTTACACATCTGCAATCTGCCATCACCTTCTCTGCCAACCAACCAACTCCCTAGCATAGCTATGGCAATTATATTATTGGCTAATGGCTAACTGGTAAGAGCTGATAGCCAACTAGTCACAGCTGATGGCCATCTACTACCTGAGCCAGCACTTTTCTACGTGAGGCCGAGAGCCTGGAAACTGCTCTCTGGGTCTCTGTCCCCACAGGAATCATATTCATTAGAATTGTTTTTTTTTCATTTATTTTATTTTATTATATAAGTCAATTTATTGATCAAATGTCCTTTCTACATTGACATTTCATTGAAACAAAAATAATTCTTGTGACTATACTATCTTCAAATTAATATACATATATACATACATATGTGTGTGTGTGTTTGTATATATATATATACACATACATACATTCAATTGTTTTCTGCTTTGAATAGTCATCTACGACTGAAAGCATACAGCACTGGCATAGGGCAGATAGAACTTCAGGCTACGTATACAGACCTGCTTCATTTGCACCTGTTGAAATAAATTTCTAAACTGAAGATGGAGCCTCTCCTGCCCAGGATGCAACTTCAACTTTCATGTTCCTGTAAATGCTGGTCATGCCAGAAATGCAATATATCCAATCATCCAATTCCCAAATGCTAAGACAACTCTGGGCTTTATATATTTTTTCTTGTTACTTCATTTTTACTACTTCATCTGAAAGATGAATATTCAAATGTTTTGAGATTTGTGAGATCAGATATACACCTCAGCCAATCCCGCCCTATTTCCGGTCGCCGCTCCTCGGGCTCTATAAAGCCCGCCATTGCCCACAATCCCCCGCGAAGAGTCTGTTGCTTGTGAGGTGCGGTGCTGCCCCAATCCATGGGTTGTCTTCCCTGGAATAAAGGACAGCAACCTCGTTACCAAATAGGTTTAGTTTGGACATGTGACAGTTGTGGCGGGGGAATGGGCCGGGAAGACAGCTGCTGAAGATTCCAGAAGGCTCCGAGGCGCAGGTGCAGGCAGCACGGAGCCCTTCTGGTTCGCTGCCTCTTCGGCTGCTCTCCCGGATCTCCGGTAAGCCTCTCTCAGGTGGAGCTCCGCTTGTTTCGCGTTCTGAGCTCCTTGAGTTCCTTTCTCATAATCCTTTGGGTGAGAAATTTGGGTGGGAGAGACTGAGACTTAGTGGGCTGAAACATTTGGGAGTATGGACGACCTCATCTACGAGGTAAGTGCCTTCGGGAGGTGATGACATGTCGTAGGATAGGTGCACAGGCCAGAAATGCAACCACTGGTTGAATTAGAGAGGACTGTTTCAAAAAGGGAAACTAATGGGTATTCCTCGATCTAAAGAATGCAAGATGGCAGCTGTTGCGGGACTCACAAAAGCCTTGAGGTAAGTGCAGAGCATAAACTGCTGGGGGATTTGGAGAAACAATTAAGACAAGAGATGTGGACTGTTTTGATTAATGGCACATCAAAATGTAAGTAAGAACAAGTCAGACCATTAAGATACACAAGGGCATCTGCTGCTATAAAGAAATATTTTCATGAAAGGAACACTAGATCTGTTGTCAGTGGCATCTCAGAAACTAAAGCTATAAAATTGGTGGACACCGGTGGTGCACTTAAAGCTGTTTGAGCAAATGCCATCTAATTCTCTCCCAATCTAGAAAAAGACAGCTACAGAAGAAGGTTAGATTGACACTAGGCCACCTACTAACCTCAGGAAAATTTCTGTGCAATGAAATATACTGTAAAACTCCACAAAATCCGCAACCAAGTGACACACCCTTTTTAGGTATTAATTTGGCTCTGAGAGACCCAAGGCTTTATTAAAGAAATGAAATCCACAAGTTTTAAAAAATGGAGCCTTTCACTTTCCAACACATTATTATTCTGTGTCTGAAAACTGTGGCTATGAACTACAGTGGCAGAATTTTACTAAGACAACCTAGAGTTACAATGACCATTATGAGGAACATTCCAATTAAACAAGATTGTTCATTTAAGAAGTGCACTTGAAAGCAAGGGTTTCCACATTGAGCAAACCAAATACGGTACCTATTTGAATTGGCATGCAAAAGCCTCCAAAAGGGGCTGGATTAGAACACCTAGGCCTTCCCCTTTGCACCCTCCTAGGAGACCTTCATTAAAACACTGGCCTAGAAGGTGTCTCATATGCAATCAACCAAGACACCTAGAAAACAGCTGAATTGTTAAAAACAAGTAAATTATATACATGCAAGAAAGGTACAAGTTTATAAATCAACCTTCCAACAACAATTTTGCTTTTTGATATGTCTACTTAAAAATAGTTTCCAAAATCTTTCTGAGAACTTAAAACCTTAAAGGTACACTAAGAAAAGTTGAACAATGGCCTTCATTGACAGTCCAAATTTCCAAATAAGGTAAAATACTAAACTATTAAGTACTGAACATAGGTGTATCCACTTTAGGCTTCCTTTTACAGAGCAACTGAAAATATTTGGGTCTATGAGTAAACATGTTCTGTGCCATATTTATTGTGAGAAAGAATATACTTGTAGAAATTAAGTAATGCATTTATAACTTTTCCAGTCCACAGAATGCTAGTGTAATGGACAGTCCACCATTTCTTACTTCTTCGTTTTCACTAGGAATAAAGGATTAAGATTTCTAATCAGTATACGTGATTACAATACTTAGCAATAATAAATGTGAAAGCAAATAGTTAAATAGTTGGATATGAAAGTCAATTATTGGTTGTTCCAGAATGAGAAAGAAAAAAAAGGGCAAAACCTGAATGGATATAAAAAAGTTATAGAAAGTTTGTGGAAAAAAAAATCTCCACATTTTATGTATGGTAAGGAATTTTATGTATGGTCAAGCTGTGGTCCAATTCCTTGGGGTAGTCCACCATTGCTTGTGAGGCAGTGTACTCCCAATCCGTGGATTGTTTCCCTTGAATACAGGAAATCTAACTCATTACTAAATTGTTATAGTTTTGTAATTTGATGTACCATAATTGTGTTGTTTCAATAATTTATTCTTTTTAGTAAAAGTTCTTACAAGTATTTAGAGCCACTCTTAATACTTATGAGAAACCTGACAAAAATCTAAATGATTAGATTTAGGAAACAACCATAGACACCATTTCAATAATATTTTGAATCAGTCTGTATTGTTTTTAATAATAATAATCCTTGTGTAGCACAATAAACATATGTATTTATACATATCTATTTGTATACTGATACCTCTAAGATGTTTATGTGAACATTAGTTATGTTCTAGGCACATTTTTTGAAATTTATATTATGGGGAGGATACTTGCTATCTAGAAGTCAATAAGCTAATGGACAAAATCTGTTTAATAAATTCTACAGTGTAAAACTACTATGTTAGAAGTAACGAGTAAACTGTTACAGAAAAAGGAGATAGTAATTAATTCTGTGTCAAGGAATATCATAGTTTCTCAAAGTCCTGACAGGGTTCTGACAGGAAAATCGCATTCTACCAGAGTTAGAGGTGGTGATAAGTATGAATAGCATTGCGGGGAGAGGGAATCTGCATGGCTAAAGGTAAGGTGGCAATGAAAGGGTATGTGTTCTAGAAATGGTTTATAATTTACTGTGCCTGCAGTATGGGCTTAATCGAGATTCAAAAGCGGGGCAATAGTAGAAGATCGATCTAGGAAGGTAGATTGGAGCATATTACGATAAGTTCCACTACCAGGCTAAGAACTTCAAATGTTCTTTTTCACAACAAGGGGAGCTCTCAGTTGTAGTGGTTTCATAATTGTGTTTGACAAAAGAAATCCTGGCTGAGATTCAAAGGACACATTTAAAGGCAAATAAAGGAAGTTGCCAGTGAGGACATTTAGAACGTTATTACATTATTTCATTAAAAAAAAGAGAGAGAGAAAGAGAGAGAGAAAGAAAAAAGAAATGGCTTTGAAAATAAAAGCTATGAGATTGCCATAGGAGTAGATAGGACGTTGTGAAAGACATTTCATAAGCTGTATCAGTGGGGCTTGTGGAAAAATAATATACTCAAGGTGTCTATATAATTATTTTAAATTTTTCCTATTTTTTGTTATTTGTTTTTTCAGTTACAGTTGACATTCAATATTGTTTTTATATTAGTTTCAGGTGTACAGCCTAGTGATTAAAGATTTATATAATTTATGCAATGATTCCCCTGATTAATCTAGGTCCCACCTGGCACTACACATAGTTGTTGCACATTATTGACTATATTCCTTATGCTGTACTTTACATCCCTGTGACTATTTTGTAACTACCTATGTGCATTTCTAATCCCTTGACCTTTTTTCACCAGCTTCTCAATGTCCACATATAATTATTATTTTTTCTCTCATGTATACACATTTCCACAAAGGTCAACAATATTTAAATAGTATACTTTGGTACAATAGGGATTCCGTGGAACTTCAGACATAACCCAAAGGTTGAGAAGGAAACCTAAGCAGAAGGGAAGATGGAATTCTCCCCATTATTCCAACTCTGTTTCCCCTAGTGCTGCTACATATACGTATACATATACACATACGTATACATACATACAGAAATGCATACATATATTTACATACTTATATATTTACAAAGTGTGCTTCAAGTATGAATTTTATTAAATAGTCCTAATGCAGCTCACTGGGGCTGTCTTTTCATCACTGCTGCTTATTGAGTTGCAATACTTCTAATAAAGAGTTATCATTCTATTATTCATTTTAAATTTTTCATGTGTTTCATTTTTCCACAGGCACATATAACCATTCTATTTGTCATTCTGTTGCAAATCGCTATTGTAGTTAGTGAGAGGAATAGAATATTCTCAATGATAGAAATATGAAGTTAAGTCCCAGAGTGTTCTTTTGTTTTTGTTTTTTTTATGGTGGAATTTGATCTGATTCTTACAGAATGGGATAAAATAAAAAATCCAGAGAGAGCACAAGGGTATTTCAGGCTGAGAATAGTAGCTATACAATTGTTAATTGTATACATCACTGTGAATATTTATAAATCATAACTCTTAAATATAGCAGAATCATGCACTTAATATTGTATTTTATCTTTGTGTTTATTATAAATGAAAATAGCAACAATAATAGAAATTTTGGAGCTAAACACAACTGAAAAGGAAAGAAATGACACACCAATCCAAAGACTCATAGTTGCTGTTTAACTTTATTGTTCTTCTTTACATAGTTGTGATTATACAAAATGAACCAAGTTATACTGAGCTTTTTAACATAACATTATACACTGAAAACTGCAAAATCTATTTCCAGAGTCCCTTTCCAGTATTTTTCTTCAGAATTTATATTTGCATACTAACAATTTGGGTTTTGTGTCTTAACTCTGTTATGTCCCTGTTATTGTCTTAAACTATTATACAGGTCTGTTGAAATCCTCCTCATCCTCCAAGTGCTGGCTCACATTTCACATTCTAATCATAGCGTTCTGAAATAGCAACCAATGGGAAGCCATATTTCCCTATTCTAAATAACAGGATTATTATGCTTTCCAAAGTGTACTGACTCTAATTTCTAAGCCACTTAGGCACAGTGTCTTGGTCTGACTCTAGACAAATGTTTTCACCCTGGATATTCTCAATATGTCTCTTCTTTTGTCTTTCTTTTAATGTAGTGAAATGCACAGAGTGTAAGATACAGTCTGCAAATCCATACATAAAATTCTGTACACATTCACACAGAGAAACACATTTGTATACCACATCATGTCTTAAATATAATATTTAAGAACAAATGATCACAGGTTATGATCTACTTGATAAAACAAATTCTTATCTAAAACATTTTCATTGAAAAGAGCAAATAAGATTTTAGAATAAATTGTTTCCTTAGTTTTACTTTGTTATAACAACCTACTACTATTAGTGGCATGGCAAACTGAAGCATCATTATTAATATTATTAGTCCTGCCCAGAAAATTTGTTAGGGTGAATAATTCTACTGGTAGAGTTATAACAACATTTGGGGATTGTGTTTATTCTTTATTATCATTGCTGTTGTTTTCTTTTGTTTTAATTAAAATTTATTGGGTTGACAATGGTTAGTTAAATTGCATAGGTTTCAACTGTACAAGTCTGTAATAAATCACCTATATATCGCATTGTGTGTTCATCACCCAGCCTCAGTTCTCCTTCCATCACCATATATTTGACCCTGTTTACCCCTTTCTACCACACTCCCCCCCTTACCCTCTGGGAACCAGTAAACTATTGTCTGTGTCTATGAGTTTTTGTTTCTTTATTTGTTTGTCTTGTTCCTTTGTTGCTTTCAGTTTTATGGCTGTTGTTTTCTATGCTTTTGAGGATGAGGCTTCATAAACTGGAGCTTTTGTGGAATTTAACATTGTATTATTTTATTCACCTTACATGAATTTTGTCAACCCATTATTTGCAGAAAATATTTCACCCTCCAAAATCATCTTCTTGCTTTGAAATGGTACAAAACAGGCCTTCAAAATATTTATTGTGCTCTACTGTTATTTTTCACAATCTACATTGTTATAAATTTTTCTAAATACATAGTCTTTCCCTGCCTTGTAACAAGTAGAGGATATCTTTTATGATTGCCTCGTTGTTCTTAATGATCTGTACGGAGAGTTGCTATAAACAGAAAGTAAGGAATAACGAGTGTATGTGTTAGAGTAAATGTACCACTTAATGGAGTTCACGTTCAGGGAATTTTGATAACAAAATATGTTAAAATGATTACATAAAACATTCTTAAAATGTCGGCTCACTTGTTCAGTTGTTTTTGATAATAGTTTAAGACCTTTATAGTAAAAAACAAAGGAAAGGTGAATAAACAAAGATAAAAACTCTCTTAGCAGTATAGAATATTGCTCTGCTACATAAGAACTGAGTGAGTGGATATTGCCAGTTTATAACTTTTTTCACATTAAAAGGAATAACTTTGGATTGAGGCTAAAAATGATAATATAAAAACTTTCCAAGAAAAATAGGTGTTGTCAGGGTTTTATAGCTAAAGGTGCAACATAACTCTTGGAAGATCCATTGTGATCCAAAACAGTTACTGCAAGATAGCAATATTAGTTCACGTCTTAAAATAAAACTAGACTGGAGCAAAACACTTTGAAATGACTTTGGGAACAGGCAAGTTTCCTGATATGAATTGAAGTCAACATTTGACAGTAATTAGCATAATAAATATATATATTTAATTATAGGCTATTATATCATCCAAGTAACATAGTAATCACTAATGAAAGTTGAAGGTCACAGGAAAAACAGTGAGTAACGGAAAAGCACCTTCACTCTGTTTTATTTTTACCTACCAGTAGTAAATGATCAATAATTACTTGGTAAATGATAAAGTTAGCTTTGGAGAATCTTACAAACATCTGTATCCTTTACTTCTTTTTGAATATTGATTAGTTATCTAACAATATCCCCAAAGAATAATTCTTGGTTCTCAAACCACTACTTCTACCCCATTTCAGTAAATGACATGATCATTTTCTCATCCACAAACTCAAGCCAAAAACCAAACCAACCAACCAACCAACAAAAAAGTCACTCTTCACTATTTTCTTTTTCTTATGTCTCAATCAATTCTATCATTTTTATCTAAAAATATACTCCGAAGCTTTCATGTTTCTATGTATCCACTATCACCACCCTTGAAAAGCTCCATAGTTTTTTGTTTTTGTTTTTTTTTTCCTGGACCACCTTAATTAATAATATCTAAAATGGATCTTTTACTTGTAGTTTTGTCCTCTCTGCTCTCTAGATTGCAAACAATATGACTTAAAACTGATTAAATAATAAATCAGTTAGGCCATTGACTCACCTATTGACATATCTGTGTCTTTCCATGTCTTTCAGACACTTGCATGATTGACTAGTTCTTGTTAGTCTTGTTAGTCTTACTGCAGGAGTCTCTCTTGAGAAACTTCCTCTGACCATACACTTTAAGACAGGCTACGGATACTTTCTATCATAGTTTCCTAATTAATTTTATGTATAAGCTATAACAATCAGATACCCCCATGTCTGATTGTTATAGCTTCTACATAAAACGTTTATTTATTGTCTAATAGCCCACTACATAAAGCTCCACAAAGCAAATAATTCTTGTTTCACAACTTTGAAGAATGCATAAAACATGGAAAAGTGTTAGAAAATGAATATTTAATGAAAAAGTGAGTTTAAAATGTTCATGGTAGAATAAAGGATGGACAGTAATTATTAAAAATATCTCTAATAGATGTATTTCTCTTTGAAAGCTGGTGTAATAGTCTGACTCAGTTTTTTTTTTTGTTGTTTTTTATGTTTGATTATTGATACCTTTCAGTACTCCTATTGATAGTTTCAGTACTCCTTCTTCCCCTCTTGTCCCAAATCTAAACAAGCTGATAAGAAAGCCTGCCCCCTCCTTCCCTTTGATGTTCTGGGGGGACATATCTGGAATGTTCAGGACATGACAAGCCCCTGCCTTCTTGGGAACTCTCACCCCACTCTCAACCAAATAAAGACTATAGCCTCCTCACTCTCTTAAGTCCCTCCAGGAAATTCTGGACTACCTTAGCCACTGCCCTGCTTCTCTCAGAAAGTCCTACTAGGCGAGTAATACATTTTTCATACTTTCTGGTGTGTATCTGGGTTATTAGTGTTGACATCTGCACTATTTATTGGGAGGGGGTCTATACCGTCTCCCAGTGGTGACCACAAGAGTTGGTCTTTCTCTTAATGACAATCCTAACCTCAAAATCAGAGTGCCTCACTATAAGACATTTTTCTTTAATTGTTCAGGAAAATGTGAATATTTTAAAACTATTTCTACCTTAATATATTCATAACTTCAGACAATGTTGTTGATTGCTTGTTGGAAATTTTTAAGACAATTTTTTCACTTACATTGTACAGTTCCTAGATTAATATCAAATCTGAGTGAGTTAATGTATTTGTAATATTAATATAAAGTTATCAAGCTATGTATTGCATTTATTTAATTAAAACCATGGTTTTCTAATTATATTGTATTTACTTGGTTGTTAGAATTAACATTTTGTGATGAAGTGAATTAGTACTCATTATTAAACTGTGTAATCTAAACATTTGCTAAGAAATTACCAGATAATTATTTCCTACAAACTAAAGTGTGATTAAGAAGATGTTATATGAAAATAATATTTAGGAATTTATCATGAGAAGAATGAAAGTTTTTCAAGAGGTGATGTGAAGCTTCTATGTAATCACTTTGCTACAATTGTACCCGATGATTGTGGACTTTTATTACAATAATTTCAACTTCATAATGCAACCATAAAATCAGGAATTAGTCACGCAATTTTATCTATGGTGACTAAAGGAATTCTGGGTATATTTCCAAGGACAAACACACAGACTAAACTTTTAAAAAAGACTGACATTACTCGAAATTGTATTGATTAAAGTTCATTAATGAAGTTGATAAAACAGTAGCATATACTTTAGTTCAGATGTTGAGTTATCAAAAATAAAGTATTGTTGCTGAGTCTTAGTTTCCATTCTCTAGGAAGGAATGAGCTTCTTTCTTAGATGGAAGAGAAGTGTACCTAAAGAATCTATATGTGCAGTATTGAGAACGTTGTGTAAGGGATGAATGTTTTTATTGTGGAATGTGCTTAACTTCTGTTAAATTACTAAATAATTCAACAAGGATTAAGGCCAGCATTGTTTGGTCTGTGTCCTGTAAACACAGTCTTGACTCCATATGTTATATTTTATATATTATGTATTGTAATTATGTGATAAACTATTTTCTTTATTCTGAATCAGCACTGTCCCATTAAAAGATGTTATTCATTTTTAATTCATCAGCCATTCATTTAAACAGATATTTATTAAGAGCTAACTATGTGTAAGACACTATGCAATTGTATCGTTCTCATGCTTACACATTTCTATGTTGCTAACTTTTCATAGGAAAATGTTTCTTTTCAGTGATTATCCAAGTGAAAATTGTGCATATACTTTCCAAATCCCCTACTTGCTTTTACTCTACATTAGATTAATGGTTTCAAAATTGTGGTCTGGATATTTTTGCTAGACTGTTGATTTAAAAGTCAACGTGGATCCTGTTTAAAATTAGGTTACAGGTTCCCCCCCACAGAAATTCAGTAGATGTGGAGTGAATCTCAGGAGTCAACATTTTCCTGCCAGCTTTTCTAATGATATCTTTAGAATGCAATATTTGGCAATCAGAAAGTTGTGTTTCATTATACAATGATCAAGGATTAAAAAAATATATTTCTCCGTAATTTCAGAAAAGTCTCCATGCTAGTCTGCTAGCTAAGCAGTGGGATTCTTGTTTTACTAATCTAGAATCCACATCTTTTATTTTAATTGACAACTCTGGAGTTTTCTAATTTACTTTTTAAATGGATTATTTTTATGGGATATCATTTAGAAAGGTTTATTTTTAAAAAAAAATGAACATGAAAACTTCATTAATTGTATTTAAAACATTCTGACAAAATTCATGTGCTGACTTACTTATTAACACAGTAGATTGTGGGACTATAAAGGTAAACTGAATTTATAATTTGTTTAGTCCACTAAAAAAAAATCACGTGATTAATACTGGTTATTATAGATTTTATTTACATTCTTTTGATTCTTTTAATCCAGAAGAGATGCTTTAATAGGAACATGAAGTCTTGAAAAACCTATCATCAGAGTCCAGCTCTACAATTATTGGTAGGTTAGAATTCTGACAAAAACATGTTCTAGAGTAGTTGAGTAGTTGGCTTCATTTTTCTTATGAAAACAGAAATATGTCTTTCTTTATATCTGTCTATCATCTGTCTGTCTATCTATCTATCTACATCTATTGATCTAAGAAAAATGTATTTCTATATTGAGTGCTATTAAATGATGCTAGAATAATTCTTAGATGGAATCCACTAAAGCAAAGAGACAATACGCCAGACAGGTTGGAAAATATCTGCACATACATCACTCAGCTAGCCATTGAAATGAAAAATCCTCCTCATGGCAGATGAACAGCCTAGAGGTTGTTCAGTTTGTCATAATGGATAAAGGCTTTTCTAGCATACTGTATTAATTTTTGCCAAGCAAAAGCAAAAAGCAGATTAACTATTTCACATAAGACCAGAATGCCATGTAAGTTTTACAGATTTGAATAATTATATATTTACAGATTGTTTTTGTCCTTTCCTCAATAATATTTTATGTGGTGTATTTCATAAGAGCATAATATTTACCACAGTTTCTCATAAACATTATGAAAAAGATATAGCACATAGGAAAAGATAACAAGCATCACATGCCAAACAGGGAGACATACTAACTCCTTGTGAGATGTCAAGTGCAAATATTGCTTTAAAAAATACCCAGTTACGAAGCTGCATCGTCCATCCCCTATCCTTATTCTATTCCATAAAGGGAATTGTTCTCCAGGGGCATCTACTGAAAGCGTGTACAAAAGAAATGAGGTTAGTTTTATTAATTTACTTTCTTCACAACTGAATAGCCATAGCTTTATTCTTTCATTCCCCTTGGCACTACTTTGTTCTTTCTTTAATAACAGTAAATGTGAAAAATCAGGATTTGTTTTATTCAGCTTCATTTCACTGGGAGCGCTGTAGGGAGATGAGATTTGAAACTGTTCACTATAATGTATAGTATATGTGGATTCACTTTACTGATGATGCGGTATCACTGAAAATGACTCACTTTGGTATGTGCACTTTATTAGAGCATTAAGTCTTGAACTCCTGACTCCTTTTGAGTGGCACCAGCAATTGCTTAGAAAGAATTGCTGAGATCTGTAAGTGGTGTTCCTTTTTCAATGTTCTGTTGTTAGGGCAAATAGAGCTTGTTGGCAAACATAGTTACAGCTAAGAAAAGTAGACCATTTGGGATAAGCTTTCTATCATACATAAATGTATGTTTGCCTACAGAACCGCTAATTCACATGATAACAGTAATCCCCAGATGGAACTTTTCAATTTGGAGCACTGTTTCTTCCATATAGGTACTGAGAATAAAATGATTAATAAATTTGTCAAGATATTTATTTATATGTCACTTATAGTATAAGAGACTAACAATAAACAAGAAAATGTGATACATATATATGTATATATGTGTATATATATGTGTATATGTATATACACACACATACATACACATTTGTATGTTTATATATAAATTTTATGCTGTTATAAAGGGAAGATGAAAGCAATAGCCTAAGTGTTGAAACATGCTTTATAATGATGGTTTAGGGGGATAATTTCTTGTGAAATAAAATTGACTGGTTTAGATCAGTCAACCTTTCAGAAAAAAAGGAAAATCTTTTTATATACCAAGGGTGCCAAAAAAAATGTACACACATGACTTGTATTCATCATTTATTATCAGTATATATTATTACAATTTTAATACAGTTTCTTTCCTATCTTAAACTGTGTATACATTCTAGAATTTTGGCACCCTCTACATAAGGTGCAACATCTGTGAAGACCCTGAATTTGGAAAACTGATTATTAACACAGAATTTCAGAATCACAAAATATGAGAGTAATGAGTCACTATTTATATTTTTATTCACCCATATTTATGAATTATTTCCTAAAGGCTAGGTACTTTGATGGGCATGAAAAATCTATTAAATAAACAATCAAAACCTTATAATCATAGGGTTCCTAGTGGTCAATAGAGTAGAGATAATAAGAATAAGCAAAGGATTAATTATTGAGATGTTAATATGAAAGAAAGTCCTTAAATTCTCTGTTCTTCAGGTTGCTCAAAATAAAGGAAGCATTAAAACCAGCTTGTGAAATTAACAACTATGCGATCAGTATAAAGACATGGTGATTTAAAAACTTATTTGGAAAATTATTTTATGTTTTTAATTTCAATATGTTTCAGAAACTCATATTAAGGTTCTGTAAAACTCTTATAGTGACAGTAAATGGACATTAAAAAATCACTCTCTTTTTAGAAAAGCAGGCTTTAAACTCAAGTTGAAACAGACTCTCATAAGATTTAACTCTGCTGCAGTAACTTAGTTTTCAAATAAGAAAATTGTTTATATTGCTTGTATTCTATGAAAAAAATGTATAATGTTGCTTACAAAGTATATTTAGATGGACAATGAAAAGTTGGATAATTTCACTGCAGAATTAGAATTAACCAATTTTGATTCTAGAACACAAAGCATAAAATCTAAAATTCAGAACTCAAATGGAATTAAAAGTAGTTAAGGCATACTGTAAGGAAGAATTATAGAACTGGAAAATGGCCGATAGAAAATTTTCAAAACAGTATACTGAGAAGAAAAATAAGAATGAAAAATATAGAAGAAACCAATAAAGAGACATGGGTATCAGTAAAATGTTTAATATTCGCACAGTTTAGAAGATTTTGGCTATTAAAAACTATTTAAAATAATTAAAATTATAATAGCTATTTTTTTTCAAAATCTGATGAAATACATCAACTCAGAATCAAAAAGCTTGGTAAAATAAAAATAGAATATGGTAACATTGCTGAAAAGTAGATTTAAAGAGGAAACTTGAAAGAAAAGAAAAAAAATAATTTCAAGTCTCAATAGTAAGAATAGCTAACTTTTCAACTATACGATGGCATATGGAAGGCAACTGAGTTAGATATGTAAACTTCCTAATATCAGCCTGCGTGTAATTCTATAACTAGCAAAAATATTTCTCAAGAATGAAGTGGAGGAAATAAGTTGTCAACCAAGTAAAACAGAGGGTTTGTCATTAGAAAACTTTATCTGAAAGAAAAACTACAGGAAATCGTCACAGAGTGAAACATGATTGTGAGAAGACATGAAGAACAAGGAAAAAGGCAAATATCCACATAAATTTAAAGGATACTCTCTGAATATTTACTCCTTAAAACAATAAGAGTAATATATTATGGAGTTTAAAATATATGTAAAAATTGAAATGCATTGTAAAAACAACACAAAATAGAGGGTGTTACCAAGCTTTATAGTTCTAGAAAAGTGGTGAAAGTAATGTTTTTAATTGTAATAAGTCAAAAGTAAATATTACAATTTACAGAGGGATCATTAAAATGATAGGAAATAAACATTAAAGCAAATTTAAACCACAATGCAATACCACGTGTTCGTAAGGATGTTAAAGGCTCTTTACACTTCTGCTTTATAACCAGTTTGTAAAAAACACTGTTTGGTGTGATATATACTAAAGCTTAACATATGCATACTCTGTGAACCAGGATTTCTTCTCCTAGGAATACAGCCAGGAAATATGAATATGTTATTTATTAATATCGTAACTGATCATAATAACCAAACATTGCCATAGTAAATTCATGTACATTTACAAAATGGAACAGTGAACGTTAATGGACATTAATGAACTACAATTGTTCACAACAAGGATGACTTTCACAAATACATAGTTGATCAAAAGAGGCCAGAAACACATTTTACGTATTGCATGACACTGTTCATATAAAGTTACAAAAGTAACAATACGAATTCATAGTTTTGGTTTTCATTATATTGGTTTCTTTTTTTAGAGTGGGAAGCTACTGGAGATACTTTGTGGGATTGTTACTGTAATAGTGTTCTGGGTTTCTGATAATATTCTTGTATGTTCATTTCTTAAAAATCTGTTGATTTTTTTTTGGATGGTATAGTTTAAGATGTACAATTCTAAAGAAAGAATGCTTACACTATGTTTATCTCCTATGTTCTTCTCAAGGAAAAAAATTTTTCCCACCTTTTTGATATTAGAGTTGTTTATAGTTCATTTTATTTCTTGTAGGTCATAAATATCAGTTGAATTATACCAAAAGTATTTTTATCTACTACTGAAATGATATATTCTCCTTTAATTCAATTTGATTTAATCTGCACCACGTTTCTCATATATAGTGAAAACTAATGAACGTTTTTAACATGCTAAACCTTTTTAAATGCCTAAAAAACACTAATTTATTTTTATAACTATATGTTTTTATATACCTATCTTAGTCCTTTTGGTAATATTGTGTACACTAGATACATAATATGTATAGTGCATCTTTCAGTCATTTTTTGTTTCCAGAATAAATTGTATAAAATTGTGATATCACTTCTTTGAAGCCTTGGTAGAATTGACATTCTAAAATCGCTCATTCTGCTTTCTTTTTGTAAGTGGAATTTAAATTACATGTTAAAAATCTTCTATTCTAAATGGTTAGTAAATTTTATATTCCTCTCAGTCTGGCCAACTTTGGTTCTAAATTTTATGTAAAATAAAATTTGACTTTGTTTCTTTTCTTAAACATATGCTGTTAAAAGTATGTTTGTGACTTTCTGAATGTTTGGATAATTTTTTAATGCTAGTTATGTATTGAGAAAAAATTTTATTCAATATGTGTTATGAGACTATGTAGTTAAATTTTAAAAAATGTTTCTAGATTTTTAGTTCCCACTGTCACTTTTCACTATATTTATTTGAAAAGTATATGTACTCTCGTTTTTATATATATTTTACCAAAGGTCTGCTTTTACTGTCTTTCAACCTTTTCTTGAATTTTAATTTAGCTGAGTGTAAAATGTTGGTTCGAGGATATATTTTCTCTCACAGAATTTCCCACTTTCCTTTGGCTTTTATAGTTTTAAAGACCATACTGAGGTCAAATAGTTTTTTTCTTATGCAAATCATGTATCTTTAAATTCTGGCTTTTTAAAAGATTATTTTCCATATATGATGCTCTGCAGTTTCATTAAAATTTGCATAGGTAATACTTTATATATACCTTTGTGGTCAGTCACTGTGGTTTCTAAATATCTAAATTGAAAACAATCCCTGAAAATACTAAGCCATTATATTTTCAAATATTGCCTTTTTTCTATTGTTCCTATTTTCTCCTCTTTGGACTTCTATTCCCATTAGATATATTTTGTCTTCTTTTTCTACCCTTCATGTCTGTTAAATTTTTCTTTTGTACCTTTTTGTAAACTTTGTCTCTTCAAATTACATTTTAAAAAATTCTTCAGATGATCATCTAGTTTACTATTTCTTTCTCCATTTATCTTATTTAATTTATCTAGTTAGTTTTTTTATTGCACAGTTTTGAGAATGTAAGTGATTATAATTTTCATATCTAAAAATTCTGTTTTCCACTCCAAATATTCCTAGTCCTTATTTGTAGTCATTTCATCCTTAGGTGACTATATCTTTAAAATTGTTGTATCTTCTGTTGGTCCTTTTATCATTACAAAATGACATTCTTTGTCTCCTGTGAAAAGAGACAAAGATTTTAACTTAAAGTCTATTTTGTTTGTAAGTATAGTTTCCTCTGCTCTGTTTTGATTATTATTTGTACGGAATATCTTTCTCTACTCCTGTTTTAGCATACGTGCATCCTTAAATCTAAAACGAGTCAGCATAGAGTCGTGTCTTGTTTTTTTAGTCCATTCAGCCACTCTATGTCTCAATTGAGAAGTTGAGTCATCTACATTTACAGTAATTATTATTATTATTATTTTTAGTTTCAGATATACAAAAACAGCAGAGTAATTAGACATTTCTATACCTCGAAGTAACAACCCCAATAGGTATTACCCATCGGATATTGTACATGGTTATTAGAATGTTATTGACTATATTCCCTATGTTGTGCTGTATATCCCCATGAATTTTTTCTAATTATAGTTAATGTTCACTATTATTTTATATTAGTTTCAAGTGTACAATGCAGTGGTTAGACATTTATATAGTTTATGAAATGATCCCCCCACAAATTTAGTACCTACATGATACTATGCATAGCTTTTATAGTATTGTTGACTATGTTCCCCATACTGTATTTTACATCCCCATGACTATTTTGTAACTACCAATTTGTACTTCTTAATCCCCTTACCTTTCTTATCCAGCCCTCCAAGTCCCTCCCATCTGGCAACCATCAGTTTGTTCTCTGTATTCATGGGACTGTTTATTATATCATATTATATTATATTACATTCTATGTTTTATATTATGTTATGCAATTTATATCATATTATTTATATTATATTATACCAGGTCTTATACTAAAATAAGACCCGATCTTATATTAATTTTTGCTCCAGAAGATGAATTAGAGCTGATTGTCTGCCTAGGTCTTATTTTCGGGGAAACATGGTACATAAATACATACATACATATATATCAGGGGTGCCAAAAAAAATGTTTAAGAGATGTTATCTTAAAAAATGTTATTTTCTTTCATGTTTCCCCAGCACCATTTTCTTGCTTCCTTTATCATAAATGACCATACAGGCATGGCTTTATTTTTGGCCTCTTTATTGTGTTCCATTGATCTCTGTGTCTGTTTTTATCTAGTACCATACTGTTTTGATTATTATAGTTTTGTAGTGTAGTTTGATATCAGGGAACAAAGTACCTCCCACTTTTTTCTTTCTCATGTTTTCTTTGGCTTTTAGGGTCTTTTATGGTTCCATATAAATTTTAGGATTAGTTGTTATAATTCTAGAAAGAACACCATTTTGGTATTTTAATAGTGATTGCATTGAATCTGCACATTGCTTTAGATAGTAATGACATTTTAACAATATTAATGTTTCCAATCCACGAGGAAAGTATTTCCTTCCATTTAATTGTATCTTCCGTTTTTTTCTTCAACCTCTTATATTTTTGAGAGTACAGGGCTTTCACCTCTTTGGTTAAATTTATTCCTAGGTGTTTTATGTTTCGGGATGCAATTGCATCCAGAAAATATTTTCTTAATTTCTCCTTAACAACAGGTTTGTACTTGAATAGAGTCTAAGCAATTATATAATCCTGCATGTGGTTCAATTCAATTTCATGGTGATTGCATAAACAGGTTGTATTTTAATCCAATCTTCCATTGAACTAATAGCTGCCAATTTTTGATTGAATGTCATAATATAGGTTTACAATACAAATTAAAAATTAGACATTTTTAAATGATATGTACTTTGAATGGTTGCTGAATGATACTTCAGTTTTTCCTGTATGACAATATAATCACTTGGGTTTGCCGATTTTTGCCGAGCGGTATTGCTGTCTTTTCACATTTATAATAATCTTGTTTATCCTGAGTGCATTTACTTAGCTGGATTACAGTTAGAAAGATGGAGTGGCTACTTAAACTATGACTCACCAGAATAGTTATTATATGTGATAATTCAGTGAGACAAAGTGAAGGAATTCTCTGCCTTGCTAAATATTTTCAACATAGTTGAATAATATCTCTATTTTCTTTCTTTATTCCTACTCTGTTCAAGTGGTATTAATACAGTTGGCCCTTGAACAACATGAGTTTGAATTACGCATGTCTACTTATACACTGATATTTGTCAATAAATACATAGTTGGCTCTCTATATCCCAAGGTTTCACATAAGTGGATTCAACCAACCACAGACTGAAAACGGTATTTTCGATCCTAATTTGGGAATCTGTGGTTATAGCGGGGGGTGGGGTAGGGCTGACTGTTGCATTGTTCTATTCCATTTTACATAAGGGTCTTGAGTATCAGCAGACCGTACATTGTTCAAGGATCAACTGTAGACAAATAAATAAAATGGATTTAGTTTTATTATTTTTTCTTTCACCGTGACAAATATTGATAGCATATTAGTGAATGAATGGCAATCCCTTAAGACAAAATATGTTAATGTTTGTATTATTTAGCATATAGCAGGATTATTAGTAAACAACTATACAAAGCATATATTAAAACATAAAAAAATGAATGTTTATCAGTGATCCAAATCACAATTGAGTTGAAAGCAAATTCACTGTCATTTGTTATAAGTAACTCCCAAGTTTCAAGGATAATCACCTTACCTGATATTGTTATATATGACGATGTGGAATATTTTAATTTTTTAAGGATAAACTACGTATTTTTTCATATTGAAAAGATTTAAATCTTAAAGACCAAATCAGGAACTATCCTAGCACCAAATGCACCAACTGACAAGAAAATGTACTGTTACTTAAGACAATAAAAATGCTAATACTGTCTTAAAAATACTAGCTTTGATAAAAGTAAAATAATTTCTTCATAAAAACAATCTATTTACAGAAGAGTTAACTTACACAAACCAAGATTGTAAGTAAAAATTTAAAAATAATTCATTATCATTAGTAAGTTAAAGGTAAGAAACACTAATGTGAACGTGAAACTTTTAGAACAAGCAAGTTTAAGGTCAAAGACAGTTTCCATTATCATGGTTGTTTAGATTTCAGTCAACTTCCTTCTGCCAACCTGAGACTATCCTGCCCTTTTCTAAATAAGTAGAATCTTCATCTGTGTCTTAAAACACATGCACACGTTGACTATTGTATTTTATTTGATTATTCATACATTTGTCATGTACCCATAAAAGGGGACAACTGATATGTTCATACGTCTCAAGTTTTAAAAAATCAGCCTGAGACGTCTCGTTTGGTTTGGGATTAGTCATAACAACAAAGGACAATATCAACTGCATGATATAATTACATAGTTAACTACATAGAAAACATCTTGAAATGTGTATGATGCTAAAATACTGGTATAAGGTCTGTGATAATTCCAGTATTACAGACTGCATTAATACCATTTGCAGTGTGTAGTAGTATATATCAAAATAGTCTCATATGTTTTCATTCAAAATATTTTTCCCCTCCTGATGTTTGAAGAATGAGGATTTCCTCTGAGAGATAATACCTTATTTCCTTCATAGATAAAACAATTGGGTGGAACAGCTCCTTTGCTTAAATGTGTTCAAAATATAGTAGTAATTAAGATAATGGATTCCAGAGACACAGTCTTCCCATGCCACTTACTAGGTATGTGACTTTGGGCAAGTTGCTTAATTATTCTAAGCAATAATCTGCAAAATGAGAAGAGTGAAAATATTATCTCCTAATGTGATTTATTTATTGAGAATTAAATGAGTTAATATTATGAAGACTTCATAACACATATGTGGTTAAAGTGGCATCCCTGTAGAGATATTCTATAAGCAATTATAGATTGTGTTTTTAAGGAGTTACATATTAAGATATATATCTCTGTTTTTGAAATATATATATATATATATATATATATATATATATATATGTATAGTTTTGAAAATCAGAAAAGAAGTGTTGGAGAAAGACATAAGGAAGACATCATATAGAGAAAGATCCTGGAGAGAAATACTGTGTTTCCCCAAAAATAAGACCTAGCTCGAATGTGTCTGCTCAACCATCTGCTCGAATGTGTCTTTTGGAGCAAAAATTAATACAAGACCCGGTATTATTTTAATGTAATATAATATAATATAATATAATATAATATAATATAATATAATATAATATATAATATAATATAATGTAAGACCGGGTCTTATATTAGTATTTGCTCCAAAAGACACATTATAGCTGATGGTCTGGCTAGGTCTTATTTTCGGGGAAACAGGGTACTAACAGTTGTAGCAATTGAGCAAAAATATAAGGAAAGAAAGAAGAGCGATTTGAAAGATCAAGGAAAAATTCGAATAACCATAGACATCACAACAGTATACTATTTGAAGAATAAAGGAATGATGCGTAAAGTCAAATACTGCAAGAAATGAGAACTGACAGAAAGTGATAGCTTTGTTAAAAGATGATTTTTTTTAATAATAATTTTGAGTCATGATTCATATAGGGATGCAGAATGGATAAAGACGACCCGAAGTACAATGGATATCCTTCATCAGTAATGCTTTATAAGAAAAGGAGGATAATGAGTAAAATATAAACCATCCAGGGAGGCTGGATAGCTCAGTTGGTTAGAGCGCCATGCTCTTAACAACAAGGTTGCTAGTTTGATCCCCACAGGGGCCACTGTGAGCTGTGTCCTCCACAACTAGATTGAAATAACTACTTGACTTGGATCTGATGGGTCCTGGAAAAATACACTTAAAATAAATAAAGAGAAAAGAGAAAAGAGAAGAGAAGAAATAAGCCACCCACTTGAATGTGAACACATCTTAAAGTGATAAGCAAATCACTTTAGATGATGCTGATATGCAAATTGAAAATCAAAGTGTGAATTGAACAGGTTTTTCTTTTTCCTCTAACAGATTTAAGAAAAGTTCTTATTCTTGGCCCTCTGTCATTTAAGTTATGCGGATAGGCTTACATGATTTGAAGTTTAGCTGTCATCTAGTCTAATTTAGAAGTTCTTATCAAATTACCATGTCCATATTTACATATTTGTGGAGAATATAAAATTCAGGTCCTAACCAAGAGATACTATAACGAGTATAACAGAATTTTTGGATCAGTATTAATATTAAAAACATAAAATTAGAGAATTATAGTCCTTGGATATAATGTTGGCTGAAAGTCATCAAATGAAATACTCTATAAAACAGGGTGTCTGTCCTTAGCTGAAATGATTCTAAGTACAGCATTCTTATAAAAATATACTTTTCTTTTTTATAACTTGCAGTTTGCATCAATTGTAATTTTATGTATGTTTTTAAAATAAAATTTTGAAGAGGCTTGTAAGTACATTATAAACAGTGGTCTCTTTTCTTCAAGCTCCATTCCTAATATCTTTCAACTCTTTGAGTTGTTTCTTCTGGAATTAATCTTACCAAACCACATATAAAAAATCTATGTTTTGAATTATAAAAAAAAAAAAGCAAATTCCACTGAAAGTGTGTTATATTAGATAAAGACTATAGTGATGTTATGCTTTTTTCTTTCACAGTTTTTTGAACATACTAATCCCACAATTTTTGTTTAAAAACATTATTTTGCTTATGAAAATATTGTTCCCTGTTGAGATAGGCAGTGCACTTTAATTGCATTTCCATTTTTGTACAATTTTTTTTACTCAAATTACTGATTGTATTTTTCATTTGCATACATTTCTTTGAATTTATAAAATCTTTTCAATCTTCTAATAGCTCTGTAATATACTTATTTATATTAATTTTCAACATAGTTAATCCTGTTAAATAATCGAATAGCTCATTTTCCTCATTGGTCATAGCCCTCCTGCAGCTATCTTTTCTCCTTCACTGCTATAAATCTAGGTGTGCTTTTATTGTCATCAGAGGAACCCACCTATGTCCCCATGCCCACACATATTTCTTCTTGTGTTAATTCCATAGCCTCAAGCACAGGTCTTAATTCCTATTTTTTCCTTTGTATAATCCTGAGGAAGGATAAGCTTGTTGAAAGGGTGGCTTTCTTTTTTGTTTTCGTTTTTTTCCCCTTCTTCTGCCTCCTCGCTCCCCCACTCCAGTTCAAGCCGTTGTTTCTCAGTCTAGTTGGGTAGGACACAGCTCCCTGGCCCATGCTGGTGTTATGAGCCTTGCGCTCCCCCGGCTGAGGCAGTCGATTGCTGGTCGGCCGCTCATTGCACCTTATGGCAGCTCTAGCCAGCTGATGGCTGCTCACGGAGGCATACGGTAGCCCACGGCAGCTCATGCCAACCTCCAGCTGCTCACAGCAGCCCAGCACCAGGGTGAGCCGTTGTTCACAATCTTAGCTGTAGAAGGCGCAGATCACTGGTCCATGTGGGAATCAAACCGGCAACCTTGGCACAATGCTCCTAACCGCCTGAGCCACCAGGCCGGCCCCTGGAGTGTGTGTGTGATTTTTTTTTTTTAATACCTTAACACTTGATAAATAATTGGGTGTCAGATTCTAAATTAAATTTATTTTACTTCATAACTTGAAGGGATTGCACTGTTGGGTTGCATTAACACTGATGTTCAGATACTTGAAACAGTTTATATTATACATCCTGCTTCAATTTGACCTGATTTGGTTTGTTGTTTCTTATAAGGAGTCAATATTTCTTTTGCCCTAATTTTCTGAAATTTTACACTGATATGCCCTCAGATGGATCTATTTCATTAACTGAGCGAGAAATAGATGTGCCCTTTCCATCTGGATACTTAAGTCATTCAGTTATGATAAGTTTTCTTTTACTATTTCCTTGAACGTTTTCTTGCTGATTCTCTTCCAGTCCTCCCCAAGCTCTGCAAAGAACTTATTGATTTCTCTATGAACTGCCTTGATTATTCCTCTAATTCTTTTTTTCTTTTCATCTATTTTCCTTCTCTTTGTCTTTCTGTTCTAAATTTTGGGAGATTTGTATAACTTCTAAATTTTTATTCTCTATTAGTTTTATGTGTCAAACTTTTAATATTCAAGATTTTAGATGTTCTATGATTTTTCTTCTTTTTATCATAGATACAATATATATTCCTCATCTCTGAGAATGAGATCCTGAGTTCCTTCTTTCATTTTGGCAGTGTTCCTTAATTATATTGCCATCATGCATATTTAAAAATGAGGCATTAAAGTGCTGACTGGAATATCTGTGTGTATTGTGGACTTCCCTGTAGCAAATCAGGTAGCCAGTAAGCTTTTTTTATTTGAGGACTGAAAACGGCAGTACATGCAGGTAATTCAGCTACTTCAGAGAAGGAGTCCCTAATTCCTTGTTAGGGACACATTGAACGGGTTGTCAGAACTCTGGAGTTGTGATAGAAGGTAATAAGAATTGGAAGTTGTGCTGGGAGCATTAAATACAACAGGCCTAAAATTGGCTGAGCTGTTACAGAAATAAGAAGTGTACCTCGGTGGTTCTGATCCCTGGTCAAAACATTCTGATTAAGAGTGTTGCCTATTAGCTATGGGTCTGAGGCAAGTTTCTGGACAATTTGTACCAGCTTCTCAACACTCTGTGTGTGTGTGTGTGTGTGTGTGTGTGTGTGTGTGTGTGTGTGTTTTCCAACACTGTATATCGATAACAGTGATATTGGTGATTTGCCACTGGTCTTGCTGACATGCCGTTGGGGCTGGTTTTATGTTAAGAGCAGGCCTGCAAGAACACCGGTGTGTTAGAAACCACAGCAGATATTCTGTGTTCATCTTCCTTGTCCTGAGGTTTTCTGTGCATGTGTTGGTCGTTCCTGATATGAGATAGAAAGTATATCCCATATGATCCCTAAGAGGGAAAACAATTGCACTAGCATCTGTGACATAAGCCCTTACACTAATGTTATCCCTAAATTGTATCATTTTTATAGCAGCAGCTTAGATTTGCATGCATTTTCATTTTGAGTACTGTAATCTTTTATTGAACAATTGGGCCTTACCTAAATGCTTAGTGTGAAAGTCTTTTCTTAAGTTACTCATGTCTCCTAATTCTCCAGTTTAGTCTGATTCCACATCTAGACTTTTTGCTATGCTTTGGATCCCTGTATCTCTGGGACCCAGTCTGGCTCAATATTTTCATAGAACATTCCTTTTTGTTTCTGTGGAGATGATTTAGTTTTGGGATCTAGTAATCAGTCAGGCTTCTCATATTGACTTTCTTCAGTCAGGTACTCATCTTTATAACTGGTTGCTTTAATCCAGCTTTCTTCCATACATGCTTCTAATTTTTGACTGTCATAGATTTGATGGGGTTTTCCTGAGTTTTCCTGGCTTACCTAACAGTCATTTTTGATTTCTTATTCTACTTTTCAATTTTATTTATCAAAGCACAAGATTGCAGGTATCTCATAGTGTTGATTGAAATGGAGTTTGTGCTTCTTGTTCTTTATTCTGGGTATCTGTGGGAAATGGTAATTTCTGGAAGGAAAAATCTAGATATCTAAAAACTAAAAAACTCAAAGGTAGATTTTTGTTCTTTCTCTAGACCTAAGCTAATCAAAGAGATAGACATACACCCTAGGGAAAATGCCAAAGGAAAACTTAGCAATTTTCTTTCTTTTTTTTTTTTTAATTAAATTTATTGTTGACAATGGTCAGTAAAATGATATAGGTTTCAAGTTTACAATTCTCTTAACCAACCTTTTGTTTCAAAACCAAAGGCAAAATTACTGGAAGATGTGCGGGGGGGTGCCTGTGCACCCCTGTAGGGGGGTGGCATATTGGGATTGGGGAATGTGTGGATGTTTGTGGTTTTCCCCATGATCCAAACCCAAATATTTATATATTGTGGAGAGATAGGATATAAAAATATAAGAATGTTAAGCATCTTTGTAAAAAGAGAGGGAGTGATGTCAATGTTTTCTTCTTTGTGGGAAAATATCTTAGCCCATTGTCACAGTTTCATGGACCTAAAGGAAAAACGAAAAAAAAAAGTATTTCAAATACATTACCTTTTTCTTTTTTTTCTTTTTTAATTTATTGGGGTGACAATTGTTAGTGAAATTACATAGATTTCAGGTATACAA
Source organism: Rhinolophus ferrumequinum (assembly GCF_004115265.2). Lineage (NCBI taxonomy): Eukaryota > Metazoa > Chordata > Mammalia > Chiroptera > Rhinolophidae > Rhinolophus > Rhinolophus ferrumequinum. The sequence continues at coordinate 17,848,532 of NC_046287.1, read as the reverse complement.
TTCTGTATTACATCATCTATAAATCCCATTGTGTGTTCACCACCCAGAGTCAGTTCTCCTTCCATCACCATATATTTGATCCCCTTTACCCTCATCTCCCATCCCCCTCCCCCTCACCCTCTGGTAACCACTAAACTATTGTGTCTATGAGTTCTTGTTTCTCATTTCTTTGTCTTCCTTTTGGTTGTTTTTGGTTTATGTACTACATATCAGTGAAATCCTATGGTTCTCTGCTTTTTCTGTCTGGCATTATACTCTCAAGATCCATCCATTTATCACAAATGTTCCTATATCATCTTTTCTTACTGCCGAATAGTATTCCATTGTGTATATATACCACAACTTCTTCATCCATTAATCTATTGAAGGATATTTTGGTTGTTTCCATGTCTTGGCCACCGTAAACAAAGCTGCAATGAACATTGGACCACACGTGTCTTTATGTGTAGATGTTTTCAGATTTTTTGGGTGGATACGCAGGAGAGGGATTGCTGGGTCATACGGTAATTCTATTCGTAATTTTTTGAGGAACCTCCACACTGCCTTCCATAGGAGCTAAACCAATCTGCCTTCCCACCAACGGTGTATGAGGGTTCCCTTTTCTCCACAGCCTCTCCAACACTTGTTACTATTTGTCTTGTTGCTGATAGCCATTCTAACTGGGGTGACGTGATATCTCATTGTGGTTTTTATTTGCATTTCTCTGATGATTAGTGATATTCAGCATTTTTCATATGTCAATTTGCCATTTGTATGTCCTCTTTGGAGTAATGTCTCTTCAGCTCGTCTGCCCATTATTCAATTGGGTTGTTTGTTTTTTTCTTGAGTTTCATGAGTTCCTTGTATATTTTGGATATTAGCCCCTTATCGGAAGCACTGTTTGCAAAAATCTTCTCCCATTCAGTTTGTTGCCTCTTTATTTTGTCGATGGTTTCTTTTGCTGTGCAGAAGCTTTAAGTTTCATATAGTCCCATTTATTTATTTTGGCTTTTCCTTCCCTTGCCTTTGGAGTCAAATTCATAAAATGCTCTTTGAACCCAAGGTCCATAAGTTTAGTACCTATGTTTTCTTCTATGCAGTTTATTGTGTCAGGTCTTATGCTTAAGTCTTTGATCCATTTTGAATTAATTTTGGTACCTGGTGACAGATAGCAGTCCAGGTTCATTCTTTGGCACGTGGCTATCCAATTCTCCCAGCACCATTTATTGAAGAGGCTGTCTTTCCTCCATTGTATGTTTTTTTGCTTCTTTGTCCAAAATTATCTGTCCATATTTATGCGGTTTTATTTCCGGGTTCTCAATTCTATTCCATTGGTCTATGTGTCTGTTTTTTTGCCAATACCATGCTGTTTTGATTATTGTAGCCCTGTGGTACAAGCTAAAGTCAGGGAGTGTGATACCTCCAGTATTGTCCTTTTTTCTTAAGATTGCTTTGGCTATTCGGGGTCTTTTGTGGTTCCAAACAAATCTGATGATTTTTTGTTCTATTTCTTTAAAAAATGCCATTGGGATTTTGATGGGGATTGCATTAAATCTGTATATTGCTTTTGGCCATTTTAACTGTGTTGATTCTTCCAATCCATGAGCACGGAATGTATTTCCACTTCTTTGTGTCTTCTTCAATTTCTTGCAAAAATATCTTATAATTTTCAGCATATAGGTCCTTCACATCCTTGGTTAAGTTCATTCCTAGGTATTTTATTATTTTTGCTGCAATTGCAAAAGGAATTTTTTGTATTTCTTTTTCTGAGATTTCATTGTTAGTATATAGGAATGCAATGGACTTTTGTACATTGATTTTGTAGCCAGCAACTTTACTGTATTCGTTGATTGTTTCTAATACCCTTTTGGGGGAGTCTTTAGGGTTTTCTATATATAGCATCATGTCATCTGCAAAGAGTGATAATTTAACTTCTTCATTCCCAATTTGGGTGCCTTTTAATTCTTTCTCTTGCCTGATTGCTCTGGCAAGGACTTCCAACACTGTGTTGAAAAGCAGAGGTGATAGGGGACAGCCCTGTCTTGTTCCTGAACGTAGAGCAAAGGGCTTCAGTTTTTCACCATTAATTATGAGATTAGTTGAAGGCTTGTCATATATGGCCTTTATTATGTTCAGGTATTTTCCTTCTATACCTATTTTATTAAGTGTTTTCATCATAAATGGATGTTGTATCTTGTCAAATGATTTTTCTACATCAATTGATATAACCGTATGATTTTTGTCCTTTATTTTGTTTATGTGATGTATCTCATTGATGGATTTGCGTATCTTGAACCATCCTTGTGCCCCAGGGATGAACCCCACTTGGTTGTGATGAATAATCTTTTTAATGCATTGTTGTATTCGATTTGCTAGAATTTTGTTTAGGATTTTTGCATCTGTATTCATCAGAGATATTGGTCTGTAGTTTTCTTTTTTTGTGTTGTCCTTACCAGGTTTTGGTATCAGGGAAATGTTGGCCTCATAAAGTGAGTTAGGGAGTACTGTCTCTTCTTCAATTTTTTGGAAGAGTTTGAGCAGTTTTGGAATTAGATCCTCTTTGAAGGTTTGATAGAATTCACTAGAGAAGCCATCTGGTCCCGGACTTTTGCTTTTGGGAAGGTTTTGGATGACCTATTCGATTTCGTTACTGGTGATCAGTTTGTTTAGATTTTCTAGTTCTTCATGGGTCAGCCTAGGAAGGCTATATGTTTCTAAGAACTTGTCCATTTCTTCTAGGTTATTGAATTTGGTGGCATATAGTCCTTCATAGTATTCTTGGATGATCCTTTGTATTTCTGTGGTGTCTGTGATAACTTCCCCTTTTTAATTTCTGATTTTGTTAATTAGTGTCTTCTCTCTTTTTATTTTAGTAAGTCTAGCCAAGGGTTTGTCAGTTTTGTTTATCTTTTCAAAGAACCAGTTCTTTGTCACATTATTTTTTTCTATTGTCTTTTTGTTCTCTATTTCATTTAGTTCTGCTCTGATTTTTGTTATTTCCTTTCTTCTGCTGACATTGGGTTTCACTTGTTCTTCTTTTTCTAATTCTTTAAGGTGTAACATGAAGTTATTTATTTGGGATTTTTCTTGTTTCTTGAGATAGGCCTGTAATGATATAAATTTCCCTCTTAAAACTGCTTTCGCTGCATCCCAAAAATTTTGGTAGGATGTATTTTCATTGTCATTTGTTTCTATGTATCTTTTGATCTCTCCTCTAATTTCTTCTTTGACCCAGTCGTTCTTTAAAAGTATGTTGTTTAATCTCCATGTATTTGTGTTTTTTCCTATTTTCTTTTTTGCAGTTGATATCCAATTTCAAAGCCTTGTGATCAGAGAATATGCTTGGCATGATTTCAGTCTTCTTCAATTTGCTAAGGCTGATTTTATGTCCCAATATATGGTCTATCCTTGAGAATGTTCCATGTATACTACAAAAAATGTATTGTCTGCTGTTTTAGGATAAAGTGCTCTATATATGTCAATTATGTCCATTTCATCTAATGTGTCATTTAGGGCTGCTATTTAGTTATTTATTTTCTGTTTCGATGATCTATCCATAGCTGTGAATAATGCATTTAAGTCCCCTACTATCATTTTGTTTTGGTCAATTTCTCCCTTTAGTTCTGTTAGTAGTTGCTTGGTATATTTCGGTGCTCCCTGATTGGGGGCATAAATAATGATGCCTGTTATGTCTTCTTGTTGTATAGTCCCCTTTACTATTATAAAATGTCCATCTTTGTCTCTTGTTACCCTTTTCACCCTGAAGTCTGTTTCATCTGATATCAGTATGGCTACATCTGATTTTCTCTGGATACCATTTGCTTGGAGTGTCAATTTCCACCCTTTCACTTTGAGTCGATGCTTGTCCTTGTAGCTGAGATGTGTCTCTTAGAGACAGCATATGGTTGGGTTTAGTTTTTTGATCCAATCTGCTACTCTGACTTTTTATTGGTGAGTTCGGTCCATTTACATTTAGGGTGATTATTGATACGTGAGGATTTCCTGTCATTGTATCTTTAGTTTTCTGGTAAGGCTGTGTCTCCATTGTTTCTTTCTCTTTTTGTTGTTGTCTATTATTTCTGTGTGGTGGTATTCTATGATGTTTCCCTCTGTTTCTTCTTTTATTACAGTATATATTTCAGTTCTGGATTTTTTTTTTTTTGAGTAGTTACCCTTAAATTTATGTAAAAGATAGATTGATATTTAGAATATTCCATTTTCTTCAGCATGCTTCCTTTCTCCATTGCCATATTCTGGTTCAGGCCTTTACTCTCCCCCTTTTTATGTTTTGGTTGCCACAAATTGTCCCTATTGATGGTGGTCGAATAGCCTCCTTTAGTACTTCTTGTAGTGCAGGTCGTGTATTAGAAAATTCCCTCAGCTTCTGTAAGTCTGGAAAAGTCTTTATTCCTCCTTCATATCTAAAGGGTATCTTTGCTGCATATATTATTCTTAGCTCATAATTTCTCTCTTTCAATAGTTTGAATATTTGGTTCCACTCCCTCCTGGCTTGTAGAGTTTCTGCTGAAAAATCTGATGACAATCTAATGGGCTTTCCTTTGTAGGTTACCGTCTTCTTTTCCCTGGCTGCCTTGAGGATTCTTTCTTTGTTGTTGATTTTAGACAGCTTCAATACAATGTGCCTTGGAGAAGGCCTGTTGGGATTGAGGTAATTAGATGTTCTATTTGCTTCTTGGATTCGAAGATACAGTTCTGTCCACAAGTTTGGCAAGTTCTCATCGACAATTTGTTTAAATATATTCTCTGTTCCCTTCTCTCTTTCATCTTCTTCTGGTATGCCCATTATTCTTATGTTGCTCTTTCTGATGGAGTCAGAAAGGTCTTGTAGAGTTCTTTCATTTCTTTTAAGTCTCAAGTCTCTTTCTTCTTCCATCTGTGTAATTTCCAGGTTTCTATTTTCAATATCACTGATTCTTTCCTCCATCTGGTCAACTCTACTACCTAAGCTGGCTATTTCATTCTTAATTTCTTCTATTGAGTTCTTGAGCTCCAGAAATTCTATTTGGTTCTTTTTTTAAATTTCAGTTTCTTTTGTAAAATGCTCATGTTGTTCTTTGATTGTGTTTCCGAGTTCACTAAACTGCCTTTCTGTGTTTTCTTGCATCTCATTGAGTTTTTTCAGAACTGCAGTCTTGAATTCTCTGTCATTTAAGTCAAATATTTCCATATCTTTAAGTTCTTTATCTTTAAGTGGAGTTATAGTTGTTCGATTAGTTGTAAATTCCAGGGTAGCTTTACATAGGCTCACCTCACGCTGCCATTTTGATCACGTTACCTTTTTCAATTAATGAGTGTCACCTACAAATCAATGTGTCTCAGTCAGTGACCTGAAATCTAACAATATTCTTGAGTATGTGTCTCAAATCATTAGAAGCAGTAAGGTTGGTAAGATAAAGGGCTTTTCTTCCTTTATTCTTTTCAAGGCAGCCTAATTGATTGTCATGGACTTGCGGTTGTGCCAAAATATGCCTTCTTGGAAATATTATTCATTCATTCTAACCTTTATACTTTTCAACCTCAATTTAAACTTTCTTCTATAATAAGACAGATGTATTACCTGGTCTCTTCAGTACACAAATTGCACCATGTGTTATGTATTCTTATTCTGCAACAGTTGTTTATCCCCTAATTTTGAATCACTTTTGGGGAGTTTGCTCAAAATTCTTAATGTCTTATAAAAATGAAATCTAGGCTATCATATCAATTTTTACATATCAAGTGTAGTCAAGATGGATTTGGCATTTGGGAAGGAAAGATTTAAGAGATCTGTAACTGATTTGCTTCCTCCTGGAGGAGGCTTGAAGATTGTTGGCCAGGACCAGATGTATTTGTAAATACTTTTCGGAATTTACTAACGAGAAGGTGATTGAGAAAGCTCTTATTTACATAGTTGTCAGCAAACTACCTGATCTGCCTTGATTGCTTATTGAAAATAAACTTGAAAATAAAACCAGATAGGCTTGAGAATGAAAATTTAGTCATTTAGATTTTCTAACTGCCTGGGGGGAAAAAAAAAGGAGTATAAGAACTACCGTATTTCCCAGAAAATAAGAGCTAACTGGAAAATAAGCCTTAGCATGGTTTTTCAGGATACTCATAATATAAACCCTACCCCCAAAATAAGCCCAAGTTCAGATCATCAGCCAGACGGATGCATTTAGCATATCCGTTGCAACACACAACAGACGTATTGAATTATAAAATGATAATGTTAATATATAATTAAATATAAATACATATAATTGACATTAATACTTACAATAAATGATACTATAAATCATAATTAAGTATTTGTAAATACCCAAGAGGGCGCCTTTGGACGAGAGGTAAATGCCTATGTAAACGGATGAACTGGAGACTTATTGCTGAATGACCAATCGGAGTACAGACACAATGCATGAATAACATGCACACTTGGTAATGAACGGACGTGGTTGTGTCTAATATGAATCTTCATAATTCACTACATCATGTGTTGTAACAGACATACTTAATGCACTCGTGTGAAATAAAGAAATGTTTTCTGAATTTTGGTGCATGCAATTTTTTGTTGCTTTTGTGTGGACTATCATTCTTAATTGTCATCATTTTTATTGCCACTCCTGTCTCATAAGTCTTCAGTTAACACTTGATTTAATGGTAGATTTATAGGGAATAATATTTTGACCCACAGACAAGATGAATGCAAAAAGAAAGAGCTATTCCATCGTGTAAAAGAAAGGAATCATGGAGGACTCCCAGGGCGAGAATCTTACAGCTTTCTGCAAAGAGAAGACGTTGGATCTCTCAATGGTCCGAAAATGGCTAGCAGAGTACAATAACCTCAGTCAACAGGTGGACGAGGGAAATGCTAAGAAGCGCAAGTGTGGACCAGGTTGGGCAACTATTATTTCCTGAGACATCATCTGTGAATGGATTGCTGAAAGGAGAGCGAAGGCTTTGGTTGTGTGCAGGGCTGATATTCAAGGATTTGCCCTTGCAATAGCACCACAGTTAGAAATATCCCCAGAAGAATTCAAAGCATCACAACACTGGCTAGATGTTTTTCTTCAGCGATGTGAACTATCTCTAAGAAGATCGACAACACTGTTCAAGCTGTATGATACTGAAGTTATTAAACGTGCACTTACATTCAAGTCCTTTGTTGATGGCATCGACTTTTCTAAATACCAAATCTCCAACATGACTGCTATGGATGAAACTGCAGTGTTTATGGACCAAGGATGTCAAACAACAATTGATTAGAGGGGTGCCTCGTCAATCTACATTCCATCCACCAGTTGCAAAAGTGTGCATGTTACCTGTATTTTGGCAATACATCTGGATGGAAAGAAAGCCCCACCTCTAATCATCACTGAGGGCAAGAAAGATAAGGTTGAACGTGGTTCAGGCATTTATGTTCTTGAAACCAAAAAGGCTTGGTGCACACAAGTAGTTACAAGGAAGTGGGTCGATTTAATGCTTCCACTTTTTTGCGAGGTAGCCAGAGATGTCTGCTAGTCGGGGATTCAGCCAGCATTCACCATGCTAAAGACATGAAGAACTTCCTTGCAGAGAGAAGAATAGATCAAATAATGATTCCCGTATGAAAGACTACCTATCTCCAGACTCTTGATATTGCAATAAACAAGCCATTCAAGGACCATTTGCGCATGGAAATCAATGACTGCATTGAACATAGAATGGAGAGAAATCAGCGTGGAAACTTTGTGAAGCCTAGCCTGCAAGAGGTCGTGACTTGGGAGAAGAATTCTTGGGATAAAATCACTGACAGCTGTGTTGCCAATGCACATGAGCAGGCTACGTGGACAAGACGTGCTCATTTAAGGAGAGCTCTATTGCTGGACATGAGAGATTGGGGCCAATGGTTCTACAGGAAATGGAGTCACAAGAAATTCAAGCCAGGATTTGGGGTTTGGAGAGTTCTGATGATGGTCCAGAAGAAAATGGCATGGCTGTATTTGAATACATTTAGATTTTTGTCCTTGAATAAATGAATAAATGTAGATTGTTGTACATGAATAAATGTAGATTGTTGTACATGAAAAAATAAGACTTCCCCTGGAAATAAGCCGTAATGTGTCTTTTGGAGCAAAAATTAATAAAAGACCCGGTCTTATTTTTTGGGAAATACAGTAAAAAGTTTCCAATCTAAAGCTTCCTCTAGCACAGTTCTCATAATCAGAAACCAAAATGGGTGCCACTTTAGATTAAATAATTTGAGGGGAGCAGAATCTGATAGTTTATGCCATTCCAGTGATGCTGCTCTTGTTATGGTTTGCTTTTTTGCTTGTATATGCAGGTAATAATTAGTCAATATTACCCAATGGTACTGGTTAAGATTCATGATTTGTATGAAGCTGGCTACTTCTCATAGTTTACATATTTTACCTACCTACAGCCATTCAAAATCCGTATGAAGTATTACTTTTATTCAGTCTGTAATTGATATATTTTAGTGACTCTATATGTCCTGCTTGTGTTTTCTTTTATTGTGTGTTTGTATTGGGGGGTTGATGGGATCCCAGTGAGACAGTTGCATTTTCCATTTTGGCATTTTTATCATATTAGATTTGATTCATTGCTAAGCTAGTATATAGATTTAATTATTGTTTTATACAAACTCGTCAGATTGTTTACTTTTAACTATCGAAAGAATAGAGATGTGAACTAAGTATCTTCATGGCTTTTTTTCGTTATTTATCAATGACTTCTGAATATGATTTTTCTAAGTATTATAATTCATCTGTTTTAACTTTACTATCACATAGGATCTATTGTAATGCCTTGCTTAGAAAGCAAATTTTTGTCAAATCATTATGAATGTTCATGATATAAGATTCCACATACAAGATTCTTCCTAAAACAGCTTTATTGAACATAAGATTTGGTATGTCAGTGGTATTTCTTTAATATAGTTCAATAAGCCTTCAAAATATGTTTAATTTTCCAGAATTTTTTCTTATCAATCTCCTGTTGGTTCTTAATGGGCATTTTTTTTCCTATTTTAGTTACTCACACATTATGGATATTTTCCCAAAATTACTCATCACTACAGAGATATTTAGAAATTTTAATCTGTAAATAGTTTATTAAGAGGCTATTAAAGAAACAGAAGATATCTTTTCCTCAAAGAATATAAAATCTATTTGATTAAGAACTTACAATGCAGAGATGCATGCTACTTTTCTAATGACATTTTTCTACATCTAATAATATCTTCTATACCTAATTATATCTAATAACAGAAATACTTACACTGTCATCATCTTATATTTATATTATCATGCCAACTATGGAAAGTTATGACTTATTATAATCATTCTTTAATGTGTATTCCAAAATAAATTTTATAAATCCTCTATTAAATTTCCATTATTTGAATGCCATCTATGTTAATTTTGTCAAGCCTGCTTACTTTTTCATCAATTCCCCAATTTCTTCTACATTTTCAGAGTCCATTTGCCTAGAGCGTTATTGTGAACATTCATCATATATTCACTTTGTACTCAGATGAATATGCTTTTTGTCTTTATGACTACATCAGTTGATTTCTGTGTTGTTTCTTAAAATGTATGACCTTAACTGATTCACATTTTAGGAATCCCCTCTTCTGAACATCATAAATTTCTAAAAAAAAATGTGTATAAATATAGTATATTCAAAACTAAACACGTTAAAAATAAACTATTGTTCCCAAAGAGCTCAAGGCATGTGAGCTCTTTGAGGTTTAATTGAGGTACATTATGCTTAGTATTTATCTCCGTGTGTTATGTGATGTGCAGGTGATTACTGAACCATTCTTAAACAATAAATTTAGATAACGATATTAGTGTTCCTCTGCAAGTCCTTAACTGTAATTTCATTCCTCTAAGATTATTTGAAGTGTCTTCCAATAGACAAAGGAAGTGTACTTAAATTTAGAAAGAAATCCATTTGCTGATACGGATTTTAAAGACTATACATGGAATTTTTCAGGTGCTACAACTAGTGTCTGCACAGGTAAACTAAACTGACTCAGAAATGAAAATTTAAGTTTTTTAAAATTAAAAACCCTGATTTGTATGGTTTCCATAATGTACAAACCCTATCATAAATGAACTCAGCTACATTTTAATGAATACCTTACAAAACTCCTAAATATTTAATAATCTACTTTCAGAAACCAGTAGAGTCAACTCACCATGGCTCAAGGTTGAGAATGTAATTGTAAGATGTTTTTGTGTTGTCTTAAAAAAATGGCTGAAGTTTTTATTCTAGAAATTTATAAGGACCTATAAATTTGTTTCTAATTTACATTATTGTGATTTTGGAAGATGCAGGGAAAGGAGGTGTGATTATTATTTCTCATTGCATAAAATAGTTCTCCACCTTCATAAAATAAACACTTCAATTTTTGAAAAAAATAGCCAATACTTTTAGAATTTTTAAAATCTTTTTTTTTTTTTTTTTTTTTTTTACTTTTTATATGTGAGTAGTGTGAACAAGTGTATTTTTTATTTTGGTATTTATTTTCCTCTTTTTTTCATTAAAGCTTATTTGGGTGACAATTGTTAGTAAGATTACATAGGTTTCAGGTATACCATTCTGTAATACATCATCTATATCTCACATAGTGTGTTCACCACCTAGAGTCAGTTCTTCTTTCATCACCATATATTGGATCCCTTTTACCCTCATCTACCATCCCCCTCCTCACTTACTCTCTGGTGACCACTAAATTGTTGTCTGTGTCTGTGAGTTTTTGTTTCTTCATTTATTTGTGTTGTTCGTTGTTTTCAGTTTTATATACCACATATGAGTGAAATCATGTGGTTCTCAACTTTTTCTGTATGACTTTTTTCACTTAGCATAGTAATCTCAAGATCCATCCGTGTTGTCGCAAATGGCACTCTTTCATTTTTTCTGATGGCAGAACAGTATTAAAGTTTAAATCAAATGAATGTCTAATTAAAGGTAACATTTGGCCACTTCCTACGTGCCTAATGATAACTAATTTTGTGTCAGTTGTATTTTTACAGTTATCAGAGTAATTTCCCACTTGATAACTAATTTTCATAGGACGTCTACACAACTAAAATTTTAATGTCTATACATATCTAAATATAAATTTAATAACATAAGTGTAAATGAGAATGAATGAAAAGTGCTAAATATATACTAATATTTATAATATTTAAATCTGTAAACAATTAAACTCTAAATTTAATATGATAAATATCAAATTATTTTTGAGATATTAATCTGTCATAAATGCTAAGTAATTGTAGTTTGCCTTTTTTAGAGTCTTATATAACTTATACCATACTATGTATATTCTATTTCCTTTTCAAAATTCAATATTTGTGTTTTGGGGTCATTTATTCAAGTAGCTGTATATAATTCTAGTTTACTCATTATGTATCTATGTATGAACATATCTGTATATGATATGTGTGTGTGGTGTGTAATAAATAAATTTTATTAGTCCATTCTTTGTTTAATGAGCATATAGACATGAAGTTTGTTTCCTGTACTTTGCTCTCACAAGTAAGTTTCTATAATTGCTTATGCACCTGGACAAACTTACTATTTTTTTTTTCAGGGAGTAATAGTGAATTCGTGGAATAATTAGGATTTAGGGCTTGTTCATCTTTTACTTTCTTAGATTTTTCCAATTTTTTCTCCAAATGGCATGCATCAATTTATACTCCCATCACCCGTGTATAAGAATGTCTTTTGCTCCACGTCCTTGCTAATGTTTAAAATCGTCAGACTTAAATTTTGTTAATTTCATGGATGTGAAATGGATTCTTACTGTTTATTTTACTCCAATTTCCACGATTTACATTCCATGATAATCATTATTGCTTTTGACAGTTATTTTCCATTTCCTTCCTTCCAGGACCATGGTAAGCCTGCATGTCCTGGTTTATTTGTGGTGACCAGGTTTCTAGTGCTGGGAATTAAATGCTTACAGCAAAAATGAACATGTGTCAGTTCTTGTCTTGATCATTTACTTGCCAACGCTAGAAGTTCCATTTCTGTCTGGCACAGCTAACAGAAACTCTTGATTTGGTGATTGTTCCGTCACCTTGGGATTCTGTGTGACTATGAACATTATACCCCTCTTTGTAAGGATATGATTGAAAATGTTTGTTGTTTTAAGTCATTGAGATTTTGCAATTGTTTACTGTAAGTAAATCAACCCTTCTTGGCTTTCTTTCCTTAGTCTCTCTCATTGAGAATGCAAGGATGTTAATCCAAATGTCCAAACTTTATAGATTATAAAAATCTTTGACATACATTATCTTAAGGTCTCCTAATAATAACTCAGTAAATCAGATATTATTCTGATTTCACATGTATGAATATTGAGGCATAATTAGGTGAAGTCGCTGTCTCAAAGTAACACTGCATTTTGAAACTACACTTAGAAAACCAGTCTTTGGCATCCAAGTTCTTTTGTTATTCTCTTTTGTTTTAAAATATGATGCCTTTTCCCCAAAATTACTAGTTATCCTAACACCGAAAAGCCTTGCAAAAGGCTCTAAATAGCTGTGATTTTCATATATTTCTTTTTAAATTTTATATAAAATAAGATGCCCTCTAATTAAAAGTAACGTTTTAATTTCTGTAGTATAAGTGCGTTTCTTCAGGAATATTTGGAAAAGGTGTTTCATTCTACCTTACAATATTGTTAGATTTAAGATTACCTAAACTACTAGTAAAAGGGAAAAACTGCTATTTGGGACTAGGTTATCAAGGAGGGTTTGGTATCTCCCTGAGTCTGTCAATCAATATGAAAAATTCAAGTGTTGAGTTCCTATTATGGGCAATGGCGTAAAACTCAGAAAGTAAATAATTTTTTCTTTCAGGTTGTGCCTGCAGCATCAAGTGATAAAAACAATTATAAATTAAGTAAACTTGATGTGTTGCTTAAGTCACTGTGAGGATAAATATAGCAGCCCACAATGTCATTTTCACAGTTACATTTCACACTATAACCACATATTGAGAAAAAAAATGTAACTTTTAGCTACATAGCAGCCTCTAAGGGCTCCTGGTTTTGTTAATATTTTCAGGATGTGTAATATCTGAAAGATTTAGTAATTAAAGATATAAATTAGCTTGTAACATTTGTGACAGCATTAAAATAAAACAAAAATTATCACTTCCGTCATATGTGAGTTTTGTAATTCTGTTAAATGAGAAAATTATTTTGTTCCAACCAATATTTATTTGTGTTCCATCCATGTATTAATGCTCATTGAAAAGAAAAAATATATATAAGGTTAACTTTTTTTTTTGTTTTTAGTTCTTTCTACTAATGAAGAGTTAGAGTTTAAGTTTTTCATCACTTTCAAATTTCTATCACTGAAACTGTTTTAATAGGATTTTATTTCCTAGCTTAACTCATGATTTATTTCCATCCTTCTGAACTGTGAGTGCTACATCCTATCTTTCTGACTTTGGAAAACTAGATTAACCTCCTTCTCCTTTTCATAAGGAAAAGGAAAATTATTACATTTGATAGTAAATATACTGTAATATTTTAGCAACCATTAATACTATGCATTTTTAACACTTGCTTTATTCCATGTACTTACGTACATTTTAAAAAAATTATTTGTGTGTAGTTTATGGTTCACAGAAAAATCAAAGACAAAGTACAGAGATTTCCCATATGACCCTTCCTATGACATTATTTACCTCTCCTACCAGACTGATACCTTTATAACAATTGATGAACTTTTATTGACACATCATTATCACCCAAAGTCCATAGTTTACAGTATGGTTCACTCTTAGTCTTGCAAATTCTGTGGGACAAATGTATAATGACATGATCAATCATTATAATATCAGATAGGGAACTTTCACTGCCCTAAAAATCTGTGTGTTCACCTCTTCAACTCTCCCTACCTCACCTTCTGGCAGTCACTGGTGTTTTTACGGTCTCCATAATTTTGCCTTTTCCGTAATGTCGTATTGAAATCAGACAGTATGTAGCCTTTTTAGACTGGTTTCTTTTACCGAGTAATATGTATGCGTGCTTCCTTCATGGTTTTTTGTTTTGTTTTGTTTTTTAAATTTCTGGATGTACTACACTTTATTTATCCTTTTACCTACTGAAGGACATGTAGGTTGATTCCAAGTTTTGGCAGTTATGAATAAAGATGTTCTAAACATTCATATGAAGGTTATTTTGTGAATGTAAATTTTTAACTCTTTTGGGTAAAAGTCAATGAGTACAGTTGCTAGATCTGATGGTAAGGGTATGTTTATTTTTATAAGAAACTGCCAAACTGTCTTCCAAAGTGGCTACACCATTCTGCATTCCTACCAGCAAGTATTGAGAATTTCTTCTGTGCCAAATCCTTCTCAGCATTTGGTGTTGTGAGCGTTCCACATTTTAGCATTTCTGAGAGGTGTGTAGTTGTGACGTATGATGACATATGATGTCTAGCATCTTTTCACATTCTTATTTGTCATCTGTACATCTTCTTTGGTAAGGTGTCTATTAAGGACTTTGGTCCATTTTCTTTTCTTTCTTTCTTTCTTTTTAAATTATCTCTAGTACTTTGTGTTCCAAAATTTTTATTAAATTTATTGGGGTGACATTAGTTAACAAAATTATATAGATTTCAAGTGTACATTTCTATAATTTATCATCTATATATTACATTGTGTGTTCACCACCCATAGTCAGTTTTCTTATTGTTGAGTTTTCAGAGTTCTTTGTATGTTTTGGTTAACTGCTGTTTATGAAATGTGTCTTTTGCAAATATATTCTTTCTCCCACTTTGTGACTCACCTTTTCATTCTCTTGACATTATCTTTCACACAGAAAAGTTTTAGATTTTAGTGATCCAGTTAATCAATTATTTCTTTCAATGATCATGCCTTTGGTGTTATATCTAAAAAAATCATCACCATACCCAAAGTATTCTAGATTTTCTTTTATGTTCTAGAAATTATATAGTTTTGCGTTTTACGTTTAGGTTTGTGATCCATTTTGAGTTTCTTTTGGGGAAGAATCAGTCCTTCAACTTTGTTCTTTTACTTCAATATTGTGATGGCTATTTTGAGTTTTTCACCTGGTGCTTCCTTTTTTATTATTCTTTGAAGATAGTGTGATATCTAGAACTAGTTGTTAGCAAGTTATTCATTTGGATTTAGTTGTTTTTCTAAATTAGCTGGAATTTTCTTGTGACCCTCAGTTTACATAAAATATCAGAAATTTGAGGTATGAAAAGAAATTGAGAACTTGAGTATTGTGAATGTGAATCAAAATGAGTTTCATTTTCAGAAAAATATAGGGCCAAGAAGAATAATTTCTGTATTGCACAATCATTAAGAAAATACATGTAAAATCATGGAATTCACAATTTTAATAGAAAATACTTAATTTAAAATAGGATATAACACTTCTAAAAACATCTTGTTAAAGGATTAAAACAATTTCAATGTGCTTGTGTCCCTGTGCTGTCTTACTCTAAAATGTTAGTAATAATTTTTATGTCAATATCTATATTTAATACCAAAACTTAATTTTAACTTCATTGAAACATGTAATATTTCAATTAATGTTACTCTGGAATCCTGAATGAAGGTATTTAAAAAAATTATTTAAACATCTTAAAATTCATATTATTTACAAGTTTCATGAGGGCTGGCAATTAAGTTCGTGAATTGTTGCTATGATGTTCCTAACCTTTTTTGATATCAGAGGGATTATTTATTATGAATTTGTACCAACTGGACAAACAGCTAACCAAGTTTAGTATTTGGAAGTGCTGAAAATGCTGCATGAAAAAGTTAGACAACCTGAACTTTTCGCCAACAGTTCATGGGTCTTGCATCACGACAATGCACCAGCTCACAGGGCACTGCCTGTGAGGGAGTTTTTAGCCAGCAAACAAATATCTGTATCGGAACAACCTCCCTACTCACCTGATCTGGCCCCCAATGACTTCTTTCTTGACCCAAAGATAAAGGAAATATTGAAAGGAAGACATTTTGGTGACATTAGTATATCAAGGGAAATATGAGGACAGCTCTCATGGCCATTCCAGAAAAAGAGTTCCAAAGCTGCTTTGAAAGGTGGACTAGGCACAGGCATCAGTGCATAGCTTCCCAAGGAGAGTACTTCGAAGGTGACCATAGTGATATTCAGCAGTGAGATATGTAGCACTTTTTCTAGGGTGAGTTCGCAAACTTAATTGTCTGACCTCATATGATTTCCTGCTCAGTAATAGCTTAAAGAAATTAAGCTCTAAAATACTGTAGTGTCTTTTATGGAATATATGTGGAATTTCCACAAACTATCTCAGTTCATAGGTTTGATTTCACTGATTTAATATAACAACGTGGAGAAAGATGTTCTAAATGTTGTCAACAATTTAGAGTAAGAAGGTGGTCTTTGTTGGGAAATTCTTTGATAAATGTTTAGATATAGAACACAGGCCTTCCAAGGCCTGATTTCGTTGTTACAAATATTTCCAAAGAAGGATGGGCTTCCTCTAATTAAAGGGAAATTATGTATATATTCTGTAGTTGTATCTAGGAATATGGGTGAAGCAACACTGGGAGTGGTCATTAAGAAGAAAAGATGAGCAAGAGAGTAAAAAAATGTGCCCTGTATCATCACTGTTATTTACAACATTCAGATTCTTAGGAAAACTTTTTTAAAATTATTATTTTTTATTTTTTTAATTAGTTTCAGATGTACAAAACAATGTAATAGTTAGACATTTATACCCCTCACAAAGTGATAACCTCCTCCCCTAGTCTACTACCCCTCTGATATCATATATAGCTGTTACAGTTCCACTGACTCTGTTCCCTATGCTTTACTCAAAACCTTTGGCATTTTGGGGGTTACTACATTTTGTGCATATATCTATATGTGTGAACAGATACCTATAGACGAAAGGTCTAAATTTCACACCTGAGGATGTTCTCCATGGGAGTCATGAACACACACTACTACCACACAGAAGAAATACAAATAAAGTTTATTTGGGAAAAAAATATGTTTAATTAGAGCATTTTCAGGGCACCTACTATTTTCTAACTTGTGGCAGTCTGCAGTACAAGCTAGGCATAAATATTCTACGTAGAGAGAATAAGCCCTACTGCACACTGTAGTATATACTTACAGAATTACAGGTTAGCGGAAAATTGCTTAGTGACACTAGTTTTTCAAATTAACAAGAAATCTATCAAGGGATCGTTGGGCTCAGGAATTATGCTTAACGAGTGTGTATACTGAGGGATAGTGTAGGCATATACAAGGGCTCTGAGAAGAGCCTCGCTACTTAGAATGATGACAAATTGTGACATTCTTGTCTCTCTACCCACTGGGACTGTTCAGTTAAGCCTTCTCTCTCTGCTAAATTACTGAAAAGAAGATGGAAATAAGCCTGGAAGTTCATCCATGTTTGTCTCTTACCAGGTGATAACCCAAGATTAGATACAGGTGATAACCCAAGATTAGATGCAGGAGGAATACAGAGTTTTGATGGTGGTGGAGGAGACTATGAGAATGCTCTTACTGTTTAGGGTGAGCTGCAAAGATTACTGGAGATTTTTGTCCAGTATATCAGTGATGCTAATCCTTGTCATAGAATAAGATATTACATACAATGTATGCACATATTAATAGGAGTTTATTTAATAAAAGTAAAACAAACCAAAACTTAAACTAAAAGTAAATACCTCACTGGTTTGTGTATGAAGAAGGGAAAATCTGTTTTCACTTTCTCCTAGGAAATTTCTTCATGGCCTTGTGGATTTGCCCTGCTTGGGAAGTTGAATTTCAGAGGGAATATATTTATCAGCATCTTGTGTTGCCGTTGTTGTATAACTGATGCCTGCGGTGGCACAAGGAAGATTGTCTTCCTGCAAAGAAAAATATTCCTAAATACTTCTATCCTGCTTGTTTGCATAAAGCACTCATATTCTATAATTGTACTGTATAAGAAAGATGTATTCAATCATAATCTGTAGCAATCTTCAAGCCTAGCACATATCAAGCAAAATATCAATTCCATAGAATTCCCCTGTACCCTCCCTAATTATAGAATTTATTTTGTTCAAATTAACTTTTTCTTGCTGTCTTTCCACAGCTACTTTGGAGATCCAATTAAAATTATAGCCTGCATCAAATGCAAATTTTTCTATGAAGTGTTTTCTAATTCGCTACACAGGGGAATCAATCCCTTCTTTGTGCTCCATGGCATGAAAGAGTATAAAAATGATACTTGAAGTTAGCCATACCTGGGTTTAACTTACGATGTTTTTGATATTTTGGTTTAAATGATCTTTTTTTTCTGCCTTTCTGTTTTTGTCTGTTCTTAATGTCTTGTTCCTTCTCTTTCTAAATGGCAAGTAACAGAGAGTCTTTATAACCACTGTTCAAATCAGCACTGTATTTCAGCTACAGTTTCACAACTTATGTTAAGGGTGTATTAAAAATACAGTAATACATGTAGTAATACAATAAATATTTTTAGAATGCTTAGGGAAGTAGTTACTTCTTTCGCATCTTTCCTGTGTGATCACTCTTTCATTTCCCAAACCTCCCACATCCACAACCATTTTATTGAGAGCCTTCGGGGGAGGGTCGAAGGGCGAGGAGGACAATGAGATCCAATGTCTTCACCCGGCTGGGATCCAGCTTCACAGCTGCCAAAAGCAAAATTCTTCTTAATGCCTCTTGTCTCCATTTTAATTCTAAGACTGCTTTAAAACACCAGAAACAAATGTAATGGGTAAAAAGAAAAAAGAAAGGGTAAAATGTATCTTTTTTAAATTTAATTTATCGAGGTGATATTGGTTAGTAAAATTATATAGGATTCAAGTGTACATTTCTATAATACATCATCTATATATTACATTGTGTGTTCACCATCCAGAGTCAGTTCTCCTTCCATCACCATATATTTGACCCTCTTTACTCTCTTCTAACCTGTCTTTACTCTCTGGTAACCACTAAACTGTTGTCTGTGTCTATGAGTTTTTGTTTCTTTGTTTATTTGTCTTGTTCATTTATTACTTTCAGTTTTACATTCTGCATATGAGTTAAATCATATGGTTCTTGACAGTTTCTGTGTGACTTATTTTGCTTAGCATGATAATCACAAGATCCATCAATGTCACAAATGACAGTATTTCATCTTTTCTTATGGCTTGTTCCAAATAGAAGTGTTTCATCCCTTAAGATAATACGTATGGCTAGTTATAGGAAAGTAACACATGTTATGGGAGATGATAGTTATAAAGGCTGGAGAGTATATGGGCAACGTTTTTTATGGTGATATTATACTGGGAGTGCCAAAACAACAAAAACAATGTATACATATGACTTCTATTCACATCTTTGGTTATCAGTATGTATGGAGTATTACAATTTTAATACAGTTTTCTCCTTTCTTACAATGTTTGTACATTTTCTCGCATCCTCTGTATCCTCTGTATAGAGGGTAACAAAACTTAAAATTTAGAAGTTTTTCTTCAATAAATTGGTTCTCCCTATGGAAAAAATAAATGAGTTATTTGGGATTAAATCGGGCATTATTTAATTTTCATTGAATGGGTTTTAATGAAAAACAGATATGAATAAAATTAATAAAAATGTACCAAAGCAAGTATCCAGCCTATTGATAAAGGAAAATATATTTTAAATTTTAATTGGTAATAATAATAATGAAAAAGTAATAAAAAATTGTTATATAGTTGATTTATTTTTAAAATGATTTTTATTGTTTTCAATTTAAAGAAAACTAACATTTTCTTTATTAAAAGTATCAATTTATTTTAACTTAATTTGGTAGTTCTACATAAATATAATATTAAGGGCATATACACTGAAATATACTCTATAATGCCTTAGTGATGTGTTGTTTTAAAAAGTAAAGCAAATCATAAATATACTATATTATTACCTTTTATAAATTGATAAAATGATAACCGACATAACAGTATAAATCTATTCTAATGGGAAATTAGGATCTATCATCTACGTACAAGATCAAATAAATTGTATCAGGGTTATATCAAAGACGCAAAGAGGGCCAAGTTGAGATGTTATTCTTAAGGTTTTACTCATTCAATAGCTATGTAGTATGTAGTATATACATGGAATATAATGCTGGATACAAATACACATATTTCCTTCTTTCATGGATTTATAATCTAATGTGAAAAAGACATTAATTATCATATAAAATTTTGATTTTGAAAAAGTGTTTTAAACAAGAGGTAGACAGCAATATAAGGTATATAACAGAGAATGATAAGTCTGAATCTCATAGAAGTGTTTATAGAGACATGAGTTTGAGCTGGGTTGAATGACTGAAAGTACTATATTTTAAAAGGGAAGGGAAGATTGTTCAAAGCAGAAGAAACAGCATACACAAAGGTCCTATAGTAAGAAACAGCATGAAGAATATGTGGGACTAAAACAACATGAAGAATATGCAGGAAAAAATGGGGAGCAGAATGTCTTGACACGAAACTAGATAATAGCTTAGACTATCATACAAGATAAACTATAAAGAACTTGTGTGTTAAATTAAGAATTTTTCCCTTTATTTTTTGATCCATGAGAAAATATTAGCTTTCTTTTCATGATGGATAAAAATAATTGATTTTATAGTTCAGTATGACAACCTTGTATTAAGTGTACAAAACTGCTAGGAGAGGTTATTAAAGGAATAAATAATTCAGGCATTACTTCAAAATCTAGCTGAAAGACGATAACAGCTCGTATTACATTGTAGCAGTCGTGGCATGCATAAGTTAAAAGATTTGAAAAATAATTTGGAACTAAAATTTACACGATATAAATATCAATGAAAGAAATAAGAGAATTCACCACAGTTTAAAGCAATGGCACACACTGAATTATACACTCAGGTATTTGAACTTGATGAATTCAGTAACAGAAAACCAACATTCAAAACTGAATGAACTTTAGGGAGAAAAGTGAGGAAATATCCAATTTTCATTCTCCAAGTGTAATACTGCATTTTAAATTGTGAGCTGGTTTGGTGAAGTTTGAAATCATGGGTTCATTTTAGCAGAAATGAATATGTGGTATCAAGAGAATATGTACTAAAAACATAAGGCCGATTTTGAGTAAAAGCCCCAGAGTCATGATGAGAGCATAATTCACAGTAAAAACTTAATAATTTTTATAGCATGACTGAATAAACAAATAAATGAATGTATGAGAAGAGATAAGAACAATAATTAGTATTATTGTTAGTCAAGTGGTTTAGGATGAGGAAACAGTGTTCCGAGAAAACATTTATATAAGCTGTAAGAAAGTTACCGATAGCCTCTAAAGGAATAATTTCAGGGAAATTATACTGCCGGAAAAAGAAATAAAATAGTAATAAAATAAAATGTAGCATGACTATTACCATGTATAATAAAGTAAAACAAAAAGCAAAATTGCTATTGTCTGATAAAATTCATTAAATTTAGTAAAAACCATCTCTCCTCTACTGAAAGGATGCAATCTAAACACTCGCATTAATAGAGATGCTTTTAATACTGTGGTTCTCGAATATTATTTCATCAAATACTTTGTGTCCCTCTAACCTTTTTATTTTATACTGTCACATTTTATATTATAATTGAATATAATGATGACCTTTCTTTCATTATTTTATTGAGAACAATACGATTTCAGGAGAAGGTGAGTGACTTTTCTAAAGCTACATAGTACGTCTGTGGCTGAACTATGGTGGAATATGACATTTGTCTTAATCATGTCTCCATATATTTTCATTATTCAAAGACACTTGTGTTATTTAGTTCATGCTCGACCATTTACTAGGTTTGATTGAAACATTTGCTTTTAGGAAACAAATAAATATTGGCTGAATTATATGCCCAAAATATCCTACCTGGTATTATACTATTTATAGCACTGTAGGAAAATTTATATTTTTAACTAAAGGACAGATACAATCAATCTTATCTATTTTCTGCTAGGTTTATGTATTCATGTATGTGTGTGTGTGTGTGTGTGTGTGTGTGTGTGTGTGTGTGTATGGCAATAGCCTTGAGAATTGTTCATGATCTACATATGTCTTTGTAAGAGGGTTGGTCAGGAAACAAAATAGAGTGCAGTAGCTATTAAGGAGCTCGTTGCACTTCAAATACATTGTCTTACTTGTCGATTCTCTTTATACCACTAAGACATATCACTTTGTATGCGTTATTTGTCTGAAAAGTGTACTTTAAAGAGGTTCCAGTATAGCTTTGATGTAACTGATATAAACATTGGCTTTGATGGCGAAACACTTTGTTCCTATTAAACTTAAAAAGCACATATCTGAAGGTTGAAGAGTTAAGAAGTACATAGAGGCTGCCTTGTGTTTTCTCAGCTTCCACCTGTCATGCTTGCTGCTTTGAAATATTTATGTCCCTCATTGTTCTGTCAAGTATAAGACATCCTTGTTAACATTTAGACATAATTTAGGACACATTGCACAAGCAAACTGTTAAATATTTATGTCTAGTGCTCATTACTAACAAAGCCCATCACGTATGCATCTGTGTTTCAATTATTAATGAAGAATTTGGACAGACCTTGTTTTTATTGCTCTGTTATTCTGAAGATTAACTTTTTCATATTCTCCCATACTAATATCCTGAGTTGTTTATCGCTTGATTTAAAGAGATTGTCTCTTCTTTTGATATTAAATTTGTTTTGTGTTTAAGTTTCTAGAAAAGTAGATGTAAGAAGATAATATAAAATTGAATTCTTTACATAAATATATACAAACCCTTGTGCACATGTATGGATTGCCTAAATTTAACAAAAATATTAGTTTATTTTTGAAGGGAAAATGCATTTCAATATTAAACAAGGACATTTATGAGACTGTGTTTATTTAGCCTTTTCAGCCATGCATAGCTAAAAGCATTGCTATCTATAAATACAGGTATCCCCTGCTTTTTGAAAGTTTGCTTTACACTGCTTTGCTTCTACAGAAGACCTACATGAGTACCTGTTTTCACTAACTGAAGTAAATCTGAAACGGATTTTCACTTTTACAAAAAAGGCATAAAATGATAGTGTTCAGCATTTGTTTTGCAGCGAGCCATTGTAGAGGCCACGTGCAGCCTGAGCAGCAAGTGTGGTCCCACCAAGCTCGTTCCCCAGGAATCACACTCCACATCTAAGCATCAACCTGCCATCGCTTTGAACATCATTTCAGCTTATGGAAAATTTCATAGGAACATTCTACTTTCAGATAGTGGAAAAACCTGTGTATAATGGGAAACAATATTATTTGCCTTAAAACAGTGTACAAGGCTCTTACAAACAGTTACACAAGTGGAACCGTCTGAGCAGTTTTTATTGCTGGACTTAGGAATCATTTAAGTTCTTAAATTTCTCACTACTGCAGAAATTACTGCACATCTTTTGATTTTGATATCACTAATATTGTTGATTTTTTAAAACACATGAAGACTATAGAAATAATCGGCTATTTATAACATCCAACCTATTTGAGGAAACTTGGCATGGCAATTAAATTAAGTTCTGATGCATCTATGAATTCATGTAATCTCCCATCTCTGGTTGCTTAAATAAATAAATCCCAATGGAAAAAAAAGACTAATAGAATTTGGCTAGCCTTTTTTCCCAACATAGTTTTCAGTTCTTAATTTTGGAATATCTCCGTTATAAATGAAGATAACTTTTCTTAAGCAGTTATATTACCGTGGCAAATTTATATTGGGTTACCTTTTTAATAGAAATTTTTTTCTGAAAATTGATTGCTTAGAAGAAACCGTAGCACCGTGTAAAAAAGAAGTATGATACGATAAGACTAAAAGAAGTCACAAAAACCTAATTGTATAGACAATAGGAAGCCCAAATGAGTAACAGTAGCTGAAGTTACTGCCTGAGGTAGGTTAAGTACTGAACATTGGGGTGTCAGATTTATTTTAAAATTTTGAGAAATTTTTAAAACATTATATAACATTTGAAAGTCTATGTAGGATCATTTTCATTGTATCACAAACCTGAAAGCCTCGAAAGGAACTTCTAGTAAGATTTTTAAATCTACCTCATACAAAACTTAATATTTTACTCTTTTTACTGACTATAAAACTGTAGTCAAGATAACTGAAAATATTCTGATTTTAAAATTATCTTTTCCTTCCTAGAAACATATACCAAATCTAGGGAGAACATAGATATTAGCATTGTGAACTAATAGAGAAGAAAATAGTAGTCGAGATATTTTGAAGTACCTGAAAAAAAAAATGTGTTTTGGTTCCTTCAGTTTTTCAACACATATTTTTATAGAGTCAATTAAAGGAAAATAGACAAATAAATTTGAGGTTATCCACTGTTATGGATAAGGAGCCAGAAAAGAATGAAAATTTGAATGTTGTGTTACAAAGGATGTTTAAAGAAGGTCTCTCTCTAAAGGGAAATTGAAGTACCAGCAAAATGAAAATGAGGAAATCAAGCAATATAAATATTTCAGGGAAGGGTTTCCTAGTTAGAAGCAGTGGCACTTGCAGAGGTCCTGGGACACAGTTAGTCTATTTGCATTCTAGGAATGCCAGGGAGACTTCCCTGACTGTAGGTGAATGGACAGGGAACATTGTTAGAATGTGATACAAAGGATGGAACCAGAATGGATGGACAGAAAATGTTGGAAAAGTCTGGAAAAACAAAACAAAAAATAAAACACACCCATCAAGAGACAAGAGGCACTTGGTTGAGGAGAAAAGAATTGGAGTGATTGTGAGGAGAGGTCTGATAATTGGATTGTCTATAAACACAAGGGCTCGGATAAGATCACCTGGGTTTAATATAAATGTGCAAAGAGTATAAGGCGATGGAACATTCCTTGAAACACTTTCTTGAAATTCATTTCTTGAGGACAGGAGAGTAAAGGGAAATGCCTAGTAAGAAAGGAGGACAAAGAAGAGAAATTTATATCTGGGAGGTGGAGAGTATTTCAAGAAAGAGGGGGTGGGTTTAGGAAAAGTAAGGATTTTGTGACCTTGACAAACCGTGAGTGAAATTCTGATAGTAATTGGCTGGAAAGATAATAATAATAATAATAATAATAATAATAATAATATAAAAATAATAATGAAACAGAGAAAACACACTTTTCAACCTTTTTTTCCTCTATAAAATTCACAGAAAACAATTGGCCAGTATTAGGAATAAGATATTGGGTGGCAAGAGGAGTTTCTTTTTTCCCAGGTTTTCTGCTTTTTTTTTTTTCAATATGGTTGCTTTATTTTATAAACGAATATACTTTCCTGTATGCTTTTTAAAACACTCTTCTATGACAGAGTCCGCACATTTGAACAGATGCTATAAAGCCCCAAAGCATGAGTACAGTTCAGATCCCCTGCCCTGGGTGCCTCTAGTCAGACTAGCCTGGCTTTTAATTCTGTATCTGACACTTTTTTCATGTTTTAATTTTTTACTTGCATATTAAAAATGTGCATTCCAATAATCAAAATCATTTCAAAAATTTGCACTCTGATTAAACTGCATTTTACAGCCTGTAAGACCCCTTGAACCAACTTGGGTTTTTAGTCTTGCTTTCACTTGTGTTTCACCCAGCTTTTTTCTTCACCGACATGCAAGTTCTTTTCCTGCCCTGCCAGCCAGACAGGCAAATGGGAGAGGTAGATGTGGCCTTCGTTGTCAGTAGTTCTTTGATGTGAAAACGGGCAGCACAGTCATTTCAACTTGACACAAACTCTTTGCATCTTACAAAGTTAAACAGCTAAAGGAAAGAAAATAAGAATGCAATGCTTGTTGGATGTACAGTGAATGTTGGTGTGCATGCCTTGTTACGCTTGTTTCGCCTGCTCGCTTCTTCTGTTCAACCGTTCCTTTGAAAGGCACTGGGTTTTTCTGTTGCATTTTTGCCTTCTTCAATTTCGACTCATTGAATTTCTCAGTCTCAGCCATATTGAGTTCATCAGACATGGTTGCAGAGGAAGCAGAGCTAGGGTGGGAGCAAGGGGAGTCAGATCTGCTCAGTGGTCTCCGCTGGCTGAGTGCCAAGAGGAATTTCTTTTGATAGCAGGGGAATTGTTGCACATTTATGTATATGAAAAGACCATTAAGTGGATGAAAGGAAATAAATAAAACCAATGACTAATGATACAGGAGAGAAAGGGAGAGTCGCTTGAGGGTATTCCTGGATTTTACTGTGGAGAGGGGGTATCTAAATTATGTGAAGCAATTACTTTAGATAAGATGTTGAACATTTCTATCTGAAAAGGACTGAAGACAGATTCTGTGGCTATACATATGTATACGTATAAACATGTATATGTATATATATGTATGTATATATATGTATGTATATATATGTATGTATGTATTATCTTGTGGTGGAGGGCATATGCGGTTTCTCTTAGATTGCTTTTATTTTCTTACAGAGAAACAAAGCAATGAGTTAGCTAATGTGCATAATCATCTGGGAGAGGGTGAGAGTGAAAAAGTAGAGATTTGTATTAGGATCACTGGGCAGAACTAAGGGCACTCTTAAAACTAATGATTATGAATTTAAATTAGAGCCAGGTGTGGGTAGTGAGAGATTTTAATGGTAGCTCTGTGACTATAACAATCACAATGAGGTAAGTGGGGTTATATGGAGAAATGACAAAATTATAAAGGAAGAATCAATGGATGAGAGTTCTTGGTGAGGTTAAGTAGTTGGAATCAGGGTTTTTGTGGGTTCTAGCTGAAAATATAAAAGCTGATGTTCAGAGAGCATGCTATTTCATATTTGGGTTATTAGGTAGGTGCGATTATTGGTGATGGCAACTTCTAGGGTATGATTATAACACTTTGTGACTCATGTAAAGGGTAGAACAAAATTATGGAAGGAAAGGTAAGAATAATTAGTTGAATACTGAAATCACCAACAATTTGGTTAGAAGAAATGTAAGAGACAGAGTCTGAGCCATTAGCTGACACTTCACGGAATGAGGAGGAGGGTTTAGCATCTACCAAGAATCATCACAGGTGCACAGAAAAACGCCATGAACCTTGATGGAGCTTCAGAGATTTTGTTTTTTTCCGGCTTCTTTCAAGATTTTTCTTAGTCTTAGATTTTCTGAAGGTTGATTATGATATTCCCACGTGTATATTTTATGGTATTCTCTGCTTAGTATTCTCTGAGCTTCATGGATCTGTGGTTTGATGTTCATCACCAGTACTGGGAAATTCTTAGTCATCATTCCTTTAACTATTTCTTCTATTCTTGACTCTCGTTCTTCTCCCTTTGGTAATCCCATTATGTGTATTTTACAATTTTTGTTATTGTTCCACAGTTCATGGATTTTCTGTTCTGTTGTTTTTATTATTTTTTTCAACTTTGTATTTCAGTTTTGGAAGTCTCTATGGACATTTCTTCAAGTTCACTGATTATTTCCTTAACTGTGTCCAGTCTCACGTTTAGCCCATCAAAGGTAGTCTTCCTTTTTCTGTTATGATGTTTTTAATTTCTTTCTGATTATTTTTAAAAAGTTCCCATCTCTCCATTTAAATTACTCATCTGGTCTTCATTGTTATCCGTTTATCCTATTAGAGTGCTTAGCATTTTAATCCTCATTGTTTCAAATTCCCAGTCTGATAATACCAACATGTTTGCCTTACCTGAGTTTGGTTCTGATGTTTGATCCATCTCTTCAGACTGTGTGCTTTTTTATTTTTGTTTATTTGTTTGTTTGTTTTCTTTTAATATGCATTGTAAGTTTTTGTTGAAAGCTGGACGTGATGCAGTAGGTAAAAGAAATAGGTAAATATGCCTTTAGTGTGATGTTTTACTTTTATCTGGGTAAGGATTAGTCTGTATTTACTGTTTGCTGTAGCTGTTGATGTTAAAAGCTAAAATTCCCTCTGGTGTTCTTGCTTTTGTCTTCCCCCATCCTCCAACGTTTTCTTCAAGTTTTATTAGAGACTTCTTTTTAACATCTGAGATGCACAGTTTATTTCTTTGCATTCCTTCATTCTTACACAGGAGCTTTACTGAAGTGGTGGTAAGGTATGTATGAAAAGGAGGTATTTTATAATTCTGTGATTAAGTCTCAGTCTTTTAGTAAGCTCATGCCGTTTTGAGGTGACCTACACAAGTGCTGCTCAGTTTTGTTTTGTTGGTATCCTCTTAGCTGAAAGAAGATGGCTAGTAGAGGCTGGAATTTGATATTTACCTTCCCCCAGGTCACTTAGGCTCTGGTAGTACCGTAGTTGCTTATGCTCACTAAATACTCCTGAAGTCAGGTTAAGCTAAGAACAGAATGCTCTGGGTGAATTTCAAATTATCTAATTTTTCCCTCTCCCTTCTGGAAGCAAGAGGACATTTTTTCCTGATCTTCACAATGAGAACCTAATGGGGCTCCTGGAGGTAACAAAATTCGTATAAGTGTGTGGGCCCATCTCTGACTGGGTCCCTTGGAGATTTTCTCTCTCGTATTTGTCCACATTGAGCCTTCAGAAATTTACAGTTTAGGTTTTTCCTACCCTGATACTGCTCCTGCAATTCCGCTCCAGTAAGCTGACTGTATCCACCTGCCTTTCTCTTCAATTCTGGGGGCAGCCCTGTACACTGTACCTCAGTTCTCTGATAGGTCAGAACAGTTGTTGAATTCCATTTTATTCAGTCATTTTTTTTTTTTTTTTCTCTTGGCTATGAACCGAAGTGACAACTTCGAAATTCCTTACATACCAGACTGGAAATCAGAAGTTCTATACAGTTTTTAAGGAAAGATCAAAAAGTCAGGTATGAGACCTGCAATTAAAAATAAGGATTACTCCAACTTTGTATTATACAAAGTGTGAGAGAGAACTCTATGTTTCACGTTGGCCAATGTAATTCTTCTTTCTGATGTAGTCTATTATAATGGAAAAATATAATTAAGTACTGTAAAACACGTAATATTTTATTCAGCTTTGAGTAGAATACCTTCATATTCCAAATAACTAAGTTTAATAATATATTTTTAACGTGGACATATAATTTGCTGTTAACAACATAATTGAATTCTAAAATACAGTGTCTCAGCAAGCCTAGCAGGTTTCCTTCACACATCACTAATCCTATCCAGTGGTTCTAACAGCTGTACTATAAATATCAGAGGAGGTCACCATCCATCATGGGCACATTCATATCAAGAGGGCTCCTGGGATATGATATGGAATCCACATCAACATGTGTGGAGAAGAATGCCAAGTACACGTTTGTGGAGTATTGTGAACAGCATTGGAAAAAATATAAAGGTAGGCTGTAAAGGTGATAAAATCTTGAAAAGTACTGTAATAGGAAAAAACTGCAAACCTAGCAAAAACACATTATGTTTTTGCAAAGCACAAATATATTGTTTAGCTCAGCTGGAATCTTTACTTACCGCCTTAGGCAGCTATAACACTAAAATGAACATATATATATACATACATACATATATATATGTATATATATATATATACATACATATATATATATATATATATGTATGTATGTATATATATACACACACACACACCTATATATTTAAGGCAGTTTTCCAGTTTTATTTTTATTTTTATTTTTTTAGTTACGTTTATTGGGGTGACAATAGTTAGTAAAATTACATAGGTTTCATCTGTACTATTTTTGTGGGGCCCGTTGAGATGTAGGAATGGGCAGAGTCAGAAGAGGACAGAAATTAGAAATGAAGGTGCTAAGAGAGGAGATCATAAATGATAACCAAAACGCTTCCTTAGTTTTAGTGAAACAGACAAGATGGAGGTTTTGCAGTTATATGAAACGTTTAGGATATTATGTATACAATCTAGCTAGGATTTTTAAGAGTTTAGACACATGATCATTATGACATAATCAAGGGATTTCTCATTCTTTATACTATTGATAATAATTTGCCCTGCCATACATTTGGAAATTATATCATTTGTAAACATGCTTCTGAGGGTTACTGGTCAATAGAATTACTTTGATCTGCCTTCTTATCTATTGGGTATATAAAGTGCCTTGCATTTTTCCTAAAGTTGTGTGAGCATTTTTAGTTTACAGGTAGCTATGCAAGACGCCATACGCTGTATGCTCTGGTCATTTTCACTCTGCCGTCCCCATTACCAATGAGTATATTAGTTCTAATATATTTTAAACAATTTGCTTTAAAAACTAAACCATTGTTCAGTTATAGAGCTAAGATTAGCCACCTTTTTAACCTGCAATTAGAAACGAAACGTCTCCTACACGAGATCCTAAATTCCAATTCTTGACCAGAGCCATTGGAAACAATTAAGGAAAACGTTGTGGTTGTTATAAAACAATGACAGTTGGGAGCATAAGGATTATACAAAAGGAAGGAAACAATGTCAAGGAATTGGTGGCATTTGGAAGTGAGAACTAATAATTTAATTGAAAATATTTCAGTTCATGAAAAGTAAATGCAAAACATTTGTATACAGAGTTCACAGCTATAAAAGGAACAGTCAATCTCTTTTCACTGGCAACTGATATATATTAGGAGATAAAACTTTTCCCAAATTTAAGCAGACTGAGGATAAACTTAAACTTAATGGTGTATAATACAGATTTCAAGAAAGAAAGGTAATAAATTAAGTCTATGGAATATGGCCTGAAAATTTAAGTCTGAGTAAATATTACAGGCAAAAGGAAATCAGCTGCTTAAATATTTTTAATATTTTGGTGAGCAGGAAATAAAGTTTTAGTTTGGGTATTACTGATTCAGTTTATTCAAGTTAAGGCATGATTAAGTTTTCTTTTTAAAACTAAACACAGTTTGACAAAAGTCCAGTAGTCTCTTGCTCAGGCAATATTGTAAATCGATTTTTAATATAATTCAAGAATAAGATACATGGCATTAAGATGTAGCATAATCACATTATAATCTTATATTTGTCAATTTTGAAATCACAATCCAAGAGTAAATCTACACTGATGGGATCTTACTATAATTTTTAAATTATAACCCAGATGTAGATGTAATTTTTATTATTTGGTTTAGAAATAAAGCATAACATCTACACATTTATTAATTCACTGATCATTCTACAATTTGTACATCTCTGATTTTTTCAAGCCAAACCATATAAGGAATATAAAGTTATTTTTCTAGCAAATGAAAAAAAAAATAGCATTACTTTTAGCTGTTCTGAATATTTCAAAAGACAGTAAAGACTATAAAAACTAAGTGGCTCCCAGAGGAGAGGTGGCTTGAGAACTGTTAATAAATAAGTAGAATAAAAATAATATCTATGCTTATATCCCCAATTCCCAGCAATTATTTAACAGATATCTATAGTTAATTTAAATTTGTGTGATACCAGAAAGATGAGTGTACTCATTAGGTGAGAGCTGGTCGTTTTCAAAATTACTTAAATGGAGACAGATTTTTCTAAATTGTTTCTTAGCTGAGGAATTTAAATTCAAATCCCAAAGAAAAGCTTTAACTGTTTCACAGAATCTCACAACAAATTTGCAAAGAAGGTAATGCACCATTACGGAAAAAAAATATATGTTCAAAATGATTAAATTATTTGTCATGTTCATACTGCACTTGAATCTATGTTTACCAGACATAAAAATACATATTCTTTTTGTTAAGCTCCCTACAAACACTCATATACTAATACAACGTAACAATTATGTATTTCTTTGTCTCTCTGTCTCTCCCTCTCTCCATAGATAGATAGATAGACAGATAGACAGATAGATAGATAGATAGATAGATAGATAGATAGATAGATAGAAGCATGATAGAGATGTTATTATAAATCATTTATATGGACATTCTTTGCAACCTGGAAGTAAGTGATAAAAATCAGTAATTTTTATGTATTTTATATTCATGTGGATGTTTATAGTCATAAGGATGTTTTAGTCAACAGAATATTGCATATTTGAGAGCGGTCCCATAGGATTATAATGGAGCTGAAAAGTTTCTGTCTCCTAGTGATGTTGAAACCATTGTAACATCGTAGTGCAAAGGTTGCAAAAATCAACAACACTGTAGCTGAGATGGCAAACAACTTTAACCTGGGTGTGGATGAGGGTGACACTGAGAGGCTCCTGAAGGTGGTTTCTGAGAAACTAACGAATGAGGAGTTGTTGGAACTGGACAGGAAGAACAGGAATTCATCGCTGAAGAAGGAGCAACAGAAAAGGAAATTGCAGAAGAAAAGAATCCCCAAGAAAATTCAGTGAAGGAGTTATCGTCCTTTTGCAGACATCAGCAAGCTCCTTAAAAAGTTTGAAACCATGGACCCCAACATCAAAAGTTTTCAATAATAGAGAGGAATGTTCATGGTGCAAGCAAATTGTTTACAAGCAAATCTGTAGGAAAAAAAAGAAACAAACGAAGCTTCGGCTGGTGAGCCCACAATAAATTACTTACACAGATATCGTATTGTCAAGTTGTACATCTAAAATTTTTGTAACATTACTAACCAGTCTTACCCAATCAATTTAGCTAAAATAAAAATAAAAATAAAACAGAGAAACATACCAAGAAAACAGCCATGAATATATTTCTGAAAAGAGTGACACTTCCTCAAAAAAAGAGCCTCAGGCAGTTCCTTCAGGAGGTATCAGAAAAAGGCATTGTTATCATAGGAGATGACAGCTCTATGTGTGTTACTGCCCCTGAATGTCCTCCAGTGGGACAAGATGTGGAGATGGAAGACAGTGATATTGATGACCTGACCCTATGTAGGCCTAGGCTAATGTATGTATTTATGTCTTAATTTTTAACAGGAAAGTTTGAAAAGTAGAGATTTACAAAAATTTTAAAAATAGGAAAATATTATAAAATAAGGCTATAATGAAAGAAAATACTTTTGTACAGCTGTACAATTTGTATTTTAAGCTAAGTGTTAATACAAAAGAGTGAACAAGTTAAAAATATGACATTTATAAAATAAAAATGTTACAGTAAGCAAAGGTTAATTTATTATTGAAAAAAGAAAAAAAAAGTGTAGCCTGTGTACAGTGTTTATAAAGCCTAGGGTAGTAAATGGTAATGTCCTAGTCTTCACATTCACTCACCACTCACTCACTCACTCACCCAGAGCAACTTCCAGTCCTGCAAGCTCCTAGACAGGTATATAATGTTTTGTCTTTTATACCATATTTTTACTGTACCTTGTGTATGTTTAGACATGTTTATATACATAAATGTTTACAATGTGTTACAATTGCCCATAATGTTCAGTGCCGTAACATGCTGTACAGGTTTGTAGCCAAGAAGCAAATGGCTCTACCAGAAGAGCCTCTGTGTATAGTAGGATGTACCATCTAGGTGTATGTAAGTGCACTCTATGACATTTGAACAATGATGAAATGGCCTAATGACACATTTTTCAGAACTTATCCCTATCAGTAAGCGACACATGATTGTCTAGTTATTTTACAATTGTGGTACGAGTGCTTGTAACAAAGGAGTGACTTGCTTTCTGACTCCTGCCCTGCTTTGCTGCTCCCATTACTTTACTGGTTCCTTTCCTATGTCTGATGCAATCTGACAGGTGTCTAGTATGGATTGTAGCCCAGCTCCCAGATATTCAGGCCCTGCCATTTCAGTTTCTCCATGTCTGCCTTTTCTAGGCACTAGTGCTCAGCACATGTCCCGGTCAATTCCACTCTCTTGGTGCCATCAAAAAGCAATCTCCACAACCTATCCCTTCATTTCTTGAGTGACAGGTAAGACAGAATTCAAATTCATGATTGTTTATGAAACATATTAAAAATAAATAAAAAATCTCAATCTTCCCTGACGTACAGTAGAATAGATCCATGATACCCAAACTAAAACTTTTTATTTTCTACTCACCCAGCCCTCCTTAATGGCATGCATTATTTTGGTGACACCATAGAGGACTCTGGAGTCTTATGAGGGACTCCCTGGGGATGGCTACTTATGGACCGAAATACCTGGCACATGATACAATATGATATATTTTATATATAAGGCAATTTCTCACTACATCCCCATTTTGCCTTTGTTCCCCTTGCTGCCTCCAGTCTTAGATCATTTTAAGCAGTTGGACATCTTCTACTCTTAAGAGTTTGTCCAGTGCTGACATTTGTAACTATTGCTGATTATTTTTGCCCAGTGCCTTGTTGTGACTTAAGATAACTCTTTCCTTGGAATTGAATTCAACATAAAATGTTTAGAAAAAAAGTTTTACGTACCAATTTAAAAATAATACCTGTATTTATTGCTAGAATAAAATTATTGATTCTTTTGAATTTCTTTTTGTCGTGATTCTAGACAAAATATTATATACTAACCAATTTTATCTTTCTCTCTTTCTCTCTTTTCATCATAAAACATTAACATTATAATATAAGTAGTATTGTGCCTGCAAGAGACATAAGTCTGGAATTGCGTTAATAACCACTGCCCCATCATGTGCTAGGGATCAGCCATTCAAGGAGCTCCTTTTAAACAACATTATTCATTTCCTGCAAAATAAATTTAAACTCATGCCGAGGGTCAAAGGATTTTACTAGGGTGAATTAAAATAACATTGCCTTTAAAAACGGAACCAGTCGTTCTGAATGAGTACCTGTTTGTGTGCTTTTCTACATGAACTCAAAAGTAAAACAATCATGTTTCCTTTTTCCTCATCAGAATACAGAGGGTGAATAGTAAGGTGGTCACACTGCTGTACCTGTAGGTGACTGAAGGAAATGTGATCTTCAAAATAAGCAGCCTTTTTCAGTAAAGCAGCTTTTTCCTGTTGTACTTTATACACCACCAGTCATGGGGAAAACCAAGCCAAAGCACACCCAAACCCAGCAACAAAACAAAAAACATAAAACAAAAAACTGGGGATTGAACACACACACACACACACACTCTAACACTAACATACACAATTCCATTCATTCTTTTGGTTTGAAATGTTCCATATAGGCAAATTTGATCAGTTACGATTACCTGCAACTTCATTGTAAAAAACATTTTAAAAACTGAATAGTAATAGTTATGAAGGAGTTTTGTGTAAGTTATTTTTATTGACGCTTCTTTGTTTTCAGTGGTTCTTATTGAATTGAATGTGGTTTAGCTGAAAGTGGGCTAAACCTGATTTCACAAAATCTGTGTATTATTCCCAGCCTGCTGTTCCAAAATAGCCTAGATCTAGATCTAATTTAGGAAGCATAAAATTGACTTCTGAAAGGATAGTTAATGATCTTGTGCCTCTGTGAATGTCCAATTTTTAGACTCTTCACTGAGTAAATGAGATATATATTTTTTTCACAAATAGTTACAATCTAGAAACTCAACAAATTCTGTTTGGACCATTTCAGTATGTTAATTTTGATACTAGTAAAACAGGGAATCTAGAAATGATAAGATTGATTTTCATAGTTTTTATTTTTGAGAAAATTAATATCTACTTCATAACTTTAATAGCTTAGATGCTATATTTGAAATAAAGAGTGGTAAATTTGCTTTCCTCAAATGTGAGAAAAATGAATCATTTTCTCCTATGACAGAAATGATACTGATGTTACAGACTGAGTTTTTTAAATATTAAATAAAGTTACCATTTATTAGTTTTAACCATAAGGGTCAATTAATTCTTTCCTGGGATAATTGAAGAAATGATCAGTAAACTCAATCAGTTTAATTATACTGTACAGAATACTTAATATTGAACTTTACAGCCACAGGAGCTATTGTGACTAAAATATTACAGGCATTATTTCATAAAGCTTAATCAATCGACTAAAAAGGTAAATTAAGACACTTATAAGAATTAAAACTATTTTTAACCACTATTTTATCAGAGGGACATCTAAGTATGTCTTATTAAACTCATAGGCATGTTAACTGGCCTTCTTTTCCTGATGTCTTCAGCCTTTATCACCTGCTAAGCATGACCTGGTAACTGCTGCCAACTTGACTCTCTTAATTGCTGATCATTCCTCTTCCTAATTCTGTGATTGAAAGTTTCTAATACATTTTAATTTTACGCTTTAAATTTTTTATTATTTTTGTCTCCTGTTCCTGTACTTTTTACAAAGCCATTATCCTACTCTGTATCCTCTTCTTCCTCCTCCTCCATTTCCTCTTCCTCACCTTCTGTCTTTCTCTGCCTCTTGTCTTGTTTTGCAGCCTCATCTGTCAGTAGGTCCCCAAAGCATCACATTCAGCCTTCTGGTTCTTGCGTTAAGAAGATGGCTGGCACATAGCAAGTACTATATAGCTTTTCTATTTTATTATTGTTGTTATTATATAGGTGCTAATAAACTATTATGTTATTGTATTACTATTTTTTTCTATTTTTCCTTCAGTTTAGCTTATTTTAATTTTCTGTTTTTATCCAAATCATACGGTGTTATTTGTTGTTTTTTAGAAATGATGCTTTTTGACTTGAAAAAGACAGGAGTACTAGAGTGTCCTCCATTCATAAGGAAAGTGAATCCCTTTTATTTTAGAATGACTGGTTTTGAGACATCAGTAATTTCCTTAAATTTAAACATTACCCTGCCACAGTTACAGGAAACCACATGTTACCAGGTAGACTATAGCATGTAGCCCAAAATTATTTCAAACAATTTATACCTGTAAGATGATTAAAATACGTACCTATACTTCAGTGATTCTGTTCTTCCACTTACATATCCCTTTTCCTGGTGTAAAGATGCACTTCCAATCTGATGAAAATATCAGAGATTGAGCTTTCACCCTTTGTCTCATCACTCAGATAGCCGCCGAAATCCATTGAAAATACATTGGTAATTGTGCTACAATTTTGTTGCTTTTTTCCAAAGGAGATTTAGAAATCTGAGTCAGAAAACACGGTATCACTCTCTAGATTGTAGTTAGCATTATATAGAGATTACTACAACCCAACCATAAAGCAAGTGACGTTTATGTGAAAATCCATTTATTCTTTATTGATCATAAGCTCTTTTATTCATTTCATTGACTAACTTTTCATATATTAACTGGTACATTACGTCAATTTATTATTCATGTTTTGATTAAAATTATGTATATAACATTGTATTACTTTTGCTGTGTTTATTTTATGATAACCCACTTATTTTTTATCAGTATTTATATACAATTAGTTGTAATATAATATTTTATTTTAAGATAAACATTTAAGTACAATGAGTCAAAATGAAGAAAATACATTTTAAATATGATAGAGTATATAAATGTAGATATAGCAATAATCATGAAGTAGTATTGGAATGACTGCGAATATTTTAGTGAAGGAGATAATTATACAAACGATTAGCATGCTGAAAAGTTGTGGTGAGAAAGTAGAGTGCTAGATGAGCACAAAGCAGGGCGGTAGGCCTAGCCTTGGCCAGCAGAAGGGAGACAACTTGGTTAAGTTGTTGTGGAATATTTTCCAGGAAAATCAGCATCGATTTATTCCAAGAATTATTAATAGATGATGCTTACTTAAATCAAAGGATAAAGGGAGAAAGGTGTAGAGAGAGTAGTGATGGCTTGCTTTCATTTCTTAGAATTAGTTGCACACTCAACTCAAGTTCTTTGTATAATCTGTTCCCCGACCTTGGGCTACTTTTACCTTTATATTTCTTTCCATAATTAACTTCTCTTAAAGCTTGTAATTTCAGTGCAGGTGTCAATTCATTAGAGAAACTTACCTGACTCACCAGACTGGATGAATCTTTCCTATAATATTTTTCCCTAGATGCTTATATTTTTCCTTGAGAACATTTATTATATCAGAGTTTTTTATTATAGATCTGTTTGTTTACTATGTCATCAGCTATAGACAGTGACTGCCTGAGAGCAGGATCATAGTTTTTCTTTAATTTTTTGGCTGACAGTATATCCCCAGAAATCCTGCATCTATATAAAGGGTGCTGAACAAATACCAGTTGAGTGAAAGAATGAATGAATGAGTGAAATGTTCTTGGCAGAGAAAGCAGTGTAACATTGAGAAAAGTATATAATTTCAGGATGGTTTCATATTATCTCTGGGGCTTTGCAAAAATAGCTTCTGCATAGCACACTGTATCCTAATTCCCTATTTACTTGTCCGCCCCCCTTCGTTATTGTGAACCTATGAATAGGAACTGTGCCTTTTTCATTATACCTTCAGTGCTTCGTATAATGTCTAGATCAGTTAGAGTCAGACAACAAGCAGCTGTTTTCACCTGTTAATATCAATTATTTCAACAGAGAGAATTTAATACAAAAACCATTAACCAGGCATTAGAGAATTGAAAAGGCTTCTAGGATGAGAATGAGGTTTGGTAGAGTTAATAATTAGAGGAAGCAGCTATAATCCCTATGCCTCAAGACACAAAGGGAAGGCTATGGTATCTTTAAAACTGAAGAGGTCAGAGGATGGGGAGCCAGCCAGCTATCCTGAGAAGAAGCAACGGGCTGGTTCTAATTGTTTGTCAACCCTGAAAACTGAAATCAATTTCTCTTACTTGAATCAACTATCAGTGCAGAGGTGAGAACCATTACTGGGGTGATATCAGAAATACGAAACAAAAAGGAAGAAGCAGGCCCATTCTTCCTCTTCCGGCCTTCCTTTCTCACTCTAAAACCCTGCATTGGCTGACTAACAAATCTAGCTGATAAAATAGAAATGTGGTTTTCAGAGTCTCATCATAGCTAGAATATAAAAGGGTGGATTTGAAGGTAAGAGCAGAAATAAATACCTAGCACAGCATCCACATACTTCATTTTAACAACAAAAACAACCAATGATTTTTTTTTAATAAGAAGTAATTTTTATTTTGTATAAACAGAATTTACTCTTCCACTCCCCCAAATTACACAAAGTTCCCACAATTAGTAAGTCCATAACTGGGAGGCAGGCACAATATTCATCTCTAGGCTGTGTTAGTTGCTTCTCACACTCATTCCAGTCCCATGTGAATATTTTGTACCTACAGACAAAGTTGTAAAATAACCACTAACAATGATCTTTGTACAAAAATACAGTTAAAGATTAAAATATATATATATATATATACACACACACATATATATGTGTGTGTATGTATATGTATACATATATTTATATGTAGGTATATGTATACACACACATACACACACACACACGTGCAAATATAACACCCAAAGGAAGAGATGTATAGCTGGTACATTTCTTGTTCCTATACCTGTTTATGAATCCATAGTTGATTTGCCACTATCCATTCCCTGTTTTCTTTGCTCTTAGGTAAGAGCTCAATAAGTCTAGTTCTTTTTTTTTTTTTTTTTTTTTTTTTTTTAAGGAGGGCACAGCTCATAGTAGTCCATGTGGGAATTCATCCAGCAACCTTGGTGTTATTAGCACCATGCTCTAACCAACTGAGCTAACTGGCCACCCCAGAAAAATCTTCATTCCTAAAGAGATCAAATCTTGAATGGTTCTTCCTTTGTTCCTTTGCTGTAATTTTGTATTAACTTTTACTACTGGGCATTAAAGAACTAAGAGGCACCCTGTCGAGATTCTAGACATATCCTCCCAGATTCCCTATTGAGTTAGCAGCAATGCTATTTCCCCTTGAAATCTTAATCAATTACTCAGTCAGTAGAGTAACCCTCTTCTTTGTCTGCTGGTTCAAGATCATAAAACAACATCAATAGCAACACACCAAACCAAAAAGCTAATTGCTGAGTGGCAGATTCAACTTCTAATTTAATGGAAATATATTGTGTCCTCTCTAAAACGTTCCTCTGAGGAACCATGATCTGTGCACCAGCAGAGCTCAAACCTGTGGGAATTAAATAGAGGAAAAATTGGGGTGAGGTATTAAGTGTAATCATGAGAGAAACCACTCTCACGCTTACTACTTAATTCCTAGAGCAATGTATTCCGCACCATATCTCGGTTGCTGATTCATAAGATATACTGCATTCTATAGGATAGAGCCCCATTATTCCTGGATATTGTTTTCCAACTGACATTCATTGGTTGAGTCTTCAAAAGGCATGTACTTATTCCCCCATGCCAGTTGCTTATAGCTAATGGGGCTTGGGTTACGACCTGTGAATTCTATGGGCATTAGACCAAAGCTGTACTACTTATACTGTGAAGTCTGTACCTTACTGAGAAGCAGTTCTGTACAGAATACCATGCTGGTGAATGAAGCAGTTGATAAATTCATAGATTGTAATCCTAGTAGTGTTATGGGCAGGAAATGCAATTCTATACCCACGGTACATTTCTGTTCCTTTGACAACAAATAACTGCCCCATCCATGGTAGAATTTATCCAATGTAATCAGTCCACCACCAGGAAATGGTTCCATATACAAAACAATGTTTTTCTCTGCTGTTAAATGGTTACATACTTGATATGACCTGGTGAGGGAAAGTTCTGTAAGTACATTGCTAACATTATGATATTTTTACTTGGGTTCATTGTGTAAGCACAGGGTGGCTGAAGAAACTGAATTATATGCACAGTATGAGTCATCTCGTACATGTGATTATTGAAATCCTTGTCTGCAGAGGGCGATCTTTGGGGAGTATGCACGTGAAACACAAATGTCTTCACAAATGGCAGCCATTCTTGGAGTTTCATCCCAGTGTTTTTATTTCAGACCTCCTTGCTACCAGTCTCACAATCCTGTTCATTTCAAGTCTTTGATCATCCATCTTGACTGTGAACAAGTACTCATAAATCTATGTCAATCTTATAGCAGTTTCTCAGTCTAGCTTAAGTAAAAAAACAAATTTACTGCTTGATTTTCTACCCACTGGAAAGATTTATCTCTCCTATTGTCTTTCAAGACCACTTCTGGATTGGGATGTATCTCAGCATCTATTCAGTTGTAGTTGGAACCAGTGTAATGTGTAGACTATCTATAAATCAGGAACGTGCTGTTTGCTCCTCAGTTAACTGACTGTAAGATATTATTTATGAGACCATAAGCCTGGATTAGAGGAGATAGACAATATCACAGGGGTTGATATGATGTAGTATGAGCCACCATCTCTTGCAACTTCTATCCATCTTTCAAATTTTCCTGAGCTTAATTTTTTATCCACTATTTTCACTTGATGATAGATTGCTTCTCCATAAGCACACATTTGTGGTTTTGTGGAAAATATAACAGCCAATTGATGAGCATTTCAGGTAACATGATTATTGATTTCCTGTTTTAGGCTTATAGTGACTACCAGAGTTGGATAGAAGCCCAGGACTCTTTCTCAAAAGGACAATAGATATCAGGACAAGAAAAATAAATTTGGTCTCAAAGCCTAGATGTCGGTGCTGTCGTTCTCTTATTGGGGATTTCCAGGGGCTTCATACAACACTTAGATTTTTCACAGAAATTGTATTCCTTGTATATGCTCTCAGTATCTTTGGATATGCTCTCAGTCTCCATCAGGGCTGAGTAAAAGCTGGGGACTGTCTCTCAAAAGGAGAATAGTTATTTTCTAATGATGATATGGACTGACTCCCAAACCCAAGAGTTCTATGCTGTTTTTCTCACACTGTTTTCCAGATGTGCAATACATGGGCTCTGTGTGCCACAATAACATTGAGTATTGTTGGGTATGCCGTGGCTTACGTCTCACGTGGAAGAGCAGCTTTCCCAGCAGTCTGTACTCGTTGGCAAGCCTTCTTTTATTCTCATCCATACCCAAGACTGTGGTTACGTGAGATACTTTGTAAGTGGGTTTGAGGACCACACTCAAAATATCTTTTGGCAGAGAACAGAGTAGTTGGTATAACCCTAAAACAATGCTGTGAATTGGAACTCTTAGGCCTGCACGGTAAAACTCAAACTGCTTTCAGTATTCCTTACAATTGGTGTAGAGAGATAATAAAAGAAATACCCAGGTGAACGGGCTCATACCACATACCAGAGCTGAACTGATATTTTCCAGTAAAGTATACTATTTAGAACAGCATCCAGAGTTGTTTTCAGATTTAAATAATAAAATAGGTATTCTCCTAGATGCATGTACTTTCTGCACAAGTCAGAGAACCTTTCTGTGTTCATTAATATAGTGGCCTAATGTAGAAGTCAGTTTTTTCTACTTCTTTTCTCTCCATCCAGAATTGTAACTAATTTCTGTCAAATCCCACTCCTTTCTTGCTTTCTGGCAGTTTGGAAGGTTATAGCTGCACTTTCATTAACCAGTACATAATTAACTCGGTATAATTTTAAGAGATTTGTCCATCAGTTTTTATGAAACAGAAACAGATAGGTTCCAGGATGGAACTTTACAAAATTTTGTTTTACAAAACAGTTGAAAAGTCTTGGGAAGTAAAAGTCAGGGTGAACTACTCTTGGTTTGATAGACATTGCAGGAAGCCACCAATGGTTCTCTCAGTTGTCTGCAACATTGAAACAGTGCTTCGCAACTCTAGTCCAGAAGCTTCTGGAAGCTTTTGTTTGCCCTCTGTGGGAACCTGCTGTCACTGCATCAGGAGTATGATGGGTTCCCGTTCTGTGCTGACTTCCTGATCTTGAGCAAGTCCTTTTCCTTGGAGAAATCAGAACCAGAATTCTGTCAGCAAGCTACTTTGCAAGTTGTAGTTTTTAGGTTTCCTTCCCCTGTGCATCAGGGAAATACTTAGAAAGGCTGCGGTGGAACTAGGTATCAATAGACAACACTGACACAGAAATCTTGAGTCATTTGTATCTGTGAATCTGACTGAAAAAGATAAAGTATTGGAATCTTCAAAGTAAAGATTTGCATTTTACCTTAGCACACTGTATCAGTCACTGTGGGAATATTGTAACTGACATGCAGGAGGTATTCAACTGACTACTCAGTGGCTATAAAGCAAAAGGCCAACATACAAACAACATTTTAGGAAAATGCTAATGGTCTGGTACCAAGAAAAACAAGGGAATATTTTGTTAAACCTGTAAGAGTCCTTTGGTTAAGGGTAATAAGATAGATTCCGGTATTTTTAAAGTCATATGTGATTACAGTGGTTTCCTTTGGGCAAGCCTTAGCAATTTCTATGAAAAAAGCAAAATTGGTGATCCAGAGGAGAAGTGATTTGTGAAATATTTTTAAAGAAAAAGTCTTAAAAATTAAAACAGTGAAAAATTTATTATCAGTAAATTGGAAATTGTAAAGAACTACTGGAAAATGAAAATTAATTGGATATTATTGAAGAAAGTTGGAAAAACTATAAATCACAAAACATGCAGAACTGTAAACAGCAAAGGATGCCTGGGTTCTCCATTTTCTTGCACTCAAAGTTGAAGCTTGCTAAAGAAAATACCATTTTCCTTAGAGGAAAAAAAAATAGTTGAAAATTGTGAACTTAGGGGAGGAGCTTATTTAGTGGAAGAGAACACATGAAATTTGAAACCTGTGTTTAATTTATATACAAAAATAGAGTATTTATATATGTGACCAAATAGTCAGTTCTCACCATACATTTAGGAAAAATAAAAACTATAAAAAAGAACCAAAATAAAACAAATTATTATATAGAAACAGCATAATTCAGATAAAAAGAACTTAAAAATAATTCTAAACTATATTTCACATGAATTTGAGAGGATATTGGATCTACAAATTCAAATCGTGTTGACTGAAAAATATTTCTTAAAAATTTTAAATTCTTAGAAGGGATTGGGTACTAATTGGATATCAAAATTATAATCACAAAATTAAGAGCTTTGCAAAAACAATGAGAAGCAGATTGTTGTGAGACTTCTTCACTTTAACACTGGGTGCTAGAAGACAAAGTACTATTAACTTCAAAGTACCAAGCAAAATTTATTTTGAACCTCAAGCCATCTACTCAGAAAAATTAATATTAAGTAAAGACATTTTCATATATTTAAGGATTCAAAATTTTAATAAACACTTGTGAGAAAAATTTACAAAGCACATATTGTGGCAAGAAAAAAATAATTCTAAAAAAGAGTAAGGTATGAAAAATAAGAGAAAAGAGCTGACAAATCAGTACTGATTATAGATTGTACATATGTTTGCTAGCATATGCTTTTTAAAAGCATGGATGTAAAATTAAAATGATTTCATTGTTGAAGGTGACTATGTAAGTAGTGAAAGTATTTATAATTTAAAGAATCAATAATAATGATACTAATAATAAGTCTGAACATGTGCAAAGAACGTTGTGTAGTTGAAGCCACGTTACATTCTTCATCCCCATTCTCCACAATGATATAAAATTATGCATTTTATATTAGTGATTTAAGAATGATAATTAGATATCCTAGAAGTATGAATATACTGGAAGGGATAAAAATTGTTTCAACAAAATGCAGGAATGGGGAAATAAATTACAGTTAAAGAAAAGAGAAACAATAAATTGAATACATAAATACTATTTACATTATAAATCTATTTAATTACCTATAGCTCTAATTAGGAAGAAAAATATGTTGCTTATTCAGTACATGCAAATGGATAAAAATCCACATTTGAAAGGTAGAGAATCCCATATTAGAATGAAATTGACCTAAAAATATCCTATAAAACAGAGACATATATAAAATGAAATAACAAAATAGTTTTAACAGAAAAATGGAAAAGCTTTAAGACTTTATTAACAAGCCAAAAAAAGTCTAATAATATTGATAATAGTATAAACAGAGCAATGTGCCAAAAACATGAAAAATAAACAGGGATATTTTATTTTGACAATGAAAACCTAAAAGGTATAAAATTATGAAT
Organism: Rhinolophus ferrumequinum; assembly: GCF_004115265.2. Lineage (NCBI taxonomy): Eukaryota > Metazoa > Chordata > Mammalia > Chiroptera > Rhinolophidae > Rhinolophus > Rhinolophus ferrumequinum. Next base: position 17,803,865 of record NC_046287.1, on the reverse strand, counting down.
TATTATGCATCTGAGAACATATATTTGAAATATAAAAAGGATATTTACAATGGAACATTACTCAGCCATAAAAAAAGAACGGAATCTTGCCATCTTCAACAACATGGGTGGACCTAGAGGTTATTATGCTGAGTGGAATCAGTAAGACAGAGAAAGACAGATGTCATATTAGTTCACTTATATGTAGAATCCAGAGAACAAAATAAATTAACAAACAAAACAAACTCATAGGTACAGAGAACATTGTGATGGTTGCCTGTTGCGGGGGTGTTGGGGCAATGGGTGAAAAAGGGAAAGGGATTTAAAAATACAAATTGGTAGTTACACACTAGTTATGTGGATGTAAACTATAGCATAAATAATAGTCAATAATATTATATGTGGAATCTAGAGAACAGGATAAACAAACAAAACAGATATAAGCTCATAGATGCAGAGAACATTTTGATGGTTACCTAATTGGGAGGGGGTTGGGGTATGTGTGAAGGGGGAGGGGATTAAGAGATACAAATTGATAGTTACAAAATAGTTATGGGGATGTACAGTATTGCAAGGGGAATATATTCAGTGGTGTTGTAATACCTAAGTATGGTGTCAGATAGTGTCACGACCAGCACAACATGGGCAGTGAGGGAATGAGAAGGGGCGGCAAAAGGTTAAGAAATAAACAGAAGTCAAGAAAATAATGCAATAGGGGCCAAGGGTCTCCCAGCCTCAAAGGACTGAGAGCCCCGAATCGGGCCACCCTATGGCTTTTATTGATGTACACACAAGGAAGTAGCATTGTTTTCTCCACAGTCTGTGAGTCTCATACATCATACCAGAAAACTGATTCAAACCAATCAGCCTTGCCTGCAAGCAGCCGGAATTGAAAGTCCCATGATGTCTTAATAATTGTGGTATGTCCCTCCCCAGGGACAAAAACTTTATGCTGAAACTTATTGATAAGAATGGAAGGAGAACTGATGTTATCACATCATTGAATCACTTCCCAAGCAGGTTGTGGGAAGGAATATAGCCACAAAGGCAGAAGCTCTCCTTAGATGGGGGACGGTGGGGGGCTCCACCCACCTCTAACGACCCTGTGAGTTTTCCTGGTGGTCCCCACGTGGCTGTGCCTGGCTTAGGTCGTTCCCCCCGTGGGGAATCTTACCCGTCATTGACTATCCAGCCATCTTTTGGAGCCAAACAGGGAGACATAAGGTGTAAGCACAAAGGTGAAGCAAAGTCCCTGAAAGGATCAGTCTCACAGACTCTTCTTTCTTTAGGGGTAGGTACGAGGGGACAGACGGTTCAGCTGCTGTGTGACGAGATAGTACTGAATTTATTGGGATGATCACTTCATAAGTTATGTAAATGTTTAATCACTGTATTGTACATCTGAAACATAATACTGTATATCCATTACAATAAAAAAATTAAAAAAATAGATTGAATAATGAAGGTGAGGAAGCGTCTAAAATGGTATTAAAAAGGAAGGAAGACAAGCAGTCAAAATGTTAATTCTTAAGTATGAGGGTTATGACCTTTCCGATCTGATAAAGTATTCTCAAAGTGAAACAAGGGTTTAGTTAAGAGGGGCTGGTAGAAGAAACTTGGGAGAAGATTTGGAGTACTGCAGTTGAATTTCCGTATTGTGAATTAGGGGATCCCAACTCATTAGAAAGACCTAAGTTCAATAGAAAGAATTGGAGTAGGAGACACATGGGAAAGTATATTCCAGTAGAGCATGAACCAAGAGTTATCAAGGTTTGTACTAAATAATAATAGGTTAAAACTGGGGGGTGGGTAAAGTGGGCTTGGACTCCAGAAATGACTAACATACACAGAAATTTATTTAATGAATACACTAACATACATGGTGTTCTTAGGAAAAGAACATGAAAATAACATTGTGACTGAAAGATTTGCCCAGTGGCTTTTGAGAAATGAGATGTCTCAGTAGGGAAGCATCATTGAAGAAAGACAACAATTCAGATAGCTGGTCAGAAAGACCTTAGGTAGCACCTCACCACATGGAAGCCCTAAAAGCTGCTGGAATCATGGGAGGGATAGGATCGTTCTGACTTCTAAGGTGTGGGGTGGCATCTGGGAAAGGCCTCCTCTAAGTCTGATCTGTAGCTGAGTGGAGCCGGACTCCCGTGTGGAGTGACCCAAATGGCAGAGAAGTGTGTCAGTGTACTTCTAAAGATTTAAAAAACAAAAACTAAAAGTGTACCAGTAGCCTGTTGGCAGTAAGGCCCTTATTTCTCTTGGCTAGTTTGCAGCTCAGTGAATCAGAGGCCTGGATATGGCCTAAGGAGTTGAACATTTGAACATATGAGCTAGCAGAAAGAAACCTTTCTTATTGAGGGTATTATATGTTAATGATCTTTGGGGTAGAAGTAGTATTAATTATATATTGCACTTGTTAATAGAATAATAATAAAATGACATCAAACTAAAATCAATGGATATTTCCTTTGATAATTTGCAGTTATTTTATAACCTTGTTCATGTAAAGATTGTTGTTAAGTTAGAATATTGGAATTCTTACAAAAACATAAATAATAAGAGATAACATTGATGAAAAATGAGCCATATTTTCCTACTTTGAATTCAATTCAAATTTCTCACACTGGGTATTTTTCTACCCATGGAACTTTCTGCATGTAAAGCTGGCAGTATATAATCATGAGGTAAGATAATAGACATATATTCCTTCCATTTTTATGGACTCTAAGTGCTTATGGAATGATTGACATATTAAATATCTGAAAAATCCAGAAAACACTCTTCTATAGTTACTGCAAAGAGTAATAACTGGACTATATGATCTGCTATTCTATAAGCTTATTAGAGATCATTTAAACTTATGTGATGGACAAGGGAAAATTGCCGCAGAAGTTCAGTCTGACAAATGGATAAATGTTTGGGAGATTTTAGACTGTCAGTTTAAATAGTAAATTAGATTCCATAGAGATATAGAATCTATGAAAACTGCATATAATTCCATTTGCACATTGATCTTACAAACTCAATAGTGTCACTGGCTTAAGGTGTACCCAGATCATGACTAATAAACATTTTTTACTGACTATGGCACGATGTTAATGCAAGCATAGACATCGACAGTTGACAGTTTTCGATTTTTTATTTTTATTTGGGAAAGTTGATATGAAAGAGTATGTCAAAGTCAAGGGAATTAAAAACAAAATAAATTAGAAAAGATTAATGCTTGCTGTTGTAGGAGCATAGCATTATATTTTTTAAAAATCAGAAAATCTGTATAGCTATTAGTGTTCTTTTTGGAAACTCTTCTTAACAATTATAACAACCCCTTTAATCAGTGACTTGCTACTTAGAAGATTTCTTATGAACCTAGCTCTCTGCAACACAATAATAATCAGCCTCACAATTATCCATTGTACTGAGAATAATACAATGAGGTTTAAGGACAGGAGTTTTGGAATCACACACCTGCGTTTAATTCTTGAGTTTATACTTACTAGCGAGGAAGCTTGGTATTGAGTACTGAAGCTCTAACTGAGTTTTTTTATATTGAAAAGGAGACTAACACCATAATAACACAGATTTGAAAACATTTAAAAGATCATGGTATATATGAAATGTTTAGCATATTGTCTTCCCCGTAAAAAGGGATTCAAAAAGTGAATTATTAACTGTTCTCCCTGATAAATCCAGTGCCCATCCGGCACCCTACATAATCTTTACATTATTGATTGTACTCCTCAAACTGTATTTCATATCCCCGTCACCATATTGTGACTAGTAATTTGTACTTTCTAATCTCTTTACCTTCTTATATCATGAGTATTATTATCATTGTGACCAAATTTATCAACAAAAATCAGTTAAATTATTTTCCCAAGTTGTTATCTCATTGTTTTCTATATTGCTGACTAGATCGGTGATTTTCATGTTCCAAAGAATTTCTTTACAGTAGAAAATAATGATCAAAATTTAAACACATTGCATTATGAAAATATTAATTTACACATTATGTATATTAATTGTAGAAAAATATCAAACAGAAGAGACAAATAAATACCGGAGAACATTTAAACACCCCAAGTTTATCACATACTCCAAAGGCAAAAATGTTTTGCAGACACACTTGAATTTCATGTCATTTAAAACTTGTGCATATCACACAGAAAAGTAGAAACAAAAAGGAAATACAAACAAATGCTAATATTTTTTTAAATTATGCATTTACCTGATTTCCTTTGTACATCTAATGTCTGCTTTTGTCAGTTTAACAACCTAGCTGTGCATGCTTTTAAATGGCTCTGTACGGAAACACCTGCATAAAACCTTCTACGTAATATTTCAGATCTCATTTCCCCTTCTTGTTATTTGTTTGATTTTGATTTTTTGTAATTAGAAAAATAAGATTAATGTAAAAAGTCTTGTAATTATTCACTATTTGGAAAAATACACCATGGGAGGACTGCACTTTGACATGCTCCTTCTATGTGCCATCATAGCACATGATAAAGCTCTTCAGTATAGAACCAATATCCAAACCAGAGTGGATTCATACCCAATCTTATGCTTGTTGACTAACAATCGGCTCAGTACTTACTAACTCCCACAACTGAGTTTCATTGCTCTAGTAACAAAATGCCACTATGGTTTTTCAAACACATTAGTTCATATGATTTGCAGAGATGATGATAATACACCTATAACAATGACTTAACACGTGCATAACAAAACCTCTATCTACTCCTCATTGTATTTAGTTATCAAAATTTATCTATATGAAAATAGACCGTGTACCAGGTTTTGCAGTGATGTGAGATGATAAAAAGGCAGCAAGATATAAGGCAGCTGAATGAAAATAATCCAGTACAGTGTTTATCGACTGACAAAAAACTGAGATGGTGACTGGAAATATCTGTTAGCATTTGGCACACTCTTCATAGTTACGTGACAGCAAGAAAAACTTCATTTGTTTTAAGATCAGAGGAAAATAAATGAAAAGATGTAAACTGTAGCATATGATACTGAGACTGCTTTAGAGAATGGTATATGACAGCAGCCTTATTTGAATTTCAGTTGTTTATATGGAATTGCAATGGAAGTGGCCTAAGATAGATCACAGATTACATCTAACTTACTGAATATATGACAAACTCCTGCAGCCTTTAATCATAATTATTTTTAGCTTTATATAGTTACATATTTCTCTTTTTATTTCTGTGCCACTAATCTAAACAAAAGCTAAGAATACAATCATAACTGACATATGTATACCGCTTGTAAGAACAGTACACAGCTATCAGACACTATAAAAGATGATACTTTCCGATTGGAGAGTATAATTACCATAGAATTTAAAAATACAGAACTATATTTCAAATAGTCAGAAAACTTTTTCAAGAAATCAGCAAAGCTTACCAATTAGATATTTTGAATGTCATCATAAGTAGTAGGAAATCAATGAAATCAATTTGATCTTTCAGTTTCATAGTATTAATTTTTCAAAACCTCTTCTTATTTTATTACTTTTCTTTTACTTCCAAATCAATATGTTTACATTGATTGCATCTTTGCTTTACAAAATTTCTTTTATTTCATCTCTTCAGTGAGTATCAAGTATAAATTATATTTTATATATCAATAAGATTGTCCTTTGGATAAAAGGATAAAGACAAAAACACTGGCTACAGCAATTAAAATGCATGGCAAATAAAGGTGGGCTGAATTAATTAATAAGAGTATCAATCAGCTGTAGAGATGATTTAAAAATAAATACATAGAAAATTGCAAAATTAAAGACTAAATATTTTCCACATTAGGCATTCATAATTTTCTTCATGTTTATCTATCTCACTTTAACATACGCTTTATTTTCCCATAGGGGCCCATAATCTGTGCCATGATTTGCATTTCATTTTAATCACATCGTCCTTTATTAAACAGTATTAAAAAGTGATAACCCCTTCATTGATCTTTGCAATGAGATTGTACCAAGTGACAGAAATCCAACTTGAACTACCCTAAGCATGCGCACGCACACACACACACACACACACAGACACACACACAAATGTATTTGTGTGGCTTGGCTCTGAGAATGACAGGATTGATGTTGGCCTCAGAGACAATTAGAACTAGGGACAAAGGTCACTTTCTCTCTTCTGTGCTTTTCCCTGTGCATGTAGACTTCTTTCTGTCCTATTAGAGGTAAACTTTCTCCTCCTTGCTGAGGATATGGCTGCTGGTAAGTTGACGCTAAACTACAACACTGTACAGAAAATAGCCTCTCCCCATCTCCTGATCTAAGAATTCTGTTTGTACTAGCCAATTGGCCCAAAATTACACTGGCCACAGTAGTAGGTGTTAGACCTACTTTAGACCATCTTTACACCAATCACTTTGCCTAAGAAGTAAGATCACGTAAAATAAATTAGCTTATATTTGGACCACATTAAAGGGGAGGCAGTGGGAAGAAGGTGGGGAGATAAGTAAGTACCCAAAGGGATAAAAAGAATAGAGCAACCCAGAACTGGCCTCTGGTGAAATGTCATAAAGTAGAATGGATCCCACATTTTATTCTTCATCTAGATAGTCATGTGCTCCATCCAGATAAAATCAGTTTATTGACAATAATAGCTTAAAAGATATGGAAGCTTTTAACTTATGACTATCCCTTCGAAGTTGGGGGGATGATAGTTTATAGACTTTTAATTTAGAGTCGCATGGACCTTTATGTATGTAATATGTCCCTATACCCTGTCCTTTCTCATTTTCTCATTTGTGCAAATACTTATTCTTAGAACCCTTCGAAAGCAGAAGCGATGAGAGTGAGTTGCTTCTGCAAGCTCACCTAAGAAGGCGGACTCTCAATAAAATATTGGTGTCTATCCTACCCCATGCTAAAATTATCCTTTTAACTTTAGAGTTAAGTTTAAAAATGACAAATTCCTCTGAAGCTTGAATAAAATTAGGTATTATGACCTAAGAGAAAATACGTAGAATAAAGTTTTCTTTATTTTTCTGATTTCTTATGCATAGTCTTCTCAAAACAACAGTGATATTATCTAACGAACAGAACCCAGATGTCTGCTGTTTGAATAGCTTCTGCCTTTATAATGGCAGGACTTCATATCCCCTTTAAATTCTCAATCATCTTGGCCCCAAAATAATGTTTTGCATGTGTTCAGAATTACTTCTTCAATTACGTTCACCAGGGCAATTACTCTTATTCTTGTATGTTCACACCAAAACTACTTGAGAAAATTTTGTTTTCATTCTTACCTTTTATGATAATGCTGACTTTCAAGCAAACGGTGCTAGCAGACATTTCCAAAGGTGTTAAACTGCCCCATGTAACTGAGCAGAACTTGGGTTCCCTTGAGGCTTGGGGAGAGGGCTTCTTCTCCAGGTCTGTTCGCACTTTTGTCAGATTTCTCCCTCTAGGCTTGTACCGAGAGGATACCATGTATCTCTCGAATAGTTGCATCAGCTCCTTGCACTCATCACTGGAACTATAGGGATTCAAAACCATTACTGAAGCTGGAGGGGATGATGTAAGCCTTATCATTATCTTAACTTTTCTCTTCACAGCTCCTCCCCATGTTGAAAAGCCTCTCTTCTCAAACAGTTACAAAATAAAGCTTCTGTACTCATGTTGCTTGTACTCAAAGAGAACCGAGTCGAGTAGAAGATAAGGCTTACATAAACAGAATCAGGACCTTAGCTCACCAGCTAAAAACACCTTGTAACAAGAGAGTAATTCTCATTTAACTGTACCACTGGATGCTCAAATATAATTTCTCAGCCATCCACATTTGTAGCCAATTGATTATTTTTACATTCACCATAACATTTGTTTCAAATGCCTGTGATGCTCTTTCATTTCTAGAAATATTCATTTATTCATTTATGATTATGCACAATTTGCAACTTCAGAACATAATTATCATAGGAAAACATTATACTGAGCAACAAAAAATAAAATCACACAATCAACTGAAAACCAGTAACACTATGCCAGTGCTCTATGTCCTACATAAGTACAATATAAATCAGAATTGTATAGATTTCATGTGCTGTGACTCGAACATGCTTCATTATAGCGGTATGGAGAAAGGGGTACTATTTACATGATATCTCCACTTCAGGAACCAGGCACTTTATGGAAATTTCTGATAAGGCCAACCAATCCAGATGTGTTTAACCACACTTCCTAGTCACTGTTTGGTGAAATAATGTAGAGGGGATAAATGAAGGAAAACAATGGAATTATAGACAACTTGACAAAAATGTTGCCCGACCAAAGCCTAGGTCAAACCTGCTAACTGTACAGAGCTAACGTCAATGAATTTTAGATGCAGTTAAATTTTGTTTTATTTTATAAGCCCTATACACTGGAAACTAATAAAGTGCCTCCTCAGACTTACTGTGTAAAGTATATCTTATTTTTTTCCTTTTATATTTATATCCCATTAATATTAACTTTTCTTCAAAGCTAGTTTTACATATTTTTCAATAACTTGTCAATATTTTACTAAATACATAAAAATATTAATGTCAGTATAAAAAACACAATTTGTTGATCTGTCATCTATTAACTCACTCTCTACATTTATAGGGTTACTTTCTTCATATGTTCTGTAAAATTCTGATGCCCATGTGCTTGTAGGTTTATCCTGGTTTTGGTCTGCCTCGGCTGTTACTGTGTTTCTCTGCAATGGGCAGATGTATGTGTTTCTCTGCAATGGGCCGGGAGAGGGTTTCATCTTTAAATCACTCTAGCTAGAGGCAGAGAACCAGATTTCAAATATGTATAACTCCCTGTTTTGCTTTTTTTTAATTTTCTGCAAGAGATTTCTATGTATACAAGACATTCAATTGGTAATACAATTTTACAGAAGGTTTAAATAAAGGGTAAGTTTTTATGTTATAGTAACAAATTCTTCAATATAGAATATCAGGGATCCGTGTTCCTGTCTTTTTGTCCCTCTGCCTCTTAAAGCTTACCATGTGGACTATATGTTTGTATCTCTGGTGATCCTTCTCTGCTACTCCGTTTTCCAAACCCTGCTTCAGACTGTTTGGGAAAGCATGTACTACTCTAGTATGTCAGTCAGTTTCATTCTTTGTTCTGTACCAGGCTTGAGGTCTTCTTCTACAAATTAAAGGGTTTAGTTTACTGTGTTAGTTAAAATATGTACATTTATAGTTTGAATTATTTCAAAGGAAAAATGAGTAACATGTGCAAACTATCCAGTACATATTTATGATATATTTTATGTTTTATTAAAGACTAAAACAATTTCAAAATAGCAATTTTGTACATAAAAAATAAAATAAGTAAAATTAAAACTTGACCCACTCTTCTCCAAAATGACTACCATTATTAATTAAATCTTTCTGACTTTCAAATTAAAATAATGAAAAAGTTCAGTGTTGAGAACTAAATATAGTTTTAAAGGGGGCATTCCCAATGCCTACAGGGGGGAATTCCTTCTACAGAGGAGAATTCCTGTCTGTGACACATCATGATATAAGCACTAAATATCCATTACAAAGTTTCTGTGTCATATCGATCATATTGTTACAGGAAAAGAGTGTCCTTGGCTTCACTTAGGAAAGAATTCAAACTTGAGCTTACGTAGAGTTCAAAGTAAAAGTAAGTTTATTTAGCAGAGAGTACGAAAACAAAGGCAGAGTGGGGGTCTCTATTAGCTAGTGCAAAAGACCCCCTCCTTTCTCCAGAGTAGGCTCTATATGTGTTTTCTGCTTCCATGGAAAATTCATTGGTATGGGAGGAGGGGGTCTTACCAGAACAAAAGGTTAAGTTTATTTTAACTTCAGTAAGCTGCAAGAAAATAGGGTAGGTTTGTTTTTAACTCTTTTTAAACTACAACCTGCATTTTTTCCCCCTGGGCTTAAGTGCAGGGATGGTGTGAATGGAAACACTAGTTTGTTCTGTGTGATTGATTAATGTCTGCCTGCTGGAGCAGGTAAGCAGCAGGCTTGGAACCTAACCTCTTAATTCCTTCTTCTGTAAAAAATAGTCTTCCTGCCTTTTCCCTATATTAAAACCGGCCCTTTACATTGGAGAACTGTAATAGTCTGACATTTATAAGTATATTTCATTAGCAAATAGAAAAGGAAGTTTAATTATATACACATTTCCTTCTTTTGCAATTCATTATATTTAATGAATTTTAAAATCTTTTTTTTTTCAAAGTAAAAAGAATTAACTGTAAATGGGGGAGTAAAAAAGTTGATGGCAGAAAAATAGAAGAAGTAGCTTATGTTTGAAGAGAAATAATAACAGTGGTCAATCGATCACATGAAAAATAAATTTATGGCATTTTTTTAAAATTCAAGAATCTGGGTGGCTGGTTAGATCAGTTAGTTAGAGCGTGGTGCTGATAAGACCAAGGTTGCCGGTTTGATCCCCACATGGGCCACTGTGAGCTGCACCTCCCCTTAATAAATAAATAAATAAATTAATTAATTAATTAATTAATTAATTAAATAATTCAAGAATCTGATTTTCCCCCCCACAAAACGTAAATATCTACAGTAGTGTGTACATTTACTATGAATTCCTTAGTCCAAAATGCCTTGCAGTCAGAGTAACACAAATATATGAAAAGCATTTTGTTAAAATGGAGCTATTGAGCTAAAACAAGAATGTCAGTCTCTTCACCTGATTTTCTAAAAGAGTGCAAATTAGTAGCTTAATTGATTATGTGAATTTCATTTCCTGTCCCTTCCAATCCTATTCCTTGGTAGAAGTGCTAGTGACAAATGAAGGGACTACGGGTCAACAATAAATGAACAAAGTATGGTCCCTGGTTAATCACACATTAAACTGTACCTCTTTCTGCTGCTTTACACTGACTTTGTCAAGTGCATGTGACCTTTCACTTAATCACTGTCTTCCATAAATATACTAAACATTTAGTTTAGTAGCGATTTCTACAGAACTATTTATTGAATTTAGTTAATATACAGAACTTTACTCACATTACTTTTTTTTTTTTTTTGTAGTCAACCAAGTCATGATGTGTTTAACAGGTTTTACATAAAGTCAAGTGCTGTTTTTAAGACAATTATCAAATGTAATGATATTAGCATGCTAACCCAAAGACTGCACCTTCCTAGATTTCATGGGGGCAGGGGGTAGGAAGACTATGGTAAAAACATCCTTATAAAACAAAGAATTATATTTTTCCCAAAATGACCAAAGAAAATAAAGTAAAATAATTTTGAAATACTTGTACGTTTATTATTAGCAGTTTCAGATTAGAGCTAGTACGTTTCACAGTGTAGATTTTGTTCAAAAATGGTCAAATTTCTTGAGTGTGTTTAAGCAAACTCAGCATACATAATTTATAAATTCTGAATTTTTCAATTTTAAAGTTAATTTTATCATCACATTTAACAAGTTTTGTATATTTGTGTGTTTTTACCCACAGGTGCACTCAGTCCTTAGCGTTTTGGCACTGCTTTTGCAGTTTCACTCTTAATACTTAGATGCTATTTTCCAAGGAATCTCAAAGGTTACAACTTTAAGGAGTCCTTGTTACTCTCCACTTTGTATATTTAATTTTTTTTTCTCTTGGAACTATTAAAGGGTTATGACATAATGATTATTTGATGTGTAAATTACTTCTCCCATTAGATTTCAAAATGAGTTTTCCTAAGTTTGAGCCAACTTGAAAATAAGATTAAATTTCACGTATTTTAATCATTGTGTTGTAAAGGGATGGTGCTCTCAATTCTTCTTAGCCTGCACTGTTGTCTTTCATTCAGTCTCTCAAAATGTGTTAAAGGGAAACAAACTTGTTTATTTCTGTAAATTGTAAAATAATTTATTTGAGTTTGGGGCAATCATATAACTGAGGATTTACACATAAACATAATAAAAAAGTTTATCTTGAAAAAGCTGCAACCATATTAAGTAAATTATATGTTAATGTAATTCCTTTGATGAAGGCTGTTATTAAACTAAAGCATTTAAATTGTAAAGCAACTAATAACGAAAACCATACAACAATGTCAATATCCATTTTTCCTTTACTATGAATCTCATTCTATTACAATCAAAACATACATGTAATTTTCAAGCTATCTACTGTAATGGAATAATTTTGGAATGTTTCAGAGAAGGGAAACATCTATTTGTATAACACTAGAAAATGTTTCTTTTATAGGCACTTTATATTTCAAATATGATATTGCTGTGAAAGCATAATTGTTAATCCTCATTTAATGACACAAAGCAGCAATCTGTAGTTTTAAAATTTTGTTTTAGAAAAATCCATTTTAATAAATGTTGTTCATCTAAAGCATTGCAAATACACTTAAGAAACATGCATTCTTTTGCGTTCATTGCTATTTGCCATAAAGAATTATATGGACAGAATTGCTTTAGTCATAATGACCACAACTTTCAGGATGGGTTTAAAAAAGAATTTCAAGACCAATCACCTTTCGTTACAGATTTTGCAAAATGTCACTTTCTTCATAATTCTAAATAAATAGTCACCAGAAGCATTCATTTTCACATCTGAGAACATAAAATATAAATAAGAAAAATTACCTATTCAGTCAAAGTCCCCAACTTCAAACCACTTCTTCCCTTCTCTATCCCTGGAGCACCCTGTATAATGCGGAGGGATTGATGGGTCCTTAAGTAAGATTTGGTCCCTCCCAGCCCATGCGGCACCTGCTCAGGAACCTTAGGCAGTGCTGCTGGTGCTGGTGGAATACAGCCTGAACTCTGCTACAATGGATGCTCTCCATGTTCTAATCCCAGCTGATACATTAACATGGCTTTTAAACTATTTGGTACCTGCCGTGTGCCGGGGTTTGCACTGTATCTTTTATATATTTAATTGTGGATCAAACCACACTGGTTTGCTGCATTATAGACTTAACAGTATAAGGTTACACTGAATTTCCTCAAATAACATCGTTTTAATTTAAAAATTGCTTGATGGAGCATTCTTTTCTTAGTTCAGTCTTAAGGTAATACTGGTAAAAACTAAAATATCAGTATCCTACTTCATCATAAATTTGTTTTATTTGTGTTAAGTACATAACACAAATATTGGTTTGGTACACTACACATAACCACTGAAATTTAGGGACTACGATTGCATAACTCATTTACTTGACCTTGAGTTGTCCTTTTCTAGAGATAGTTTTGCTTTTGTTTTCAACTTCTCCATTTTTAAAATCACCACTTGATGAAGTGATTTGTGTCTACTTCCAGGTGGCTCTTTGCACAGAATCACTGAGCTATCAATTCTGACATATAATTATAAAATTATAAATATTGTTTTATTTAATATTTTACAAAGAAAAAATGAGCTCAGGGATTTGCTCCCATGATCTTATTTAATCCTGAGAGCAACTATGAAGCAGCCAGTATTTTTATCCTCTTTTTTCATGAGAAGAGTGAGGTATAGTGATTTTCATAGTATGACAACTCCAATAATAGCTGAACGAGTACTTGAATTGAGTCACTTTACTGTTAAAGCCAGTGCCTAACCACTACCTCATATTATCTCTCTAAAATCTCAGAGCCACTTTTAGAAGCATAATCTCTTTAATTAAGTTCTGATTCCTATGCATTCAGTTGATCTTTCAGATTCTCACTGTATTATTTTTATAATACATTTATATTGGGTAACACTCTGTTGTATTGCTTTTTCTGCTTTGGCAGAAACTTCTGGACTTAGTACATCTGTGCATTGCATTGCATTACTTCATTCTGAGCTGATAACTCATTTGTTTCCTTTCAAGGCTGTAAGTATATAATATAGAGTTTGGACATTTACAATCCAAAGATAGGACTCAGATATTTTTCCTACAGGCTACCTTACCCTCAACCTTATGAAAACCAAGTAAATGTGGTCATTAGTGGCACCTTTGTAGTTTGTATCCACATTTTTCTTACTATGTAAGTTTTCATATTGTGATCAGATTGATCTCAAAATACTGACTTCAAAATTGTACTTATATCTTAAACTATGGGTGGCTCCTAAATTTTCTGAATGCATTTGGGTGGCTCCTAAACATTCTGAATGCATTCAGTTTAAATTCCCTGGCATTTCTGTTGTAATGCTTATTGATCTCAATTTACTACTGTGTTTCCCCAACAATAAGGCCTACCTGGACCATCTGCTCTAATGCATCTTTTGGAGCAAAAATTAATATAAGATCCAGTCTTATTTTAATATAATATAAGACTCGGTCTTATTTTAATATAAGACCAGGTATAATATAATATAATATAGTATAATATAATACAGGGTCTTATATTAATTTTTGCTCTAAAAGACACATTAGAACTGATGGTCTGGCTAGGTCTTATTTTTGTGGAAACATGAAGCATGGTTTGTAATTTCTTCATGTCTTAGTGAGTGCATGAGGTGAATGTGGAGAAATTTTGCACGGCAAGAACAATTACAAAGATTATTATTGTTTTAATGATGAGGAAAAAAACTTTATTTAGGGTCTTCTATTTTCCATATGACATCTTTGCTCTTTCTCTAGCTTAAATGGGTCAAAGATACAAGTATGTTTTCCACCTCTGGAATAGAACTCCAAGACACTTTTAAATAGGATTTAGTCCACTTAAACATCCTATTCTATGACTGACTACTGGGTGTCAGTTTTTGTCTATTTAGACATTTAATTTCTTTAATTTCTAAACTATGTATTGTTTCCAAAATTGTTTCAGACATTAAGCTTGGTGGTTATATCTTTTTGTTCTTCCTTAAGCTAGAACATGCCATCTACCTCTCTTTGTTATTTACAATATTGAATATGTAGGAAGAGTGCTGGCTCGTTGTCCTAGAGAATACCCTGCTTTCTGTGTGTTTTCTACTTCCTCATGATTAGATTGATGTCAAACAATTTTGGCCAACAATACAATTATTTTAGTATGGTGTTGTAACACCCACCCCATCAAGAGATACATGGTGTCATGCCACAGGACTGTTGGTAATACCAGGCTTGGGTATTTGTGCAAGTGGTGACTTCTAGATCTCTCCTTAATAAAGCATGTATTTCCCTTTGTGATTAATAAGCAAACTGTGAAATTATAATTTGTTATTGTCTGACTCACTTGTACACAAAAAATTTCAACTCACAGTTTTAGCCTGAGTTTACAATCCTTACCTGAGACAGCGATTATACGAGGGTTACAAGATGGCCATGTTCTAATTCTGCAATCGCTTCTACATAGATAAGCTGCCATAGCTGGCCTTTTTCTAAAAGAAGAACTTTCCGTTCTTAGCACTTATCTCTTATTTTTTTAGCTATTACTAAGAATTTAGGGACTTTGATGTATTTGTTATTTTAAAACCATTACCCTCATTATTCTTTGTGGTGCTCAACTGTTCCTATTTTTTGACTATAGGAGCCCCGTTATTCCTGTGTGTGTGTGGTGTGTGTGTGTGTCAGTGAATATATATATGTATATATATGTGTGTGTGAATATATATGTATATATATGTGTGTGTGTGTGTATGTACACACACACACACATATATATACATATATATTCACACACACATATATATACATATATATATTCACTGACACACACACACCACACACACACACATATATATATATACACACACACACACACACATATATATATATATATATATATATACACACACACACACATATATATATATTGTATTTCCTGGAAAATAAGACCTAGCCAGAGAATCAACTCTAATGTGTCTTTTGGAGCAAAAATGAATATAAGACCCGGTATCATACCATATCATATCATATCATATCATATTATATCTGGTATTATATTATATTATACTATATTATATTATATTATACCTGGTCTTATAGTAAAATAAGACTGGCTCTTATATTTGTTTTTGCTCCAAAAGACGCATTAGAGCTGATGGTCCAACCAGGTCTTGTTTTCGGAGAAACACGGTATTTTACAATATTTCATTCCTCTTTGAGAAAGTCCTTGATATGAACAGTCATGAAAAAAGCAAGAATAAATCTTAATGAAGGATGACAAAAGAAAAATCAATGTTTCTAAATTTCTGTTCTGTCCAATTGGGGTGATGGAAGGAGAACTGACTCTGGGTGGTAAACACACAATGTAATACATAGATGATGTATTACAGAATTGTACACTTGAAACCTGTGTAACTTTCCTAACAGTTATCACCCCACTAAACTTTAAATAAAAAATAAAAAGTAAGAAAGAAAGAATCGGAAACGAGATCTAGGTGTTTTGTTGTTTTTTTATGAGCAATGAAATTTGCTGAAATTGAAGAGGCTAAAAGTGAAAATGATTGTGGGGCCCTGGGAAGGAGGAAATTAAGATTCTAATGCATTCATTTTAAATTGCTGTATGCCTATAAATATCCCAGATAGAGCTGTAAGGTTCTGAAGATTTTAGCTGTAGAAATGTAAATTTGAGATTTACCAGAATAGGTGTAACATTTAAAGCCAGGAGATTAAATGAGATGAGGTAGAGAGAGGCACTCATTGAGAGACGTGCCCTGGGGCACTCTATCATTCAAAAAAATATTAGAAAAGGAGAAGCCAGGAAGAAACACCTAGAAAAATGAGAGATGAACCTACAGTATTGGGTTCATTAAAGTAATTTGCGAGATAATTAAAAATATATATATATTTAAAATTTTATATTTGTTTGAGACATCAAATATATGTTAAGGTTAAAATTAAATTTCCAACTGACAATACTTTACGTTCGTATTTTAAGTATCATCTAAAATTTCAGAAGTTGTTTTTTATATATTAAATTGCAAATAATTCTTACCAGCATTTTTGTTTTGGCACTATAAAATTATATATAATTTTGATGTGCAAAAATGCATTACATCCATCATTACAACTGTTAAAAACTTCCCACTCTCTTTAGTTATTATGAACTAAATAATTTTATGGAGAGAAGAAACCTGCAAAGAGCAATTTTGCAGGGGTTGGTAATCATCTGAGAACAGTAAGCTTTTGTTTTAAGTTTTAACCACACCATCACAAATATCCTAAGAGATGGTTTTAAAGCTTAAAATGAAAATTGCTCTGGGCTGAAAGCTTATATGCAAAGTAAAATTTCACTAAAGTAGGAGTTTATATGTGCTGACAAGTTCTTAAGTATAGTGATGCTAAAAAACATTACTATTGTAAGAACACTACAGGAGCTATTAGAACTCTCAAATTCCCCCTTTTCGTGTTCACTTATTAAAGGAAAACACAGATATGCAACAAGAGAATGGAAGAGGTTGTTATTTTTCAGAGGAAAAGACTATTGAAATTTTTAAAATCACTTTGGGATATTGCAGGAATTCATCACACAATAGAAGAGTTTCTTCTGTACCCATAGGGGCAGGGGCAAAACAGAAAAACTCCAGTGACACTGAGTTTTCTAGGACTCTGGTGGATTTCATAAACATTATATTGTTTTATTAAAAGTGAACAGCTGGCAACTTAATATCCTTCCATACTGGGATAGTATTACAAACTTAAGGGCTCTTCTGATTTACTGTTACGAAATTAATTTAGTAATTGGAAGCACAAGCAAATGTATGAAATGCTAAAACAAACAAACTAAAAAGATCGTTGATTGGCACATTATTTTTTGTGATCAGTAATCATATTTTCATCTCATCTGTATTCATATCAAAAGAGTGGTTTTAGCTCTTTCATTAGGAAGGCAAGTCTAATAATAAGCGTGCCATCCTCAAGTTATTAAAGATTTCCCCCATTGCCATTTATTCAAAACTCCAAGTTTGAGCTCAGCATTTTCTTCCTGATGAACAAGATTGCACTGAGTGTCTCTGAAACCAGACACCTATCCTATCTTATTTCAGTTTTGAAGTTCAGGAAAATATTTATTTTAGGGCAATTATGTGTCCTTTGACTCTCACTTGTAACCTCATGAACTTTTGATAATATTCCAGTATATCTACTGTGTTTCCTCTTAAATAAATCAAACAACCCAAATAGAAATAAACAACAACAAAAAACTGTTCTTTACCTCTTTATGGCCTTATTCCCCTTGAATCATATTTAGATAGTATTCCAAATCCTTGAATCCTTTGCATGCACCTGAAAACTTCCCTAGGTAACACAAGAAATATAGGTTTATTTTAGTAACACTGTAATGGAAACAATTTCTTGGTGAGAATTTCAGACAAAATAATAAGCCAATAGTGGATAGATTTTTGAGGTAGGGGAAGACTTTTGCTGCTTTTCAAATTGCCCTATGGGAAGCCCTATATATTTTAGCATCTCCTTTTCCATCAGCTCTTTCATTTACAGAATATAAACATCCAGTCCCTCTCATGTTAAGAAATAAACAAAAAATATGTTTCACATATTTCTCTTGAAACCCCGTATTCTGAACTTCTAGTAATGTTTCCAAGTTTCTGGTCATTCTTAATATTTTTATTCCTAAATTAACTCCCAAGTTCAGCAATTCAGTAGTGCCGGTGGATTCTGTTCCTTAATTTGTTCTTCTGTCTCCCTGAATTTGCAGTTCTCTCATCCTCTCTAGATTGTAAGCCAATCTGTGGGCTTTGTCCTAGTGTTCCACTGATAGCATCCAGTGCCTAAATCACTGTTTGGGTCATAAATGACACTGAATAAATATTGGTTAAATTAATCAAGTCTGTGTTTTGTGATCATATAAGCTTGGTAAGTGATATTTTAGAAAAGTTTCACACATTCTGTCTTCAAAACTGCTCTTCAAAGTAGGTGTTCTATTAATTTTAGAAAAGAAAACTGCTAGAGATCCAAGTAATTCAACCACATAATAAATAAGTAGAACCTAGATTTGAAGTCTGACTCTAATCCCTGTGTTTTCTTTTAAATACCATGCTGATGAAAAAGAATAGTATCACAAAACAAAACAAAACAAAAAAATCAATGCTCTTATTTTCAAGAATCTTAACCGCTGATCTCAATTGTTTTCTATACATATCCCACATCTACTTGATGTTGCTGAGTCTTTGGATTTGAATGGCTTCTCTCTGATTCCATACCACTAAGGTAAATTAGCTGTTCCTAAAGTTGTTGCATATGCTTTGAAGGCTAGTGTTATTAGATTTTAATTTTCCATTAAGTAACTGGACCCTGAGCCATAGTCACTTTCTTTCCCCTCTTCATCCAAAGAGATAATTTGTAAACACATTTTGTTTGGTTAACATGGCACTGCTATCCTTTAAATTATTGTTTCAACATTTTAGTATTGCTGAGAGGTATGATGTTACACATAAAAGCTGTTAACATGTAGATGTCTGTCTCTTTTAAACATATGTTTCAGGCAAACAGATCAGATTCTGAGAGAGAAGAATATCATGAAATTCTAATATAATTACCATGTACAATAAAACTTTTTAAATTAATATGGGGATGGGTTTTGTTTGTCTAGACAATAATGACCAAAGAGAGATCAATATGGTCCCAGTAGAGAAGGAAGTTACTTTGTATATTTAGGTAATATCTGGTTTATTCTGTATCACTTATTGTGGAAAATAATTTAAACAGAGTGTCTTATTTTTGTAACAATCATTAGAGCGTATGAGTAAAGATTTGTTTACATTTTTTACACCTAAAATATTTCAGAACACACATATGCCAAACAAATATTTTTGAGAACTAATACTTTTAGCAAAGGAAGTGCTTAGTAAGGGGAATTTCACTAAGCAGATGAAGTGTAGGAGACTGAATGATACATTTCCAGTCAGAAAGGAAAGCTTGCACTAAGTCACATAACGTTGTCAACAGCACCTACTGAGGGTAGGCTGATGGGTCCTACAGTGTCCCTATAATGCAGTGTCCCAGGAGAGTGGTGAGAGTGACCTGATGAGAAAGGAATTCTGTAGTTAAGGTTGGAAAAATAAACAGAAGTCAGAGCATGAAGGGCCTATAAAACATACAGAAAAAAACTGTATTTTATAGTGCTCACCATGGGCTCACAAGTTTAGTGCTTACAGGGATCAGGCAGAAAGCATAAATAGGAGAATCTGGAATGTAGGAGAAAAAGGAGCGGGGGCCCTTGGCACACTGGATAAAACAATGCACATTCAAATTCTAATTAAAACAATGACAAAAAATTATTCCTGACCAACACACACACTATTTGGGGCACTATTTGGCTTGTCAGAGGCCAGTTAACTTATGTAGAGCATGTAAAGGAGAGATATTTAAATGCTTCACATAGTGTAGTGATAAATAAGTGTAATGGCTTCTTTAGAAAGTTAACTGAGGCAGTGATACGGAGGCTGTGGGAACAGGAATACAATACAAGAGGTCATGAGACAGTGATCCTACAATTTTTATAATCAAAGATGAGTAAGTCTTGGCCTAGAGTAATGACAGGAACAATGTAGTAGAAAGGATATAAGAGGAGAAATAAAGTGGTGAGGATAAAAGGAAAATATTATCCATTAAAGTGGGGGGCAGATTGACTGATCTAGATTTTAACATGGGCATCTGTATGGACAATGATGTGGTAAATTTGGGAGGAGGTGGGGCATGGGAGGGATGGGGGAGACAGAGTTCGGTTTGAAAATGCTGTTCAGAGTCCTGTAGGACAACTCAGGGAGATGAGCTATCCAGGAGATGATTTTTAGCAAGGGTATGGACATCATATGAGTTTTTTTGGTTAGTATATAGATTTGAAAATCGTCTACTTATACGCCATAATTAAAGCAAAGGCTATAGAATGAATTGTGAGTGGAGATTGAAAAGACAGCAAACTATAGAGCCCTTATGTACAAACCTATTAATAGATATCATTATCATGATTGCTTTTTAGTTGAAACTCTGTTTGAAATTCTAGGTTTTGGCAATATAATGTTTCCTTTTTTTTTTTTTTTTTAATTAGAGTAGATGCATTTTTAAAGATTTATTTTAATTTATTGTTAATTCATTTAAAATTTATAGTGTTATATCAAAGTGTTTTTTGTAATAAATGTTGTATAATTTACCAATGCATTCCATGTGCCTGAGTATATGATCAATTTTGTGAATGTTTCATTGTGCTTGACTAAGTATCATCTACTATGAGTATGTAGTGTTTGGTATGTATCCAAAATAACTGCCTTTTGATAATACTGTTTGAAAAAATTTAGTCCTTTTTTCTCAGTGTCCTCTATTCTATTTATCCTTTTATCTCTTGCATCTTTCCCTGTGTTATTTTGTGTGGAAATATTCATAATATTATATCTTCTTTGAGGCATTGGATTTTTCTGAGTTGATATAAAAAACATTTTTTTGTAATTGTTCAGCTCAGCTTATTGGTATAAGAATTTATTGTCATGTTTGATCTCAATTCTGTCATACCTTGTGTTGTAATTACTGTATTTAATATGGTGTATTTATTGTACATTTATTTATACTCTATCTTTACTCATGTTTCCTAATCTTTATTCATTAAAAAAAAAAAACACAAAAAACAGCAATCTTTTGGTATTTAAGAAGATTTGATTTTATTCTAGTGGTTAACATTTTATAAACATTTTATAGTGCTCATAATTTACTTTTTTATTACATTACCTTATACTTTCTATCTATTTTAAATTGGGTACTTTTTCTCTCACATTACCTGTACAACTGACTATAATGTTATTCTATCTTCTTTTTCCCGTTTTTAATTGATTTTTGTCTATTTTTCAGAACATAAAATATTTACATACTATCCTTCAACTCGTGATTCCATGACCCACTCTTCTTTTAACATTAGCTCTAACATTGAATATCTGAAATGCTTGCAGTTAATTCTTTTGCAAATTTTATCATTGGACTGTATGAAGCTGGTCCAGTTGTCAAGAGCAGTCAAATAGAGCTTTTGACAATGCTGGAAATGTTCTGTCTCTACATTGTCTCCAAAGGATAGACATTAGCCATACATGAGGACTGAACATAAAATCACCTAGGACTGAGAAACTAAATTTGAGTTAATTGAATTCTAATTACTTTGGATTTTAATTTAAATAGCCAGATGTGGCTAGTGGCAACACTATTGAACTGTGCATCTCTGATCGATTCTTCAGGGATGGCACATGTCGACAGTATTTGCTAATTTCTGGCTTATTCAGAATTGTTTTTCTGTGGTCTTAAAGCTTGAAAAACAACTAATATCTTCTGTCTCTCTCTCTCTCTCTCTCCCTCCCTCTCTCCCTCTCTCCCTCTCTCTCTCTCTCTCTCCCTCTCCCTCTCTCTCTCTCTCTCTCTCTCTCTCTCTCTCTCTCTCTCTCTCTCCCTCTCCCCCCTAGGTGTTTTTGAAATGTTAATAACATTTCAGCCTGGTTTCTATGTTGTTTTTCACAAGCATGACATCATTATAATTACTTTACTTATGTAAGTCATAAAAGTCACCAAGTTTAAATGAACGATTTGATCATTTTTTAATAAATTACAGAGTTGTGCAAAATCTCCAACAGTCTAATTCTAGAACATGTGCGGGCTGATAGGATTTTTATTGGCATTGCATTAAATCTACAGATACATTCAGGGAGGATCAAAATTGAATCTTCATTCAGTGAATATGCTATATATCTTTACTTATTTAGATCTTTAATTTCAATTAGCAGCATTTTGAAATGTTCTATATATATAGGTCTTACACATGTAATGAAAAGGTATCCCTTAGTATTTAAAAAATGTGATGCTGTTGTAAATGATATTGCTGTTTGTAATTTAAATTTCCTATAGTTCTTTGTTATATAGAGAGATATAATTGTCTTTTAATTTTGCCTTTGTATTCTTTGTCCTCACCAAACTCACCTATTATATCCAGTACAAGTGTTTGTTTCTTGCAGTTTCCTAAATATTTGATCGTGTGTTCTGCAAGTATAATTTTACATTTCCCTTTCTCTTATATATATCTTCTATTATTTTCATTGCAGTGATTTTTTTTGAGAAACTAAAAGTAAGCATTTATAAAGCTTAATCACAATCTACTGTTGTATAGATAGACTTGCTTTCCAATGATAAATTGTTTTAGTAAACTAGTTAATTTTGTTTTTTAAACTATCAATTAAACACAAGTTGCAATTTTTTAAGAAAAACAATTTTTTTTTTTTTGGTTTTTCAAATAAGACATGTTGAGAAGAAATAACTTAGAACATTTCCACCTATACTCTCCTTCCAAATTACCCCAGATATCTGATTAATTCATGGTCTGTCCTGAAGTTTTGAAAAATCAATTCATTTAATTTTATAATTACTTTATTTGTAATTTTTTTTGCATGTTTATGAATTAGCTTTCGTGGAAGAACAGGAGAAATGTCCTTTTTTAAAAATCCTTAACTAAATATCTGATTTACATTTTATGAAACACCTACCCTTATTTCATTTCTTCAATAAAATAATGAGGTAAAGGTAAGGTGTCTCTATGTTTGTAGAATGAAAAACATATTTTACTGATATTATTTGAATAAAAATTTGAAAAGACAGTTTAATCCTGCTATATTCCTTACTCTTTATTTTAAGCAGCATTTTCCAAATTGTGTTCTGAAACATGAGATTCTTAAAACATGTGATTAGGCATTCAGTGATAAAACAGTTTATTAAACAAAGTTATTAGGTTTCTTCATAAAGGATTCATAAAATACTCTGTATAAAAGATTAAAAAAACACAAGTCAGTGACACAGTTATACAAATTTAATTTAATTTTGACCAGTTCACATCTCCCTCTCCCCTGTCAGGTGTAGAGAGTAGTAGGAAAGGGACGTCTAGTTTTTGACAAAGTGTCAACAAGGAGTAGACAAAAAAGTCCATTTTGTCCTTTCTGTTCTTAAGCTGTCTGTAGACTTTTATTTCATGTCAATCAACTTTAGGTCATCTGCATCTTGTTATTCTTTCAGCCTTTTCACTCATATTTATTTCTCTACTCCCGCCAGGCTTAACCATAGACTGAAATTCATGGTACTTTGGGGATGGCTTTGGGGGTTTAATTAATCCTAGTGAATGAAAATTAAGGGAAACAAAGTGTATCTGTTTGTGGCCCAATTATTTAATTGCTTATGCAAGACCTTAACATAATTTTCTTCCTGCTAAGATAACTGTGGAAGCACATTTCAAAGTGGAATCTATTTTAGTGTGGAACTCTGAGGAACAGTGATGAGCAGAACTGTGTGCCAACCTGCCCTGGGCTGGTGTGAACAAAAAATACATTTATTTTCATACTTAGTCACTAACTTTTTGTTTTTATGTGAGAAGACTTCTTTACTGCATTATAGCCTAGTCTACATGATGCATATAGACCTCTACCTGTGCTAAGCCAGCTCTGGAAATCTGTTTTCCACCTTGTCATGGATTTCTGTTTATTTGTTCCATCTCCAACACATCTTGGGGAAAGGAAAAGTCTTTGATGTTTCACATGCATAATTGTCTGATACCTTAGAACCTGAGGGGCTGTTCTCAGAGCCGTTTTCATGGACCACTGAGTCAAGCATCGCTCCTCTACAACTTCTCTGCAAACTTAGAGATGGGAGTGCATTCTGAGGAGCAAGGCCTTGGCACCCTCTGCTTTCAGGTCATTCCAAAGTTTACCCAGATTTTTTCATCATTCCTCCATTCCACTGGATATTTTAGAGTGAGATAGAGTGAGGAACCTCTTTTCAGAGACACATACTGTGTTTAATTTTATATGTCTCATATCACAACTCTTTCTTGTTAATTAGTAAGCTTGAATTAAGTTCTTTATTAGTTTTATAGTCTATGATTAAAGAATATATCAACTCTTGGATCATGGGTCAGCAAACATTGTGCACAGGCTGCATTCATCTGCCACCCTTTGTTGTAGTTGTTGTTTTAACTTTTTTATTTTGAAATAATTATGAACTTTCTGGAAGCTACAAAAATAGGGCAGAGACAAATTGTGTATCCTTCATGCAGAATACCCCAATGGTAACACCTTACATAGCTACAGTTAACTATCTTAACCACGACATTGATTTGGTAAAATATTAACTAATCTGTAGATTTTATTCATGACTCTCTAGTTTTTGCTCTATGTGTTTGTATGTGTATATATGTATGTGTATGTGTTGTTCTATGAAATTTTATCTCGTGGTGATTTGTGTAACCACAGCTACAAATATTCAAGACACAAAACTGTTCCATCGTCACAAAAATATCTTCCTCATACTGTTAATAGTGCTAACCCATATCTCCCCTGCATTAACTACTAGAAACCACTAATTTGTGTTTTATTTTTAATGCTGTCCATTTAAAAAATGTTATATAAATGGGATCATACTTGAGAAACTTTTTAAGATTAACTCTTTTTCCTTCAGCCTAGTAGTCTTGAAATTCATTCAAGTTGTGTGTATCAATTAATATTTTGCTTCTTTTTATCAATAAGTAGTTTTTAATGGTCTGAATACAATACATTTCTTTAAGGACAATTATTATTTTCCATTTTGTTAGTACAAATAGAACTACTATGAATATTTGTGAGAACATAGTTTTAATTTTTCTAGGATAAATGTCAAATAATGTTATCACCAGGTTATGAGATAGGTATATATTTAATTTTATTTGAAAATATCAAGTGGCTTTTTAGAGAGGCTGTACCATTTTACATGTCCACCAGCAATGAATGAGATACCTAGTTTATCCACATCTTCTCCTTTTCCATAATGTGTTTTTGTCAATATGCTTTTTTAAATTTGTTCATTCTAATGGTTGTGTAGTTTCTCCTAACTCATTTATTCACTAGCTCGTCAACTCCTGAAGGGAAATTTGCACTTATTATCGTCACACATTTTTCCCAACTCCATTTTATATTCTATGAACTTCATTTACTGAGATCTTCTGCTCTGTGACTTGACAGTGTTCTAAGCTTTGCATTTCTTTTATTTGCTCAGAAAAACAAAACAAACCCCCCCAAAAAAAGCAAGAACAACAAACAAATAAAACTCCTACAAATCAAGAGAACTTTGTTTCCCAGCCTATTTAATTGTAGAAACTAAACTGATTGCTTTGATCTCGTTAGATTCCTTTGGTGACCCTCCCCATTTTGCCATCAATGGAAAACAAATGCTTTTTGTAGCAGTAATAGTTTTTGCCTCAATGGCTGTAGGATCTGGGATATAAGAAAAATGCAGAGATGAGAAATATCTTAATTATTATATATAATTTCATTATATCTACATAATTGCTAATATATATCATGGATGTCCTAGGAGGGGATATATTAAGCAAAATTTTCTACACTTTTTTGATCACTGAATGCTTTAGTACAGAACAGCTAATTAAGCAACTCACAGCAGTACCCTGGGAAATATTTCTATAGGAATAATAATATTAGATGTATCAGTAATATTTGTAGTAGATCAGCATGACATAAAACAGTTGTTCTCAAACATTTGTACACTAGAATCATCTGGGACACTTGATAAAAAATACAAATTCCTGGCCTCCCAACTCAGATTTTTTTAAGTCAGTGTGATCTAGGTATACATCTATATACATACAAATATCCTTACATATGCCTAAACACACATATATGAATAAATTCATATATAGATAATATATGTGTATATGTATGTATATGTATGTGCATATATAGTACACATGTATAGATGTGTGTATATTTGTATGTAAACCCACATATGTGTATGTCTCCACATATGTAGCATATATCAGACACTTTTTTATTTACTCATATATTTTCTTGCAAATGCTGGGAAATTGAAAAAAAGTATTGCATTTTTTATAGGGCTATTGTAATAACATATCACTAAACTTTAAAACAAATAAACAAACGAAAAAAAACAACAGTCATTTATTGTCTCCCAGTCCGGAGACTAGAGGTCTGAAATGGTGTCATCAGGGTCCTGCTTACTCAGACTCCTGAGTAGAAGGAAAGCACCCTTCCTTGCCTCTTCTTGGTTTCTGGAGGTGGCCTGGAATCCTTGGCATGCCTTGGATTGCAGCTGCATAACTACAGTCTCTGCCTTTATTTTCAGTGGAGTTCTCCCAGATATCCTCACACAGTCTTCTTATGAGAACATCAGTCATACTAGATTAAGGGTTTGCCCCACTTCAAGTGACCTCATCTTAACCAGTTACTTCTGCAACAATTCTATTTCCACATGCAGTCACATTCCGAAGTCCTGTGGGTCAGGACTTCAGCAAATCTTTTTGGGGACACATTTCAACCCATAAACACACTTTCTGCAAAAAAGATTATGTCAGATTAAAGAAGTAATTTTTAAAAAATATATTACCACAGATCTGCATCTTTCTAAGCCCATGATAATTTTTTATAAGCATACTAAGTGCTGTGATACACTTTTTTTCTTGATAATATCTCAGGTTTTTCCTAAAATGTTTTCTGCCCTAGATTCTTATGCATTAAATGACTTCTGAACTAAAAACTTAGATATACGACAAATATGCTTAATAATCTAGGCACAGCTATTTATTTTAATATAAGTCAAAAAAACACAGGCAACAATAAAGAGTTATATTAATAGTCATAGAAAAAAAAAATCAAAACGCCGGACAAAGTCCTAGTCATTCTCAAAGGAGTATTTTCACCTTTAAAATTATTTCATTAGACATATAAAGTGTGATACAATTTTCTAAATGTGGCTTTTATTTCATTTAAAATGTGTTATATATGTTAAAACATTTCTCTGCTGTGCAATTCAATACATAGTACTAAGTTATATAGCTCAAAATCTTTATACTAGCTGTATGATTTATTAGCTTTTCTTCTTGATGGGAAACTAACATGAAGATATAACTAAAAATATATCAACTTTTATATTAATTATAATTTTTGAATTTTGGAAATGTAATCAACTTTATGAATGAATTTCTTTTAACATATTCAGCCTATATGTTAATTGCTATAAATTATAGTGAAAACATGAAATTATTACTGATATGCAGTACAAATTATCATCAAATCATTATGACAATATATATAAATAAAACCTCTATGAACTATGTATTTCAAGAAAGAAATATATTTGTAATCTAGCTCATGGTACTATACAAAGCTAAGGAAAAAGTCAGTTATAAGATTGTAAATGACAATGGGAATTTTTGCAGGTGTTGCACAAAAATAATATTTTCCAAACTTTCAAATCAGGGGGCTTACAAAAGCTTAGTAAGCAAACGGCAAAATATTCTATATGATCTACAATTCAGATAAGCCCTGTTTTTGTTTTATTTTTGTTTTTGTTTTTTTAAACCAGAGACAATGGTGTAGATTACATATATTTTCCAAGTGTTTATTTATATGTAAATTAAATAAATTCTAATATATATATGGTGTTTCAAGCCTAAAGTTTTCTATTCCGGTAGTAAAAATTATTTCTCACTGACTTTTTAGAACCTATCCTATCTCTGTTTTGACACTTACTCTTTCCTGTAAACTATCAAATGATTAAACAGTGTGAATAATTTTGCATATCCCTTCTTTCCTATGAATTATCTTAACAGTTGAGGAATCATTTCTAAGTGAGATCTAATTTTTTATTACTGTATCTAAATTGAGAGGATAAAATTTTCCCCTATTGCATCAGATCAGAAAAGGCAAAATGGGCCTGTCACATATAAAACTCTCTCCAAAGTATAGAATGTTGAATTTGTGAAATATGGTAGCAACACTCAATGATAGTGATATCATCCCTTTGTTGATGAGTAAAGCAAGTAGTCAGCATGTTGCAGCATATATTCAAGGGAAAGTAGTATCTCCTTACTAATGAGGTTTTTAAGGACTCTGAACTTAAAAGGCATCTCCACTACATGAAAATAAGGTTTGAGTTCTGTGTACCAATTATACCAGGAGAATGATAAGAACATCCTAGTTCAAAGGACAATAGGAGAACGTGAAAGTGGCCATATAAGAGAGCATATGCACAGATTGAATAAGTCTGAAATATAATAGAATCTCATTTCAATCTCACCTGTGGTAAAAGATAAATAAAATATTTAGAAAGTTTGAATATTATATCAGAATTCCACGTGTTATTTTGCTTACTCTACATATTTTTCCTAAAATAATTAAAATTATGACATCCATCAATCTAGATTTAATTTTTCTTAACTTTTTTTTTTTTTTGGTCATGATATGGTCCTAATTTAAACAACCACATAGTACCTGCTGGGTCTCATTCAACCCTAAATGACCAGACTTTAAAAATACTTAGTATGCACTAACCCATGTTAATACTGTGTTAAAGAAAAGAGATATATTTATGACTTGTTCAAACACTGTGGTGGTACTTGTATGATATAGTTGAATGTGACAAAATATGACTCTACAAATAAGAAATTTATTAAAGGAGATTTAAACATTTACACACATTACTAAATAAAGTATGTAGTTAGCTAAAGACATATATAGAGATAGCAAACTGTTCCCAGGAATGATATTAAATGAGTTGTTAGTAGATTAGAGAGTTTGCACACACAAAAAAAAGGACATAGGGTGTGGGGTTTAAAATGAATACGAATTTAACAAGCCAAGGTGAAGGTTGAGACGGTAAAAGGAAATAAAGTATTGAGATAAGGAAAGTTTATCTCATTATGTTTTCCATGTACAGTGAACTTTTCTTAAATTCTGCCTTATCAGATGGAAAGGGACAGATAATGCTTTTCTGTTATTGGACTGTCTTTCATTTTGGAGAGTTTATATTCTTATGTCTACAAATCCATGAATTCTGTGTTATGCAATATCCAAAGTGCTGTTAATCCCAATCATTTTTCATCTCATTGTAACTATCATTATGTATCAGGCCTTTTTTATGTCTTTCATTTCGCTACTTAACATGTTCATCTTTCATCTCACTTCTGAATATATAGAATGCAGTGAAAATAACATTTTTAATGAGATTTTATTTTGAAACACTTTTAGATTTACATAAAAGCTGCAAAGATAGTGCAGCGGCTTTGCTTACGCCCACACCCACATCTAATTTCCTCTGTTACCAATGCCGTACATCATGTGGCACACCTGTTAAAATAATTGATACATTATTATTAACTAACAATCCATAGTTTATTTATGTTTCCTTAATTTTTAGCAGAGGCTTCTTTTAGAGGGTTACATACAGGATAGCACATCATACTTAGTTATCATGTCTCCTAAGGCTCCTGTTAGCTGTGACAGTTTTACAGACATTCCTTGTTTTACCTATTCCAGTTCAGGTGCACTGTTCAGGTATTTTGCAAAATTTCCTCAGTTAGGCTTTACCTGATGTTTTTCTTCTCATTATATTGTGGTTAAACTCTTTCTGGAAGAAGACAACAGGTTTAAATGCTATTTTCATATCATATCAGGGGTGCACAATATTGAAGTGACTTATTATGTTGACCTTCATAACATGACTACAAAAGATGTCAGTTTTCTTGACTCTACAGTTATTTTTTAATTTCCCTTTTCTATACCGTACTTTTTGGAAGAGAGTCACTGTGCAGCTGACATTTATAGAGTGGAGAATTATTTTGCATAAGAGATTGGTCCCTTCTCCCCCATGTGTTTGTTTAGCATTTATATCATTCTGGACTTACGGATATTTATTTAAACTCATGTACAGGTGATTTATTATGTCTTTGTTTTGTTGTTCAAATCATTCCAGCTTTGGCCATTGGGAGCTCTTTCAGTTGACTTCTGCGTTCCTTTGACAGAATCCTGTCATTGTGGGGTTTACATTTTAACACTTCTTTAATTTCTGGCACGACAAAATGCTCCAGTTTCATTGTGTGTATTTCCTGCCGTAGGTCTAGAATCAGCCATTGATCCAAGGAAATGGTTTCTCTTAATTTTGAATTGTATTAGAAACTAGGACATGCTAAGTGTGTCCTAGCATGTGCTAGGTGCGCTTATGCTATTAGGATATAGTTTTTTCTAGGCTCTCTCAGGTGATAGAACATAGCTATACTAATGCATGTATATACACATTTATAGACATTTGTGTATGTAATGCTTGGTATCTATATTGAGCTAAACATGAGTTCTGTTATAGTTTGAATGTTTGTGCCCCACCCAATATTTTTATGTGGAAATCCTAATGGCTTGTGTGATGGTTTTAGGAGGTGAGGCTCTGGGAGGTGCCTACATCATGAAAGTAGAGCCTTCGTGTTTGGGATTAGTGCTCTTTATAAAAGTACCCCCCAGAGTAACCCTTCCACCATGAGAGGATACATACAGCAAGAGGTCTTCAGCTTGGAAGAGGGCTTTCACACAACTGCGCAGGTGCCTGGATCTTGGACTTGCAGCCTCCAGAACTGTGAGGAATTTGTATTGTTTATAAGTTACCTGGCGTGTGGTATTTTGTCATACCAGCCCAAACTGACTAAGCCAAGTTCATACGCTAGATCCAATGCCACTCTATTATTACATGAATTATTCTAGCTTCCTCTCCTTACTTATTTCTAAATTCCCGCTCCAATAATAAGAAATCTGGGTCTGACACATACCATTAATTATTTAATGCCAGTGTATATGAGTAGTGGTGCCAGAATTATAAACCCATACGCCCATGGGAACTGATTTTATCAAATAGAGTGTATTGGTTATTTACTGACAGTTCCTTTTGCCTTTAGTATCAAAGACTCCACTTATTTCCTGAGCTACTTATGTCGTCACTTTCCCCTACCTCCTTCAGTAAGGTACTTTAATTGATTTGTACTAAGATTATTTTGTCCACATTCTGCACTTCATCCTGGGTTGCTGAATGTTTTTGTTTTAAGTTTTCATACAGTAATGTTCACTCATGTTGAAAAATTCTATGGGTTTTGACAAATACATAGTGTTGAGTTCCCACCATTATAATATGTAATAGAACAATTGCACCATAAAACAACGCCTTGTACTTTACACCTTCAACATTCCCTCTGCCCCTTAGAGTCTGGAAACCATGGATCATTTTATGATTGCAGTAGTTTTGCCTTTTCCAGAATATCACATAATTATAATTATTGTAAAAAATAACATAAAGGGAGCCACTTTAAAATGGACTCAGAGCTGCCATCCCAAAGGAACTGCCTTTTATATCTTTATTCCTTAAACCTTTGAAATGGTTAAACTGGGCAAAGCACTATTGGACTGGGCCTAAAGAAGCATTGTGTTGTAAACAACTGTTTGCAAAGATAACAGGAAAGCAGACATTATGACTACCAGACTAAAAATTAAAGACATTCTGTAGAATTAGTGTCACTGTGTTAGCTTATCACCCATAGAAAATCCTTCTTTATATTCATGTAATCATTCCCCTTTCCTTTCTCATAAATACCCCTTGGCTGAATACTATTTGGGTTTCTGCCTGAATCAATGCTTCCCGAATAGCTGTTCTTTTGGATCTCACATAAATACTTGTTGCCTGTTACTGTGGCCTTTTTTTTTTTTTTTCAAGTTAACATTATATAATAGCAAGCCTTTTCAGACTTGCTTCTTTCACTTAGTAATTTGTTACCATGGTTAATGAAGAGAAATTGGCTATAGTTCTAATTCTTATTCATCTGTAGTAAGGTGTTTTATTGTTTTGTTTTCTTCTCTTTCGTATTTCAAAGACTTTCTATTTCTTTTTTATTTTTTGACATTTTGTTATATTTCTAGGTATAGATGTTTTGCTATTTGTCATGCATGATGCTCTCTGAGATTTCTGAATCTATGGTTGCATGTGTGTCATTAATTCTGTAAAAATTTTGGTCATTTGTTATTTCCAAATTTCTTTTACTTCTTTCTGCTTCTTTTGTGTTCCAATTATATGTATTGTAAGTTTTGAAATTGTTTCATAGTTCTTGGATTTCCTGTTCTATTTTTTTCCCCATTCATTTTTCTTTTCACATTTTAGTTTGAGGAGTTTTTATTACTTTTCTCGAGTTCACTGATTCTTTACTCAGCCAAATGTAGCCAACTGTTGAGACCATGGTATGCAGTCTTCATTTCTGTTTTAATATATTTGAGTCCTAACATTTCCTTTTGATTCTTTCTTAGAGTTTTCATCGGTGCTTAAATAACCCATCTGTTCTTGCATGTTGTCTATTTTTTTTCCATTAGATCCCTTTATATATTCATCATTGTTATTTTAGATAGTACATTTTAAATTCCCTGTCTTCCAATATCTGTGTCAAATGTTAGTCTGCTTCTTATGCTTGCTTAGTTGTTTCAGATTTATGTATTTATTTAGTTTGTCTTTTAACATGCCTTGCAATTATATATTGAAAGCCAAACTTGATGTGTTGGGTGATAGAAACTGAGATAAATAGTCCTTCAGTGGCAGGTTTTATATTAATCTGACTAGGAATTTTGTTGTTTAATATTTAGTATATCTGTAATTGCCAGAGGCTTCACATTTCTCTGGTGCCCTAGTTTTTGTCTCTCCCGTTGATTCTGGGCTTCCCTTAGTACTCCTCTGAGAGTTTAAGCTTTTACAACTGTAATCTATTATTATTGTAGTGGATCTCTGTTGCTGTGCTGGTAAGGTGTGTGTAAGGGGGAAGTATTCTGTAATTATGATTCAATCTCAGTCATTTGTGGGCCTGTGGCCCTGGCATTCAACAATCACAAGTGCTTTTCAACATTTTTCTTTTACTAGATACGACACAGAAGCTCCAGGGACCAGAAATTGGAAAAGTGCCCTTCTTCCAAGTGGGATAAAATTCTGGCCCAATCTTTTCTTCTGCAGAGTAGGCCTTGCGATAGAGAATACTGTCAGCGCATTTCACCATGATTATTCCTCCCCTCCCCTGCTGGATCCAGGAACTTCTCTTCACCATATGACCTTGCAGTGTTTCCAGTGGTAAAATCCAAGGAAGTGTGGGTTTCTCACTTCCACGCTAATCCACACTCAGCTTCCAGGAGTGCATCATAATGATCTTTTAATTGTTCCTATCAGTGCCTGGCTCCAACAGCTTCTGCTCTGGCTATGCAGACCTTGGCTGTGTTTCTCTGGATTCTCTTGTCTTTGTGGATTTTGACATTATGGTTTACACTGTCACCTTAGGTCTCTGATGGGGCTTAGAGAATACATTGATTTTCAGTGTGTTTAGCTTTTTTCTTTTATGGATGGCAGTGATGACTGCCATCATTTTTACATGTCGAGAGCTGAAGCTGGAATTCTAATAACCCTCTTAATTCTTTTCTTCTAAATAGTTCTATAACCTTTGTCATTTCTAGTTCAGTTTTAATTGGTTTATTTTTCTCTTCATTATCAGCCTTCTGTTCCTTCTTCTTTACAAGTCTGATAGGATTTTTGACAACTCAAGACTTGCTTTGTTATATAAGGGATTTAGTTTAGTTTAAGGCTAATTAGCTCCACTCCTGAGGAGCTTCAGATGACTCTGTGTAATACCTTGTGAATCATCAGATATTCCACAGAAATAGAACATGAAAATGTTTTGGTGTTGTGTGAGGTCCAGGAATGTATACTTCTGTTGTTTTTGAATGGTTCTTTATTGGATTTGGGTTTTTGTTTTTGTTTTTGTTTCTTTTCTTTTATCACATAAATGTGCTGGTAAAACTCAGCTAAAGATTCGAGGCTATGCTTTGCAGATTACTGGACTTCTCCTTCTATGAAACTCTCTCTTTTCCAGTACTTCATCAGACCTGAATCTCCTGTAATCATTCAGCATTCTGTAGTTAACTGGGGAGACTTCACCTGGATTATCTTTTTCTCGGCTAGAATCTCCCTTGGCGATAAAATATGGCAATTGTAAGGCTTGGATTAGTTTCCTAGGGCTGCTGTAACCAATTACCACCAACTTGGGTGGTTTAAAACAATATAGATTTATTGTTTCAAAGTTCTGGAGGCCACAAGTCTGCAATCAAGGTGTAGGCAAGGTCATGCTTTCTCTAAGACTCTGGGAGCATGCTTCCTTGCTTTTTTCCAGATTTGGGTGATTGCCAGGAATGTTTGGCATTCCTTGGTTTATGGTAGCATAACTCTAATCACTGTGTTCTTCATTACATGGTGCTCTCTCTGTTTATCTCTGCTTCCAAATTGTTTTCTTTCTTAAGGACACCAGCCATTGAGTTAAAGCCCACTGTAACCCAGTATGATATCATTTTAACCTGATTATATCTACAAGGACCTTATTTCCAAATGAGGTCACATTCACAGATTTCAGGTGGACATGGGTTTTGATGGGTCACTGTTCAGTCCAGCACAGGGTTAAATGTATTCATTTCCTGTCTCTTAAAAATCATTTTCTGAACACTATTGTTTTATATGTTTTTTTACAGCTTTTCAGTTGTTTTATGTGGGAGAGTAATTGGTCCCTTTTATTCTATCTTGGCAGGAAGCAGAAATCTTCCTCATCATTTCTGTTTATGCAGCACCGCTCCAGTATTTTAATTGGGGTTCAGTCCACAATATTAAGAAAATGTTCCATAGCCCAAAACCTGGCTTAAATGCATAAAAAATGTAAAATACATCACAATTGTAGGAAAATTGCGGTGATCAAATTTTGAAATACATTTGTTGCATGTAAGATGATTTGATAAATCTTGAGATTTCAATGTTACTGAGCAGAATGAATGGTTTGAGTTGCACCTGGAGAAGGCAAATGTGGCACACACAAAATGGACGTAGTTGGGGAGAAACAACGTAAGGGTTTCAGGAAGGATTTTTCTATACAAATCTAGGTGTCTGAACCAGTTTTGGGCAGTCTGTTAATAAAAGACAAAGTCAAATCACTGCTATAGTTGGACTGTCATAATTTGCCAGTGTACTAGAAAAAATGAAAATGTTCAAGATTCTATCAACACAGGGTCAGAGCTAAGTGTGCAATAAATATTGCTATAATAAATTCATGATTATAGTCTTAAGGAATATTTTCTGGAGATCCACTCATAAATCCTCATGAAATGGCAAAATTAGGTAAATAATAGGCCATAATAAATTAATGACATAACGGTAGCTAACATACACTCTCACTCATAATTCTATGATGTCTTTTACTAGACAACTTTTTTTTTCTACTATGTCAGAATTTTATGAAATAAAGATTCTTTGACTGAGTCATTTTATGAATATCACAGTAAAAAGAAAATATTTTTAGTGAGTGGCACATCCCTTTAGGTGTCCAATAAATTTTGAGATTTTAGAGTTTAGAACATGGTTTATGTATTTATTCAGACCTTTCCTTAAGCAATATGGGAAATCTGACAGTGTATGAAATACAGAAGTTGACATTTCATCACTGGAGAAACATGCCTCTTGTTTAAAAATGAATCCAGAAATTTGAATCATGTAACATTTCATACAATGGTTTTTGATATAAGAGGGTAAAGTAACTAGAAAAATTATTTTAGTAATAAAAAATAAATAAACCTTACCTAGATTTTGGAGTATTTTAAGAGGTCAGTGTACCAGATCTGTTCATTAGAGAAATCTATAAATCCCTCCATCTAGACTGGTTTTCTACACTTTCAACTCTAAGAAATTTGAGTTTTTATGTTAATAGTACATCACAATTTATAATTAGCTATTCATTGGTATTTTATTGATACATTAAAATTAAAATACATTAAAAGCCTACTCCATCCACAAATTACATTAGAGATTATAGTATGCACAAAATTTAACATAAGTATATACTGAATATTTTGTTCAAAGTTATTTAATTACTGAATGAATTTTTCTAGCTAAAAGATAGACAAAAGGTGTACTTTTCAGTTCAGATTATACCATTCAATGAGTAAACATGGATTTATAAGCAGTTACTTTTTTAAAATGCATTGTGATAGAGATTATATTATGTGTTTGCAAATTAGAAAGTGCTGATTTCACAGACAATGAAATGTTAATTCTGCCTAGTCCAGAAGATATATTTCTCACAAACTTTAATTTGTTCCATAAGCAATAAATGTCTATTCTCCTGGCAGTGGTGTAAGAAATGTGCATTCAAGGATGAGAGAACAGAATATATAAAAGCATGGATGTATGAAGTAGCACATGTTCAGGGAATGGCATAAACACAGACTGTAAAGAGAGCAGAGGAACGAACAGTGGCAGATAATAAGAGGAAAAATAGGTTAGAGATGACTGAAAGACTGTGTATAATATGAGAGAGTCTAAAGGTTAACCCTATGCACAGTGGAATCCCATGTGAGTGCTATACCTGAACATGACAATATTCTTTCCTTCTCTTTAAAAGTTTTTTTGGCTTATATATTTATTTATACATTTATTGATGGATATTGTGAATGTAAGGGACCAGAAAAATGAAATACTCAAACATGTATCCAAGCTTCCAAGCTAAAATGACTATGACATGATTATATTAACTGTTACTCTTTTAAGTGTTTATGAATTAATCATTATTCTAATTTTTTCCCTATCCTCCAACTGAGCTCCAGTAAGGTACATAAACAGACATCTGAAAAATTATTTAAAAAAGTCATATTAAAGATAGATGCAAAAGTGGTAAGGTTTCAATGATTTTTAACTCTTAAAATCCATATTATTCAGTAAAGATATGTGGAACTGTCAACTTTCTCCTTAATTACATATTCAGGGTATAGAAACTTACCCTATTCAGGGTAATACAGAGAAAATTAAAAAAACAACATTGGAAACTCTTTCATGGTTTTATGATTTCTAAAATTTTGCCCTGTCTTCTATGTAACTATCCTTTAGTTTTTATTTCCAGTGTAGATTCCTTTATGATTTTAAGGATTAAATTTGGTGTACTATTTAAGCTCATAGGCCTTGAAGTCAAATTAACATAGGCAGACTTTCCAGTTCCATTCATCTCTTGCAATGTGATGTGGACGAGGTCTTCTGCATCTTGGTTACACTCTTTTTATTTTTTTCATCTCTAATACAATATTGATAGAACCCATATTATAATATTAGAGGATATTTAAATGAAATTATGCTTGAGAGATATTTATTTCAGTGTCTGGCATATATCAGTTTAAGAAATTAAGAAATTTTTTATTATTCCTCTCAGAAAGAGAAGTTTCTGCAAATGATTTTTGGGTTTGATAAACATTGTGTTTAGGTAAAAATGACTTTAAAACTGGATATATTTAGATAAACAGGTAGCTTTCCAAGCTACTATTTCAATATTTATGTAAAAACTGAGTACGTTTGTCTATCCCACAGAATGTTAACATTTTTAGGTAAACATAGAAAGAATCTTGTAATTAGTAGATTAATATATATTTTTTTTGTCTTTGACTCTCCTTTTTAGAATTTGTGTTCTGATTTTTCACCATTTAGTACACATTTATTAGGCACCTATTATGTGATAGAAAACATTCTATTCTTAGGCATATATTCAAATACAATTTGACTTAGTGTTCCTTGTTCCAAAGATAAAGTACAGGAAAGAAATACTAGTATATAAAAGAAACTAATAAAAAAAAAACACACACACAACATAACATAGGGTTTTAAAATTAAATAGTGCCATTAAAATTTAATAGTGTGATATGAGGTAAAATTAAGAAGTATCATGAAAATCAAGCACACAGTGTTTCTAATAAAAAAGTATGTATGAAATATTAAAGTGTAATTAAGCAGAGCATATCATATTGAAAGAGGTGAAAATCAACATAAAAAATCAGCTGCATTTCTTTACAACAATAATCTGTCAAAAAATAAATAAATCATGGAAACAATCCAATTTATAGTAGTATCAAAAAATAGAACAGAAATAGATTTAACCAAGAATTGAACTTTCTATACACTGAAAACTATAAAACACTGATGAAAGAAATTGAAGAAGACACAAACAGATGAGAGGATATCTCATGTGCATGGACTGGAATAATTAATATTGTCAAAATGTTCATAGTACCCAAAGCCAAGTGTAGAATCACTGCAATCCTAATCAAAATTCCAATGGCAGTTTTCACAGAAAGAAACACTATCTTAAAATTTGTATGGCATGACAAAATGCCCTGAACAGCTGAAGCCATTTTTAAAAAGAAGAACAAATCT
This sequence comes from Rhinolophus ferrumequinum, assembly GCF_004115265.2. Taxonomy (NCBI): domain Eukaryota; kingdom Metazoa; phylum Chordata; class Mammalia; order Chiroptera; family Rhinolophidae; genus Rhinolophus; species Rhinolophus ferrumequinum. Next base: position 17,764,940 of record NC_046287.1, on the reverse strand, counting down.
GGAGGCATCACTTTTCAAACTGTAGAAAAAGCTATAATCATTAAAACAGTATGGCACTGACATAAAAACTAACACAGAGATCAATGGAACAGAATGAAAAGCACAGAAATAAACCCACACATATACAGTCAACTACTTTGACAAGGGTGTCAAAAATACACAATGGGGAAAAGATAGTCTCTGTAGTAAATTGTCTTAGGAAAACAGGATAGTCACATGGAAAAGATTAAATTGGATCCTTATCTAATACTGGATACAAAAATCAATTCAAAATGGATTGAATACTTAGAAGTAAGACAGAAAACTACAGTGGAACCTCGGTTTTCGAACGTAATCCGTGCCAGAAGACCGTTCGAGTTCTGAAATGTTCAAAAACTGCTGACAGCTAGGCCTCAGGATCTTGCACTCAGCAGAAGCCGTGTGACATGTTCAACTTCCGAGGCATGTTCGAAAACTGAAGCATTTACTTTCTGGTTTACTGCGTTTGTAAACTGAAATATTCGCCAATGGAGATGTTCAAAAATCGAAGTACTACTGTATAGAACTCCTAGAAGAAAACAGGGAAAGAACTGCTTGACATCAGTCTTAATAATTTTTTAGATGTCACCCCAAAAGGATAGGCAACAAAGGCAAAAATAAGTGAGACTACATCAAACTTAAAAACCTTCTGCACCACAAAGGACAAAAATCAACAAAATGAGAAGTCTACTTATGGAATGGGAGAAAATATTTTTAAATGCTGTATCTGAAAAGAGGTTAATATCTAAAATATTTAAGGAACTCATATAACTCAAAAGCAAAATACCTATATATATATATATATATATACACATACATACATACATACATACATACATACAAGCAAACAAAATACATCCTAATTAATGGGCAAAGGACCTGAATATACATTTTTCTAAAGAAGACATACACATGGCCAACAGGTATATGAAAATGTGCTCAATTATCACTAATCGTCTGGGAAATGCAATTTAACATCACTATGAAATATCACCCCATACCGGTTAGATATTATCAAAAAGATAATGTGTTGGCAAGGATATGGAGAAAAAGGAAACACTGTGCACTGTTGGTGGGAAGGAGAATTGTTACAGCCATTATGGAAAACAGTATGGAGGTTCTGCAAAAACTAAAAATAAAGCTGCCGTGTAACACATGCATCCTTTTTCTGTGTATATACCCAAAAGAAACAAAATCAATAACTCTAAAAGCTACCTATACTTCAGTGTTTATTGCAGCGTTAGTCACAATATACAAGGTGTGAAAACAACCGAAATGCCCATTGATGAATAAACGAATAAAGAAAATGTGGTGTGTACACACACACACACACATACACACACACACACACACACACACAGGAATATTATTCACCCATAATAAAGAAGGAAACCTTGCCATTTACAAAGACTTGGAGAACCTAGAGGACATTAGGCTAAAAGAAATAAACTAGTCACAAAAGACAAGTACCACATGATTTCACTTATATGTGGAATCCAAAACGTTTGATTACACAGAAGCAGAGAGTAAAATGGTGGTAACCAGGATTGGGAATGTAGAAGAAATGGGTAGATGTTGGTCAAAGGGTACAAAATTACAGTTATATAGGATGAGCAAGCCTAGAGATATAAATATATAACATGCATGACTCTATAACCTCTATTGGGTATCTCATAATAAAGATATAAAAATAGCTTCAAAATGAAAGATTTGAGTTGTAGTCTTAAAAGGTAGAAGTAAGTATTCTAGGGAAGCATTTTTCCTGTCTCGGCAAATAAACTAGCCAGAAATTTATTTTAGTATGACCAAGACACAGAATGTATATTAATCTAATATATAGAATATATTAGCACCATTTGGCCAGTGTTCTGTATTTTTTCACCTTATGTAAATATTGTAAGTATTATTAACCTTTCCTATTGTCTTTACAACAGAAATAATCATGTCAGCATTTTGTATTTTTCTACACCCTATGTCAAGCAACTTACTTTTTTCTCAAGATTCTCAATAACTCTATAGTCAACTATTGGCCTTACATTTCCATCTGCATTATTTAAAACGCTGAGCCAAGTTTGTGGGGAATATATATATATACATATATATATGTATATATGTATATATATATATTTGTATTTAAACGTTTTAAATATATATGTTTCAGAACTTAGCCCCTCCATTTCTACTCTCACTAAATTACCATTGTCTTCTTGCCTTAAGATTTGTGCTCTTCCCCAATCCATTCTCTTTCCTTCCAAAGTACTTTTTAAATATAATTTTAATACATTATACTATTACTTAAAGTACCTATATTTTTTAGAAACTTTAACATATATTCATAGAACTGCATCCAATACAAAACCTAAACTCATTTATTATCTCTAGCTTCACTATTGTCCCCCATTCCTCAGATTTTACATGTCAGTCATCATGAAATCCTTGTATTTTCCCACAAGTATCATGCTTTTCTGCTCTGATAGACTAGGCATATTTCACTCTTGTTCCAAACATTTTTTTTTTTTTTTTTACGTGGATAACAAGCTTACAGTATTCATCTTAGGTTTTGGTTTTTCTAGAAGAAGCTTTGGTTTCCATTTTTCTCAGTTTAAATTACCAGCAATTACTAAAATTCAATGTATAATAAGTTGTAAATTATATTAGTGGTGGATACTTTTGATCTACTGCCTGAGCATAAACACTTTACCCAAGCTCACCCAAAGCTTCCATTAAGGGAAAATTACAGAAAAAAGTAAATGCTGACATTATATAATAGCATTATATAATATACAATTTCTTTGCAGTTTTTTTTTTGTCTTAGAATATTTTTCAAATTTATTTATATCACAATTCAATATAGCATGGGCTCAGATCACAGATTATCCTGCTATTATAAAGACACCCCTTTCACTTATAACAGTTTGGTGTCCTTTATGGTAATAGGAAATACCATTAAGAAAATACAGTAATCTGATTCATTTTCAAGCCCACAGGGGTTGTGGTAAACAGAAAGATTACTGGGTATAACTGAAGCATGGTATTAAAGAGGACAGAATCCTCAACCGACTAGAAACTGGACCTCTGCAAAACACTGATGCCTGAGGATAGCTTGATTCCGGGTAAAAGCAAGTCAGCAAGAAGGCATCACCTGGCCCTGAGTAAGTCAAGAGGACTAAATATAATGGTATTAGTTGTCGAAATTAAATACAACTTCCAGCAGGTTAAACCATGCTCTTATGGGAAAGGAAATTCTCCCCAAGGATAGATACATCACAGGAGACAGTGAATCTCCAAATGCCATCATGGAATCAGTTTATCTTCCATCTCTGTATCCACATGAATGCATAAGCATTGCTCACCCTGAACGACCAAACAACCTTATTTTATAGAGAAGATTGAGGGAAGAGAGGCATAGCTAAGTTAAATTTGTTTGTTCCCCTAAGTGTGAGTGCTATCCCCAGGAATTGTTTACATTATCCCACATGTTTTAGTCTGATGGAATATTTATTTAATTATTTTTATTTTCCGAATAATTTGGTACAGACTTTCAAATAAATCATTATTTAAAAAAACTGAAATCAAAGATCTTCATTTTATTAGTGATTTTGAGTTACAGTGTGAGTTAATTTGTAAATACCACTATATGATTTTCTATTTTCTTGTTAGTTTTCCTATCAAAATATAAATTTGAATGAATGAGCCATGCTGTTTCTGTCTGTATATTGTCTATCTCAGGAGCATCCCAGTGCTGAACATTCCAATCACTGCTCACTGTTAAATGTCTGAATAAAGAAATGTTAAATGAAAGGGAGACAGTGATGAAAAGATTAAAGAGCATACAATATCTGACAATTTTGCGAACTTGTTGCGATGATGTTGCTAAACTTTTTGAGATCAGAAGGATTATGAATTATGAATTTGTACCAACTGGACAGTTAACCAAATTTACCATTTGGAAGTGCTGAAAAGGCTGCATGAAAAACCTGACATGCATGAAAAACCTGACATGTTCAGGTTAGGCAACCTGAACTTTTCGCCAATAATTCATATTTCTTGCATCACGATAATGCACCAGCTCACACGGCACTGTCTGTGAGGGAGATTTTAGCCTGTAAACAAATAACTGTATTGGAACACCCTTCCTACTCACCTGATCTGGCCCCCAATGACTTCTTTCTTTACCCCAAAATAAAGGACATATCGAAAGGAAGACATTTTGATGACATTCAGGACATCAAGGGTAATATGACGACAGCTCTGCTGGCCATTCCAGAAAAAGAGTTCCAAAATTGCTCTGAAGGGTGGACTAGGTGCTGACATGCATGCATAGCTTCCGAAGGGGAGTACTTCGAAAGTGACTAGTGATATTCACCAATGAGGTATGCTAGCACTTTTCCTAGGATGAGTCCCCGAACTTAATTGTCAGACCTTGTACCTTGCAGTCTAAGTATTGTTTACAAATCTACAGTCATGGGCATCCATTGTGGGGAAAATTACACAAGGTTGAAACATGGCAATACATACTTACATTGTAGTAAGGTTCCTCGGGGACCATTCCAGAGAACTTATTCAAAAGGAAGAGTCCTGGAAAAACATCAAAATTGGAAGACTGTTGCAGTGATTATGGAGATAAATGAAAAAAAGTTACTATAGTTTTCTAAATCAGATTTTGTTCAAGGTACGTAATGTTCATCTCACGCTTCTCATCTTATGGATGAAGATATTTATGGTTATTAATAGGAAATCTTTCATTTTGTTCTCTGAAATATATTTACATGTAATTTTGTCATCTAAAAAGAATGCTTGTGCTGTTTTACAGAAAAACTAAAATCACTTAGAAGATGAAGAAATGTTACTGAAAAACTAGTCTCATATTTCAAATTATTTTTTAAGTCTTACATTTTAATATGTCTTTTCAAAATATGTCAAAGAAAAATAACATTTAATTTTTAGGAATCGTGAGAATGTAGGTTAAATGATTTAGCTATTCGCTACCTCTTCCTTTTCTTTTTTTCTTCTTCTTTCAAATCTGCCTTTCTCTTTTCCATCCTCCCTTCCTTTCCTGTCTCTTCCCTTCCCATTCTTCCTTTCATTTCCCTTTTAATTTCTTCTCCTTTCTTTTCTGGAAAAAAATAGTAAATAAATGAAAACATTACTTTTGAAATGGAGTATCATCCCTGGTGTTTTGATCAATAACCAGCTGGAGATCAACAGGAAGGAAACCCTGATTTGTGGCATTTGTTGATTATCATGGTATAAATACTGTGCCACACTCTGTTTCAAGCTACCAACCTGATGTCAGATGCTAGCAAAATTCCTGAAAATTTAGCATTCACTTGCTGCAGTATATCACTGTGCACTTTAGACTGCCTAAAGGATACAAATTTGAACACCATAATGACCTTCAGAGTTGAAAAGGCTATTGATTTAGAGGTGGAGGGTACTTCTTATCTGACCCTAGAAGTATGAACTTGTATGAGTAATGGACATTTGTCCCACAGTGGGGGAAAAAACCCAAAACCCTTAAAAAATAAATAATAAAAACTGGAGTAGTTGTACTAGTTAAACAATGGAATGATTCATGTACTTAACATGCCAGTGTCTTCTGTAATAGTGTGTTTGCTGATTTGAATGTCCTACATAAACTCTAATGTTACTAATAGTTTTAAATACCATGAAATAGAAATTATCATTTGAAAGAAAGTACTTTCCCGGAATAGCGGTTCAGTATTTATGTCAAATCTTAACATAAATGAAGAATTTCAGGTTTTCTGCACAAAGTCTTCTAATTATTTTGACTTTTGAGAATAGCCAGTGTAATATTCCCTCTGTTAATACAGGGCATGTTTTCATTCAAACACCATAATATCTCTAAAATGAATAATGGAAACATTCTAAAACTTGATAACCCAGGGCTTTGTGCTACTTCTGGTAATAGATAATACCAATGAATTTTCATTATGTTAATGTAGCACTGTATGCTTTTCAAAGGATTTTGAAAATGACATTGGTATATGTGTACCTGTTCTCCTTTTGGACACTAGATGGATTAGTTAAGTGTGTAAAATTGCTTCTGAAATACACCCTATGTCCTTTTTCCTCTGTTCTAGTTTTAAAATGTTTATATATGTGATGATTAATAACTAAGAAAGTTTTTGTCTAAAATTCTACACAGACTATGGCATTATTCTGGGTGTTATTGTCAAAGGTGGTTATGATATTTAGCTTCAGTATTTATTTTCATAAAGACACTGATTTGAAAGAAAGGTAGTAAGGAGAAAAGAAAAAAGAATAAATCTTACATGCACAAATATGCCAGATAATTAGCAGTTTCTTTTTCCAAAGAAACAGTCATGACAGCAGATTTGATGAGGACAAATGAATCTGTGTCTCTTTTTCTAAGTTTAATGATGACTACTAATATGGTGATGCCATCAATGGTATGACTAATAACAGAGCTTTCATCTTCTATAAGGAGCTGATCTTTTTTTCTGACTTTTCTCTTTGATTATGCTGCCTTTTGTGGTGCTACAAATCAATGTTAGACCTAGAGCTTCATATTTTAAACTGAAAAATGTCAAATAAAACCCAACAGGGTGGCAGACATGCCCTGAAAAATAGTATGCATTTTTCTTCCTCACATATTGCTTGGTATATACAAGGTTGGACACTTAAGTTCATAAACTTATCCTAGAAAAAGGGCTACATACCTCATTGCTGAATATCACTACGGTCACTTTTGAAGTACTCCCCTTGGAAGCTATGCACTGATGCCAGCACCTACTCCACCCTTCAAAGCAATTTTGGAACTCTTTTTCTGGAATTGCCAGCAGAGCTGTCATCGTATTACCCTCTCGATGTCCTGAATGTCATCAAAATGTGTTCCTTTCGATATTTTCTTTAGTTTTGGGTAAAGAAAGATGTCATTGGGGGCCAGATCAGGTCAGCAGGGAGGGTGTTCCAATACAGTTATTTGATTACTGGCTAAAAACTCCCTCACAGACAATGTCCTGTGAAGTGCTGTATCGTCATGATGCAAGAACCATGAATTGTTGGCGAAAAGTTCAGGTTGTCTAACTTTTTCATGCAGCCTTTTCAGCACTTCCAAATGGTAAACTTGGTTAACAGTGTATCCAGTTCGTAGAAATTCATAATGGATAATCCCTCTGATATCAAAAAAGGTTAACAACATCGTTGCAACAACTTCAGAAACTTGATTGTCAGATCTCGTTATGTTGGTGTTTAAAATGTAAAACCTCAATTGTATAATCACTCATATATATTTCTTCATAAGGTCTAGGTTTTAGAGAGCTTCAGCTGTCTTTACTATATCATTAAGTATTTCTCTCAGTTAACAAAATAAAAATGTAACTCAAATTAGTAGTTTATGTTAAATAATTATTTCAATTGAAAAGGAATGTAAATATATCATTGAAAATTAACATATCTATAAAGAACCTATTAAAAGTGATTCAAAAGTCCTGCAGTTAGACATTTAAAATATTCATCAGTCTGTGAGTCAACTTTATAGAGGTGTATTTAACAAAAAATATTTACTTATTTTATTTTTTTAATTTTTATTTATTTATTTATTTTAGTTTCGGGTACACGGAACGATGTAATAGACATTTACTCCCCTCAAAAAGTGATAACCCCCTCCCTCAACCTCTTACCCCTCTGGCATTGTATATAGCTGTTTTAATTCCATTGAGTCTATTCCCTATGCTGTACTCCACATCTTGTGACTATATATATGTATTAAATTACAGTTGACATTCAATATTATTCAGCTTCAGCTTCATATGTAGAGCACAGTGGTCAGGCATCTACACCCTCCCTGAAGTGGTCTCCCTAATAAGCCAAGTGCCCACCTGATACCCTACAAAATCTTTACATTATTGATTATATTCCCCAAACTGACTTTCATATCCTTATGGCAATTTGTACTTTCTAATGCCCTCACCTTGTTCCCCATCCTCACCCCCTCCCATCTAGCAGCCATCAGTTTATTCTCTATGTCTCTGAGTCTATTCTCTTTGTTTGCTCATTTATTTTTTGTTTTATGTTCCAGATATAAGTGAGATCATATGGTATTTGTCTTTCTCCATCTGACTAATTTCACTTAGCGTAACATTCTCTAGGCCCATCCATATCGTTGCAAATGGTAAGATTTCATTCTTCTTTGTAGTCAAGTAATACTCCATTGTATAAATGTACCACAGTTTCTTAATCCAGTCATCTACCGATGGGCATTTCAGTTGTTTCCATGTCTTGGCTCTTGTGAATAACATTGCAATAAACACAGGGGTACATGTCACTTTAAATGTACATACAATGTGATGAGTTTTGACAAGTGTATATGTACAGCTAACCACCATCACAGTCAAGATATATGATATATATTCTACCAGAAAGTTCCGTTTCTTTTTATAACCAATACCCTTACTCAAACCTAAACCCAGACTACAACTGCTCTACTTTCTGTCACTTTAGTATTGCCTGTGTAAAGATTTATAGTAATACAATTCCAACTTTACTTAAACACTGTTCTATTCATAGCAACCAGGTACCACTGTTATAAATATCCTTACTACATTGCTGCACGTGTTTATAAACACTTCTCTAAATACATTACAGAGAAGAGCTAGCACATCTATTACCTGAAATTATACTCTTAAAACAAAACAAAACGAAACAAAACAAAAATGCCAACAAAGTATGGTAGATCCAGTGCTGCACATCCTTTAATAATAATAACGTTTCACCAATGACTGAATATTTTGAATATTTTTCATGCTAATTGGTCATTAGTGTATCGTCTTTTGAAGTTTACTGAAAATGTTTGCCCTTTTTCAAAATATTGTTAGTAGGCTTATTTGTGTGTTGTATGAGATATTTTTACATAAACATAATTTACATGAATATAAATTATCAAATATATATGTATGTTTATATGTATATGTATATATAATACATATGTATATGTATTATATTTACTCTGAGTATGTAGATTGAAAGGCATACAACTTTGATTTTAATAAAGTTTTAATTTATCTTCTTTTTAATGCTTAGTACTTCCTATATCCTATATAAGAAGTCTGCCTAATCACAAGGTCATGAAAACTTTTTGTAAATTTTCTTCCTAAAAGTTTTATATTTTTGTCTTTTATGGCTTACTATATCATTTAATTTGATATAATACTGTGTATTGCGTGAGATAGGTCCTAGGTCATTTTTTCTTACCAATATCCAATTATTTCAGCAACATTCTTGCAAAGACTACTTTCTACATTGTTACAAAAGTGCTTTTGTTTAAAAAAAAGATTGACCATATAGTATACTCATAGAATTATTTCTGGATTATTTTCTGTTCTGCTACTCTATCTGTGCACTCTGATTTCTATGGAAAAAATACAGCTTTACATTGTCTCGAACATAGGGACTTCCTTCTATTTTTGTGTGTGTGTGTCTTTCTAGTTTTTGCTCCCTTTGTGTGTGTCCTTCCAGTTTTTTCTCCCTTTCAAAATTATTTTTCATATTATCGTTACTTTTCATATCCATATGTATGTTAGAATCAGAACGTAGATTCCTACCAAAAAAAAAAGGTATGAGAATTTTGATTGAAATGAATTGAATTTATCCATTGTTATACGGATAATAATGTTGAATTATTAAAATTGTGTGAGTTCTGTGAATTGTTTAGTTTACATCTTTGTAGTATTTCTCTTTTCTAAAGTAATGTCTGCTGATCTCCCTGTCTGGTTCTCGGCCCCACTATTTCCAGACCCCTTAGCCCATTTAAATACAGTTGCTGTCCCCACATCTCAGTAAATCCTTTCTATTCTGCTTCAGGTCCCTGACTGTATTGTCAGAAAACTGCATCCAAGCCAAATGCTTGGGTGATAGTTTTACTCACTAGGCTTTTTTTTTTTTCCTCCTCTCATTGGTCATTGTCCTGCATTGCCTATTATCCCGTATCTAAAAATTGTTTCACATATTTCACCCAATATCCTATTTAATTAAGAAAAGTAGGTATTTATGCTAATCAGACATTCCATTATAATCAGAAACAAAAGTCACATTATCATATATTTTTACTATTGATTTTTGGTGTTCTTATTAAATCAGTTTATCATTTAGTTATGACACACAAATATTTCAAAGTATTAGCTTATTAAATACTTGGAATGATTCTATTATATAGGTACTCTTATACCCACTGTCTAGACGAGAAAAATAGAGTAATTAAGGCATGATACAGTCAAATTATCTGCCAAAGATCAAACATCAAGTAAATGATGGAAGCAACATCTGAACCCATGTAATTTGCCTTCAGAGTCAGGGTAACTCATAGGTTCATTCTAAGAATTATGTGAATTAATAGCTCTCAAAGCACTTAATATATTAATATAGTACACAATAGTCTTTTTTTTGTTTTTCTTCCTAATTTGACCTGCATTATAATGAGTTACATAGTGGACCCCAAAAGATATGTCCAAATCCTAACCACCAGAAACTGCAAATATGACCTTATTTGAATAAAAGTTTTGCAGAAGTAATTAAGTTAAAAATCTCCAGGTAAAATACATGGGATTTTGGGTGGGCCCTCCATCCTATGACAGATGTCCTTATAAAATCCAAGGGAAATTTGAGACATAGGGAAACACTGTAGAGGCCATATAACATATTCTAGCCTTATTTTATATATCTATAAAATAAGAAAGTCATGTCCTGTACGTTTATGATTTTTTTCTAACTCTGAAGTTCAGATAATAATATATATATATATATATATATATATATATATATATATATATGTGTATGTATGTATATGTATATGTATGTATATATATATGCTTCCATATTAGGTGATGTTTTGATGAAATAATCTATTAAATGGCATAACAACATAAATACTATGATAAATTTGTTGAAAGTATTCTGTGAACTCCCCCTGCATTAATTAATAAAAGTGAATTGTCTTCTATGCAAAAAGCAGAAAACTTGCAAACAGGTGAAGGAATCAAATTTGTATATGCACACTTTTCCTTTCTAGTTGATTTGAACTTTTGTTTATATCCTAAAGTGTAATTTTGACTGAGATTTTATTCACACTTATTGAACAGTAACAGTGATATAGTTTCTAATAAGGGATTTGAATGTGGTAGAAGTGTAGCAAAGCAGTTAGTTCTGCCAATTAGATAAATGTTGTGGAAAGTGAATCTTCTACCACCCTGTGGTAGTTTAGAATCATTGCATATTAGCATACTTCATTTAACTCGCCTGAGGCTTTCTTAATGGATGTATCAAGTGCTATATAAAGAAAATACATAACAGAAGCAAATATCTTGCCCATTCTTTTTTTTGGGGGGTGGGGGGGAGGTGTCAGGGAAACAAAACAAAGCTTCTACAAATACAGATACATTTCAGAACCAGCAGTGATACTTTCTAGCTTGTCATTAATAATTCAATCAAGAAGGCACAGATGACTTTAATTATACTTTATCATTTTAGAGATTTTACTAAGAGATTATCACACTATAAACCCAATTCATTTCCATACTGAATTATTTAAGACAGAATAATCTCTTTCGGAATTTCCCTGAATTACACTATCATCAACTATCGTTTCATTTCTGAATCAAGATAAATTGTGTTCTTCAGTTTTTCAAAGAAAAATATGAAAAATATTAAGAGTAGGATCATTGATTGATTTATAAGAGATTGTACAGTTTTTTATGTTTATGTTCTTATATTACTTTTGTTTAAATACTTAACCGATGACATAGTGACAATAAATTTTCCAGATTTAACGTACATTTATAAATTATTTTTGAACACTTACCATAATCAAGTCATTATATTGCTGTTGTTATATATGTAATATTGAGAAGCTGTTTTGTTTATTTGAAAGATTCCAAACTCAGGATATCAGGATTCAGACAGGTAAACTAAGTGAAACAGGAATGGTGAGGAATGAAGAGGACTCAAGTTGATTGATGCTTTCATGTTTTGCCTTAAACAATTATATTTTTAATTTCACATTTTGCTATACATATGAGACCTGGGAGCTGATTATGCTTTTTTATGTTTTGTATTTTTCTCTACCTTGCTCACATTGTTTTACTTTTCTTACCACTTTCCTGATACTTTCCCAGCCACAGTTCTGAAATAAGGCATGACATACTGCTTAAGAGAATTTATGTATATAGAATTACCTTTTTTTTAATAATTATGCATAATAACTAAAGGAGCAATAAAAATACAGCAGAATATGAAATAGACATATTCTGTGGTATATTTAAATGTATAAAATTGGCGGCTTCCCTCTGACTCCTCTTCCCTTTTGTAATTTCCCCAGGTCATTTGAGTTCAAGACTACTCCTAGGAATTTGAGAACACTAGGTTTATGTAAATTTGGAGTTTTGGTGTTTGGTGAAATCCCAGTTTAATGATGTTGCTAGTTTCTGGGATACCATTTGGTTTAAATAGAATCAAATACGGGCTTCTGAGGCCAAATGGTTTTCCTCTACTTACCCCACCCAGGTACATATTTAAGACCACGAAACTGATAAAAGAAAAAAATAAATAACTCTTTAAAATAGCCAGTGGATGGATCTAGAGAGTACTATGCTAAGTGAAATAAGTCAGATAGAGGAAGATAAATACCCCATGGTTTCACTTCTTTGTGGAATCTTAAACAACAACAACAACAAACAAAACAAAAACAGACTCATAGAAACAGAGACCAAAGAGATGGTTGCTAGAAGAGACAATGAGAAGAGGCTGGGGGTGAAAGTGGGGGTAGTGGAAGGGTGAAAAAGGTAAAGGGAAACATTTTCACCCTTCCACTACAATAGTATGATAGTCAATAATAGTATGATAAGTTTGCATGGTAACAGATGATTACTAGAATTAGTGGAGTAATCACATATTTAACGTATAAAAATATCCAGTCACTATATATTGTGTTCCTGAAACTAATATAATTTAGATAATATTGTATACCAAGTATGCTTAAATTAAAAAAAAAAAAAAAAGTGAAATAACCAGTGACGGTATGTGCTACTCAAGTGGAATTTAGTTAAGATGTGAATAACCAGACTAAATTCAGACCAAACTGTTTTCCTTGATGCAAGAGCCACTAAACAATATGGAAATTTTAAAAGCAACCATTGTTTCTTTTTGTTTCTCTATCTTTTATGTTTTATCATGTTTCTGCCTTTAGCTATTATTAGATATATTTTATTGAGAGCACTGCCTGCATAATACTTTTACTTAATAAATATATGATAAAATATCAAATCTGAAAAGCTAGTCAATGAAGATACGTTCTTCTTATATTGCTGTTAACTATAGCCTTCATGCTAGTCATTGGATCTCTAGATATCTTCATCTTACATATCTGCAACTTTGTACCATTATGCTAATTAAAATAAATCAGACATGTGAGGAAAAAAAGCTGCATGATCTCACTTACATGTGGAATCTAAAGGATTTGAATGCACAAAGGCAAATTAGAATGGTGGTTACCAGGGGCAGTGAGGCGGGGAAAATGAGATGTTGGCCAAAGGGCGCAAAATAGATTTCTTTTCAATTATTTTCTTTCTGTAGGTTGGTGCAAAAGTAACTGCGGTTTTTGCCTTTATTTTTAACCTTTTAAAGCACAGTTACTTTTGTACCAGCCTAATAGTTGTTTATGTCTAATGTGTAGAAATGCAGTTTACTTTTGTATTAACTTATATTAACACCATATTCTAAGCTCATCTATTCTGTAAAACCAATGATACATCCTTTGGATATTTCATATCTTTTTCAATTAAATTTTCTATGTTTTAACCTTTATGAATTTAATTTTTCTTTTCTTATGGAACAGACCATGCTTTTCAAAGCAGTGTTTACTGGAAGTGGTGATAGTGAGTAACCTTGTAACCTCCTTGATTTAAAGAAAAAATATTTCCAACAAGGCTCCATTTATTGTGATATGTTTCTGTGGGCTTTAATGATGATCTTCTTCAGGTTATGAAAGTTCCCTTAATATAATGAGATATTTTAAACTAACTGCGTATTAAATGTTATGAAATGCTTTTTCTACACCTAATGAAATGGTCAAATGCTGCTGCTTTTATCAATGCATGGTGACATACACGTACAGTTTTTTATAATTTCAATCTAGCTCTTTCATTTTTTGAGTAAATATGTTAGTCTTAGAGCATTCTTAGAATTTTGGCTTTTGTTTGCTTATATTTTGTTTCAGATTTTTGTATATATATCTAAAAATTCATTCATATTTCTGCTATTATATAATACTATTACTTGGGACACAGTATAATCTCAAACTCTCAGTATATGTACTTTTCTATTTTAGAAAATTATACTTTGATTTTTAAATAACTCCTGATATTTATTTGATCTATTAAAAATGTATGCATCACTTTATCATTTTTTTCCTAATCACTTTGAATGCTTTGTTTTTCTGTGTTTTATTCTGCTTAAATATGTCAAGTCTATCGTTCTGGTTCCTGACTTTATTTTCAGTGGGACCTATTTTCTAATTGATTTGTTAATGGTCTATTTTCTATTATTGTTCATTTTTCTCTTCATGTCTGTTCTAAGCTCTGCCAGTTTGTTTTTCATGAAATTATATTTTGTTATTATATTTTCTTTGAATTCCATCATTTCATGTTTCTTCAATTTATAGAATCCATGGTTGGAAAAATTCCATTATGTATATTAAATTCAGTTGTTGTATTCTTTTGTGGTTGTTTACATATTTTAGCATCATTCCAATATCAGGTTCTTTCTGATTACTATTATAATTTTGATTGTGATAAATTCAAATTTATCTGAGAACTGCAAGTTTTGTTTGTTCGCTATATTTTGAGGACAAGAGCCTAATGGCTGTAACACTAAAAATCTTGGATTTAAGTATGTTGGTCAAAAATACTTATCATTCAGCCTCATATGTATTTGGGCATTTTTCATTCTGGACTAACAACATGACGGCCTGGTTGACACAGGGAGATCAGCATGTTATAATCTTGTGGTGACTTAGCATTTATTTTCCTTCAGAAGACAAAGTCAACTGTAGTGGAGCAAATTGACAAACATTTTTCCTACCCTTTGCACATCAGTATCTTTAAAAACACAATGCATCAATACTAGTTTTTAGCCCCACTTTCTCCGATGAGTTTTGTCAAAAGTGTATTGGTTTCATCTTTTAGAATGTACAACTTAGTGTTACAAAAGGTCTGTATACTTGAATTAGCTCCAAGGTCAAATTTATATCCTACGTGTCACTGTCACTATTTCTTCATAGGTAAGATTCAGGGTTAATAAGCATTTTCTAGTATATCTGAAAAAGGAGTTTCTTCTTTGCTCCTCCTTTCTTTCTATTAGTTTCAGGAAGAATTGTGTGGGACTTATTTAATCAGTACATTTCTTCACAATTTTGTTATGACTGGAAAAATAAAATTAGGGAAATGTTATGCTAATCTTACTTGGTTAGAGTTGCTATGATCAGCTTCACTTAGAGATTAGTCAGTCAAGAAGATTTATTGACTCCACACTCTTTTATGAAGCATCATGCTAAGTGTACAGAAAGTGTCACTGAGAATATTAAAATCTACTGATGGGAACCAGAAACGTTTAGCTTGCTGTGTGCCCCTGGGAAAGTTAATTGACCTCTTAAAGACTGAATTTCTTAATTTGTAATAAAAAGATAATAACTTACTGGGCTGCTGTTAAGTGCTTATGCTGCAATAGGCAAAAAACCCCAAAACACTGACATTGCTCTATGAAAAATATATTGAGCTTTTTCTCAATTTATGTGAAATAAATTAACAGATAAAGGAGATACATGACACGCAGATGTTTTTATTTAGTAATTTTTAAAATATATGAAAATATGATCTATAAATGAAACTGTACTAATTGCACATATGGTACATACCACCTAACTGCTTTGATTATAGCTTATACTGTGTCCCACTTTCTTATACACTCATAGACTCATTTGCTATCAACCAAACTTGTGACATTATTTTTCAGTCAAGCCCATATTATTTTAGTCTATAATCTAGAACTAATTCATAAGAGTAGAAAACTGATAATAATATTAGTCAATTATAATAAGACTAGATACAAAGGTTTTCAATTATTTTTAGTGAAACATGTTTATTTTTCCTAAAGAACTATTATGAGAAACATTAAAACATCTAACTGAGATACACGGCAGTTTGTATTAAAAACATGAGGGTGCACTGTTGTCCCACTAAGGTTTAGACCTATCTCATTCCCAAATTTTTCGTCCTGCAAAAAACTCTTGAAATGTGAATACATTGGCTAGAACTTTAGATACCACTAAAATTAACTGAATCTATCAATTTTTTCTGTGTTACAAGACATGTTCTAGGTTATTTATAAGTTTTTAAATTTTAAGTTTCAAAAAATACTTTGAGATGGGCGAAGGAAGTGATATTAAAATAATATTTAGATGAAAATGAATTTCCTAAAAGCCATGCATGTTTTTATTCCATGTGATATCTAAGATAATCACCTAATGTAGTAGAGAAACGGCATTGAAAACCTGGACATTTTGGTTGAGTAAAGTTTTTGTGGTACTTGTCGATTGCATTAAATAGTCAAAGGTATTTAAGAATGAAATGCTAAGCATTATTACTTTATTTCTTCATTAGATTCAAGCAGTTGTATTAACACAGAACAGTGACTGGGACTTATTAGCATTGTAGGTCCTTATTAAATGTTAGAAACATGATGAGTTAATAAGTATTAATGATAATCAAGTCAAAGACAGTTAAGAGGAAATTAGAGCACTACCTCAGGATTAAGAAACCTTGACCCTGGCTGTCGGCTACATTAAACAAAACAAAGATATATGGTGATACTGAGATGCTAGTCATCTCATTGCCCACTATTGTGTTCACAAATATTAGAACACCTACGAGGGAAGGCCAAGAGCTGTGTGGAATTTTCAATCATCATTCAATATAAGATAGAAGTTAAAATCTAAAACTCAGTTCCTAAATATGCTCGTGTATCCTGCACTGACTTCTAGGCAGTTTTCCTCAGCATCAGTAGCAGGAGAGTGTCCCTCACAGTGAGTGCAGTTAGACCTCCAGCATTGAAGGGATGCTGATTACAGCATAACTGTGCCAGGTCGGCGTATTTAGAAACTCAGAGTATCCCAGTGATTGTTATATGATAAACTGAAAGAGTATGGAACACAGATGACAGGTTAAACTATTTTAATATGTCCCCCTAAAGCATAGCGTGAGGTAATTTAAAACACTAAGAGAAAGCTAAAAACAATGGGTGTTAATAATAGCTTTTGCTCAAAGATAATATCCCTTTAGCAGACTCAGGTAAAAGTAAAGCAATAATGCATGTCAACTATAATTGAAAAATTAAAAAATATGTATATATTTTAAAAAAGTAAAGCAAAAATTTCTTTCAGAATTATTTTTATCTCTCTGTTGTGTAAGTATACACAGGTTTTCATAATCTCTTTTAAATCAACCTCTTCCCTTCACAATTGCACAATAATTTTACTTAATAAAAGTGATACTATTAGTCAGGGATTGGGATAAGGTGTGGTATTCAATATTAATTGAGCGTCTACAATGAGAAGAGACTCTTGTTCTCTACTCTGGATTCATTACCTTGCTTAATCCTTACAATAGCACTGAAAAAAATGGGATTTTATCATGTATACTCTCCAGAAGAAGATTCAGAAAGATAAGGAAACTTTCCCAGGAACACAGAGCCAGCCACTGGATGGACTCAGGACTCTGCTTTAAAGCCAGCATTGCCACTTACAAACGATAGATGATTCTTCCTAATTTCATCTGTTGTTTTATTTTAAAAATAAATGTACAGGCTTAAGCTACACTACATGCATGCTGTATAGTACATCTACCCTTTGGACAATTGTATGTAAACACACATAGATATATATAGAGAAATAGAGAGAAATATATATATATATATATATATGTATCTTTATATATAGATATATAGATATATATCTATATAGATAGATATAGATACATAGGTATATATATAGGTATATATATCTACATATCTGTATCTATATCTATATATATTTGTATACAGATGTATATATAGACATATAAACTAAGTACAGTTTATATGTCTATATATCTATCTATATCTACATCTACATCTATATCTATGTCTATATCTATATATCAATATATGCATATGTAGGAAAACACAAATGTCCAGAGTATGAATTTACACAGGATTTGAACAATTTTCTACAGTTATTTGCTGTATAAATCAAATGGTCCTCCACTAGACTACCCATCCCTAAGTTATTGATTACGTATTATTGAGATTTATAATTGTATATCTTTTTGTTCTATATCTACACAATTGAGTAAAATCCTCTTTAATGAGACTTATTTAGGGAATTTCTGAAAAAAGTATTATTATTATACATTTTTCTAGTCAACTGATGAATTACCATATTTTTCTATGTGATGAAAAAAGAGGTTCACAACAGTGAAAAACAAGACTAAAACGCAAGTCAAGAAATATAACTAGAAATCAAGGGGATCCTATAATAACTAAGGTGAATAAACTGGCTCTTCCACTGTGTTTTTACATGTCAGAGTCTCAAAGATAACTTCCTATGTGATCTTTGACACAATGAACTTTTTCTTATTTAATGCTTGAAAAGCTGACGTATCACTTACACATCAGCTTATTTGTGATGTCTTTCTTTTATATTTTAATACTAAATTCAACTAGTAACTTCAGGAGGAATAAAAGAACAAGCCTACAAAATAATATATTTCCTGGTCAATAAATTGTAAATATATGCCCAGTCTCTAATAATGCCATGTGTATAAAGTATATATTAAGGGAAAAGTTATGGCTATTTTGGAGAATCCCAAATCCCTTAAATTTTCTCTAAGTCAAATAATAAAGCAAGATTTGTAATGAAAGAAGTAAAATGTAATTGAATTTTTATTTATAGATTTTAGCAGTCCAGTTTTGTATACCTTCATAGACTATTCTTTGACACTGTTGAGGTGGTCAGTTACCTCACCCAAGCATCTATTTGAGAATCCTACAAAAGAAGTAAAACTAACTGAATAAGTAAAATTTTCTAATTTTAATTTCAATGCTAGACCATGAAAAAAATAAAAGAAATAGAACTTTAAGCCTTATGTGCTCGTACTTGATTGTAGTATATTATTTGTTTTTAGAATTGCTATGTAGTTTTCTGTAATAAGAATATTTAGAAAAAATTATATAAATTCCCAGGTATAAACCCTTATTTTTTGAATAGAATGGAATATACCGAGGGTGCCAAAAAATGCATACAAGTGGACACTTTGGTCAACGTTGCTCAAGCAGTAGTTCCCCATAATCAGAAGTGTCTGGACGCTGATGGTAACCACTTTGAGCACCTCTTGTAATGCATAAGTCAAACGTGACTTGTATTCATCTTTTGTTATAGATATATATTGAGTATTACAATTTGAATAGCTATTTCCTTTTTTAAAATGTGTATACATATTTTGGCACCCTCTGTATAAAGTTATTATTTTGTTAATGGCAGTAATTTCAGTATCTATTTTAGTTGAGCAAATGTTAACATCTGTATCAATGTCTGTCCTTTAAGTAGGAATAGAATTTTTGCGACCAATAAACAGTGACTATGGAGCATGTTGATCTCAAAGGATATAAGTTGAATACCAGAAAAAAATTCCTTTACCTTAATGTAATCTAAGGAAAAAGTATGAGATCTGGGAAGAGCATTTTTAGAGTAAAAATACCCAATAAATATTTGCATATTTCTGGAAAGATACACATTTGAAAAATTTAGTTTTTTTTCACTTACTACTTTATAATTAAAGTACAACATGAGGATTTTTTTTGGGGGGATCTCTTCTAACACCTCTTATTAAGAACTAAGTAGTGTTAAGATAAAATATGTATCTGAATATTTTAAGGAGCTATGTTCTTGGCCAAATACTACGTATAATGGCAGAAACATGCCTTATCTCAAAGTAATTGGGTGAACAATTACTGGATACAATTAATGGATATCAATTAATGGATATCTATGGCTATTGAAGTCAAAGCCATGTCTGTTTTGTCTATTACACTGACCCTCTTCTAGCAGAGTGTCTCATAGTGGGTGTTCAATATGTTGGAAAATGAATAAATAGTATATAGGTTATTGTCATGCATGGATTAGAGTGTACAGCAATTTCACATTGTTGATCTAAAAATCATTTTGATATGAATAGTAGGCATTTAATAAATACTTACTTTTGCACAGCACTCTTTAAATTGAAATTATTCCTTACATGTAAAAGAGAAATGTTTCCCAAACCCATGGCCTCATGGAAGTATCCCTTAAGAATACCCAGTTCCATTTGCTTGAGTTAGATGATTACCAGTTTCTCATCTAATTTCGTTTCTACACGAGAACTAACCGCTATGATGAAGTGGCCTGTGCAGGCAACCAGCAAATTGTAAATGCATAAAATAGCATTTCATTTTATAAAGCACTATCATGAGAGTAATTTTTGTGAATTTCTTACTTGGAGTCTAATAACTCCTCTTTACTTCTCTGTATTCCCCAATATATTTAGATACATTGAGGGCCAGGATAAAGCTTTCAAGTTTAACTCTTTCACAGTCGTGGCTAGCACAGTTATTGTGTCATTATAGGCTCTTAACAAAGATTGTCTAAATAAGCCAATACATCAGTAAATGGGAAAAAAAAAAAAAAAAAAAAAAAAAAAAAAAAGCCTGGAGACCATATCCTGAACACCTAATGTAAAACCTCTCACTCTGCAATCACCAAATCACCTCTAAGAATCATCTCTTCTTACCTGTTTCATTTAGCTCAAAAATCTATCATATTTATATTTTGACTAAATTAATAGTACTTTTGGAAATTTGAAAATGTCTTTTTTTTTTTTCATTTTATCCATGAACCAATATTAAGCTATTAAGTGGGTAGTTTGTGGCAGAAGTCATTCTCTCTGTTTTGTATGAGTAGGTGCAGTATCTATATTGTTTTCATAATTTAGATTTCGACTTACAACTATATGCAATTAAAATCTAAAATATATTTGTAAAATATAATTTTAAAAAAATGTTTCACCAGCATTTCATCATTTAAAGCAAATTGATCTTTTAAAAAAGTCGTATCTGTAAAATTTACCGAGAAATCTTTCTGTAGGACATCTGTTCCATCCCTTGCATTGATCACAAATGTACTAAAATTTTCATCATAATTTATATTAGTGTCCCTTCCTCAATAAACTGTGTATTAAAATTAAGTATTTAATCTATACATTTTTCTAATAAACACATGTACACGGATAATTTAATAAATTTTTATTTTTTAAAAACACCCTATAACCTGTCATTTTCTTAGCAGAAAGAATACCAGATGCACTCCCCAACCAAATTTTCCTACATATAAAATCTTAACATAATAGCTTATGTCCAGTGTATCTGAAGAAATCTAAACACAATGGCATTACCAATACTTATGGCTATCTACTGTATTTTACTTAGAATTAGAAAAACGTTTAGGCTTAGAAATCACAGAGCTTTTTAAACATGTAGTCTATGGAAAGGACCTCTGAGATGATCATGCCTCTGAGATGATATTTTTTACAATATTTGGTTAAGAATTCTGTGTACTGAGGAATGCATTGGTGACTCCCTGACTTTCTGGAGAAGCTCCCAGATTTCATGGTGATGGGAAACTTAGTTTTTATCTCCATGCAAATAATAAAACTAGTCATAGGAGAACCCTTCTAGAGGAAGTTACCTCTATTTTTATGTCTCTCTTGAAAGAACATATTCTGAAAAGCTATATAAGAAAATAAAACATTTTACTATTGTTTCAAAAGTATATTCCTTGCTAAGTGAAGGTTGAAATACAGAACTCATCAGAACACAATAAAATTGGGCAAAATACATTTATTTTTATCCATCCTCTCCATAAACTGTGACTGCATGTGTACAAATCAAATCCTGCAGATGAAGCTGCAAAATTAGTCCTGAACAACTCACTCCATTGAGCTAAAGTTGTGACATCTCAGCACTTTGTAATTTCACCACTTCATCGTTCTTTCCATGGAAACATTACCTTCATGATCTTTTATGATTATTATGTTTATTATGAAAATCAACATCTCTTTCCAATTTGATCTTTTCAAAATGCGTTTTGCTCCTATCTACCCAGGACTAATTACCAAATAACACATTAGTGTTAGGAATCTTACTACCTGCCTTTTATCTAAACCCTACTCTGAAGGCAAGAAACCCTCTTTCTTATTATCTCTTTGGGTGAAGATTTATCAGACTCTAATTAAGGAGGTAGTTCCTCTTTATAAAGTTCTATTAAAAACAACCACAACAACAACAACCACAACAAAAAACAATTTAACTCTAAGAATGATTTTCCTAATGCCCCGCACCTGGAGTGAGAGATTTGCCAGGACCTAAACTCCGTCATTGCACTCATCATTTGTCTTCAGAAGAGCTGACAATGACAAAACATAGCATCTTTTATAAAGACAGGAATCTTTATAATAGGATCTATTGAAATAGGATTCAGGATAGCAATTGAGAGAATGTAATTGTAACAATTGAAATCTAGCCAGAATTTTTTACACTTGCTCCTAGGACAACAGGTCATTAAGCCTCTATACCATTTAGAAACAAAAAAACAAAACAAAACAAAACAAAAACACTGGTAAATTATTTTACCATTTATGTTTTAGGAACAATTAATTTGAATGTAAAATTTATCCTCATCAAATAATTGATTTTCCTTTCAAGCCCCCATTAGCAATGCATTTGCAAACAAGTGGTACTGATTTACAAAGATAACTTAAACAGTTTTGTAAAATATTACCAATTAACTATAAGACCGTTTATTTTCAAACAAATTCTCTAGCTAAACCTGTCATTTAGATAACCAATTATATTTGGGTATTACTTAAATTTTCCTATTAAAAATCTTTCCAAACAATTTTATTTGAGAAATAAAGAACGTGTCTGCAATTAGAGAGATGCCATTAAAATGTTAATTTTCTCACTGTTAATAACTTTTAAAAATTAATCAGAAAGTAGACACTCATAATTAAAAAATGCTCTTAATTCAATGATTCAACTACAAGTAGGAGAATATTTCCCCTTGTATATTAACAGTAAAATTAAACTCTTCCTATATCTGTAGTATTAGTGCTAATGGTTGTAATTAATTAAAAGGTGTGACAGTACAATCATTTTCTCTTTCTTTTATTCCTTCCTCTTAAAGGTTATATGTCGTAAACCTGGATTTAATCCTAAATGCTTATGAAACCATACATTCCTTTTGCAGAATGTGTTAGTGGATTTGTGTCCCACTTACGCCTGCATGGATTTACTCATCTATTATCACACCAGAATGCCATGCAGGAATAACCTTTCTGGTTCCTGTTTTGAATAATTGAAACAATAACTTTCATTTTTATAATGCTTTAAAGATCACAAGATGCTTTCACATACATTATGTTTTTATTGTTACAAAAGCTTTGGAAATTCTTATTGCTGAATCTTTTTACAGGTAAGGAAATAGAAACCAAGAGGACATTTAATGTTCTACACCTCATACGTTAAATTTGAAAAAAAAAACTGTGAGTTAAATCAGGTCATTTGATTTTAAATCTAATTTTGAATCTACTAATATTTATTTTTTTAATACTCTAGAAATACAAAAGTGTAGCTCTTTCTTCTTTTTTTTTTTTTTTCTAAAAGTGAAATCTATTCAAATATGACCCCAATCATTGCTATATCTGTTTTGTTTAGCACCCTACAACTTCAAGGTCAATACAGTCACTGGTTACTGGCTGATAGCAAGCATAAAGAAATCTTTTTTTTTTTTTTTCCCATTAGTTTCAGGTGATTAAAAAGTCTTTTCAAATTCATGGGTGAAATCTTAAGAGTAACTCGATTCCTGAGGTGCTATCACATTCAGGAACCAACTAGGTTAGATGGGGCACATGAAGAAATTCAGCAGTATTGAAGTCTGGGAATGAAAGTTACTGCTGTGATAATATGATGGTTGTTCCTAAAACTGAATTAAAAAAAAAAAAAAAAAAGTTTAAAATATTTTCTTTTTTTGACATTTAAATATTTTTGTTTGACATTTCACAGATGATATTTTTGTAAAAAGTTTGTAATATCGCATAGTAATGTCCATTCACTGTACATGTGTGATATTTCTTTTCAAATAGTAATTTCCAAAAAAATAGGAGTCTGTTTTTATTCATTCTTTAAAGTTATTGTCTATTCTGTGCCAGTTACTTTTCTAGGCACCCATAGCAGTGCAAGAGGAAAGCAAAGTACCTGCTCTCTTGGATTATTCCTTTTCGTAAGAAAAGAGACACAAGCAAAGAAATATGGGAAAATTCTGAACTGGTGCAATGTTTTTTACTGAAAATATATCTATTTCTCCTTGTTTTAGTAAGTTGAAGGTTTTTTTATTTTTTTACTTTTTTTGCCTTAATTGTCATGTAAAATTTCTTGAAGATGTAATTCAGCATTATTTCTCATCTTTTTTCTTTGGCCCAACAAGCTTACAACTATACTTTTTCCCTTTTTCTCATTATCTCGAGGAGGCTGACTGACCGCAAATGATGTTTCATAATTTTTTTTTTTTTTTTTTTCAATTTGAGTATCAGGACCAATAACACCTGCTAATATAGAATATGGTAACACATACGTGCATACCTCTAGGATTTTTTTGTTGGAGTCGTTCTACTATTTTTCATTTATTTTGTTTGTTTGTTTTGGTTATTTGATTTATATTTTATATTTTGATTCTTAGACCCATTGATTTTAGAATGGACTATATACCATTAGGCTATCTACCACGCTGTAAGAAAAAAATGCTCTCAACTAATTATGTAATGCCTTTGCCTCAATGCTAATCCACAAAGTGGTCACACCACTTGTTGATTGCTTAAAAATTACTTTCTTCTACTCTGTGGAATTTGGCAGTTTCTCATGCCTTCAGTTGTATTTCTTGATGGGTGATAGGCCTCCTTTTTTAACTATCTCAAGAATGAAATATTGTCACCTTTATATGTGATGCAGTTTTCCTTTCTTAGGTTCTGTAAAGCATATGGTTATTGTTTTAGAAGAAAATAAAATTGCAGTCATTCCTCCAGTGATTAAAATTTACTTCTGTCTTTCCTAATTCTTTACAAACCTAGTAATACAGTTTTATTGCTGATTGTTTTGTAATGTTTAGAAGACATTGCAATTAGTAATTAAAGCCAAATCATATTACCAAGAGTAAACATAACTCAATTATAGTGATGAAAATGTGAATAAATCTGACACAGACTGCATGTGCTCAATGATAGCTAAATCCTGAGGACTGTTATATACCTACAATTTTAAGAAACATTGGTGTCAGACACATCCTATTGTTAAATCCTATGTTAAAATTTTAAATAAATCAATATATATCATAGAATTGATAAAATGTGATAGTATACCTGTGGATATTTTTTAGGTTACACTAATAAAATAATACTGGTTAAAATATTCACATAATCCTGCTCCACTTGCTATACGTATAGCCCCTTTTCTAAGCTTTCATATGATCCCTCCATATTGTCCACCTGATCGGTTCCCTAGTTTTAATGGTAAAATGTGAGCCAGCAAAAGCTTCCAAAGACCCTTATTCAGTATTATGACTGGCATCTCTTTAGACTTTTAAGTCTCCAGTTGACAAATATTTTAATTATCACACTTGTAACTATAAATTTTGACTTTAAAATTCAGTTGACCCTTGAACAACACAGTTTTAAACTGTGCAGGTCCACTATGCAGATATTTTTCAATAAATATATACAATGCTGTAAATGTATCTTCTCTTCCTTATGATTTTCTTAATAACACATTTTTTCCTCTATTATAAGAATACCTGTGGGGAGCCATGATTTCTTGTTATTCTGAAGCCTTGCAGACTGGCTCAGTTTTAGCTCCTGAGGCATTGTCTCTGCCTACACCTGGAGGGTGCTTGCAAGCTGCTGAGGAATGAGGTGGGAACGGCCAGTTCCCGGACACAGATCACTGATGATTATCAGGGTAATTGGTGGGCTTTGTCATTGAGGTAATGACTTTGGGAAAGTTTCAGTGAGTCTGTAGTTTATATGTAAAAGTTGAAAATTTTACTCTCAATGAGGTAATGCACATTCGTGATTGTTAAGCTGCACGTACACAGGTGGTATAAATTGGTAAAGGAAAGTAAACTCCGTGCTTCAGGATCACTGAAGACCGGCCGCATCATCATTTGTGTGAGTGTCTTTTTTCATTCCCACTCCCCCATTCAGGTACTGTTCGATTTGTGGCGGCTGGCCTGCCACAAATACCCTATATCAAGGGTGTCCACACTTTTTTCAACGTTTTTCACCAAGGGCCATATGAGGTAAAATATACAAACAGCCGGGCCACTCACTTGAGGTGAAGTACATATTGCCTCACCTGGTTTATTTAAGTAAACTAAATATATTTTTAGAATTTGCTGCAGGCCAATTAAAAATGGATTGTGGGCCGCAGTTGGCCCGCGGGCCGCAGTTTGGACACCCCTGCCCTATACAATATACATATAACATACAAAATATGTGTTGACTAGTTAAGTTATTTGTAAGGCTTCTTCTGGTCAACAATAGGTGACTAGTAGTTAAGTTTTGGGGGAGTCAAAAATTTTACTTGGATTTTTGACTCTGTGGGTGTCAGCATCCCTAATCACCGTGGATCAAGTGTAATAGAAAATCTGCAAGCTCTGTCATCCATATATATAGTTTCAGCATAGATCATTTCAAAATTGTCTGCATTATTTTATTGCTCTGTATTACTAATTAAAATGTATACATCAAGTGATTAATAATTTAGTATAAATAAGCAAGGGGTCTCAAGGCATTAGCAGTTACATTAGACGGACCTAAAAGATAATAATCATATTGAGATGAAGTATAGATGTATGCAACAACCATATAGGGCATGGAACACAATTCTAATTATAGCAGGAAAAAAATTAACATTCAATAATCAAGTGACCTTATCTAAAAAAAGTATAATTTGTATATCAGAATGTGTCATCATTTTAGCCCTATCCGAAAATCAGAAATATTTATTTTTTTGGTTTCTTTCTTTTGTTTATGCAAGATTGATCATTATTCAAGCAGTTTACTGAAACCTCTGAATTTTAAGTTCTTCATCTGTAAGAATTATATGTAATTTACAGGGTTGTTTTAAGTTGTTCTTGAAATAGTCTACGTCAAAATATTATATAACAGGGATCAAAGGTTATGTAGCTTTTCTATTTTGTGTATATTACAAGGAGAACTACAGTGATTGCTGTAATTTGTAGGTATCACATTTACCACAAGTGTCTCGATTATCATTCTCATTTCCTTTTCACTTGGTATTTCTAGGAATGTTTGAGTTTTGGGCTTGGCTCTTTCTCTGGGTGAAAAAAAAGTATAATAGCAAGAGATGATTAAAAAGGAAAGAAAATAGAGAAATAGAACATGCAAGTAAAATAATGACTATATATTGAAACTTTTAGGTTGAGATAATTAAAGTTAAAAAAAAGTCTTTATTCATTTTTAAAATAAAGATGCCAACATTGTTGAATAGGGAAAGGAATGTCTTTTCTTTTTTTGGGGGGCGGGGCTGTGGGGTGCAGGGGGTCTGCTGTTAACCACATATTTTTAATGAAAATTCAATAGCAGACCAAAGAAATATCTAAACAGCTGCATTCAGCTGATAACATATCAAATGATCTATTCAACATCTTTTCTAGAGAATCAAATATACAAAACAGGGGAATACTTATTGGTTCTGCATTTTTCTTTATATATCACCTTGCAATCTACAAGTGTTTCTTCTGTAGTCTGTGAGCTTCTGGCACAACTATACACTACTAAATATCAATTAGGGTTTTTTTGTTTGTTGTTTGTTTTGCAAAATAAGATATAGTATTTACTATGTTACAGCTCAACCTTACCCTTTCTTTGCTATTACTGACTTAGGCCATGGTTTTTGTTCTTTTTTTAATTTTTTTTATTTTCTATGTTTTGTTTTTATTTTTTTTAGTTTCAGATGTACAAAGCAATGTAATAGTTAGACATTTGCAACCCTAACAAAGTAATAACCACCCAAGACTACTATCCTTCTGACACCGTATATAGCTGTTACAATTCCATTGACTATATTCCCTATGCTGTACTTCACATCCAGTGGCCATATGTGTGTGTGTGTGTGTGTGTGTGTGTGTGTGTGTGTGTATAAATATATATTACATATGTGTGTGTATATATATATATATAAGTATATATATATTTATATATGTATATGTATATTATGCCATATACTTATAATATATATAGACATGCAAGTAACATAATGACTGCATATTGAAAGTTTTAGATTGAGATAATTAAGGTTAAAAAAAAATTCTTAAGTATATATTATACACACACATGCACACACAAACACACACACACACAGTGCCAAAAAAATGGGTGCCAAAAAAATGTATACACATATTAAGAGATGTTATCTTAAAATGTGTATGACTTTTTAAAATTTTATTGGCACCCCCAGTGTATATTTAATTGTAGTTGACATTCAATATTTTGCAGCTTCAACTTCAGCTGTACAGCGCAGTGGTCAGGCATCTACACAGCCCAGGAAATAGTCTCCCTAATAAGACGAGGACCCATCTGACACCCTACACAATCTTTATAACATTTTTGATTATATTCCCAAGCTGTCTTTCATATCCCCTTGGAAATATTGTGGCTACTAATTTGTACTTGCTAATCCCTTTACCTTCTCCTTCATCCCACCCTCCTACCATGTGGCAAACATCAATTTTTTTTCCCTTGTATCTCTGACTCTATTTCTGTTTTGTTTGTTCGTTTATTCTATTCTTTAGATTCTACATATAAGTAAGATCATATGATATTTGTCTTTCTCTCTGACTTATTTCACTTAGCATAGTATTCTCTAAGTCCATCCATGTTGCAAATGGTAAGATTTCATTCTTCTTTATGGCCAAGTATAATACTCCATTGTATAAATGTACCACCGTTTCTTTATCTTGTCATTTACTGATGGGCATTTTGGTTGTTTCCATGTCTTGGCTATTGGGAATAGCACTGCAAAAAACATAGGGGTGCATATATCTTTTCAACTTGGTGCTTTAGAATTCTCTGGATAGATACCTTAGAGTGGAATTGCTGGGACATAAGGTAGTTCCATTTCCAGTTTTTTGAGGACCCTCCATACTGATAGTGGCTGCACCAATCTGCAATCCCACCAACAGTGCATGAGGGTTCCATTTAACCCACATCCTCGCCAGCATTTGTTTATTGATTTATTGATGATAGCTGTTCTGACAGGAGTGACGTGGTATGTCATTGTGGTTTTATTTGCATTTCTGTAATGATTAGCGATGCTGAGCATTTTTTTATATATCAGCCATCTGTATGTCCTTTTTAGACATACAGATATGATATATCTTCATATCATGTGCCCATTTTTAATTGATTTTTTTTTGTTTTTTGGTGTTGAGGTGTATGAGTTTTTAAAATAAATTTTGGATATTAACCCCTTATCTGATGTATCATTGGGAAATGTCTTCTCCCATTAAGTAGAATGCCTTTTTGTTTGATAGATGGTTTCCTTTGCTGTGAAAAAAAAAAAAATAGTAATAATTTGATGAAATACCATGTTTATTTATTTATTTATTTATTTATTTATTTATTTATTTTCTTTTGCTTCCCTTGCCCGAGGGGATATATCAATAAAAATATTACGAAGGGTTACGTCTGCAAATTTACTTCCTATATTTTCTTCTAGGAACGTTATGGTTTCAGTCTTACATTTGAGTCTTTAATCCATTTTGAATTTATTCGTGTATATGGAGTAAGAAGGTAGTACAGATTCCTTTTTCTCCATGTGTCTGTCCAGTTTTCCCAGCACCATTTATTAAATAGACTCTCTTTACCCCAATGTAAATTCTTGCTTCCATTGCCATAGATTAAATGACCAGATAGGTATGGATTTATTTCTGGGCTTTTTATTCTATTTCATTGATCTCTGCATGTTTTGTTTTTTTTTTTTTAATGTCAATACCATGCTATTTTGATTACTGTAGCTTTGTAATATGATTTGATGTCAGATAGCGTGATGCTTCCCACTTTCTTCTTCTTTTTCAATATTGCCATGGCTATTTGGGGTCTTTTATGGTTCCATATAAATTTTAGGATTATATGTTCTAGTTTTGTGAAAAATGCCATTGGTAATTTGATTGGGATTCCTTTGAATCTACATATTGTTAGATTTTAACTGTATTAATTCTTCCTATCCATGGGCATGGTATATTTTTTCCATTTATTTGTGTCTTCTTTAATTTCTCTCTTCAATGTCATATAATTTTCTGAGAACAGGTCTTTTACTTTCTTGGTAAATTTATTCCTAAGCATTTTATTGTTTTTGAAACAATTGTAAATGGAATTGTTGTCTTAATTTCTCCTTCTGATAGTTTGTTATCAATGTATACAAATGCAACTGATTTCTGAATATTAATTTTGTATCATGCTACTTTGTTAAATTCATTTATCAGTTCTAATAATTTTTGGGCCAAATATTTGGGATTCTTTGCATATAATATCATGTAATGTGCATATAAGGAGAAACTTATTTCCTCCTTACCAATTTGATGTCTTTTATTTATGTTTTTTCCTGATTGCTGTGGCTGGACTTCCAGAACTATGTTGAATAAAATTGGTGAAAGTAGGTAACCTTGTCTTGTTACTGATCTTAAGGGGAATGCTTTTAGCTTTGCTGCATGATGTTAGTTGTGGGTTGATCCTACATGGCCTTTATTGTGTTGAGATATTATCCCTTTATTCCCCCTTTACTCAGAGTTTTTATCATAAATCGATGCTGAATTTTGTCAAATGCTTTTTCTGCATCTATTGATATGAGCACATTATTTTTATTTTTCATTTTGTAATGTGGCATATCATGTTAGTTGATTTGTGAATATTGAACCAAACTTGCATACCGGGAATTAATCCCACTTGATCATGGTGTATGATCTTTTTTAATGTATTACTGAATTTGGTTTGCTAATATTTTGTTGAGGATTTTTGCATCTATGTTCATTAGGGATCTCAGCCTGTAGTTTTCTTTTTTGTAATGTCTTTGTTTTGGAATCAGTAATGATAGTGGCCTTGTAAAAGGAGATTGGGAGCCTTTCCTCCTTCTGGATTTTTTTTTTTTTTTTTGAATATTTTGAGGAGAATAGGTGATAATTCTTTTTTGAATATTTGGTTGAATTCACCTGTGAAACCATCTGGTCCAGGGCTTTTGTTTGTTGGGAGGTTGTTGATTACCGATTCAATTTTGTTGGGAGTAATCAGTATGTTCAGATTTGATGTCTCTTCTTGATTCAGCCTCGAAAGATAGTGTGCTTCTAGAAACTGATCCATTCCTTCCACATTGTGTAATTTGTTGGTGTATAGTTGCTCATAGTATTTTCTTTTTTTTTTTTTTTTTTTGGTATTTCTATGGTGTCTGTTGTCAGTTCTTCTCTTCCTTTCTGATATTATTAATTTGGGCCTCTCTCTCTCCTATTCTTCATGAGTCTGGGTAAGGTAAATCGATTTTGG
Organism: Rhinolophus ferrumequinum; assembly: GCF_004115265.2. Lineage (NCBI taxonomy): Eukaryota > Metazoa > Chordata > Mammalia > Chiroptera > Rhinolophidae > Rhinolophus > Rhinolophus ferrumequinum. The sequence goes on along the minus strand of NC_046287.1, from coordinate 17,733,159 downwards.
TCATCCTTTCCAAAAAAAAAGCTCTTGCTTTCATTGATCTTTCGTAGAGACTTTTTTGTTTTGTTTTTTTGTTGTTTTGTTGTTTTTAGTTTGGTCTCTATTTTATTTATTTCTGCTCCAATCTTTATTATTTCCTTCCTTTTACCCCGTGTGTGCTTATTTTGCTGTTCTTTTTCCAGTTTTCTTAGTTGCAAAGATACACTTTTGATTTGAACTTTTTCTTGTTTCTTGAGGTAGGCCTGCATTGCAATGCATTTGCCTATTAGGACAGCTTTCGCTGCATCCCATAGATTTTTGCATCATTGTGTTTTCATTTTTTTTTCTTTTTTTTTAAATTAGTTTCAGGTGCACAAGACAAAGTAATACTTAGACGTTTATCATTTATATCCCTCACTCTGTGTCAACCTGCCTCCCCCATCCACTATCCCTCTGACATCGCACAGAGCCATTACTTTTCCACTGTCTCTATTCCTAATGCTGTGCTCCACTTCTTGTAAGTATATACATATATATAAAATTATAGTTGGCATTCATTATTGTTTAGCTTCAGCTTCAGGTGTACAGTGCAGTGATCAGGCATCTACGTCATCCCTGGGGTGGTCTCCCAAATAGGACAAATGTCCATCGGATACCCAGCAAACTGTTTATAACATTATTGATTACATTCCCCAAATTGATTTTCAAAACCCCGTGGCCATCTTGTGGTCACTGACTGTTTTCTAATCCCCTCACCTTCCCCCTTATCCCCACGCCCCTCCCATCTAGCAACCCTCAGTTTTTCCTCTATGTCTCCAAAACTGTTTCTGATTAGTTCATTCACTTATTCTTTTCTTTAGATTCCACATATAAGTGAGATCGTATGGTATTTGTCTTTCTCTGTCTGACTTATTTCATTTAACATAATGTTCTCTAGGTCCATCCATGTTGTTGCAAATAGTAAGATTTCATTCTTCTTTATGGCTGTGTAATACTCCATTGTATAAATGTTCCACAATTTCTTAATCCAGTCGTCTACCGATGGGCATTTCAGTTGTTTCCATGTCTTGGCTATTGTGTATAGTGCTGCAATAAACATAGGAGTGCATAAATATTTTTGAATTAGAGTTTTGGATCTCTCCGGATAGATACCTAGGAGTGGGATTGCTGGATCATAAGGTAGTTCCATTTTCAGATTTTTGAGGTACCTCCATATTGTTATCCATCCATAGTGGCTGCACCAATCTGCAATCCCACCAACAGTGCACAAGCGTTCCCTTTTCTCCACATCCGTGCCAGCACTTGTTGTTTGTTGATTTATTGATGATAGCCATTTTGACAAGGGTGAGGTGGTATCTCATTGTGGTTTTTATTTGCATTTCTCTGATGGTTAGTGACGTTGAGCATTTGTTCATATGTCTATTTGCAATCTGTATGTCCATTTTAGAAAAATGTCTCTTCATGTCCTCTGCCCATTTTTTTAATTGGGTTGTTTGTTTTTTTGGAGTTGAGTTGAGTGAGATTTCTATAAATTTGTGATATTAACCCCTTATCAGATATATCATTGGCAAATATATTTTCCCATCCAGTAGGATCCCTTTTTGTTTTATTGATGGTTTCCTTTTTGTTTTATTGATGGTTTCCTTTGCTGTGAAAAAACTTTTTAGTTTGATGTAATCCCACATGTTTATTTTTTCTCTTACTTCCCTCACGTGAGGGGGTATAACAGTAAAAATCTTACTCCAGGTAATGTCTGTAAAGTTTCTTCTTATATTTTCTTCTAGGAATTTTATGGTTTCAGATCTTACATTTAAGTCTTTAAGCCATTTTGAATTTATTTTTGTATGTGGTGTAATGAGGTGGTCCAGCTTCATTTTTTTGCATGTGTCTGTCCAGGTTTCCCAGCACCATTTATTGAATAGACTGTCTTTACCTCACCGTACATTCTTGCTTCCATTGTCGTAGATTAAATGGCCACATAGGAATGGATTTATTTCTGGACTCTCTATTCTGTTCCATTGATCTATGTGTCTGATTTTATGCCAGTACCATACTGTTTGGATTACTGTAGCCTTGTAGTATAATTTGATGTCAGTTATTGTTATACCTCCTACTTTGTTCTTATTTCTCAAGATTGCTGAGGCTATCCGGGGTCTTTTATGGTCCCATATAAATTTTAGGATTATATGTTCTATTTCTGTGAAAAAAATCGTTAGTAGTTTGATAGGAATTGTGTTGAATATGTATATTGCCTTAGGCAGTATGAACATTTTAGCTATATTCTTCCTATCCATGAATATGGTGTGTGTTTCCATATATTTGTATCTTCTTTCATTTCTTTCTTCAGTGTCTTATAATTTTCTGAGTACCGATATTTTACATCTTTGGTTAAATTTATTCCCAGGTATTTTATAGTCTTTGGAGCAATTGTAAATGGGAGTGTTTTTTTTTTAATTTCTCCTTCTGATGTTTTATTATTGGTATATACAAATGCAACTGATTTCTGAATATTAATTTTGTATCCTGTTACTTTACTAAGTTCATCTATCAGCTCTAATAGTTTCTTGGTGGAGTCTTTAGGGTTCTCTATATATAGTATCATATCATCTGCATATAATGACAATTTTACTTCCTCCTTACTGATTTGGATGCCTTTTATTTCTTTTCCTTGTCTGATTGCAGTAGCTAGAACTTCCAGCACTATGTTAAATAGAAGTGGAGAAAGTGGGCAAGCTTGCCTTATTCCTGATCTTAAGGGGAATGGTTTTAGCTTTTCCCCATTGAGTATGATGTTAGCTGTGGGTTTATCATATATGACCTTTATTATGTTGAGATATGATCCCTCTATTCCCACTTTCTTAAGGGTTTTTATCATAAATAACTGCTGGATTTTATCAAATGCTTTTTCTGCATTGATTGATATGATCGTGTGCTTTTTATTTTTCATTTTGTTAATGTGGTGTATCACATTAATTGATATGCGGATGTTGAACCACCCTTGCATACCAGGGATGAATCCCACTTGATCATGGTGTATGATCTTTTTAATGTGTTGCTGAATTCTGTTCACTAATATTTTGTTGAGGATTTTTGCATCTATGTTCATTAGCGATATCGGCCTGTAGTTTTCTTTTTTTGTGGTATCTTTGTCTGATTTTAGGTTCAGGGTTATAGTGGCTTCGTAGAAAGTGTTTGGGAGTCTTCCTTCCTTCTGGATTTTTTGGAAGAGTTTGAGGAGAATAGGTGATAATTCTTTTTGAACGTTTTGTAAAATTCACCTATAAAGCCATCTGGTCCAGGGCTTTTGTTTGTTGGGAGATTGTTGATTACTGATTCAATTTCCCTGGTGGTAATCAGTCTATTCAGGTTTTCTGTTTCTTCTTGAGTTAGCCTTGGAAGGTAGTATGCCTCTAGAAAATTGTCCATTTCTTCCAGATTGTCAAATTTGTTGGCATATAGTTGCTCATAGTAATTTCTTAAATTTTTTTGTATTTTTGTGGTGTCTGTTGTCACTTCTCTTTCATTTCTGATTTTATTAATTTAGGTCTTCTCTCTTTTTTTTAATGAGTCTGGCTAAAGGTTTGTCAATTTTGTTTATCTTCTCTAAGAACCAACTCTTGGATTCATTGATCTTTTGTATTGTTTTTCTGGTTTCTATTTCATTTATTTCTGCTCTGATTTTTGTTATTTCCTTCCTTGTGCTCCCTTTGGGCTTACTTTGCTGTTCTTTTTCCAGATCCCTTAAGTGTGAAGATAAACTGTTGATTAGTGATATTTCTTGTTTCTTTAGGTAGGCCTGCAATGCTATGAATTTCCATCTTAGGACTGCTTTCGTGGCATCCCATAGATTTTGGGTCGTCGTGTTTTCATTTTCGTTTGTCTCAAGGTATCTTTTGATTTCTTCCTTGATCTCCTGGTTGACCCATTCATTATTTAGTAACATATTATCCATGAATTGGTGTGTCTTACTGTTTTTTTCCTGTAGTTCATTTTTAATTTCATAGCACTGTGGTCAGAGAAGACAATTGGTATGATTTCAATTTTCTTAAATTTATCAAGACTTGTTTTGTGGCCTAACATATGGTCTATCTTGGAAAATGTTCCATGTGCGCTTGAGAAGAATGTGTATTCTGCAGCTTTGGGGTGAAGTGCTCTGAAACTATCAATTAAATCCAAGTGGTCCAATGTGTCATTTAAGGCTGTTGTTTCCATATTGATTTTCTGTCTGGAAGTCCTGTCCCTTGTTGTCAGAGGTGTGTTGAAGTCCTCTACTATGATAGTGTTACTGTTGATCTCTGTCTTTATGTCAGTCAGTACCTGTTTTATATATTTAGGTGCTCCTATGTGGGGTGCATAAATGTTTACTGTGGTTATGTCCTCTTGTCGGATCGATCCCTTTATTATATAGTGCCCATCTTTGTCATTTAACATGTTCTTCATTTTAAAGTCTATTTTGTCAGATATAAGGATTGCAACTCCAGCTTTTTTCTCATTTCCATTTGCATGAAATATCTTACTCCAACCCTCCACTTTCAGCCTCTGTGTGTCTTTTGATCTGAGGTGAGTCTCTTTTATACAGGACATATAAGAGTCTTGCTTTCTTATCCACTCAGCCACCCTATGTCTCTTGATTGGAGCATTTAATATGTTTACATTTAAAGTGATTATTGATAGTTACATAGTTATTGCCATTTTTAAATTTGTAGTTAGATTGTTTTCATCTTTTATTTACAGAAGTCCTTTCAGTATTTCTTGCAATGCTGGTTTGGTGGTAATAAATTCCTTTAGCTTATTCTTTTCTGGGAAGCTCTTTATCTCTCCATGAACTTTAAATGATAGCCTTGCTGGATAAAGCAATCTAGGTTGTAGGCCTTTGTTTTCCATCACTTTAAGTATCTCCTGCCACTCCCTCCTGGCCTTCAATGTTTCTGTAGAAAAGTCATTTGATAGTCTTATAGGAGTTCCCTTGTATGTAACCCTCTGTCTTTCTCTTGCTGCGTTTAGAATTCTCTCTTTGTCTTTAACCTTTGCCATTTTAACTATAATGTGTCTTGGTGTGGACCTGTTTGGGTTTATCCTGGTTGAAACTCTCTGCACTTCCTGGACTTGTATGTTGGTTTCCTTCATCAGGTTAGGGAAGTTTTCGGACATTATTACTTCAAATATGTTCTCAATCCCTTGCTTCCTCTCTTCACCTTCTGGTATTCCTATGATGTGCATGTTGTTGCACTTGATGTTATCACAGAGGTCTCTTAAACCATCTTCATTGTTTTTTATTCTTTTTTCTTTCTGTTGTTCTGTTTGGGTGATCTCTGCTAACTTGTCTTCTAAGTCGCTGCTTCAATCCTCTGCTTCATCTAACCTGCTGTTAATTCCTTCAAGTGAGTTCTTTATTTCGGTAATTGTGTTCTTTAGTTCTAACTGGTTGTTTGTTATTTCTACATCCTTCTTTATGTCGTCTCTAAGCTCCTTACACATTCTTGTCATCAGTGTTCTGAACTCTGTCTCTGATAGGTTGGTTACCTCTGTTTCGTTTGGTTCCATTTCTGGAGGTTTCTTCTGTTCTTTTATTTGGGACATGTTTCTTTGTTTCCCCATTCTGACTGACTCTCTGTGTTTGCTTCGATGTATTAAGTAGATTCCCTAGAGTTCTTAGTTCTTGCTGGGTTATCTTATGTAGTATGTGTCCTTTATATTTGACTTGCACTACTTCGTTCTTCTCCTCTGCGTGTGCTCCAAAGGTGACTCTTGTGTTGTGTATATTGTCCTGTTAAAGATCTTTAATTGCTTTTCGCTTCTGAGTAGGTGGGGTTAACTCCTAGGCTGACTAGTTGTGAGGCTTGGCTCTGTCCACTGCAGGGTGTTCCGCTGTGTGAGGGTTGACCACTTAAATGTGGTTTGGCCTCTATGGGCCTCTATGTGCCTGTAGAGAATTCCCTCTGGGTGTGTCACTTGTAGGTCAAACCCAGTAGTACTCTGGTTTGGTCTGGAGTTGGCCTCTGGGTATTTTGATTCTTGTGCCTCTTAAGCTGGGCCCTGGTAGGGCAATTTCAGAAAAGCAAATCACTGAGGACAACAACAACAACAAAGAAAACATCAAATACATTCACATGTAAAAACAACCGACAACCCACACTCAACACAGGCAAAGATATCAAAGATATAAAGACAAAGCAAAACAAAAATCAGCGCCAGTCTTGGCTTAAGCCCACCAAGTAATCTCCAGGTTGTCCTCTGCTGTATCAAAGAGTCCCCTGCATATTGTGCAGGCAGAGCCGGTCACCTGGTGCCCAGAGTGACGTTGGGACTGCAGATTTAGATGCTTGGGGCTGAGGGGTCTGGATGGTAGTTTCTACAAAGTCAGTGCAGTTTCTGCCCTTGCCTGCACATATGCACACTGAGAGTAGCACCACCAGCCCCGTGTCCAGTACTCCTGAGTCTTAGGGCATTTCTTCAGTGTGTGTGTGTATGGGGGGTGCGGGCGGGAGATTTCTGAGCTGCTGAAAGCCCAGAGCTGCGTCTGCCTTACTGCTGATCCCTGGGAGTGCCTCCGCAGTTGTATTTGCCCCGCCCTAGGCAGGCCAGAAAGGGTGGGGGCTGGGGATGGAGGGGTCTTCTCTCTCCCAGCCCAGCCGCGCGTCACCCTCTTCCCGCAGGCCAGAAAGGGTGGGGGATGGGGGTGGAGGAGTCTCTTCTCTCCTAGCCCAGCAAAAATCACACTCTTCCCAGCCTCTTCCCTGGGTCAGGGCTGCCTGTCAGTCTTCCCAGAGCCTGAGCACTATGGCTCCTCTGTAATCTGACACTACTCCTCAGTTCAGGGGCCAGTTTAAGTCTCTGGAAGGGCAGGGGTAGGATTGGAAGAGCGCGGGGGCGGAAGGGGGGGAGCAGGTATGGAGTTTGTGTCCTTTGTCCGGCCCAGGGCCCAACTGGAGGTCTCAGCTGAGGTAATTACCTCAAATGCTGGCTATGCTGCCCCCTCGGTGGGAGAGATCAGCTGTGGGATGCAGGGAAAGAGCCCACCTCCTGGCTTTTGTGTTCTCTTTTCCGTCCTGGGATCCACTGTGTCTCCGCCACGTTTCCACCGCCGCAGATGCGGGCCACATCTCCACTTCGCTCCCTTCCCTCTTCTCCTGCTTGCCCAATTTGCCTACCTTCAACTAATCCTTGCACGAGTCTCTTAGCTGTTCTGCGTGATGAGCAGAGAGTCCTTTGATGGGTTATAGATGTCCCGTTTGTGATAAGATCTGGAGGAAAACTCAAAAAGTGCACCCGCTGCCGCCATCCCTATGACGTCACTTCATTTTCATTTTCTTTTGTGTCGAGGTATGTTTTGATTTCTTCCTTGATCTCATTGTTGACCCTTTAATTATTTAGTAACGTGTTATTCAGACTTCATGTATGTATGTATTTTCTGTTTTGTTTTGTTTTTCCCAGTAATTGATTTCTAGTTTCATAGCACTGTGGTCAGACACTGGATATGATTTCAGTCTACTTAAATTTATTGAGACTTGTTTGGTGGCCTAGCATGTGGTCTATCTTGGAAAATGTTCCATGTGCACTTGAGAAGAATGTATATTCTGCTGTTTTGGGGTAAAATGCTCTAACAATATAGATTAAATCAAACTGATCGAATGTGTCATTTAAGGCCACTGCTTCCATATTGATTTTCTGTTTGGAGGTTCTGTCCATTAGAGTCAGTGGGGTGTTGAAGTCCCCTAGTATGGTATAGTGTTACTGTTGATCACTGTCTTTATGCCAGTCAATATCCAATTTATATATTTAGGTGCTCCTCTGTTGTGTGCATAGATGTTTAGTAGAGTTATGTCCTCTTGTTGGATTGATCCCTTTATTATTATGTAATGCCCTTCTTTGTCTTATTACAGTCTTCATTTAAAGTCCATTTTGACCTTTATAAGTATTGCTACACTAGCTTTTTTCTTGTTTCACTAGCTTGAAATCTTATTCATTCCCTTTACTTTGAGTTTGTGTGTGTGTGTGTTTGTGTGTATGTTTGTGTGTGTGTTTTGATCTGAGGTGGATCTCTTATAAACAGCATATGCATGGGTCTTGTTTCTTTATCCAGTCAGCTACTCTATGTCTTTTGATTGGAGCATTTGATCCATACACATTTAAATGATTATTGTTGGTACATAGGTATTGCTCTTTTATTACTTGCATTTCTTGTTTTCCTTATTTAGTTTATTTTTACTTTCTTAAGCTTAAAGAAGCCTTTTTAACATTATCTGAAATGCTTGCTTGGTGGTAATGAATTCCTTTAGCTTATTTTCTGAGAAGCTCTTTATCTTTCTTTCAATTTTAAATGATAACCTTGCTGAGTTGAGCAATCTTGGTTGTAGGAATGTCTTTCAAACCAAAGTTGGCCATGGAACGGTGGGTTTGGATATATATTGAAAAAAGTAAACCTCAACCTCTACCTGAAACAATACACATCTTTAACTTGAGATAGATAATACACTTAAACATAAATGCTCCATTATAAATCTCAAAAATGCATAGAAAAATCTGTGTAAATTTAGGGTAGAAAAATGTTTCTCAGAAAGAATGCATGGAAGACTATTGATAAAAGATAAAAATATTATGGACTACATCAAATTTTTCAAACTTCTGCTTATCAAAATATAAATGTTAAGGAAATAAATTGGCCAGCCATAGACTTGGAGAAATCTTTCCTAAATGTATAAACAAATGACTTATATTAATAATATGCAAATAATTTTTAGAATCAATAATAAAATTACATGTAATCCAATCAAATTTGGGGAAATGACTTAAAAGGAAGATACACAAAGGGCCAAAAAGTACTCAGCAAATTAATCATCATGTACATGAAACTTAAAAGTACAATGAGTTACCACTATACAAACACAGTAAAAAGTCTAAAATTGAACATATTTAAATTTTAAATATCAGTAAGTATTCAGAGCATGTGGCACAGCCACTTTGTGAAACAGTTTGACAGTCTTTTGTCAAAGTTACATTTTGCCATATACATTTACCATATAACCTAGCAATTCAATTGTGTGGCATTTACACAGAATAAATGAAGATACATGTCCATGCTAAACTTGTATACAAATGTTTCCTGTGGCTTTATGAATAATAGCAAAACACTGGAAACAAGCCAAATGACCATCAACTAGTTGAATGAATAAATATTTTATGGTATATATTTATAATGGACTATTACTGAACACCAAGTGAGACAGACATCTGAGACACCAAAAGCGTGGGCATATCTCAGAAGTTTGCTGAGACAAAAGAGCCAAACAAAATAGATAGCATTTGTTTTTATTTATATGACACTCAAATAGGAAACTCTGTCTTATTCTATTATTCTAATGTAATCTATGCTGCTATATAATTTGTGCTGATAGTGAGAGTGGTGGGGGTTAACTTGGGATGACCATGAGGTAACTTTCATGGATAATTGCAATTCTCTATCTTGATAGGTATATACATTATAAAAATTTAGGCATTTGTCAGAACACAGTTAACTGGAACACGTACTATCTATATGGCATGTTAATTGTGCCTCTGTTAAAAAATAGAAGGGAAACAAGATAAATGAAATCTCTTATGCTCTGATTGTAAATACTGAAGAATTTATTAACATTAACTAAGTGACCGTTTTAGTTGTTTTTCTTTATTGTCATCACGCAATACTTACATAGAGAGCATATTTAATATATATGCATGACAAAAATATAAAGGTGTTTATTAATTTGTTAGTAATGTCATAAATCTGAAATCCTTATATCATTATGGATAATGGTAAGTACTTTGGGAGTTTACCATTAATAGCCATAACCACATGGTTTAAAATTCTGGAAAGTAGATAATCCGGTAGTGTCTCTCCACTTCTCCATTTCTTTCATTTTTGTTTGCTCATTACATTCTGAAAATAAACTGTAAATTCATAGTGGCATAAATTGTATACCTACACGCATTAGAAATTTGGTTAGAATTTTTTTGTTGCCTCTTTTCTATCCAAAAGGTAATATTGTTCAAAAGTTATGTAAAGTTTCTAACATTTTAAGAAATAGAGAGTTCAAAAGATAATTACTTCCAATCAGGTTTTTACAACCCCCCTTTTATTTACTTAATAGAGAGTCAGCTCTTTTTATCTTTAAAAAGTAGTAAATTTTACTTTTAAGTGAAAATCTTATTTTTCCATGTTTAACTATGACTTTAAACTTTTATGAACTACAACCTAGAAAATTATTTAAATGGTCTCAGGCTCTGGGAAAGCCCAAGACCACTCAGTTACTTACTCTGTTTTCTGGGAGACAGAGTAATGAGGAGACAAAGTGACGGTTGAGAGAAGCAGTTTAATGTGAATTTATGTCATACTTTGGCTAAGTATGTAAAATAACAACAGGGATTATTATTAATAACTTCAAAACATTTAAATTTCTATGCATCACTTTGGACTAATTTCCTGGTGCTTTTCTTTAAAAATCTTTTTCAATCAATTCAACCTGACTTTAAGTAACATTGTATGAGCATCAGTATAGAGATAAATATGATTCATACACTACAAATGCCTAAATTTAGTTGGTGTTACAGAAAATATTACGTCAGAAACTGGGACTTTGAAAGAGGTGGGAATATTCTCCCAGTTTTAGCTGCTTTCCATCCTTGTGCAGATTCCTGCCTTAATTTAGGTAGTACTCCCGATTCAGTGAATTGTGATTTGAAATAGGGTTGTTTTAGTAGTTTCCTAAATGTTGGAGATCACACTTTATTCTTGGATTTCTCAAGTTAGATCTATAAAGGGCTTCATAGACTATTTTGTTATAGTAAGTCGAATTTAATTTTTAAAATTTTCAAAGATTTTCATGTTTCTTGAAATCATTTAAAATGATCTGAGAAAAGATACAGGATTGCAATCAAAGACTATAAAACATCATGATGTTGGTTTAGTATCATAAGAGATTTTCCACATTGCTTAGAGATATCTCAAATGAATACTGTGTTTCTCGAGAACTGTCAATAGGCAACTCCAGCTATTAAAACAGCATCAAAATACCATGAACTTTGTGTCACCCAACAGTGAAAGCTGAAAAATGACTAAGGTTTTTGTGCATGCATGGAATATCAGACTTTCACTGGACTAACCCTGGAAACTCTTTCCAGGCCAGTGAATAAGGGCACTTGTCTTTACAAACTGTGTATAGCCGTATAAATTCATTCTGTTCAGAGTACAAGCTTTCAATTCTCAAGTGGCATAACCATCATAAACTCTTCTTCCTTTCTAGATCATACTCATCCTCTCCCCTGCATTTTCTTCTTTCATGATTCAGTGAACTGACTTTTGTTGTTACAGTGGTTTTTGTTCCTTTTCTGAGAAACTAAATTGAGTCACTCCACCCCACCTCCAGTGTCCTCTGCTTTATTCTTTCACAACATTCTCTTATCCTCTCTTGATTTTAAGATACTACCATAATTTCCACTTCTAATTGTTTACCTCCCACAAATAAATATCTCCCTGTTTATATTTTCTCCTTCTGGCTCTCTAAGTTTTTTCAGTTATCGGCACTGCGAGGACTTTGTCACTATCCCACTCTCCATTTGTATGCCTTAAGGCCAACATTAAGTGGATTAAGATAACTATCATTATTTCTTACAAATTTGTGGATTGAGTGGACTCAGCAGAGTGGTTCTTCCTTTGAGTCTGTCATGTACTATAACTCAGTATCTGCTGAGGCTCCAGTGATCTGAAAGCTCAGCAATGCTGGATGGCTAAGACAGCTGCCAGATGGGAGCTCATTTAAAGGCTATTGACTGGGACATCTTCATTCGGCTGCTCCATGTCACTTGTGCTTCTTTATACATGTACTCCCTCCTCCGAAGATGGAGTATACTAAGAGTGAATGTTCTGAGAAGCAGCCCACAAAAAGATGTGTCCGGGTCCGGCATAGTATCACTTTCACCTTATGCTGTTTGTCAAAGTAGACACATGGATCAGCTTAGACTAAAGAGGATGCAAAAATTAACTCTGTCTATTGATTAGATGTAACAAATTCACATTGAAGAAGAGCACAGATATTGTGTTGGCACACTGTTAATTTTTCTACCTAGTAAACTGAGTAAACACACACACACACACACACACACACACACACACACACACACACAGGGAGAGAGGGAGAGAGAGGAAAAGAGAGAGACAGAGAGAACAACCAAAATAAAGAGGAAACAGTCATCTGGGACCACATATATTTTTGTTTAATACATCCATTACTTTGAGCATGGCAAATATCTTTAATGTTTTTACAGTATGAGAGAGCATCCAGATTGCTATGCAGACAATAGTTACACAGGCACGGATTTCACTCTGGAGCTTAACTTCAAATGTCATTCTCAGAACAAATACTGGTTTACAACTTTCAGTCATCTTTGATTCTATCATTGCCACTAATATTTTCTATAACATTAGCCGTAAGACGCTGACTAGGTACATAAGACATTTCTGGTTTCTTTTGGTGGTCAGTTATGGATCAACCATCCATGAAATTGCCCGGCCCTTTTGAAATCAGGTACCTTCAGATTATGATACTATTTTTGGAGTAAATGGTTCTATGTATTGTCTGTGCATGTTCATGTTGATAGACCATGACAAACAATATTATCTACATGGTGAATTTCAATACAGACCGTAATGTTGTTTTTTTTTTTTTCTTTTCAATGTCCATCTCACAGCAAGAGCTTACATGACTAGATTCCAGAAATTATGGCATTCATTGATTTAATTTGTAAACAGAAAATTGTTGCACCTTTCTATTTCTTAAAAGGTAGGTGGGTTTTCTGAAAAGGACCAAAGTGTTCACAGTATCTGTATTATTTCTTTATAGTTACAAGCGCTGTTTAATTTTCAAGTGGCTGTTGCAATGACAGGTTGCAGTAGTGTTCAGCAGTCATTACCATTTTATTCTGAATTGTGGCCTGTCTCCTGTTATCAAAGCTTGTGAATACAAGCAGAAGAAAGCTCTTTTTATGGGTAAGCCAAGTTTTTTATTTGGCAGAACACTAAGAATTTGATGGTTTCTGTTTTTGATCTGCTGAAATGTAGAAGACATTCTGCAAAGTAGCACTAGACCACTAAATTCTAATTGTGATAAACAATTGCTGAGATATTTTTTGTTTTATTTCCTCTCTGAATAACCATGCTAGTGGTGAATTAGCATGGCTCCATGAGTTCTCCACAAATTCAATGTGAATTAAAGAAAAATGCAAATTACATTGGGTGTAAATCTTGTCACATTCAACTTGAAGTTAGGAAGAGGCAAATTTGTGCACACATAATTAGAAAATATCATTAATTTTCTTTTTTTTGTAGAATGATTGACTGTAATAAATAAAAATTAAAACTGACCATTTCATTTCAATAAATATAATATTTTGAGGTTATTATTTGCACTATCCTTGAGTCACTACGGCATTTCTTTTACACTTATTTAGTTCATATTTCTGTCATGCATAATGTTTGCTTAAGTCCAGAATTATCAAATATGTTGAAAGTCATTGCATTTTGTATCTAGTTTTTGCAAGGTTTGCATGATGATACTCTTGACATAATGTCAAAATAAACTCTTACTTTGTACTTTCTTTGAGTCTGGAACCAAGAAACAGTGCATTAGTATGATTCTGTTTGCTGGTTCTAATTCTCTCACATTAATCTAACTTTTATATATTTTGTCTCATCCACCTTGCCAGCCTCCATTCTCACTACTAAAATATTAAATAACCTAATATGCTAAATACGTAACATTCAAATACACTTAGCAGTTTGTGTTTTGAGATAACATTTTTCTGTTATTTCTGGCCATGTGGATGTTTTGATAACAGGGCTTGTTATTTTCATCTTTTCATTTTCAAGCCAGAACAGAGGGTCTCAACATATAAGCACTGTACAATAACTCCTTGTGGCAAGATAATTTAAAATGAATAAATGCATTTTAAAGGCCTCTGAAGATTGTTATGAATCTATAAAGGTAAAACATTAATTTTAAAGTAGAAAATAAAGTCTACTGAAATGTGTTACGTTCCTTAACTATCACATAATATTGTCCCCTATTTATTTGCATGATTGGTGCTGGAAATTGTGGCATTTTAAAATTATCCTTTTGATGAAATATGAAATCACAAAGCTTTTTCTTGCTCTTAAAAAACACCTTTCTCAGAATTGTTTTTCATAGTGTCCTTTGGGCTGAATTATTGTCCCAAATTTCTTAAATAACAAATGATAAACTGATTTAAACATTCACATTACACATATGCCAATGCAACTCTTCCACGTACTTGTAACCCAGGAAAATTCAAAGAGAATGAATCCATTTTATCATTTTTAAATCCTCTCAAAAATCTCAAATTATTAGAGGTATCTTTCTGATGACTTTTTTTTTTTTTTTTTTTTTTTTTTTTAATGTGGCTACTTAATTTCTGCTTCATGTAGTAGCTAAGAATCTTCAATGTGAAGAGACCTACTACCCACTTTGGGTCCACAAAGCAAAGTTTGCTTTCTGTCAGTGATAAATATGAATTAATTTCTTCCTCATTAAGACATTTAATAGTGAGAATAAAAACAGAGAGAAAAAAAAGGGCTATGGGATGCAAATTAATGTATGTAATTATATATAATAGAACATGTAAAATAGTAAGATGATCTCTCAGGAAAGAAGAGAGAATAAATACAGACAAAAAATGAAAAAGTAAATGTACGATAAATACAACAAAGACAATGGCACATTGTTTTCACTTTGAGCAAGGAGCATAAACAGATATCATGGGACAACTCAGAAAATGATAAGAAAATAAAATACATTAATACAGACATGCGATAAATCAAAACTCATTCAGTCACATTGAGAAATGTGTGTTCTAAAATTATTTCATATCTATATAAGAAGGTAGTGTGTCGGGGGGTGTGTGTGTGTGTGTGTGTGTGTAGTTTTCCTTTGTTTCATCCCCAAATTCCACTGGCAAATTTTGAATGAAATATATAGGCAAAATTGAAATTAGGGAAAATTAATTTTTTTCCTGAATGTGAATAAATATTTTTGGCTTGCTAGACCACTATTTTTATATAAAAGATCCGGAGGAATTAATTATTATGTTTTTGTCCTCCATGTGGCTATTTTATATGAACATGGACATAGTAGCTTTTTCTTAGCATAGATTGAAACTACTCTTACTAAATGGTGAGATAACATCTGATATCAAAACACTAAGAGTGAATTTTTCTAATGCCAAAAATACTTATCTTTTTTCTTCAGAAATATATTCACTTTTTAGATAAATTTAGTTAGCATATGTTCTTTCCTTCCTTCCTTTTTTCCTTCCTTCCTTCCTTCCCTCTTTTCTTCCTTCCTAGTTTCCTAGATTCCTTCCTTCAAATAATCAAAAAATTATTGCCTTAAAATATGCAAAACTCTCATGTTAGTATTTTTCATTCGTATATAATGCGGGGTTCATTATCTTGCTTTCACTTAATTCTTCAACCATAGTTGAGAAAATGACATACAATAATAGCTCATGTTTTACATTTAATTTGGCTTTTATGAATATAAAAGTAAATGGAATACATATATATATATTCCTTATAAATACATATATATATATATATATACCTACATACATACATATATGTATATATATGAGTACTCATATACATATATATGTATGTATGTAGGTGTATATATATATATATATATGAGTAGAGTATGTGTATATATATATGAGTACTCATATATATATACATATATATGAGTAGAGTATGTGTTTGTAAGGAAAGCCTATGTTTTCCTACTCTTTGTGTTGCCAAATGCTCGTGTGCTCAGAGTAGTGTTTGTGTAGCAAGAAAGGAGGGATAAAAGAGGGCATAAAGACATAGGGATAAGTCAAATGTTTTACATTTATGTGATGCCTTAGGAAACCCAATGGACCAGAGGTATACTCATCACAAACATCTACTCTGTACTTGAATAAATAAATATTACTGAATCCATATACTGAGAACAGGCCCAACGTATTTTGTTGTAAACTTGCATTTTAGCCCATGGTGTTTGTATGTTGGCCTAACGAACTCTGACCTGATAAGTAATTTAACGTGTGGTAAAGTATTCACATCTTGTATGAATCGGTAGAATTCCAGGAAATTTAATCTCAGTTTTACTCCTCATTTTTGGCAACACTAATTTTCATGATACATTTATGGGTTTTAAGTCTGAGTCAATATTGTAACATGTGAGGGAGCTTATTTCATATAAAAATTGTAAGCAGAGGCCTTACTTAGTTATGAGATATCTTTGTATTTTCTAGCTGTGCTTGGTACTATTTATCTTAATATTGGAACTTAGAAAAGGTGAGATATTCAATAGATTTGATGTCTTTGATTTTGGAGATGTTGAAAGAACTTTACCAGCTCAAGTAGACATAACCCTGACTCAGTTGTAGAAATGTAGATTTAACTCTAAACATTCATGTGAATCTGACCATAGGTCTAAGCCCAAGCAGAATGAAAAATACTTAATGCCAACATATATTAGAATATAAGTATGAGAGAAAAGATATATCCTAATACATGTTAGCATTAAGTATTTTTGTGGGGCAGAGAGGGAAAACATTTCTTTTTCTCCTAGTGGCTTTGAATATTCTAGGGAAAAATGGAATTGACTTAATACAATGATTTTTAAAATTGTTATATTTTTAATTTTAAAAGTAAATTTAAAATGTTTGCCTCTTTTTGAAGACATACAATGGGATAGTTGAATAACTTTCCAGCCATATATATATGTAAAGGTGGGTTAAAAATTAAAATAATGTGTTTATTGATGTTTGATATTTTGGGTAGGGAAGGAAAGGGGCTATGTAAATAAAATAATCCCAGTACAAACATAACTAGTTAAATGATACTAGTGCATATAAAAATAAAAGTTATAGTGCAACATAATAAACAATTGCATATCAAATGTTTTATAATAAAAAAATTGTTCTTAAATGTTATGGTAGGTGTTAATGGATGGAATAAATATAAATGCTGCCGGTATATGTTTTCCTTTTAACTTCTGTGAAATAGGTTCTTTTCTGAGTTTAAAGAACTCTAGTATATGCACTGGGGGTGCCAAAAATGTATACATGACTTGTATTCATTTTTTGGCATTGGTATATATCGAGTATTACAATTTTAATACAGTTTTGACTTTATTAAAATGTGTTTACATTTTTTGGCACCCACTGTATTCAGACATATATATACACCATGTTCTAATGCATCCAAGAGAGTATAAAGCTTTTAAATCAGTCTTTTATGAAGGTGCTATTATACTGTATTTTATACTTATAAAATACAGTACAATAGCTATGTGTATTGATTTAACAGTTCCGTTCATAGACAAAAGATCAGACTGTGTATTAGAATAGCAAGAAATTCAATTGAATAAACATTTGTTGAACACCAATTATACATAATGTGATAACTTCTTGCAGAGGGCGTAAATATGAGTAATCCTGTGTAAGCTCACAATTTAGTAGATATGATAATACAGTTTAAAAATATTTATCCCAAACTGAAAAATGGATAAATGTCTGAAACAAAGCAAAAAATATTAGTGTGAGGAAAGAAGCTTAAAATAATTCTCATATAGTTTTCTATCCCTTTGTGTTCCATTAGCTATGCTCAGATAGGAAGCATACATAAGTTTGTGGTAGTTCTTACTCTACTCCACATACTTAATATATATTTTTTCCTCAAATAGAATATTAATTGACAGTCAAAAAATGTGAACCATAAACTGTGTGTCCATTTCAAAGTGGTAAAATTGACTGTTTACTGACATGCTGGAAGATATCGAAAGCATTGCTTTAAATCTACTTACCTACTTCTCTTAAAATGTTTTTAAATAGTAATATGACAAGAATCAACCTATTGTTAAAGACTTTGTTTTGCTACATGCTGATAGTTATTTCTCCCAAAGGTTCATGTCTATCATCCTTTATAAATATGATCCCGTTCCTTTTTTCACTTGGATTGATCCTGCCCTCTCTTCATTGAAGCACCCCTTGTTCATCACTGAGTATCTAGCTTGTGAGTCATCTCCTGTGAAGCCTTTCCTGGCTGCTCCTCCTCTAAGCCCCTTGCTCTTGCCTTTGTACTGGACCCGTGTTTTTGTTGTAGCGTCACACAGAGTGATAATACATCCTCCACTGGAGGAGACAAAGTCTGGGTCTTTTCATCCTTGGCATTTGTTTTTAAACCAATGTCTGACACATAACTGACATTCAATAACTGCTCGTAGCATAAAATATTGATTATTATTAGGATCAAGATGCTAGTAACAGAAGGAAGAACAGCAAGACTAGATATTTCACTCTTCCCTGTTGGGCTGCTACTGAGGAAATTACTATAAATGTATTATCAATCCTGCACAGTCCAGGACTGAGGTACGGCATATAAATATTCTCCTCCAAGTGACCTTTCACATTTGAGGAGCAAATCTTAGCTTCTAAATTTAATTGCTTATAAGTCTGTTTAAGATTATTACTGCAAAAATTAATTACGTGAATTGAACGAAAAGGAATTGAATGGCACCTTTTTTAAGCACTTTAAATGTAGACATAGATTAATGGTAAATCATTTTTTAGGGAGGCTACTGGAGAAAGACTCTCCCATAATTAGAAATTCAAATAAAGCGTGTTAAAGTTCCATTTGCTATGCTTCTTCTTATCCAGATACATCTTCAAGGATTTATAGCTCTACATTTTTTATGTGATCATTTAAAAAAATTGCCACTTGGAACAATAATCCATAAGGGTGAACGTGGATGGAGCTCATTTCAGAGTCTTTGTCCTTGCAAGTGTGTTTGGTAAGATAAAATAGCAACAATGTTAGTGTTTAAAAGACACCCTAAACCCTAAGAGAATGTTAGTATCTTCTAAACTATTACAATATAAGCAAATCTGTCTAATTTCTTCTACTGGGAAGAAAAAGAATGACATACAGGAAATACCTAAAATAAAATGTTACTTTTTTCTTCTTAGAAGTTATTTATTTATTTTTTTGTAAATTATATATTTCAAAGATATTAGATAGTTATCTACCTTCTAATGCATGGCACTCATCATTGTCATGCTCCATTTTGATTAGCATTTGAACATTGACAAAGTCATAGACACATTGAATGATCTAACTCAAAATTTCTTAAATAATAAATTGATTTCTTATATTACAGGTAGGGATCAGCAGTGCAATGATGCCCTCAGGAACACAGGGTCTTTCCATCCTTTTTCTCTGCCACTCACGGTCTTTCAAGGTGATCATATCTTTCAGTACCATCACCTTCATCACCTTAAAATTAAGGAAATGTTTCCTAGGTCTCTGCCAGCACAGCTGACTTCACATATGCATGGCCAAAACTAATCACTAAACGAATCATTAGTACATGAATGCAACTACATAACTGGCTTAGATGAACCAAGAATTACCCTTGATGTACGTCATTTTGCTCCTGAATAATGAATAGGCACAGATTGGCTGAATACAATTTAGTTGATCTTCGTCAAATTGAAAGGTGGGATGGATATTGAATTTAGAAACAGCAATGATACTAGGGCATTTATTGTGTTCGTGAAAACAAAATAGTATCACATGATAAAAATAACCTAAGAAATATACCTCTAAATAAATCCAGAAAGAAAGAAACCTTTCCAGTTTCCCAGGGATATTTTCAAAAGTTATGGAATGGAATACCTTGAAAGAATATCATGCCTTGGCTTTTCTGGAAATGTTAAATCAACTAATGAAGTCTGAGAGTCTGAAAGTATGAAATAGAAAGGAAACACTGATTTTAGTATACACATTTTCTACTACTAGGAGAAAGAACAGCAAATTTTGAAGTAAACAGTACTGCCATGTATATTAACAAAAATTACAGTTTTTATTCCTGGCTGCTTAAGTGACCATACAGAACTCTGATTGGATTTTATTTCTTAACATATGCATAAAATCACACATAATGGGTCACCCAAAGTTTCTGGCTTGAGCATTTAAGATTTGAAATTGAATACAAAATAAATTTCTTAAGAACTCATCTTTACTTACATATAGCCTATCTTTCACTGATTATAGCGGTAGCTGCTGTTTTTGTTTTTCTGTTTTTGTTTTTTTTTCTGAATTAGTTAAAGGATTATTTCTATGCCATCTTTCATCAGAAGCTAATTTCAGTTAAATCTTTTCACAGTAACATAATGTTATCCTTTTTTTTCCAATATGAACAACTGAGATTGCTGCTGTATTGAAATTTAATAACATGCTTCAGTGAATATAAAGTGTTCTTGTTTTCTGTTTTATTTAATATTCAAAATGTACCGATCAACTAATATTTAATATGGTTATATTGGAGTTCCAAAATGTAAATTGTTATATGACTCTAAGAAAGTGGGTATTTATTTTAAAACTTGCATGGTCTATAACATCTTTGAAGGGTATTTTGTTCTCAGTGCACTTATTGTGCATGTGGTAACATTGCCTAGATATAATTTTGTTATTATATAAATTTTACTATCACGAATGTCTACTTTTTCATTTATACATGCAAACTTAATTCGAAAAAGCTTTAGAGCAGCCTATGAATATTACATGTGTATATTAGAATTTTTTAAAAATGTAGTTGCTCTATACATTATTGAAGACTATTTTAGTAAGAGGTTGTACATTGAATTTTTTTTTTCTCTTCAAATTTTCCTCATTTTCATGTTAATGTCTTCGGAAATGTCACTTCAGTACTTTTGCGATTACAAACTTTTCAACAACTATCCATAAATAATGCATCAGTGACAATATTGTTCTAATAACTTATTTAGGTCATAATTAATTCACAGCTCGAGGCATATTTAAATAAGGGTCTTCTTTTTAAGTTTCTAGCTTTCAGTGCTGCTTGTTTAGACAATCTGAAAAAAGAAAAGAAAAAAAAGAAAAGCCAAAATAGAATGCATCTTCAGGTTAGTTTGGAAATTGCAATCTGCAACAAACATGCTACTAAATAAATGACCTGAAATATCTGAATCCTTGTAGGATGTTTTCCCCACCCACCCTTTAATTTGCTCTGGAGTTTTAATTGCTATCTCTGGATTCTCCTTTCCTGTTCCCTAATTCCCACTTTTCATGCAGAGGAGTTAATGGGGTTATAATCTCGTAATTAAAGAAGGTAATTTTAATTTCTCTGATGACTCTTTATTATGATAATCTTGTTAAGATTATGGTGTTTCATTTGTTACTCCACATGAACACTTGCCTTTGTGGAAGCAGTCTGTGCTACTGAGTCACTACATAATTAAAAAAGCAGAAAGCTCTAGCCAGCAGAGTCTTATTGCTAATGTAAGACCAAAGTTAGATTGAACTTTCTGTAAATCTATTAAATGAACCAGATTGTACATATCGCAAATTTAGGGTGAGTCATCAAATAAAAGATAAAGCTTCATTAAGTAAGTGTCTGAGTTCATGTTTAATAAACAATTATTCTTTCTAGATTGGACATCTTTATGCTGGTCTGCACAGAAACAAACATAAAAGACTAGTTTAGCAAATATACTAATAATAGTATTGGAAAGTTCATATCGTAAGCAATAACACAGATGTATAATGTAGGTTTGCGTTTACGTTATACCTTAAGACAAGCTTGTGAAAGAATCATCCTCTTAATTGTAGTGGAGTCACCAACAGTCTTTTTTTTCTTTTCAGTTTCAGGTGTACAAAACAATGTAATAGACATTTATACCCCTCACAAAGTGATAACCCCCCTCTCCCAATCTACTACCCCTCTGACATCGTATATAACTGTTACAATTTTACCGACTCTATTCCCTATGGTGTACTCCACATCCTGTGAAAAACAAACAAATATATATATATTTGTTTGTGTGTGTGTATATATATATATATATATATATATATATATATATATATATAATTATAGTTGACATTCCATACTATTCAGCTTCAGCTTTAGGTGTACAGTGCAGTGGTCAGGCACCTACACCATCCATAGAGTGGTCTGCATAAGAAGTCCAGTGCCCATCTGGCACCCTACCTAATTTATACAACATTATTGATTATATTCCCAAACTGTATTTCACATCCCCGTGGCTATATTGTGATTACTAATTTGTACTTTCTAACCTTTACCTTCTCCCCATCCCTACCCCACTCCCATCTAGCAACCATCTGTTATTTTCCCTCTTATCTCTGAGTCTATTTCTGTTTTGTTTGTTCATTTATTCTGTTCTTTAGATTCCACATATAAGTGAGATCATACGGATTTGTCTTTCTCCATCTGACTTATTTCACTTAGCATAATATTTTCCAGGTCTATCCATGTCGTTGCAAATGGTAAGATTTCATTTTTTTAATGGCTGAGTAATACTCCATTGTATAAATGTACCACAATTTCCTCATCCAATTGTCTATCGATGGGCATTTCAGTTGTTTCCACGTGTTGTCTATTGTAAATAACACTGCGATAAACACGGGTGCATATATTTTTTCGAATTAGTATTTTTGATTTCTCTGGATAGATACTTAAGAGTCTAATTGCTGGGTCATAAAGTAGTTCCATTTTCAATTTTTTGAGGTACCTCCATACTGTTTTCCATAGTGGCTGCAGCAATCTGCAATCCCTCCAGCAGTGCTCAAGGGTTCCCTTTTCTCCACATCCTCTTCAGCACTTGTTGTTTGTTGATTTATTGATAATAGCCATTCTGACTTGGGTGAGGTGGTATCACATTGTGGTTTTTATTTGCATTTCCCTAATGATTAGTGAGGTTGAGCATTTTTTCATGTCTGTTGGCCATCTGTATGTCCTCTTTAGAGAAATGTATCTTCATGTTCTCGGCCCATTTTTTAATTCAGTTGTTTGGTTTTTTTGGAGTTTTTTTTTGATGTATGAGTTTTTAAAATAAATTTTGGATATTAACCCCTTATCAGATGTATCATTGACAAATGTCTTCTGCCATTCAGTAGGATGCCTTTTCGTTTGATTGATGGTTTCCGGTGCTGTGAAAAAACCTTTTTAGTTTGATGTAGCTTTTGCTTCCCTTGACTGAGAGGATATATCAGTAAAAATATTACTAAGGGTAATACATGCAAATTTACTTCCTATATTTTCTTCTAGGGGTTTTATGGTTTTGGGTCTTATATTTAATTCTTTAATTGATTTTAAGTTTATTCTTGTATATGGCATAAAAAAGTGGTCCAGCTTCATTTTTTCACGTGTCCAGTTTTCCCAGCACCATTTATTAAATAGACTGTCTTTACCCCAATGTAAATTCTTGCTTCTATTGGCCTAGATTAAATGTCCATATAGGTATGGATTTATTTCTGGGCTCTCTATTCTGTGTCATTGATCTATGCATCTGTTTTTATGCCAATACCATGCTATTTTGATTACTATATGATTTGATATCGGGTAGTGTGATACCTCCCACTTTCTTCTTATTTCTCAATATTGCCATGGCTATATTTGGGGTCTTTTACGGTTCCATGTAAATTTTAGGATTATATGTTCTAGTTTTTTGAAAAATGCCATTGGTAATTTGATAAGAATTGCTTTGAATCTATATATTGTCAGAGTTTAACTATATTAATTCTTCCTATCCATGAGCATGGTATATTTTTTCCATTTTTTTGTATTTTCTTTAATTTCTCTCTTCAATGTCATATAATTTTCTGAGTACAGGTCTTTTACTTTCTTGATCAATTTATTCCTAAGCATTTTATTGTTTTTGAAGCAATTGTAAATGGAATTTTTTTATTAATTTCTCCTTCTGATAGTTTGTTATCAATGTATACAAATGCAACTGATTTCTGAATATTAATTTTGTATCATGCTACTTTGTTAAATTCATTTATTAGTTCTAATAAATTTTTTGGTGAGTCTTTGGGGTTCTCTCTATATAGTATCATGTCATGTGCATATAACGAAAATTTTACTTCCTCCTTTCCAATTTGGATGCCTTTTATTTCTTTTTCTTGTCTGATCGCTGTGGCTAGGACTTCCAGAACTGTGTTTAATAGAAATGGTGAATGTGGGCAACTTTCTCTTCTTCCTGATTTTAGGGGCAATGCTTTTAACTTTACCCCATTGAGTATGATATCAGCTGTGGGTTTCTCATATATGGTCTTATTGTGTTGAGATATGATCCCTCTATTCCCGCTTTGCTCAGAGTTTTTATCATAAATGGATGCTGGATTTTGTCAAATGCTTTTTCTGCATCTATTGATATGACCTAAATTCGTCTGTATTTTAAACTAATACTAGATGCTAGCATACTGTTTTCACAGGAAGACATTTGTAGGAGTTTTGTGTAATTATTTCCTAAGGAATATATTTTAGTTGGATTAAGGAGAAAGCATAGGTGAGAATGAATAAACTGCAACAGTAGATTTATTTTTGACTAGTTTTGCTTTTAAATGAAGCAGAGAAATAAGGAGAAACTGGAGCAGATCTTGAAGTTAATAGTTTATTAGTTTGTTGGATTTTTTTGTTAAGATAGAGAATTCCTTGGGCATGTCAATTTGCTAAAGGATATGTTCTCATAGGGAGTGAAAAAATAGTTATTCCTCTCCATTAATCTCCACTATCAGTTCTCCATTAATCTCCACTATCAGTTCTCCATTAATCTCCACTATCAGTTCTCCACTAACATAACCACTTGTTGAGACACTTAGAAAACATGCTCTTACATGAGACAAGTTGAAACGATTTGAAGAACCTACAAGAATGAAAAAAAGAAGTAGAGCTACCATATGATCCAGCAATTCCACCTCTAGGATATTCAAGATATGTGCACTCCCCTGTTTATTGTAATATTCACAGTAGCTAAGATATGGAATTAACCTATATGTCCATCGATAGATGAATGGAAATACATAATGGGACATTATATAGCCGTGAGGAAGAAGGAATATCTGCTATTTTTGATGATGTGAATGGACCTTGAGGGCATTAATCCAAGTGAGAGAAGTGAGACAGAGAAAGAAAAATGCTGTATGATATTCACTTACATGTGAAATCTAAAAAAAGCTGAGTTCATAAAAAGAATGGTGGTTACCGGGCTTGGGAGTGAGGGATCCGTGGAGGTATTGTTAAAGGGTACAGATGTGAGTTAGAAGATTAATAATAAGTTTTGGAGAGCTAATGCACAGCATAGTGGTTATAGCCAATACTGCCATTATTATAGCCAATAATACTTATACAATACTATATGTGAATTGTATCTCAATAAAAAAACCCTTCAGAGAGTCTGGACATTAGCCCACTGCAGACGGCAAGCAGCACAATGGAGGGGCACCTCTTCCTGAAACACGTTTTCTACCTCTGTCTTTTAAATTTTTGAACATCTATTTCCAATTCCAAAGCAACACACCTTGTTTTTCTTAATTTTTAAACACGAGATATACAGAAGAGCCCTCAATTAAACCCAAACTCAAACATCTTTGCCAATCCCAGCATTCATTTGCTCTAGAAAGAGGTGAAGGCCTCAGCCACACCCCATTGCTGCCCCTGGAGGTAACAATTAAACCCTGGTGGCATCCTGCCAGACCTTAAAATCAACACAGTGCCCTGTGTAGTAGGTCAATATGTTCAAAGCATGGTAAGTCATTTGTTTGCGTTAGAACAATAAGCATGTCAATAGAAGTTTAATTTTAAATTGACGTTTAAAAAATTTTAGTGTCACAGTAAATAATATGGGGGGAAATTTAATAAAGAATTGACACAAGGGGGGGAAAGAATAAATGTCTATCTCTTAGTGAGTAAAACATCCTTGAAAAGTGTAACTAATATTAACACTTAATATTAGCTATAACTGTTTATGTTATACATAAACATCTAAGAGGTAAAATAAAAAAAACATACAAAACTATATAAAGAGGAGTAATAAACTAGGGAGACAAAAATGGAGCAGATCTATTTTTTTAAATAACACTTGATAATTTATTAAGATCTTGAGAATAAAACTACATGAAATATATCTTAACTTGCATTTTATCTTTAGTGTTCTTATAACCACAGAAATTGTTTTATATCACCAACAAAAGCATCACATCCATGGAATAAACTTTCGTAACAGTCAATAAAATAGAGTTTGGCTTAGTGAGAATCCTGTTTTGTCATAAACAAAGTGATAGAAATGGTTGAAAGCACACTGTTTCTAACACTTTGTACTATATTGCTGAAGATATTTACAAAATGTTTGTGTGATGTATGTAATCATACCCTGGAACTCTTGGAGATAAATTCCTGCCTTAATGCATTAGTCATTGACCTTAAACCTGCTGGGATACAACAACATAAATTAGTAATAATAATGATATAAAATTTTTGAAAATAAAATTTCAATTTAAGTAATTGGGATGATTTGTTTTTCCTAAGAAAATCAAGTATTAATGTTTCCTTCTGATGAATTTATTTGCATGATATTTAAAAACTGTGGTCAACCTTTAAAAGTATGGATGATACATGTCTCCTATTATAATATGTACTAGATATTCAACACCATAAACATTTGACAATTTACGTAGTATTTTCTTCATCAAAGCTTAATACAATTTAGTTGGAATGTAAATATTGTTCAATAATAAATGTGAATATTGATAAAACTACTTCTCGATTTTCAAAATTGATTCCCTTCAAAAGGTTACATGGAATTATTTATTGTATGCCCAACTATAATATCCATGACGGGACATTATCTTAATATTTAACAAATACTGTTAACCAGACAGGACAAAACAGAGCATTTAAGGCCTAAAAATCTAATTATTTTGGTCAACTTACTGAAAAATTTCTTAATATGAGGTATTTGGATTTTTGCATAGTAGACTGCATAATCTAAAAATGCATAATCTCTTGCTCTCTAATGGGGAGAGTGCAGAGGAAACACTGAAAATTGCATTATCAAACAAGCTGTCATCTGAAATTTTGCCATACTAATTATCTTTTTGCCATGTTTTTTGAAGATTAGGAAAAAGGATATTTATGAGACACTCCAGTACATTTCTTGGATTTATTTATTTATTTATTTATTTATTTATTTATTTATTTTTTTAAGGAGGGCTCAGCTCACAGTGGCCCATGTGGGGATCGAACCAGCAACCTTGGTGCTGATGGCACCATGTTCTAACCAACTGAGCTAATCAGCCACCCCCATTTCCTAGATTTTAAGAGTTGTTCAATTAATATTTCTGACCGGCTATTCATGTATAGATATAGATACAGATACAGGTACAGTTTCAGGTACAGGTACAGGTACAGGTATAGGTATAGATATAGATATAGATGGATCACATTTTTTTTTTATTTCACAGTATTCTGTTTCCATGGGATACTCATAGCAATTATGGATTTCAGAACGCACAAACAAAAATCCATAGCCATTTACATCTGCCAACAAATTTGAGAAAGGTTGAAGTAAAGATGAAATATTTGTTGACAGTAAAAATTAAAAACAAATACACACCTTTATTTTTAAAAGATGAAAAGAGAAATATATTTTTAAGAAGTGAAAATGTAACTTTTTCTGTAGAATTGCATGTACCTAATAACTTTCAGAATACACTTTGGAAAAAAGCTCTTCAAACATATCCCATGTCCTGTATTAAAATTCTGATCCAACTTTCCCTAAATTTCCTTCACCCATAGTCTTCTCAGTAAGCAGCAACTCCATCTTCTAATTTCTTAGCAAAAGAAAGCAAACTCACAGAAATCCTTGGTATTATTCCTTTTTCCTTCCCATTCCATGTGCCATCTGTCCAGAAATCCTGTAGTACCTATTTTCAAATGAAGCCTGACTCTGACCATTGCTCACCTTCTCCACTGTAACATCCTGTCCAGACACTCATCTCAAACTTGATGATGGAAGTAGCCTCCTGATTGGCGCACTAGCCCTGATTATTGCAATAGTCTGGGTTGTAGGACCCTCTTTGTTATCGCAGTACCCCCTCACTATTACAGTAGCTTCTTGGTTGTTGAAGTAACCCATGATTGTTTCAGTGAGTGGTCTCCTGAGTATTGCAGCAGTCCCTAATTATTGCAGTAGCTCCTCATTGGTACATTCGTGTAGTAGCATCTTGGTTAATGCAGAAGTCCCTGATTATTACAGTCACTAACTGCTCTTCTTTTTTCTACCATTGCTCCTCTTCATTCTCTTCTCAACATTGCAGTTAGCATGATTCTGTTAAATTTTAGGTCAGACTACATCACTGCTCCACTGAAAACCCCCCAGTGGTTTTCATTTCGCACACAGTAAAACCAAAGCATGTAGCATGCCCTACAAATCCTTCCACTGTCTAGGATTAAATTTGCATACTTGCATGCTCCGCTGTACCACACTGACTTCCTCTGCCTCAAGAATGGTAAGAATCTGATGGCCTTATTGCTTGCTCATTTATTGGCTCCTATGTAAATCATTTACTTGCTCTCCTCTTGCCGTCTGTTCTCAATGTCACATTCTCTGTGAGGTTTCTCAGAGTACTATTCAGCAATTCTGTCCATTCTCAACTCCTTTTCCCCTTGACCTGTTGTATATTTTTAGTATTTAATATATATTATCTTTTTTCACATTATACATTTTTCTTACTTGTTTTCTTTCTTGCCCCCAAATAATGCAAGGTCCATAAAAGTATGTCTCTTGTCAGTTTTTGTTCAGTATAGATCCAATTGTTTTTAGATTTTGAGGGGGATAGTAGAAGAGGGTAAAAGGGGTCAAATATCTGGTGATGGAAGGAGAACTGACTCTGGGTGGTGAGCACACAATGTGATATACATATGATGTATTACAGAATTGTACACTTGAAACCTATGTAATTTTACTATCCATTGTCACCCCAATAAATTTTAATTTTATATATATATATATATATATATATATATATGTAAAGAACACATGTGAATATGAACCCAAATGGGTACATAATAAATATTTGTTTAATGACTGAATCTCTAAAGGGTCACCTACTGAAAAGAGTGAAACATACCTGCTTCACATCATTAGGGTGAGGAAACTTAAAAGGAAATTGGACTTGTTGAGACCAAGACCATCTGGAATGATCTGTAACACCCAAGCCAAAGCTGCTATTATTCTGTAGATAAATAGCCTTTCTCAACTCCACCACCTTTGATATTTTATCCTGAATGACTGAGACTATATGAATTGTACCGTGGGAGATGACAGTGTTCCTATGCTTGTGTGGAAGTACTTGTGAGTAGTGGAGATGATACTTTATAAAGCCTAAACAGTCTTTCTTGAGTAGCTGGTGGGATTGCCTATAGGTAGGCATACATTTTCAACATGGCAGTTTGCAGGTGATCTGATCTAGGAAATGTCCAGGTTTGAGGATAGAGAAGAAGTTAGGAATACGATGGATTAGCGAGGATAATTTCCCTTTGCATTTACTGGGACTGTCATTTGAGAAGCAGTTTCCATGTGTCCTACACGGTGATTTCTCTGGGTGATTCCAATTCTTGTATCCAATCGGATAACACGTAGAGCCCTGGGAAATACATTAGTGAGGCAGTGCAGCAATATTCACATCTGTAAAAACAGCATAGAGGGATTCACATCCTAACCAATGAGACCAGTCACCAGGAAATTACAGCAGGGTAGAGTTAGGAATTGTAGTTAGGAACACATTGTGGGGTGGATGGTTCAGTTGTAGACAGGATAAAAGCTTTTTTCCCCCAAAAAAATGTGTTTGGGAATGTGAATGTTGAAAATAGTAGAAAATGACAATCATTAAAAACATGCTACCTCTTCATAGGACTTTATACCCTACATGTTGATATTTGAATCAAAGCATATATTAGAATACATTTTCACTTCAATTAATGAGGGTATTACAATGCACTAATTTCAAAATGTCGTTTGTTTAGATCATCTTGTTCTGACAGAATTATGAAAGTAGCATAAGACACTAGTGAGTAATAGATAATAAGGAAATATGTAACATCTTTTTTTATATAAAATACAAAATCACTAGATAAAATTCTGAGTAAGTTAAAGGGATGAGGTTGCCAGTGTATTTGTTCGTCGTGATAAATGTTCATCTTTCTCTCACTTACTTAGATAATTGAAAATTTGTTAGAGGATTTTTTTTCTTATTGAAAATTACTGCGTGACTTCATACTTTGCATAGCCCTAGGCTGATGATTTCTAAAAGAAATCTACTTAAACAGGAAACTGTTACACTTGTAGACATACAATACAAACGTGTAAGATGAGCAGGTTCATCTTAGTTTTCGATTTGTGGATGATACAGACAGATGTATGCAACTTGACATATTTCACTTTAATTTTCATACCAGTTTTTTGGTTTGAACTTGTATCCTCTAAACATTGCTTAGTTATTCAGCACCATATAGAGCCCTTGAGTTCTGATGTAGGAAACAATCAACTTTCAATACCTGAACATTTAAAAAATTAGTATAGTGATTACTCAAAATCCCGTTTAACAGTATTTATCCACTGATAATAAAGTTAAGAGAGAAATGGTGATTTAATTAAAATGGCTGTTAAAGAGTGTGAACATTAAAAACATTTTAATTATCTGTATTAACCTAACACTTGGAAGTAATTTCATCCCTTTTGTTTTTATGTGCATGAAAATCAAATTAGCTATCAATATAGCTAAAACATAAAGTGAGTTAAAATGTAAGATTATAAGCTTTACTTAGAGTTATTTGAATGTGGTGTTTTTATCTTTTAGTACAATTTTTTTAACAATATAAAGGGTAGGAAATTTGTGAAATTTCAATTAATAGCCAATATTCATGATATATTTTGTTTTACTTACTATTCAAGTCAATTACTGTTTATTTCATTCTTTAATTCAGTATTCTAAGTAATATAGAATATTTAGAAAATTAAGACAAGTTTTTTTTTTTTTTTTTTTTTTTTTTTTTTTTTTTTTTTTTTTTTTTTTTTTTTTTCACATCAAATCTCTGTTATATTGCTCAAGAGTTCAAATAAGCTCAAACAGACTGATACTAGTGACAACCAACAGAAGACAGACTCAAACAGCATACTGAGTTACCAAAAAGAATGCGATGGTAAAACGTCCAGATGTGCACATTTCTTTCACATACAAAGTTTGATTTAGCACCCATGAATACAGAGAATCCGAAAAGTCCACTGCAAAGTGAATACATTTCTGGTGATAGAACATTTAAAAACAACTGCCAGTTTACCCTCTAAGGAAACTTATTTAGGGGTACAAACTACTTTGGTAAGATTAGTGTTAAGAAGTAATAGGAGGAAGTTAAGGGAAACCGCTATTACATACTGTAGAAACATACAGGAAGGCAAACATGGCCACCCCAAAAAAAACGCTCCACTGGAAAGTGTTGAAAGCAAATTGTAACACTAGTGCCCTGCTCCAAGGTCAACAACGTGAACAACAAAAAAAATGGAAAAGACCTTGCTCAATCCCGCGCTCAGTGAAGGACTGCAGGTAAGAGCTGTGCGTGAATGGAACTCCTGAGCAGAGTGGTGCTAGCATTCGAGGGGCATATCTTGATCTGAGGACCCAACGCTCTTGGCCTTGACCCAAGGAGAATTAGTGTTGTCCTAGAAACGCAGGGAGCACCCAGAGCGTGTGGCCCAGCACCCTGCACGTCCAGCGTCCATTCATGGGTCCCACTTAGGGTAGATGCGAGTCTCTTACAGCTCCTTGATAGAAACTCCTTGGGTTTCCTCCTCTTCTTCTTTGCAAATTACAGGGAAACTGAACATCTGCACCTGCTACATCTCCTGCAGCTGGGGCAATAAAGGATTACTGCTTACAGCCAGTTGCTAGATGTGTCTCCATCGAGGACTCGCCCTAACACAGGGTTTCCATGACAGGAGAGGAGGAGGTAAATTTCCTGAGGCTCCCACGGGACCCAACTGAGCAGACAAGTCATTTCATAGGAAACGAGCACGAAATCCTCCAGGATAATAACTCAGAACTTGTGGTTAAAATAGTGTTCACACATAGGTATCCAAGTATCCCAGATACCACGAGAAAAACAGCTGAGAGCACATGGTGCCAGCTGCTAGAAGGCTGGCACCAGATTAGAGTGGAAGAGTGTCTTTGAGATTTCAGACAATTTTAGATGTCAGCATATGGTGTTCAGGGTCCACTCCTGAGGATGCTGTTAAAACAAAACCAAAAATAACGACCTTGAGAGCACATGCCCCTTTCTGAGAGGCCAAACATTTGATCTGGGTGAAGGCATGATTTAACTCATGAAACTCAAGAACACAAGACAAACAACAGTTTCCTGGCATATATTTAACTATCACAAGGCATTTTCCTAAACATTATCATTTTCCCACTACTCCAAAGAAATCCAATAAATAACTTGACAGTGAAGGGCCCCGATGAGAACTTGAGTGACCACAGGCCCTGAGCAGCTGCGATGGGGGAGGCGCTCCAAGTGCCAACCCCTCCACAAGGTCGCCCGCAGTTCTGTCTTTTTCGAATGTGACCCTCTAGTGTTTCCACGGGGCTTTACACAACAGTCCCTTCTGGTAAAGCCCGGCGGGGAGTGAAGCCACAGAGTACAACACGAGAAGTGGTCAAAGCCATGGTTTCCGCACGACGCCTCTCTTCTTCCCACGGACTAGCGACTGCGGACGCCTGGCTTCAGGCTGCACGTGCCACAGCCATGAGCACGGCAAGTCTTCTGCGCCCATCATGCAGGGAAGAGCTCGGGAGGGCTGTCTCCATAGCAGTACTTTGCTATAGGGTCCCTATAGGTGTTCTCATGCTGCACGCTCTGGGATGAGGTCCGGCATTTAGCCAAACACAATTCAAAGTGATCTTCGACTGCCATGAAGAGGTTCTGGAATGCCACAGCTGCCCGGTTGAGGAAGCGCTCCAGGAGAAGTTGCTTGTTGGGCTGCAGGCAGCAGGAGACGCAGTGCTCGTAAGCGCTACAGCAGCCGTTGGACAAGCAGCCATCACAGCAGTACTGCTTAGTGCCCGGGACGTTGACGTTACAGCAGCCATTCACCAGCAAATCCTTCCTTTCACAAACGTATCCTAGTTCGTCCGTGATGAGGAGCTTCCCTTGAATGGAGTTCCGGCACTGGTTGCTGGGCCGACTGCTATTGCCCAAGTTAAACTGCACTTTCCAGAGAATGGGCTGTTCACGCTCTTGAACCTGGAGGAGATTCCGATCTCTCACTGCCCTCTCCCCCTGCTTCAAGGTGCTGGTGAGGAAGTAGACGAGCGAGAGCCCGAAGACCAGGGCGAGCACCCACCTCTTCCGCAGAAGCCGGCGCCACACCATGGCCGCCAGGTTCACCATGCCGGCGCGGACGCGGGGCGCGGCGGCCGGGGCGCGGAGCGGGACAGGCCCGGGGCCCGGGCGGCATGGCCCCTACACAGCCGGCAGCCCCATCTCTCACGCCGGGCGCCGGCCCCAAGACAAGTTTTGACTCAAAGATTAATATATGCTTTTCTTCTCAGGAACTTGAAATACCTATAAAGAGAAAATATAGTAGTAGCTTTCTAGTTTTGTCTAATTTGCATATTTAGCCTACTCTAGATGCTTTTACCAGTGTAGAGGAAACTGTATAATATTTTAATATTTGAAGATAATTCAAGTTATTTTCCTTTGACTCTTTTTAACAGATTAGAAAATTGAAACACAGAGACAGAAAGTGATTTGACAAGTTTACACAATAAGTTAAAAGGAAAATTGATAACTCATACAGAAATAAAAAAAAAAAACTTGGACTTGGAAATTAAATGATTCAAATGATAAATATTTAAATGAGTACATCCTGTTTTTGGAATGCATCTCATGCATTTCATGTCATTCTATATGCTTTACATGTACATAATTCTCACATTAATTTTAACTTAAGAAAAAGTTATTGTTACATTCATATATGGTTTGGGGAACTCAAGTGCAGAGGTATTTAGGTCCATTTCCCAGCATACATTGCAGATCTATCCTTTGAAATCAGTTTTTTTTTTTTTTTTAATTTAACTTCCTAAACTCTTAAACATGACTCTACATATCAAGATTTCTGTACATAAGGGGCAGCTGATTAATTCAGTTGGTGGTCTGTTAGGTTAGTTGGTTAGAACATGGTGCTGATACTGTGTTTCCCCCAAAATAAAGCCGGGTCTTATATTAATTTTTGCTCCAAAAGACACATTAGGGCTTATGTTCAGGGGATGTCATCCTGAAAAAAATCATGCTAGGGCTTATTTTCCACTTAGGTAGTATTTTCAGGGAAACACAGTAACACCAAGGTTGCCAGTTCGATCTCCGCATGGGCCACTGTGAGCTGTACCCTCCTAAACAAAAAAAGATTTTTGTACATAGAATTTCTACTAGAGTGAAAATAGTGCCATTCTACAGTTTTGTTTTCTTTCTATAATCTCAACTACACCTGTATTTCAACACTTATTTCTTGAACCTATAACCTTTCTATACTTCTTATTTCAGTTTTTCTACCACTTCTATCTTATCCAAGTCATAGCTATTCCTAGATCATTAAATCATACAATTGGATGGGACCTCTAACTCTTTCATGTTACATATGAAGAAATTGAAACTCAGGAACTTAAAATTACTTGGTTTAGGCCCTACAGCTAGTAGATGGTAGAACTACAAATGACAGCACATCTAAAAGTTTTATTCTCCTGACAGAACTTAATATAATGTTCGTTTCCCTTCCCATAATATTTATTCTACAGTGGTAGAAGCATGCCAGTTTAAAAGTGTTTTGAAAACATGCGTTAAACTTGAAGGAACAACTTATTTTGTATTTTTGTTTTTTTATTTCCTTTCAAGACATGACTCACTAACAAACTTGAAATTACAAGCATAAGAGTGATCACTGACCTTTTAAAATATTGGAGAATTGTAAGATATGGTTGCTTTCTTTGGATAAATAACAATAACAATCATGTTATCATTATTGAGCTAGAGTCATATGTGATAGGTGGTGTATACACTATTTAAAATCTAAGAAACTTAATGCAATAAATCTTATATTATTTATTCAAGTCACAAGTGGAGGACACTTGGATAAGTCCACTGGGCAGATCTCTTCAGTGGCAAATGAGGGCGGGAAAAAGCCTCCCATTGGGCTGTTCCAACCTCTCCTAGGAACTCCTAAGCATTGTCATGTACATCTTCCGCATTCTTCCAGTCAGTATTTGGACACAGACGCAGAGGATCCTGCAAATTGTTTTAAGACAAGGCATGGATTCACACACACACACATTTCTGACCACATTACATTTGGCTAGAATCTGGTTACATGACCCAACATAATTATAAGGAAGACTGAGAAAGATAATCTTCCTGTGTGTCTGGGGTAAGGAACTGATAAGCATCTTGGTAGTGTCTGCCCCAGATTAGGATCTACTGTAGTCTATCCCCAAATAGAATAATACTCTGGCAATGAAAACTATGCTTTTCATCAAAAGGAACCAAGCAAAATGGATGAAATTGTGTACATCGAAAAAATGAATTTTGTGAAGTGTGTAAGTATAGCTTATCCAGACACATACTAGTCTTTGGTACATACAAGTACATACAATTTTTTTGGTTATACATGTCCAAATCATTTTACCAGGCAGGTTACAACATGTCACTCATATATCAAGCTCCATATCTGGTATCTGTGTTTTTTCAGTGTTCACCCTTGGTATATTTTTCTACATATAGTTCTGATTAGAATTTGGGAGAGGAAGATGCATATACTTCTTTTACTGCTTCTTGAATGCATAATTCAATCCCTATGTGTACTCCAACACTCATAGAACTGAAATGTGGCCTGGCTATCTTTTCACCTCCAGAAAAATTCACCAAATGAAAACAGATTACTCCCTACCTCTAAACTTCTCTTAATTCAAACCACCGCTTGGTAAACTGCAGATTTTTATCAACAAAATTTTGCCATATACAACTGTCAAATGAATTTTGTACTTAATTTCTATTCTCTAATGAATTCTTATAATACATAATTTATAGTTGTAAAATATGAAAATCATGGAAAACAATACAATACTACAAATCTCTTAGGATGTATACCCACCTCAGAATGCATTTTTCCCCCTGGAAAATACTGTTACTAATCGGACTAAACCTCTAAAACTCGCATTTCATTATATGACCTTATCCTATGACTATAGTTGACTTGGTAATGGTAGAGAGTTGACGTGAGTAAAGCCAATTCGAATGTATTAGAATGTATCTCCTGGAAATGTGAGGACATCCATGGAATTACATTCAGTTTTACATTTTTTTGGTTTCTTTGGTGTTTTCTTTCTTTCTTTATTTTTTTGGTGTATTTGAAACTTTATAACTTTAACATGTGAACTATAAAAATTTGAGCTGTCTATATTCTGCCTTGTGAGTTTTTACCCAGAAAATGTGTCAACAGAAAGGAAAGGGAATGAAGCTGATAGAGAAAAGTGCAACGTACATCAAGATCCCTGGTTGCTCTGTTCACTGACTTAGTCTAGCTTCTGTCTAAAATTAAGTTTTGTAGTATTTCCCTGTGGATGACTTACCTCATATTTATTTTTTAAAGATGGTCAAGTAGGTTTCTTTACTTAAAATCAAAAGACATTTAACTATAACAAATTCTACT
This sequence comes from Rhinolophus ferrumequinum, assembly GCF_004115265.2. Lineage (NCBI taxonomy): Eukaryota > Metazoa > Chordata > Mammalia > Chiroptera > Rhinolophidae > Rhinolophus > Rhinolophus ferrumequinum. The sequence continues at coordinate 17,696,508 of NC_046287.1, read as the reverse complement.
TTGAATCATCTCTCCAATTCAGGGAAATTGAGTACATAAATAATATTCCTGTTGCAAGGTAACCTACATTTCATACTTTGTTTTGACCAACAAATATTAAAAAAAAACAGTTAGACCTTATAAATAGATCACCATCAGCAGGAACAATCTTAGTCTTTAACTTTCTAAGCCAATGTCATTTAAAACTCTAAAAAGTAGAATGCATTTTGAATTTCCAAGCAATAAAATTTCAAATATCACAAGTATTGAGGTAACCTGCTTAAAAAAAAAAAAATCACCATCTATTTTCTGAGTGATTTCCACATGTTTACTGGCCTGGGTTCCTACTGAGAATTGAGCTTTTGTATGAGAAGAAAAGTAGTGTCCAGAAGGCTTTCAGTTGTGGAAGAATTGTCCCATAGAATTTACTAGAGGAAAACCTATTTTAGTTTATTCTCAATAAACTATAGCACTAATAAAGAAGTCTGTCTCAAGGTGCAGGATTGTAATTTTCTCTTCGTTATGAGCTATAATTGTTAATGTATTCATATTTGTGACTCAAGAAAAAGGACTATCACTTGTTATTAGCTTCACAAATATATATGTAACAGTGACAAACTCTTCCCTCACTGGCAGATTATGACATGAGTGTCATGGTTTGTAGTAAAGAAATTGAATATTGTTCTAAGTTACAGATATATACATTCCCCTAGCTAGCAGGATATAGTCAGAAATCTTTCCCAAGGACAAAATTACAGCAGCCTATTCATTTATCAATGAGATTATTTTCTGTAAAGTGGACTGCTACACTATGGGTAGCACACACACTGCAATTAATTAATTCCTAGATTGAAAATAAACACACTTCATTCAGGAGGTTAATGAATGCCAAGGAAGAAAGGGTGCTGTCATTTGTCAAAGATATAGTGGATTTTTATAAATACAAAATCATTAACCAAAAATAAATGAATGTAAAGAAAACATTTTCTTTTTTTTGGCCAAAGTTTTGTTTTGTTTTGTTTTATTTTGTTTTGTTTTCCTAAATTGGAGCCTCTCATTGCTGATAAAAGTCAAATTTAAATAACACTCTATATCCCTGGGGCTATCCCAGAAAGCTGCCTTGAAAATCTTGTTAGCTTATGATCGCATCTGTTCCATTCATTGCGCTGGGAATTATGATAGTCAAGGTAAGCAAGTATAAGTGAAACAACATTTAATTCTAGTGTTTATCTTCAGTGAATCCAGACATACCCACAGATCTTTGATCTGCTAGTCCTCCATTGAAAAAGACCAGCAAAGGTGATGCAGGAATAAGATTAAGCAGTATCCCCTGAAGGATTTACTTATCCAGAAAAACTGAGTTTATGTTTTAGCACCTTGGCCACATCAAGCTTTAGATGAAAGATGAGAATAAAACTCTAAAAAAAGAATGTAATAGAAGATCTGTGTGCATACGCATATCTGCAGCTCTCCACAACTGGCTCCTCACTCATTTGTTACAACTTACTTGAAATTCTAAAGCTTATAGAATTCTGTATTAAAGAGCAAACTTGAGCCATAGACTGTGCCTCCTCATGAATTCTACAAGATACACTTCTCTGGATGAGATGAATTTATCCTTGTGGCTGTTACCCTGTTATTGTTAAGGTGTAGGCAAAATGTATTTGGGATATACATATAGTAAAGTTGAGTGACTCATATTTCATGTTCATAATGGAATGAAAGTTTCCAGTAATTATACACATATCTGGAAACATATTGCTGACTGTTTTTCTTGGGAAAGACAATGCTTCCCTTAGGAAAAGACCACCTGCCTGGAAGTCCAAAGGCTTCCATTAGTATCTTGGCTTTGCCATTGTACTGTTCCCCCAAAATAAGCTAACTATTTCAAGTATCATCAGCCGTATCTTATTAATGAAGAAACGGATCTGAGAAGTGCCATGGTTCCTAATATATTTAAGTAGTGTTACTTTTCAAATCTATCAAAGTTATGCATGTTCACATACTGAATTAAATAAAACTATGAAATTTATTACCAGAAAATATAAAATAAGTTCCCTTATTGTTTCCATTTTTCAGTTAGTCCTGCATTTGCCTCTATCTCTAAATAATGTATTTATAATGCTTCTTTTGATTTTTCAAGAAGCATAGACGATCATCAATAGATAATTGACTTTCCACTGTGAAAAAATAAAATTTGTTATCTTCATATCATCTCAGGACCATTGATACATGAATATGTAGTATATTATGACTAGTTTTCTTTGAGAAACTCCTGTTTTTGTTTTTGTTTTGTTTTTCTAGAGAAAATAGTCATCTTCTTGTCCCATTTGTTTAGTTTTGTATTCATTTATCCCTAGTTTATCATCAGATGTTCCCAAATATTCATGCATGTATTTTATGTGCATGCCTGTGAGACAGGATAATTAGCATGTCCCTAGGTAGACAGGGAGGTCCCTGGTGGAATAAACAAAGACAGCCATATCCTAAAAAGCCAGGTTTTGAAATCACTCCTTCACTCCAGGACAAAATGTAACAAGGCCTTGAGGTTAATCATAAAATTCCTTTTGGCCTGACAAATGGAGCAGATCTGATAGATAAGAGTGGGTTACTTTGCTAACTCCTTTAGGATGGGCAAGCAAAACAAACCTGGTAGACGAATTTCATTAGAAGGCACCAGTTCCCTTCTTCAAATAAGTTCCCTTCTTCAAACTGCTCCCCTTCCCCAAGGAGGCAAGGGAAGGTACAAAAGTAAGAGCTTTTGCCTCAGTCATGGGGCACCCCCCATTCAGGACCCCCTCCCGCTTGGGAGCTCTGACTCTGCTTTCGATAAACTATCCTCTTTTTAAAACTCTTTTCCTCTCCTGGGTCCGTGTTTCTATTCTTCGGTCTCACGCACGAGACACGATCCTGGCCTACACCCAGAAACTGCCAGCAGATCCAACATCATCTACATCATTTGGGGACTCACAGGAAAAATATTCCTCCATCACCTGGGTATATGTGTTTCTGTGTCACCATTGTGAACAGGTATTTCCCAAGAGCCTTTTCTAACCTTAACACACTGGCTTGGTTTGTCCCTAGACATGCTACACCTCTGTGTTCCAGAAACCCACCACTGCCATCATTTCAATAATTCTATTCGTATATCGTTTTTGTTTAAAACTTGTTTCCTGGATCCCATACCTCCAGCTTTCTAGCTTGATTGCGTAATGTAGTTGCACACCTATTCTGGTGATTTTCTGGGGAAGAATGCATGGAATTAAATTCTTTGTGACATTGAATCTGAAATGATCTTTACCTTACTCTTACACTTAAGTGCTAACTTGATGATGTGTTAAATTCATGGTAGATAATAATGTGTTTTTTGTTTGTTTTTTGAAGCTGGTAGACATAGTTACCCAGTCTACTAATTTCCAGGATCAATTGTTTTGATATTTAATACGAAAAACCTCTCTTTCGTTATACTCTTGTTCCTAAAAGAATTTAGAATGATCTTTTTAATCCCATTTCTTATTTTCTGTTTTCATCTATTGTACTTCCCCTATAGTGGATCCTTTCTATCCAAAGACTCATATCCTTCAGTTTTTAAAATTGTTTTGCATTGTTTCTTAATTGAGTTACCCCCTTTGTTTTTATTGTTCTTTCTTTATAGAATTTTTGTCGTTTATTTAATGGAACTCCCAGACTGATCTAACAATTTCCACCAATTGTTTTATCTTTCCTTTCCTGTTTGTCATCTATTTGTATTTTGCTTGCATTTTTGCAATGTGTCTTCACCTTTATCTTCAAACTTCCTAGAGTTTGTCATTACTAATTGCATGGTTGTATTCTTGACTGATCTTATTTTGAAGAGAATCCTGGTTTGTTCACTGATTGTAGTAGCTTTTCTTACATTTCTGAGTATATAGGTATTTTGGAGCCCTTCTCTTCTCGTGTGACCTCTTTTTCAAAGCTGTTGTATTTTTCTACTATACATATGTTGTATTTTGTGTTCTCTTTTATGTTAGATATATTTTTTTTCCAGTATCTTGAGTCCCTTTTCTGTTTACACATATTAAAGACAGTGAGGCTAAAACCCCAGTTAGAAGTTCCAAATATGGAGAGGGTTGACCTTGGGCTTCACTCAAGTTTAGTCTGGCTGGCTGGTCTTAAGATTAACTCCCAGGTTAATATCAGTAGAGAAATGTATAAGAATTTGTAAGTTTACATTTTAATGAATTTTTACAAAGATTACATAGCCGTGATATCACAAACCAGAGCAAGAAATAGAATATTAACAGCATCTAAGACATCCCATAACACCACCATGCCACCAACCAGTCACCATTCTTCCTGCACAAGGGTTTCTAACACTAAAAAAAATTTCTGTTACAGCTTTAAATATATTTTATACCATAATTTATATCATTAAATGCCTAGAAAATTTCTATTAGTAATGACATTAGGTATGTCATATCATACACTGTCATATATATATATATGTATATGTATATATATATACATATATATATATATATATGGCATGAGAATTAATGTAACTTAATGCATGTAAATTTTTTAAAAAACTGCAATATTATATAAAGTTTATTCCAACATTAAAGTCTAAACATACTTTCAGTGCATTAAATTATTTGAGTCAGGACCAAACACTGGTCACATATTTTCTAGTTAATCTATAATTTTAGAATTATTCTATCAACGTGAATTTTAATACTGAGAAAATATTTTACATTTTGGAAAATATCAATTTTCTAGAATGCCCCCCCATATATATATAAATTTAAATTACACATATATATAATTTAAATTAAAAACTGCAATATTATATAAAGTTTATTCCAACATTAAATTCTAAACATACTTATGTATGTTTATATATATGTAATTAAAGTTACTTATATATATGTAATTTAAATTTCCAAAAGATTGAACTCATTTGAAAATTAATGGTTTTCTTTGTATAATATAAAGAAATACTCCAATTGGGATATGTGTGTCTATAAACACACACACACACACACACACACACACACATCTTAGAAATTATACTAATGTATATATATCTCTTGAAATATATATATTTCATAATCTGTATATATATATAATATAATTCAAGAGATTTGTTTTAAACCAAATATATTGTGTTGTAACACATGGATTTTAGTTACAGTTACATGAATGGAAAATTTTATGATGTTCTTGATTGCTTACATATATTTTATTCTCTTGTAAAGCACTATCCAAAAAAAAAAAGAGATACTCTCTCATTCTCTCTCTCTCTCTCTCTCTCTCTCTCTCTTTCTCTCCCCACCCCCTTCTCGCTCTCCATCTCAAAAAAAAAAAAAAACAACAAACAAACAAAAATCCTAAGCTTATGCTATTTTTTAAACTATTCTTTTTCACTACTATAGCAACAATAGTTATGAGGTGAACTCGTTTGGCATACATTTATTTAACACCTACTCTGTGTCAGGCACACTAACAAATAAGACATGGCTCCTTTGATTGAGAAGCTTACGTTGATCAGACTTTCAAAGTAAAATTTTGTTAGGAATTGTAAAATTTTATGTGGATTATACAATCAACACAAATGGGTTATGGTTATTTCATTGTGATTATTTCTTTAATCATGTAGATTCCTTTCATGAAATTTACTTTTTGGAATGCATTCCACCACGTATTTGCCTGTTTATCAGCAACCAGCAGATGGTGTTATGTTCTCTTTTCCTAATAGAATACTGAAATATATTAAAAAATACATGGCTTAGATGTAAACATCACGTCTCTTTAAAGTAAATTCAGATTATCTGATAGATTATGATAACTCCTTCAAAAGCATCTTGAAGACAACATGAATATTTTCTTCTCTACCGTAGAAGAGAAAAATTGTGTTGGTGCCAGTAGTTGTGATATTTGTACTTCAGTGAGAAGCTGACCATCTATTTATCCCATTTAGCAACCAACTCTGTATGTACCCTGACCTTAAATACATCCTAACTGTTCTATTTAAAATTGCAACTAAACATTCTACATTCCTCTTCACCTTTATTGTTGTTTATTACTCCAATCTGATGTTCTGATTTCTTCATCTCAGTTTATAACGGCTTTAAGTACTATTGACGTATTTCATTAGTAGTTTAGTTTAAAACAAATTGGTTAGTATAGAACCCTATTAAATCAGCCTTAACTGGCCCCTCAATCAATGTACTGTATAAAGAGCGCTTCTAAAAATTTATTTTACTGTTTTTAAGAAAACTCCAATCAATTATCAACAAATAATAACAAACTCTAAACATCCCTAAAGGCTTGTGCATTTATTGGAGAAGGTTAAAGAGTTCCTGAAAATACATTAGGGGTTAAATAGGACAGTGTGGAAAATGAAATAGCCTAGAGGAAACTAGGATGAGGAGGTCAGTTCATTTAACCTGGTGTGTAGACTCTAGAGTTCTGAGAAAGGAAAAAAAAAAACAAAACAAAACAAAACGAAAAAACCCTCCAGTGACAACCTGTATACACATTCATAAATTTGAAGCTGCAGTTCACATAATCTCATCCCATCACTCCATTGCAGTATAATTTTCAAGAGATTAATCTCATTTGAACTGTATTTTTTTCTTTATATAATATTGTTTGCGCCATTCACTTCGTTATGTAAGAAGTTATGTTTTCCAATATAAAGACACATTACAAGTATGAAATAATTCTAAATTATGATAATCTGAAAAGTGCTGAATGTAAATGTTAGAAGTTTAAAACATAAATGGACCAGTAGTGATAATTTTTAAAAAAGCCTCATAGTAACCATAATCATTCCTAAGTAACAATTTAGGTGTCTTTCAATAGTTAATAATGTAGTTGTGATTTTCAATGTACAGGAAATTTCTCAAGGAAGCAGTGCTAAGAATGCCTATTTTAAGATGTTAAAATGTGTGTTTTCTAGGCCAATAACTGGAGTACATTTGAATCCTGATATAGACATAATGAATTAACAATTGATGGTAATATTAGAATATGATATATGTGAAGCTTTCAAGCAAACAACAAGAAAAACAAAGTAAACATAATATTTTCTTTTCAATTTATTGCCATTTCTTTCTGAAAGCATTGTAAGAGGAGGAAGATGGAGGCTGTTTAGGAAATTGTGAAGGCTATCTGGCATCCTTTCAGATAGTTCAGACATTCGTACCATCAATTATTAGTTGGCTTAGTTTTGCTTCAAATTCACCTTCTTTTCCTTGATTTTGATATGGGTATAGTTTTTAACCATTATCAAAAAGTGGTTCAAAAGAAGTAAAATAAAAATAATAGGAAAAATAAAAGGAAAAAACTGACTCAGGAAAAAAAGAAAAAAAAAGATTGTCCCAGATTAAGACATGTTAAAAATTGTCAGTAGATTCAGGTGTTGTCAGTCTAATCCACTATTGTCAATCATGTGAATTACATACACTTTTTTACTCTATTTTTTTCCCCAGAATTTATTAATTGGATTTTTTAAAAATAAAGAATAACTTTCCTATATCAATTACATTTGGTAACTCTGTGGTTCATACAAGAAAAGAAAAAAAGGGAGGCACAAGATTTCCTGTTGTAAAGCCTAGGCAAGACTTTAAATACAGAAAGAATAGCATGAAGTGTGATTTATAAGTATTTAACATGAATTATTAAGAGACATTACTAAATTATATATAATTTAGTCATCCTGTATAATTCAATAGTGCATTTTCCCCTAAATAGTTGTATTTAGAATCTCTATTTGATAACCCAAAATCTACTTGTTTCAATTTTGAATTTTCATCTATATGTCACAATATGTTTCCCATTTGAAATGAAAAACAGATCTGAAAATTACATCTTTACTTTTCTCATATACATTTATTTCAGTGGATTTCAACTTCTTTGGCCCTAAACCAGCTTTTCACTGTTTGTCAATTTGTAAAGCAAAACAAAACAAAAGCTTTCTTATGCCTCTGTGTTTCTCTGTTTCTATCGTCATTGTCGGTAAATAAAAAGAGGACTTGTCCACACACACATAATTCCTAAGATCCCGCCTTTTCTACAATTCCTACCTTGGTTACTTTGGTTATAATCACTAGAAAATGGCCCAATGCCTTTTCAACTACTTTTAGAAATCCTTTACAAATTATCAAAATTAAAAAAAAAAGAAGAAAGTCTTTTTAAAAAAATAGCATATACACAAAATGATTTTCCCCTTCAAGAAATTATTTGCAAATAGTTAAAATTTCCTGTTATGGATCAAGTAGATATTTAATATACTAATCTGCCTTAAATCCTTCATTATCTCATATTTGTTCATGTAGTTTTTAACACAAACACACACATACACAAAACCTTTCATTGGAATGTTCTTTATAGTGGGCAGAATAATGATGCCCAATAGATATCCACATCACAATGTCTGAAATCAGTGAATATGTTCCTTTTCATGGTAAAGGGGTATTCAGATGGCAGATGGAATTAAGGTTCTAGGAACTGACTTTAAAATAAGGAGATAATTCTGATTTATGAGGATGGCTGAATATAAGCATAATGGTCCTTAAATTCGGAAGAAAGAAACAGAAGAGGAACTTAGGGTGATATAATGTGAGAATAACTCTTGACCTACTATAGTTGATTTGAAGACGGATGAACATGTTAATGAACCAAGAGAATATGGGTGGCTTCTGGAAGCTGAAAAGGGCAGGGAAATAGATTCATCCTTATAGCCTCTAGAAAGGAAGGAAACCTTGCTGACACTTTGATTTTGCCCAGTGAGTCCAATTTTGGACTTCTGACCTTCGGAAATGTAAGACAATAATTTATGGTTTTTTGTCACTAAAGTTGTGGTGATTTGTTACAAGTGATAGAATACTAATACACTGTTCCTCATTAATACAGGAGGGCCTCTGCTAAACATAACAAGATGTTAAAAAGGTTACAAAGTGTTTACATTAAAAACATACTGAAATCATTATATAGATTTCATATTTTTCATCTTCCTGTTTACAAAATAGTATCATTTACAATTTTAGTTGCTAACAGAAATGGACTTGTATTTCTTTAGCAGAAGAATTATTGAGAGAGATTTTTTGAAAGATATCAGGTGACTCATGAATAGATAAAATATACTGTCAATCACAGAAAAAATACAGGAGTTAATTGTGGAAAATCGTACTAGTATTATGGAAAATCATATCTTAAGACAGCTGGACTGTCAAGGCCATTCTTATACTCTTTCGGAATGCTTGTCACAGTCCCTGCAACTGTGAGAATTATCTCAAATGCTCCTTTGTCTTTGTGACATTGTTTAATATTCAAAGTTAGTTGAAAACTTCTGGAGGGCCAAACCTAATGTATGTACACTCTCAAAATTACAGGAAAAAATAACAGATTGCTTTGACTTCTTTGGAAGAAAGTCAATCCCTGTCTTCCTCCAGAACTCACCGAAGGAAGAGTTCCTCAAATCAAAGAGGACTTTGCTGAATACCTCATAAATGTTCTATTAAATAAAATGTTGTTATTTTTTATTTCACTGTGGCTGTGAGGAGGCTGAGAATCGGATTAATGTTGAGTAATTGACCCAAAGCCATTTAAGTAGTAGTCAGAAACAAAGAAGCAATCTACAGATGCCTTATTCTATTTAATTTTCTGCAAACACAGGGCCTAAAGTTCAGCATATGTTTCATGTATTAAAGTAGGAAAGCAATTATATTAAAACCCTAATAATCATTAAGGGCAAATATTGGCTTCAGAGTAATGCATACAGATTGCTTCAATCAAATAAATTTTTATAGCTGAAAATAGCGTGCATCTTACACCTCAGGTATACTACTTGTTTTAGTGGATGCATTATCACCCACAGTATTATTGAGATGATTGAACACTAGAACTCCTTGTTTTCAATAACTAATGGAAACTTCAGCACCCCTAAGTCCTGATGATAGTGAAGAAATGCTTAAGCTTGCCGTAGGTGGTCATGTTTTCAGTTCTCTACCTAGGCTGCATCTCCTCTGTCTGTATTATATTAGAAGATCTGCATATAATAGAGCACTTGGGGCCTGAAGTCAAGGGAATGCATGGGTGTTGTGTAACTTCATGCATGTCTTCAGTTGAATTCCAGGTGTTCACCTTACCCCATCTAATCACCAGTGCCATTTGAAACTTGCTCCTCCCGTCCAGTGCTTGAAGTATTTAGTCTTTTCTCTGCTGATTCCAGCATATAGTGATCACTCTTTACTGTCTTTGGTAGGTATTTCCCTCTGTCTGTCAAAGCTACCTTTTTGAGTTGCCATTTGACTCCATTGCACCTACGTAAGACAAAAATGGCAGATAGTCTGCAGTGAAAGAACCAAACTTAGCCAAGGGACCATTTATTAAGGGATGTTTCTCAAAGTTTCTTCTATTAGAATTTTTTTTTCTCAGAAACATTTTATAAAAAGTATTATTTCTACCAACTGCCCACTCTAATGCCCATTATATTAATTTCTCCTAGTAGTGATATTTTAGTACATGTGGTCATATATTTTCATTCTATCATTTATCTTTGCTTAAGTTCATTTACATATCCTTTTAGACTGGGTTCATGCTTTCTACTCTTTTGAATGTCTCACTAAGACTCCCTTTTTCACTTTGGCCAGGATGAGATATATTTATGAACTAGAAAATACAGATAAATGAGAAAATATCACCTGATATAGGCCACCTAGAGATTTAAAAAATGGTTACTATCAATATATCTTCACAATTAGGATGGTTTTTGGTGTCTGACGGTATGTATCTTTTATAACGTTGGGCTTCTTTCTTGAAAATATCTGTTGTTAATTCAGTTTCATTTCTACCATGTTGAGCAGAAATTCCTTAACGTGCATTTTAATTATGCATACATTCTTTTCTGTTTTACCTATAGTGACCAACCTCTCATTTTAATGTATTTCTAGGAAAGTTATCTGTATGTTATTTCTTGCTTCATTATCTTTGCTGAAAGTCCCTTTGAGTCTTTTTTTAAAAATTTTTGATTATTACCGTTGTCAGAAAGATATGTTGCTGGCTATGCAATCTTGGCTGGAAGTAGAATATCTGAAAATCATGATGCTTTATTCATTTAATGTTGATAATACATATTCTCCCTAAGAATTTAGGTGTAACATTAGGGTTAATTTAAATCTAAAAAAAAAAAATTGAATAGTTAAACCATAAGCTCTGTTTTGTATGTATATAATATAGAAATACCAATTTTTTCGACTTTGTAGTCTGGAATTATTTTTTTTTTGAAATTCACATTCCGCTTAGGAATAATAAACTGTAATTTCTGATATCCCACATTAGATTTAATCACAAAGAAATATGCATTCTGCAATATATTTTCTTATCCCTATGTCAAATTTGCTTACTTAAACACATATAATACTTAAATTAGAAACCATGTAAAAAATCACTGAAGCTAAATACGTTAACATGAAGCACTTTCAGTTAATCAGTCTTTTGGAGCTCTTAAAACAAGTACTTCTATAAAACTGCATCACATTTAAATGCTGATTCAATCATATACGCTTCACACTCTTTGTTTCCCATGAAGATTGATTGATTTTCGCTGCAGTATAAAATGAAATTCAAATTTCTAATTTAAATAAATGTAGTTTTCATTATATTGCATCTGCTTGAAATAAGAGCCTCCACCCTCATCCATAAAATCTTCCCCAAAGATGAGATTTTATTTCTCTACTTAGTGAAAGACATCAGGTCATCAAAATGAGGGTCTAAGAAATGAAAAACCAATTTTAGTAATCGTGGCAAGACCCTTGGGGTGGTATGTGGAAAACTGGAAATCCTCAATGAGAATGGTTACAAGACTAACCTTTGGCTTGATACCGTGTTTCCCAGAAAATAAGACCAAAAATTATGTAAGACTGGGTCTTGTATTAATTTTTGTTCCAAAAGATGAATTAGAGCTGATTGTCTGGCTAGGTCTTATTTTCAGGGAAACACGGTAGTATCCAATTTCAGTAAAGCAAAATTCTCAGAATGAGTTCACATGGATGTACCACCAATTAGGTCAATCAATTAACAAATTAAGGAGCCAATCTTCAAAGACTTTTGCAGGACTGTTACTGCCCTAAAGAGTTACTCAGAATGTTAAGTGTTGTATTATGCAATCAACAGCAAGATTGTCACCTCCTTATAGACAGAGATTGTATCTTTTTTATTTATATCTTGTTTCCTGGTGATGGAGGTGGGGGAGATTTAGAAATTTCTGGAAAGGGAAAAATAGTGAAGAAGAATTTATCAAAAGACATATGGTGATGGACTCACATGAACTCATCAGCTTGGGTTTTTGTGCTGATAGGACCAGAGATAAGGATGACCAGATAGGATGTGTCTAGCTCTGAGAACCTTCAAGGCTAGCATTGGTGTAGTGTGCTGTGGTGTGATGTTGTGTGTGTGTGTGTGTGTGTGTGTGTGTGTGTGTGTATCTGTGGCTCCCCTTTTAACTCCTTCTTACACAGGTCTAGGGTTGTGGGAAAGTTGTTTTTCCTTGTATATACCTTTATTTTTATTCAAATGTTATTGATAAATTTTATGAGGTATACAGTTTTATGCTCCCTCAAACTATTAAAGAATAAAGGATTAAGTTGATCCACTCCTGATTTCTTTGTTTCTATTTATATAGTTAATTCTTGAATAAATGCAAAGAAGCATGGCTCCATGACATGAATCACACACTCTATGGTAGTATCAGATTAAGTAAATAACTCATATTAATTCATATAATTTGATTTACATATTTTCTACATTGTCATATTAGAAATTAGATTTGTAGTGTATGAAGTATTTATGGAAGTTAGCACATGCATGCAAATAATAAGAACTTGGAAAATATAACACTATGACTAGTGAAAATGGACTCATTGAGATTGTACAATCTGAATCCTGTGTTAGAAATTGTGACCTTTGAAATGTTTGGCTATAATTTTTAATCTGTTGGCCTATACAGCAAAGTTATCTTTTCTCCTATAACCTTGTGTGAGGGGAAAATTCTGGTCATGCAGAATATTCTTAATGATAAAAAAGTGAAAATATATCATCTATATTTTTAAAATTAGAAAATTAACAAACCCGTACATATTCATTTAATAAAAATTACCACTTATTTCTCTTTTTTCACAGGCACTTCTTTCATTGATAGTCACAGCATCAATAAAATATAATAGCATGACATTTAATTTTAAGGAGATTAAACTGTATTTAAATACCCAATTTACCATTCATGGAAATCCCAAATTATGATAGGATATAAGTTTGTTTAGTAGATGGTCATATAAAGAGATGTTACGGTTTTCTTCCAGTACTGAGTAATAACTGTCTATAAATATAAATACAGATTTTATATCAGTATGAAGTGATGGGACTGTGCTTATTATTTATTTAAGAGACACTGAATATTGATTTTATTTCAACTTAAAGTAATTCTTTAGTCAGGTGAGATCAAAATATTTTTTTTTAGTTAGGTAAAACAAAAATCCTGTTTTTAATATTAGAATTAAACATACTATCATCTCTCTATGTTTAACGTACAGACACACATACAAGTATGAAGCTTGTTCTTATTATTTGACAGGCAATTCTGTAAGATCTTTGCATCATGTTCTTTAACTGACAACAATGCAGCAAACATGCTAATATTAATTCATTCTTTTTAGAAAAGGAAACTGTGACTTTGTTAGTTTTTACAATTTGTACAAGTTGACCCAACTAAAAATTATAGGCAACAAATTCTGAATTCATGTTTTCTTAACATATTTGTCATAATAAACACTCAGATACGAGTCTCCATTTCACCATTAATATAGCCTGCTTTTCAAAACTTCTTTATTTCATATACTATAGTGGGAGCTAATACTCGACAACAGCAATTTTAGCATGAGGATAAGGATAAAAATAGTTGGTAATTGTTTCAAGAAGGGGTGAAAGATGTGGTTGTGATGGCACTTTGAACATACAGGAGTGTCAAGTACTATAGAAATGAGTGTCATAAGTGTTTTTGTGTAGCATTAAAAAGTAAATGGAGAGACGATAAAATGCATGGGAAAGATAATTGTTTACTGAAGAATATACTGGGGTAAAATGATAGAAAAAATTATCAAAAACAGTGGTAGAAAGGTGAAACTAGTCAAGGCTAGGAAGAAAGGAGACAAGGAGGTAAGGAGAGTTAAAGTGTCAGAAAATAATGATGTGGATGTATGGGAACCGAAAAATAATGAGGCAGAGGAAAAGGGAAGTTGAGTAAACACAAATCAGATTTCTTTGAGCCACAAGTAAACCAGGAACTAAAATCTTGAACTAAAGTGAAAAGGTTGGAGAGGTGTAAAGACAGTGATAAAATATTTGAATGAGGCAACATAGTGTAGCAACTATGCAGCTCAGTAAGAATAACTAGAATGACTAACAAATAGCTTTAGGTTATTTAAAGACACTTTAAGTTTATATTGAACATTTCACTTTTGAGAGAGTAATTATTTTAATCAACTCGCCATATCTTCCTGAAAGACATGAATACAGAATTGTCAAAATGCTGAAACTTTTAATTTTTTAATTGAGTCTTACTGATTACATGAATAAAAACCTGCTTTTGTGTTTCCAGTACAGTGCATTGTTCAATACTGCACACAATCTTGTCGTTTACAGACTTACCAACTGTGCGCTTGCATTGATAAAAAGGATTTTATTAAGTCGTAGAAAAATTGAAAATTAACAGAGCTCTAAGTGCTCTTCAAACAAAACCATATATTTTGAGACATTACTAATTCTCTCAAACAATATTTTCAATTAAAATAGAAAATCTTTAAAAAGTGTAAGTTTTAAAGGAAAAATAAAAAGCACCCTTTTCTAAAACATGTTAAAGTTTTCTGCAGTTTTGTTTTGGTCAAATAACTGACTTGCCATCTCTGAGTACTAACATAGATGAAAAGGATCTTTATTAATTATAAAAAATAAAATTAGTAGAGCTCTAAATAGTCTTCAAACTGTTTATTTTAAACAATATATTTAAATGAAAAAAATATCTGTACAATATAACATTTAAAGATAAAAAGCCCCCTTCTCTGGAATTTGACAACCGTGAGTCACAAAACTGTGTTCAAAGAAGTGAACCATCAAATGGGTATTTAATTATTATATACTTAGGTGGACAATGAACTAAGATGATAATGAGAAAACATTTATTTCCCAAGTAGAGGGAGTTTGTTGGCCAAAAATAGGAATTAGAAATCTCGTGATTTAAGGGGACAATTTGCTGAATGATAAAAGCTTCCATTTTCAAAAACATTTCAGAATTTTATGAAAGTATTATTCCTAACTTAATTCCATGAATATACAGATACTTCAAATGTTTATGAACAAAATGCATTTAGTTTCCAAATATATCACTTTAGAGAAGGATTTTCACAACTGTGGTGCATTTCTCTTCAAATTTGAGCTTAGATTTTTGTAGATTTTTATTTCCTTTTAATGATATGTTTCATGCATACTAAAGAATATACTTAATGTATATATGGGATATAAAGAATAATACAGTAAATCATCTGTGTTTTCACCCAAGTTAAATTTGAGAATATTACTAATACTGTTGATGACCTTAACACAAAAATATTCTGAATATTTTGTTTTCTTTTTCCCTTATAGATTATCTCCCATGTTTTCTGTATATAAATACAGTGTAATTTTGAATTTGATATGTTGTCTTCCACTGCAAATTTTAAGTTTTCCAATTCAGATTATATTTAGAAATTTGTGCAGCTACAAATAGTTGCCATAATCACTCATGATTACACTTTTATTGGATGAACATGTAAACATTTATATTACTTGTTTCAAAACAATTAGAAAAATATAGTATATGTAGAATTTAGTCATTAAGATCTAAATTTGCCTATTGTCTAAACTTTATTCTAAGTGTCATTTAGTTTAGATTAAAAAATAAGAGGAGACTTTTGGTGTCTTTAGAAGTAAGTTTTTAAAATTATTAAAGAGTGTAAAGCCATATTGATGTATCTTGAACTTTCCATATTACTTGAATTTTCAATTATAAACAAAAAAGAATAAAAATTGAGAATATATCTGAATTTATACATCATTGGAATTGTTACCTACCATCAGGATACAAGAAAAAATGAAATAATGTTAAATATCAATGAAATTAAGTCTAAAATATGTTTTGTATGCCTCAAATTATACTACCTTTGTTTTTGGTGGGATTAGCTGCGAAATAGAAAATATGGAGGAAAAACAAAATCACATAGAATAATACCTGGGCGTGTTCATTTAATTTGTTGTTAACTCCAGTTATGCATCTCACTAATGAAATAGTAAATGTAAAGTTAAATATTAAAAATATTTATCAAAAATCAGGTTAAAAACAAAATTTTAAATGAATTTAAAATTCCAAATTGAACTAGCAGAAAATGTTATTAGAGAATAAGTTGTATATATCAGGTTTTTCAGGTTATGACCTGTCATGTAGAGACAGAGAAGACGGGAAAATAACTGATAGTCAGATTGCACATATTTACTGATTGTCTGCAATGCGCTATTTGCTTTGCAATGTCCAATCTGTGGGCCACTGTTCTCAGCCAAAGAATGGCAATTTTTTTAACAGTATCACAACTAAGTGAACGATTTCTAATCCCAAATTCACTATTATTTCTTTTAATACCATGTTAAGGATATTATTATTGTTATTGTGCTTTGAGATTATTAGGTATTAATCGCTGAAACATGGTTTTATCAGTCATGGGTTGAAATTATATGTCTGACCATTTCTTATTGATTGCTGTAGATCTGTGTTCTGGTACATGGCCCTTCGATACTGGAAGTTAGGGTTTGTAAAGATACTGGAACCAAACTTTATATTCGTACATATTTGTAGATGATTCAGGGAGGGGAATATTAATTTTTTTTCATATTCTCCAAAATATTAGTGACTTCTCATGAAATTTATAATCATTAGAGAATATGGGTCATTTTTTAAAAAACTTTTTCCACAGAAGAAAATAGAAGCATTTGAGTACTATATTAATACTTTTTATTTATTTGAAGAGACTTAATGAGATATACGTTTTCCATTGCTTTACTTGGATTATAGGAGGATATGTCAATAACTTAGATATTCCATCCAATTGTACGTCAATTCAATTGAGTTCACCTAACACCTACTTCCTGTTTACTCTGCACCAGACATTGTAACAAGAACCATGGATTCAGTGGTATGTAAAACATTTTCCTGAATTCTAGCTCTTGGACTAAATACTGTGTTTTCCCGAAAATACGACCTACCTGGACAATCAGCTCTAATGTATGTTTTAGAGCAAGAATTAATATAAAACCCAGTCTCATTTTACTATAATATAAGACCTGGTCTTATTATAAGACTGGATATGATATGATATGATATGTTATGATATATGATATGATATGATATGATATGATATGATATGATATGATATACCGGGTCTTATATTAATTTTTGATCCAAAAGACTCATTAGAGCTGATTATCCGGCTAGGTCTTATTTTCGGGGAAACAGTGTATACAGTCAATAAAAGAAGAAAAAGTATGTGTTTAATCACACGTAAATGCACATAAAGAAGAAACACATACTTTCTATTTCATGCGATAAATAAAATCTAATTTGGTTGAATTTACACATTTACCCTATTTTTTAAGGAGTTCTATCTACCTTGTGGAAAACACTACATTGTGCCCTGTGGTGAATATAAACAAACATACAAACTTTACTTACTCATTTTCCAAGGAGATTCACAATACAGTGGAAACAAATCCAAATATGAATCAATAGGAAAATTAGATAAATCAGACAAAAAAAAGTAATATTGTTCTTCTGGAGTTGTTTGAATAGAGATTCAAGATTTTTGAAAAGGTCACACAGAATGATAAGAGGGATTTCCAATTATAGCAGTTACAAGGAAAATTGTTACTGAGTTTATGACTAAAAATAAATCAATTTTAATGATTATTTTTCTCATGAGGGACACGAACCAAACATCCAGTCAGGGCAGACACTGCATTTCTCTGCTAAACATGTACAGGTTTTGAGAAAGTGACTGGAAACCTTAATCAAAATTTCAGCCTTCTGCAGATTTTGTGGGAAGAAAAGATACCAATAAAAGTGTCTCTGAAATGATTTTTCAGTTTCATGGAGAGCAAATTAAATGTGTGGTAGTTGTTCATGAATACAAAATAACTAAAATGACCAAGGAATTCAAAAACTCATCGGAGATCTTGTTAGAAATAATCATAGTTCAAAATTATGTATAACATTGGTGGCTGACCTTTGCGCACCATGAAACACAAAATAATATCTCTAACAGAGTGAAGGTGAGTGTATGTATTTACGTAGTTAAAATAGTATCGTGGATACTTCGTAGACTCAGGCCCTGCTAGAAAGTATGTGTTGAATGTGTTCTGCTCACTCTACATTTAAGGTAGCAAAGATAATCTTTATGTAAAGGAAACATGGCAAATGATGTTCCTTTGTTACTCTCACCAACCACATATCAATCTCTGTCACCTCCTTCTCACCGTACCCCCAGTTCTCTCTCTCTTCTGCTGTTTCGCTCTCTCGCTATCTATGTATCTATCTATCTATGTATCTATCTATGTATCTATCTATGTATCTATCTATCTATCTATCTATCTATCTATCTATCTATCTATCTATCTATCTATCTATCTATCATCTATCTATCTCTCCCCTATCCTTTCTTTTCCCTCTCTCCTTTTCTTAAATACAGAGATAATGTTCCCCACGTAACATTAAATTACAGGCTTAAAAACAAAACAAAACAAAAACTAAATTTTTTGACTATGTATAAGTGAGTTTGCAGCAAAATTTGATATATTTGGCAATTAAATTTTAGCAGAGCTGATTAGCTTGTGAAATATCCAGTGGGACAAGGGAGAGCGGTACAATGGTGAAATAGTTGTGGAAACTTTGAGAACGATTTTTTGTAATGTTCAACTGAAAGTTACATATTTTTCAAGAATATTCAATTGTTTGTCCCTCACCCTTCTCATGGAAGTTTGTTATTGCCATGCTACATGGTTCCCATTTGGACATTGCTTCAAAGATTTGGTGCAAGCTCTGAAACAGCACATGTGTTTCTGGGTACCACAGAGGACTATGAATGCATGTATGTGTGTGAGGTGGGTTTCTAAAAGTTACATCCCATGATCTGTTAACAAAAATGTTTGTCTCCTGCACCTGGAGCTCAGGACTCGGCTGGGTTTGTGTACTCATTTATGACACAAAGGACTGCTTCACAAGTGCCAGAGGGAATAGTTCCAAAATAAAACAGCAACCATCATTTTGAGGGATCCCGCCAATTTTGAAGTTCTTGTACATAAATTCCAGGATGAATTGGCCAAAAAAAAAAAAAAAAAAAATGGGTTCAGCGTATAGGCTTTGGTAATAGATCCTTGTTATTATCAAGAAGTAGAGTTCTTATTATGTGCTGGAGACCAGATGGACAATGGGTAAAACTGGGAAATCCTTGTTTGTATGCTTATATTCTCATTTTTCATTCTAAAAATGGCAATGGATAATATATCATGCATTTCTAAAGGCTAAACAGTCAATCAGAAGTAGAACCCCTACATTTTCGGCGGTTCAGTTTCAGATAGCCCCTTCCTTCATGGAGCCAATCCCATATTACAGAAGGCAATAACTTAGCTCCTGAATCAGAAGTTTACAATGGAGAAGCTCAGTCAATCAGATCCTCAGCTATAGAAGTGAATCTAGAGATTTTGATGTAAAAGAAAGAAATGCTTAAAATTTCTTATGCGAGCGTGGAATAATGTTCAGTGGTGACAGAGGGCCTCGCATGTTTCTGGCCAGATACTCCTCCTGCTGCCAAGTGCTCTGAGTCTCATTTTCCCTTATTTTCCTGACTTAGGTTCTCCAACCTGCAATCAATATAGTGATCTCCTCTATAAACATCCAATATGTTAAACTTTTGCTTAAAATAGCCAGAGTCCAATTCTGCTGCTTATAACCAAGAATAAATAATGTCATCACTATTTTTGTCTTATCATTATTTTTATTAGTAATTATTATTCAGCCTATATTTAAGGAAAGGCAAGAAGTGCAACATAATAGGGAAAGCAACAATTCTGTGCTACTTGTATATCTAACAAGCAATAAGTTAGCCACTTGGAAATATACATATTTTGAAATGGTAGTCCATATTCCCACAGCTTAGAAAGCGTTCCAATTAACACAAAGATATGCATGTGTACTTTCTTTTGTGAAGTTAGTATCATCAGTCAAAATATTCTTCAGCAAAGAATATCAAAAGTTTTCTTATCAAAAAAATTTCAAAGACAGCTAAACAGTGCTCTGTGGGTGGCACTACTCACTAACCTTTTTATAATGTATATAGACCTAAAAGCCTTGCCATTTTACTGTTAACATGTCTTCCTTACGGAGCTGTCAGTGTCTCTGCACACAGAACTCCTTTGAATCTTTGGTGACAAAGTGCTCTGATCACAAGGAGAAAGGGGTGAAAATACATAGGCATCTTTCTCAGGCTGAAATCTGATTGTGTACATATCAAGACAATATTCATTTGAACTAATTTAAGTTATAAAAATAACCAGTTTATGCCTCGTTGGCATAAAGAACTCACTGAATAGCCCAAACTGTGAAGTTTCAATCTATTTTTCTAAATAAGAGTGAGCATACACAATATATGTGTCTATTAGGAAATGTGTACTGTAATAACAAGCATTAAAAAGTCTCCAAGTATATGATTTCTACTTTTATTAAACAAATGCTTTCTATCATTATATGGAAGTTTCTACTTCTTTTGGAAGGCTCAGGAAGGAAACATATTAACATAATTCTAACGTACAAAGGCAGAGATTAAATTCAGGACGATAGGATAAAAAAAGCAAAAAGTTTATGCATGCAATAAACCATTTACTAGTATTTGACATTACACAGGGAATGATTCTAAACGCTCTGAATATAAATAAACTCAAATTTTTGTCTTTGATGTTTACCAGATAATACTGTCATGTGAAAGGTATAAAGTGAGGCCGTTTTAATGAAATCTTGCCAATTATATAGTTATCTAATTGGCGAGCTACTATATTGTTTTGGTGGTTTTTTTCCTGAAATAATTAGTATGTTTTGGTCATTTAAAAAAATGTGCAGTGCTTCTCTGTTATTGTAATGTTTGTAAATTATATTTTCTTTTAAAAGCGGGGAGAGATCATGGAGGGATGTCACCTCACTAGCAAAAAAGATAAGAATTGTGAACTAAAAAGAGGACCCTGTGTAAAAAAAAGAAAAGGCAAATACTATTTCTTTAAAAAAGGCATAAGTATAGGGGGCATTTTGTTTTTTTTTTTTTAATTGCCAATATCTAGGAAGTATAATCTCATTATATTCTATATTGCAACATATCTCTATGGAAGCAATAACTTTTGTGAGATGTAAACGCATGTGACTAGGACTCTGAAGTAAAGGGAATCCTAAACAGCAAATAATACTAGTTGCTTAAAAATCCTCTTGGATTTTCTGTATTAATATTAGTGATTCACCTGGGGTTTTCCTTTAGCATTTTCCAGAATGTTCATGGACACTGAAAGACATTAAAGTCAATGGACAGTGTACCACTACACAGATGCATGGAACTTTATTGTGTGGTCCTTCATTTAATGAATATGTTAAATTGTTTAACCTCTTTCCAATATTTAAAAAATTTAGGAATTGTAATTTTTATTATAGTTGAATTTAAGCTTATTATTTCGATATTTAATTTTGTTTTTTAGAATCTGTTTTTTGTTACTCTGTTCACCTTTGCCTGTCTCATTTTGCAATATTTCAATATTTTTTTAATTTATTTTGTTTTATAAGTTTATTGGGGTGACAAGTGGTTAGTAAAGTTACATAGGTTTCAGGTGTACAATTCTGTATTACATCATCTATATAGCACATTGTGTGCTCACCACCCAGAGTCAGTTCTCCTTCCATCACCATATATTTGATCCCCTTTACCCTCATTAACCACTCCTCTTCCCCCTTACCCTCTGATAACCACTCATCTGTTGTCTGTGTCTGGGAGTTTTGTTTCTTCATTTGTTTGTCTTGTTCCTTTGTTGTTTTCAGTTTTATATACCACATGTCAGTAAAATCATATGGTTCTCGACCTTTTGTGTGACTTATTTCACTTAGCATAATAATCTCAAGATCCATCCATCTTCTCGCAAATGGCACTATTTCATCATTTCTTATGGCAAAATAGTATTCCATTGTGTATATATACCACAAGTTCTTTATCCAATCATTTATGGAAGGACACTTTGGTTGTTTCCATGTCTTGGCCACCATAAATAAAGCTTCAATGAACATTGGAGCACATATATCTTTGCAGATAAATGTTTTCAGATTTTTTGGCAAGACACCCAGGAGAGGTGTTGGGTCATATGGAAATTCTATTCTTAATTTTTTGAGGAATCTCCACCCTGCCTTCCATAGCGGTTGCACCAATCTGCATTCCCACCAACAGTGTATGAGGGTTCCTTTTTCTCCACAGTCTCTGTTATTATTTGTCTTATTTATGATAGCCATTCTAATAGATGTGAGGTGATATCTCACTGTGCTTTTTATTTGCATTTCTCAGATAATTAGTGATGTTGAGCATTTTTTCATGTGTCTATTGGCCATTTGTATGTCCTCTTTGGAGAAATGTCTATTCAAGTCTTATGCCCATTTTTTAATTAGTGTGTGTTTGTTTCTTTGTTGCATTGTATGAGTTTATTATATATTTTGATTTACGATCTTAATGACTTTTATTTATTTGCCTTGCTTTGTTGCAATTTTTAGGACATAAAATAAGACCTTGAAAAGAAAGGATGGAATTGAATATCCCTTTCTCAGTTATTATAAGGAAAACTTCACTGTGTCACTACTAAGTATAATATCAGCTATAGTTTCTTCATAGCATCATTTATCACATTAACATATTTTCCACCTCATGTTATGCATGAGTTTATTATTATATAATTTTAATTGTGTAATTTATTGAACTATCATCCAATAAATAAATTTCTGATTTTTAATGGGATGTTTTTATATGGTTGGACATTTATTTATTTTTCTGGCGAAAGATTCTTCTTAACTAGTAAATATATATGTTAAGTCAAAAATTTTTACATATATATATATATATATATATATATATATATATATATGAGGTAGCGTTGCCAAGTACTATAATGACAATTACATATTTGTATAAAGATTTACAATTATCTGTTTAACTTGTTCAGATATCTGGAACAACCGTATTTCCCTGAAAATAAGACCTAGCCAGATCATCAGCTCTAATGCATCTTTTGGAGAAAAAATTAATATAAGATCCGGTCATATATATATATTATATAATTTATATAAATTATATAATCCGGTCATATATATATAATACCAGGTCACATTTTGCTATAATACACGGTCTTATATAAAATATAACATTAACATAATGTAATATAGTATAATATAAGATCGGGTCTTATTTTACTATAAGGCTTCTTGTTTACAAGAACAAAACATTTACTAATGTTATGTTATGTTTTGTGTTATGTTATGTTGTTATGTTATATTACATTATAAAGATCTGGTCTTATATTATAGTAAAATAAGACCAGGTCTTATATTAATTTTTGCTCCAAAGGAAGCATTAGAGCTGATTGTCTGGCTAGGTCTTATTTTCAGTGAAATACAGTAGTACCAGTACTAGGCATCATCTATAACTAGGTTTTTGTCTTTATTTACTAAATAGCATTATTTTCATGAATAGTACAATCAGAATTATGATTTTACTATAGTGATTTTATTTCATTCCCATTTTTATCTCCCTTATTTTTATCCCCATTAGCTTTGAGTTTGACAAGCAAATTTTATAACGCTTTAACAATTTTGAAGTTGTTTATGGGAATTTACATATGTAAATTTTGTTAACAATAATGAGAATTAATGAAGATATATCTGTGAATGTAAAATTTTGATGAATATGTCATTCTTTCTAATTTTGTCTACTTTGTATCTACAAAAAGTTGTCACTGGTACATTTCACTGACAAAAGTTATGTTAAGTAAGAAAAGAATATGGGGGAAATGTTTCATTTACTTTCCATTTTTAAGAATTCTATAATTAAAAATGTAAAATTTTATTTCTTTTATATCAACACTTCCCACACTTAGAGCAGGTTTTAAAACTCTTCCCAAAATGTTTTCTTCCAGAAACTTAAATGATCAGATTCATGTATCTGGAGGTCTTACTTCTCACCCTTTTTTCTACAAGCTAGTAAGGTCACCATGGACAATAGAGAGTAACTGTGCTGCACAAAATAAATTCTCATATTTTAGATGGGTTAAGAGACATACCACACAGTTTGAGATATGATACTATTTAAACAATGAAACAAAAGGCACACTAATTAAGCTGCATGCACTGTATGTAAAACTGAAATGTTTGATATATACTATAACTTTATAATTTCTGGTTTAGCTTTTAAACATAAGAGCATGAATTATTTCTCTCCTTAAAGATTTCTTCTCTTTTTCACATATATTATGACCTTGATTAGGTAATCTAAATCCTTGTGATCATCAAAATAGCATGGAGAACTCTGCCCCACCTCCAGGAATTCTGAGTCAGTAGTTTTGGGTAGGTCTCATGAATTTGCATTTTTAATAATTCCCCAAGTTATGCTAATGAATGCTAGTCCTCAGATCTTTAATAACACTGAGCTGATAATGTCAGCTATGTGCTGTATCACCAATATACATCATTATTGTTCATATTCTTCTCAAATATTGTAAAATGTTAATATAACTGGAGAAAAATATACTAATATCTGTTATACATAAGAAATTAGGTCTGAAGTGAACTTTTAAAAGTAATACACACATAGATTGGGAACTTTCTTGGGAACAAAATGATATGCTTCCTTAGTTCCCTTAATTCAAGCTACCATTAATTCTCATCCAGTTTACTGGAAAAAATTTCCTAACTGGCCTTCCTGCATATAATCTTGTTATCCTCTGATGAAATCTTCCTGTCATTTCCTGATTTTTCTAAAATGTAAGTCTGACCAAAGTTATAAAAAAAAACAACAAAAAACAAACAAAAAAAAACTTTCCGTCAGTTTAAAGTCCAAACTTCTAAATTGGCTTTAAAATAACCTTTATTTTTCACTACTATGTCATCTCTCATCAAGCACAGAGTCTCTTCTCTGCTCTCACTTGAGTGAATCAGTTTAAGTTCCATCGTTATTTACTGGCCAGGACTTTGCATAGACCATTCTTCAGCCTGGAATTCATCCCCATTTCCCATTTCCCACCATTTGTTCCTACTGAGTTTGTCTTCAGAACTCTAACTCATCTTCTAGATATCACTTTCTCCAAGAAGACTTCAGAACTAGCTAAAATATTTCTACTAAAAGAAAACTGATGGTAGCAGAGTTATTGGAAGTATCTCTTCCAGAACTATATGGTTTATTTTCCATTACACTATATTGTAATGGAGAGGTATACTTTCCTGCCCTTCTTGCCTTTTGAAAAAAATCAGCATTTGTTATTTCAACTTGTATCTGTATAATATAGACATAGCTTACAATTAGGTACCTCTTTGCTGGAGTAGGTCTAAAAAAAAAATAAGAGTAGGTCCATATGAATATAAATAGAGAATAGGTCCATATAAGTAAGACGGGGGTGGGGGGCTCTTATTTGATACTAGTACTTGTTTTTTCACAATCCACTGCATAAAAACATCTTAAATAATTGACTATTTGATGTTCTTTTTGCATTATTTTCATACACAAATAGATGAATACAACTAACACTATGTCTTTGCCTATATATTTACATGTCCGTTTAGGTGAATCAAGTTCTTTAAGTAATGTCATATTTTCTTTTAGTGAGTTCTTACTATTTTTTGTATGCCAGTAGGTCAATTTTGATACTAAAATAATTAAAACTTTGGGGATATATCATATCAGCATTTCCAAATGCACGGCTTGCCTGTATATTAGTCAATGTCATATACTATTAGCATTTATCATCAACACTTGGCATTGCAAAATAAAAATGAATGAACTGTTTTTAAATGACTAAGACAGTGTTAATTAATGAGAAAGAGTATGGAAAAATGATTGCATGTTGGGTGAACAACATATAGTAGACCATTTGTTTTTTTATTAAACAGCTAGCTAATTAGATTTGTTTTTATATGTTTTACATTCACAAAAGAAAAATGCTATGTATAGTTTCATCAAGAATTCATTAATAACTGGTTTCCACTTAATCATTAAAGATGATCAAACGAAGCTTTAAAAATGATGTTACTTTTATTAGTATAATCCATTCATTATCTGATATATTAATGCAAATACAATTTTACCTGTTTCAAGGGGTTTGGAGGACTAAACATTTAAATCTCATACAATTCAGTCTTCTGTAGTTTATCATTAAGAATGAGTATATATTTTTCCTTCATATAGTCATTCCACAAATTTTAAGTGAGTTCTTCCTATGCACAAGGCACTGATCTAAAGGCTTGAGGACACAGGAACCAAAACAGAAAGGAGAGTATGAAGAATAATAAAAATTTAAAACGTTACTGATCTGGAATGTCATACAAATTATCCAGAAATGATACTGGAAGCTACTTCCATATTAAGTATATGATGCAAAAATGCCCTGGGTGAAACTATTTTAATATAATCTATGTGTAATATATTACTGGATATCAAATATAGGGAGATGACTTGCTCTTTTGTATTATATAATAACATCCTAAATCTCAGTTTTTAAACAAATCTAATTCAGTAATTGCATTCAAAATAATATCATTCCTCACTATAATAGAAGCACACTCTACTATATAGAAATATATAAACCTTCATGGAAAAACTTTCATAATTGTGTTTTTAAACATGGCTTTCAACTTGTGTGCAAACTAGACTTGGAAAGCGCTAGTGTGCATTACAGATTTGCTGCTTTATTTTATTCAGCCCTAATGATTTTCATTATCTCCTTAGTTGATAGAATCCATTTCCAAAACCAATAATCTCTTGAAATCCACTGAGCCACAAATTACTCATTAGAGAAAATTTTCAAAGATCATTACCTTTTCCATAGATTTTCACTCTTCATCTCAGGCATACTCACTTGTAATGCTCCTCATGATAAGGGGAGGGGAGATTACGTAGTTACAGAGAATGGTTTCAATATAAAACAGACCAATGGCTTGTTTACCGCAAGAATCACTGCATTTTATTAGAAGTTAATATTGCATCATGTTTAACCTTAATTTTATATTTGAAGATCCAATACATTATCATTAACATAAAAGTGGGCTCTTAATTACACTGTTTGATAGTTTCTGTGGTATTTTATGATTTTATTATAATTTTCGGAAGAGGCACGTGTACATGAATATTTGATGAACTTCCTGTTAGAGGAGAACTGTAATTAGAGAATTATTTAACATATTTAACTGAAGGCATTTCTAATATAAGGACATGGTTTTAAAAATATGAAGTTTTTGTATTCATAGTAAAATAAATGTTTCATTTCTTAAAAAATCATAACTCGATGTGACTCATTAAGAGAAAAAAAATTTCTTCTTACCATGAACTTAATCACTGAATTAAATGGATGCTGCCCTCAGAATCTCCGTATACATATTTGAATGCTCAAAATGAATGTAGAAATGATTGGAAGTTCAATAAAAACCTGAGTAATTTTGTCAAATAATAAATACCGCTGTTAAGAAAAAATTACATGCCACTTAACGATATGTTTGTATTTTAAGAACACAGCTAAAGAAAGATTTAGCAAACCATGCTTCAGGCAATCTTGGTTTGAATATAGATAGTGTTATGTATGAGCCTTGTGACCTTGAACAAGTTACTTAGCTTCACTCCTTCTCTATTTTCTCACATACGGAACAGAAAATTGAGTATTTCGTACAAAGCTCTGAGCATAATAATGCCTGGCACATAGACATTTTAATGAATGTTTTACTTCCTGCTTTTTGACCAGCCAGGCCTACGTTTTATGTTTTGGGTATTCTCTATGTCATGGTTGTGACTTGGTAGCAGACCTGTCTCCACCTCAGGGCATGGCAGCCTTAGCTGCTTCCTTCTCAATTCTCCATGTGAAACATGACCAGCAGGTGACCAGACCCTGGCAATCAGAGGCATCCTGTCAGGGTGGGCTCAGTAGCTGCTGGCAGATAAAGGTCAGAAACAAGGAGTTCTGTTTCTTAAGAGCTGGTAGAAAGAGCTGAAACAAAGGAGCAGACCCATTACCAAAACAGTTTGGGGTATCATTATGGGAAAGTATGGTTTTAGCCAACATATAGCAGTATGTTTGTACTGGTCATGAAAATAAGGTTTGGGGCACTTTTCTCACTGCTTAGCATCTGACCTAGTTCCCAGCCTTCCTAATGATTCTATGAAATACCCAATATCCTCTTAGTAAACTCCCTTTCTGCTTAACCCAGCGAGACCTACTTGAAATGCTTACAGATAAGAGCATCTTCTGATGCAGAAAGTGGTCACTGAATGTTAATTACTGTTTTCTTAGAAAGTGGAGCAAGTAGTTAGTTCATAGGATGCCTTCAATGGACATATGAAAACTTTCATTTATAAAGGAGTGGACTGCACTAGGTGGCCCTAACTTTCTATCTAACAGAGTTCTTGTGGTTCTGTGATATCACTTACACCTGATAGATTTTGAATGTTGGCGCTAGGACATACATATATATGTATATATGTATGTATGTATGTATGTGTGTATATATATAGGTATAGATATATAGATATAGTCTTAATTCTAATCATACCAAGAAATGGGAGATTTATTATATCTAATCTATATGAAAGATAACGAGAGCACTACATCCTCACATAAAAACAAATAGGAAAGAAGCAGGACAAAAGAAAACTTAATTCTGAGCTTTGAGAATAAATGTGACATACAAAACTTCTTCAGTAATGTGTGTTAATGACATCTTCTAATTTGCAGCTATATTTTCACTTGGAAACATTCAAGAAATTACTATTTTAATTATTTTATGTCACACTTATTCACATTAAACAGACTGTTTTCATTCCTTTTTCCTGCATAGTTCTTGTGCTAATTAATCCGACCACACAAAGCCATAAAATGAACACTAAAAAGACATAAAAAATAATTGACCTCCCGAAGGCAGCTTTCTTGGCTTTTCATGATAGGGTATGGATTCATTAAAGTACTTGCCATTACTTGTATTCATTAAAGGGAGAACAATCTATTTTGCCATCAACAAACCAAACAAACTTTCTAACCTCTTGTTAGTTCCATGATAACATTTTTTTAATTGGCTTGACCCTGACTATCCTTCAGGCTTTTCAAAGAAGAAAGTAGGCAGATCCATATGCAATGAAATTAAGTGGGCCTGGAACAAGCTCCTGAAATGGCCCTGGTAACTGTGGATCTAGAATATGCAGAATATTCAAGAGTTAAACTGAATGTGAATTATAAGTGACTGCTGAACTTCTAGAGGTCACAGCAAATTACAGCAGTTTGGGAGAGTGTTAATAGATATTTTATACATTTTTGACCAAAAAGCTTTTATATTAGTGACACTATTTATAAAGTACACATTATAGAATATTTGTAAAAAATATGCATGTAATAAATATGACTGACATAAGATTCATATATTATTTTTCTTATATAAAGGGTAATGGCTAAAAAAAGGAAAAACACTAACATAGAAATAGAAAAATATTCAAAGCACTTAAATGAAGAAATACAATTTGCCAATGAACTAAAATATGTTCAAACGTCCAACAAATAAACGGTACACATATTTAAATTGTAACATATTTTTTCTGTATATGTAAAATTGGGAAACATTAGGAAGAAAAGCGAACAGGTATATAGTGCTGGAAAGTTGCAGTAGAAAAATGAGTTTCACACACTGTGAGGCAGGCCATACAACTCTGCTGGAAAGCAAGCACCAGAAACCCTTAGAAATATATTCCTTTTAACCAAGTGATTGTACTTCAAGAATCTGTCCTAAGTGAATAAGCAAAAATTTGGACTCCATATTTGGGGCATTGTCTTTTTAAGCAAAGAATTATTAGAGTTATAATAAAATTATAGCAATTTTGTTTTAAATAAATAAAGCAGACTATACAAATTTTCTCATATAGTATGTATGGTCATATATACATATAGCAGGTCCTCAAATAATATCTCGTTATAACATTGATAAGATGCCATAGGAAGTTAATATATCAGTTAGCCTAATTATATATCAGTTGTTTATATCAATTAGCCTATGGTAAAATTAGTTTCATTATATGTTGTTTTACTTAAAGTCACATTTTTCCAGGACCTATCCACCATCATATTTAGTGAGGACCTACCATATTTACATATATATATATATATATATATATATATATATATATATATAAAATTATCCTTTACACACACATATACACACCAACCTGCATGTTTGTGTGTATGTGTAATGTATGTGTGTGTGGTTTATGTCTGAACCTAGACAAATATTTGAAGGAAGTATTTACAGTAGCTCTATCAAAGAGACAAAATTTCAGCTAATTTACATATATTTCTTTATGATTTCCTTGTTTTCCAAAATTTCCAAAATGAGCAGATTCTTCAATATATTATAAAACATTTTTAATATGCCATAAATGAGAACCTCAATTCCAACATCTTTGAAAGAACAGGGGTAAAAGGAAAAACTGTTTATCATGCAAAACTGATAAAATTCAAGTTTTTTTTGTTGTTGTTCTTTTCACGTGGCAGCTGAGGTATACTCCTTTCAGCACAGTCTGGTCGAACAAAGGAAACTGTGGTCATAAGCAGATTTTTTAACCTCTCACTCCTTACCCGGGTAGATCTAACATAACTCCCCAGCCCGCAATCTGTCTAATTACAGAATCTCTCGTTTTTACTTTAAATTTAACCCAATTTATCTGGTTCCCTAATTCACAGTATCAAGAGAAAATGTAAATTTGGTGTGTGTGTGTGTGTGTGTGTGTGTGTGTGCCCACAAACGCACGTGTGCTAAGCTGGGGTGTGGAGAGAGGGCTAAGTAACAAAGGAGGCTACAGGGATAGTTTTATAATGAAAGAGGACCTAAAAAACACCCTTTCTTTTTCTTTTCATTTCAAAAATCCAAACAGTGCATCTCTATTCTATTTAGATAATAAATGACATCATATATCTCAGTTGTCTCTAAGTATGTTGCAATAATAAACATTTTTAAGTAATAGATTTGTATCATGAATAGATATATTCAGATCTCTTCTCCTACAACCTGTTTATTCAAATAAGAAACTGAATTACTAATTTTATAATCACTTCTATCCAGATAAGCTTACTATGTGGATTTAGCAAAGTCTGAGGTGTAATTTACACTCTAGAGCTCACTATAAGGTCAGGCTGAGACTGGGACATCTGCTGAAAGTGGTCTGTCTTCGCTTACTCCCCTACCCTGGCCTGCTTCTCCCACAGATTCACCATCTCTTCTGTGGGTGCGCTGCCTTAGTAAACCACTTGTTCACAATTGTGATCTCAGAGTCTGCTTCAGTAAACCCAATAAAAATCACCTCCCCATTGGAAAAATGTACATGAGACACCACATTTTTACAAGGGTACGGCTTACTGGTCTACTTAAATAGAAACACCAGCATCTTGAATGCAGTCATCACTAGGAACTGAAGGCATATTTTAACATATGAATTTATCAATAAAACAAATGAAAAATGATATAAATATAAAAGCAATATTTAAGCACATATAGCCATTCCTCAGTATGTGTGGGGGATTGGTTCCTGGATCCCCGTGAATGCCAAAATCTGCCGATGCTCACGTGCCTTATATAAAATGGCATACTATGGACATACAACTTGCACAGATGCTCCCATATATTTAATTCATATCCAGATTACTTACAATACCTAATATAATGTAAATACTAGGTAAATAGTTGTTATACTGTATTGTTTAGGAATATGACAAGAAAAAAGTCTCCACATATTTAGTACAGATGCAATCATCACAACCTTCATAGGCCTAACCACACAATTAGCAGCAATGTAACTTTCTCAAAAGTGTTGGAATCTCGGTTGAATGTGCAGGTGAGGAACCTGCAGGTATGGAGGGCTGACTGTATTGTGAAATCAACTATGTGAAGATTAACTAAACAGTTAACGTAACCATGGTTGCTTGTTCTAACTGTATCTTCTATGTTCCTCTGTTTTCCTCCATCACCAGCCTCTGCCTTTCTCGTGGCCCAAGAACGTTAACCTGTATTATTTCATAGGGCTGGACCACTGAGTTTCAGTTTGGTTCAGTCATTGGGAAGCATTTATTAGGAGATTGTAGAAAGTAAGAAGATGAAATTGGGGCATTTATTTATATCTTTGGCTGCCTTCACATGCAGTGCTTTAGCCGTCTGACTTCAATTCTTGACCTAAATCACATTAAGCTCAAGACAGCTATTCAGTCCTATCCAATCTTCAGTCCTTCTGAGTGCTATATTTCTATATGTTTAGGCTGTGATATCTGGCTTCTGACAGGATTCACTCCCTTTTCTTCTGTGTTGGGGCTAAACATGGTAACAGTTTGTTACTATCAGTCCCAAGTTACTGCTGTATTCCTGTGGTTTCCCTTAAACTACACCTTTGTAAATATAAAAATTATAATTAAACCCTTTTACTTTATCCTTTTTTTAGTGTGCCATACTTTTCCTTTTAGGAACTTGGTAGAGGTGTGCATCTAAATTTACAAATAGTATATAATATGTTCATCATTTTGAATTATTTTCTCTTACTTCTCTATAACTGGTCCAAATCTTATATAAACATATCTACCTTTATCATTTTAAATGATGTGTATATGTCTATGATATTTCTCATACAATTTTATACAATTTCATACATATTTAAAAATGTAACAATGTAATTTCTTCTTGTGTCTAGACTTTCTAATCTAATTATAGTCATGTCATTTTTAAAAATTCACACATTAAGGGCAGAGTCTCACTAAATTATATTTCCGTAGCTATAACTAGCACTATTCCTTCTAGATTCTGCTTCATTTGAACAACATTGATCTTCGAGGATATGTAGTCCCCTTCAGTGCGTTCTGTACAGTTGCTATGGTTGCCATTTTTTTCTGGGAATTACTTCTATCTATATTGTCTCTCTGGGGCTATATGAGCTCCATTAAGACAACTGCCTTGTCTCTGGCCCAGAAATGTAAGAGTTTTTATAATTTGGTCTGTCTTATGAATTAGAGAAAAAAGAGAGTCTAATTTGTATAAAATTTTGGAGGGAAAAAAATCTTCCAAAAGGGAAAAAAAAAATCTCTGAAACAAGAAGAAACTAGAAATAGTTGTTTAAACATTTCAAGCCCTCCTCATGTGGGGATCAAAGATGCATGTTCTTTGATCCATGAGGTCTTTTCAGGCAATCACAAATATAATGTAGATTTTATTTTCTTATTTTAGAGTTAAATTATGCATAATAAAAATTGCACAATGTGTTAAGACATCTCTAATTACAAACCTAAACTATTACTTACTTTAATTAGTATATTCAATATCTTATTATCTGGAAAAATTTTGCTCCAGGTAATCAGTATATATTTATTGTATACCTAACATATGTTAAGCACTAGAATTAAAGTAGTAAAAGAGAAAAAAACATTTACTCCACCTTATAGGGAGTTTTACAAAGTCCTGAATTTATTCATTCAGTCTTCAAACATGTATTTTATACAGGCTCTAGGAGACAAAGAAAGCAGTTCTTTACAACTTTTCTATCTTTTATGATTCCAATGTATTATTTTTTATGAATCTTCTTTGTTTATTGTATCTATGTTTGTTTATTGTATCTTGATTCAACATGTATGTTTGATTCAACATTATGTATGTTTATTGTATCTTGATTCAACATTTCTTGGACACGTTTCTATAGTAATTTCCTTTGTATCAGGATCTCTTGTCACAGTTCCTTTCCCATACATTGTACTTGGTCCATTATCTTCTTTTTAATGGTCTTGCACTTCTAACCAATGACAGGGTACAAATTGTGCTGCCAGTGTTCCTTCCTCAAGATGTAAAGGGTGAAACCTAAAGATACATTTCTTACACTCACATACACACACGAACACACACACACAGACACACACAAATACATATGTATATCTCAAACGTTGCTTGAATTTTTAAGGGTCTTATGAACAAGAGAAAAACATATAAAGTAATTAAATGCTTTTGTATTCCTCCTCTTGTTTTTTGAAAGGTTAAAAAAAGAATATTTTTTAAAATATTACTTTTTCATATAGTTTGTTTTCTGTAACATCAGAAGTGTGAGTAAATCTTTATCTTCAGTTTTTGCTATATTGTCAACATATCTCATGCACAACCCTTCAAATTATTCATTCAATCACTTATCAATGATTAGACTGAAAAGACAATGGAGATTTTGTTTAAAAATATTGGAAGTGAACACACAGTAGCAGGGTATGGGTCATGCTGTCGACATCATGCTTAGGCTCTCAGCACATTCACTGGGGACTGGAGGTCTGAGCTTCTTGTGACCCCTGAGCCAAGGACTTAGAGCAGCTTGGTGTGGAGATTCAGTATCTTGGTGGTTGCTTGTCTTCATTGGGTAAGTGTGGTTGGCCCGTTTCCACCTAAAGCACTGGCATCTTTCTAGCAGCTTACAGAGAGTTATGGGGCGAGTCCCCAGGTGCTTGTGAGGGTTGGCATACAGCCCTTGTGTCTCCCTATGTCTGTGGGAGCTTGATATTAAATAACAAAAACTATCATGACAGGTGGATAGACAGACTGTGGAAGAAAGGGATTTTTTTTATTTTTTTTTTTATAGTTAGTACTTTTAACGACACTTATTTTCCTTCGTTTGGAACACAGGTCCTCCATTTAAATTATGTATTATGATTAACTCTTACTGGCTTATATCTGCACTGACTTCAGAGGAAAGGATGCATCAGGTGTATCATTTTCGTTTTTTCTATTCTCACTGTTTTGTTTGCATGTTTGTTTGATGTTTGATTTGTTTCAGTTTTGTTACCAAATATATATCACATAGCAAAGTATGAGGAACTATGGGCATTTTAAATAATTTCTGTGAGGGTACTTAGAGAAGGGATCCCCCACCACCCTTTAAAAAATAAGGTGGCCAAAATCCAAAGTTTTCAGTGCTGAGAGAGGAAATGTACTGTCTACCAGGAAAAAAAAATTGTACATGTCAAGAAAGTGTAGTCAGACATTCCCAGTGGATGTCTCTAAAGAACTCACAAATAATCTCCCAAAAAGCAGCCTGTTTTTATTATCTGTCATGCTAACAGTGTCTGTCACCTTGACAGTTGCCAGACCAGCAGTGACAAACCATAATGACATTGATGTCAGGAAAGGAGGCCCTTGTTGCACCTTCTGTCTCCCATTTTGCCAACTCTGTTCATCTTTACAGTCACCAGAAGCAGCCTATTTAATGAGGAAAGAGAACGAGGAGAACTAGACAGGTAAAGAGAGAAGAGCCTGGCCCAGTTACCTTCCTTCCAAAAGGCTTTGCACCAGGCTGGAGCTAGATGAGGCAAGAAGACATAATGTGAAGCTTGGAGATCCGTCATTGCATTGGACTGGATGTACTGATTATGTGGTAATTTTTGTGACTGCAAATGATAGGTAGACTTTATTATTACTGAGAAGAATTGAAAGCATTGTTAGATGTGGCCTAGATTTTATCATAGTAGCATGTGCCTAACTAAGCAAATTCATCAGAGCCATCCCAGTAACGGTAAAGTAGTATGCAGTGATTCTTAGTTTAACACATTACAATATCCTTACATTGTCTTATTAATTATATACTGTATGTAAGACCAAAAGTTTTATTGAATCAATATAAATTTGGGTAAAAAAATGGATATTACTTTAATTTTTACTGTTTACTTCAAATATTCATCAGATTAATTATGAGTGACCCTAAATAACATATACACAGTAATTAATAGTCTGTGAGTCCATCAATATACACATAATTATTATAACTTATTTGCAGTACATACTAAACAATCAATTGCTTTTTTTTTTATTTGGTAACAGTAAATATTAACATTGATTTATAACTTCCATTTATCTGTATAATCCATTTATCATTTATCCAGAGTGATTTTTCAATTTCTTTGGCTATGTCTCAACTAATATTTCCCCCATGAGAACTAACTCTAAAGAGTCACAAATGGGAAAGCGTTTATTTTTTTCCCTATACTCAGGATCTTTAGCCCCACTTCAAGAATTTTCAAACCATACCTGGCAATGAATCCCACAGCTGACATTGACACTTTACTTCATGTTTCTCAGAGTCTGTAAATATATCTCTGAATGGGATTTTAGCAAGAATTCTTCCACCTGAATAAATATACCCTGGAGCTATTTAAATATCTAAACATTTGGGGCAAAAACATTTGCAGGAAAATCATATATGCCCAATCTGTATACTGACCTACAAGGGATTTGGTTATTCTTCTACCCTGGCATCAACTTTCCAGAAAAGTACCATTACAATTTCAAAGAACCTTTCTTGGCTCTGCAGATTGTGGGTAGAGTAAGGTTGAATGTATGTTGCTTCTTAATTTAAAAATAAACCAATCAATATGATGGTGTTACATATTTCATAAAATAAACAAGGCTTGAAAGAGATCTCATTTAGCTTTGTTCTTACCTCTCTACTCATATTCTCGTATTTCACTTCCAAGTTTTTCAACAAGTTGGCTATATTTGTTTTCTCAATATTTTTAAGAATGTTTTTTTCTGTTAAATCTGGTTTCTACCCCTAAACTGTGGTGATAACCCCCATGTTACAAAGTCCAAAGGACACATTTTAATTAATTCACTTATGCATATTGCTTTGTACGAGGTGTGTTCAAACAATACAGTGAATGTTTAAATTTTAAAAAAAAATTACAGTAAAAAAGCACATTGTCATTATTCCCCTTCAAAATACTCCCCCTCACTTCAAACACACTTATCCCATCATTCTTGCCACTTTCTAACAGTTCTGGAAGTCCTCTTCCGTGAGTGTCTTTACTTCATCCTCTATCATGACAGTGCTCCATGTCACAGATCGCTTCTAGTACAGAAATTTCTGTCAAATAAAAACATTACAGGGGTGGCCAGATGGCTCACTTGGTTAGAGCTCAAGCTCTGAGCAACACGGTTGCTAGTTTGATTCCCACATGGGCCTTTGAGCTGTGCCCTCTAAAACTAGATTAAAGCAACCACTTGAGCTTAGCTGCCACTGAGCTTCCGGAGGGGCCAGATGGCTCAGTAGGTTAGAGTGGGAGCTCTTAACAAGGTTGCCAGTTCAATTCCCCATGGGATGATGGGCTGCGCCCCTGCAACTAGGATTGAAAATGGCAACTGGACTTGGCATTGAGTTGCGCCCTCCACAACTAGATTGAAGGACATAAACTTGACTTGGAGTTGATGGGTCCTGGAAAAAACACGTTCCCCAATAATGTCCTGAAAATACACACTGTTCCCCTTCCCCAATAAAAAATCTTAAATTATCTTAAATCTTAAATGGTGTGTCCTCATCCATTTTATTCACCTGGCACTGTGTGACTGCTGGTTCTTCCCCAAAGTCAAAATGACCATGAACGGTAAACATTTTGAATTGATTCAGGACACTGAGGCAGCTACAACAGTACAACTAAAGACACTCACGAAAGAAGACTTCCAGAACTGCTTCAGAAAGTGGCAAGAATGATGAGATAAATGTGTGTGAAGTGAGGGGCAGTATTTTGAGGGGGATTAATGGCAATGTGTCTTTTACTGTAATAACATTTTTTAAATTAAATATTCACCATATTTTGTGATCAAGCCTTGTAACCCTTGCAACTGAAAAACTATCGGCCTTAATAACAGCAAATGTTTTTCGTGGAACTTTGCAAGAGTTATTAGTCTGATTGAACTCTGCTCACCATACACATTCCTTAAATTTTGGCATTTATTACTCCAAGGCGCGTGCGTGCTCCTTCGTGCGCGCGCGCGCTCTCTCTCTCTCTCTCTCTCTCTCTCTCTCTCTCTCTCTCTCTCTCTCTCTCTCTCCCCCCCCTCTTTCTCTCTCTCTCTCTCTTTCTCTCTCTTTCTTTGCCCCATTACCTGATATTACAAAATGTTGTCCATGATCTAGCACTGGAGTGGATATATGTGTTCAGCACATAGTATTTTAAACAAAACATTGATTACTTTTGAGGAGAAGTTATTTAGCAATTCAGACTGATTCTCCACTCTTTTTGGAGTAAGATTCCCTACTAAGTAGTGATGACAGATCTCAGTGTCTTTCCTACCACCCAGGAGAACAAAGTGGTTAAAGCACTTTACTGCTCACTAGCACTATAGCACAGGTTATTTGCCCTTGACTTACCCAGTCAGACCCTCCTTTGGAATTTTGTATCTAAAGTTAGGAGAGTAGAAATGACTCCGAGTTGACGTTCAGTGGGTATGTGAAGATGTGTGGACAGATTGTTCATGATGCCAAACCTACTGAGACTCCTTGATTTCTGTCCACTTTGTAAGCCTGAAACACTTTGCAGCATCCCACCAGTTATGTGAGGATAAATCATTACCAAAAAATAAAAAAATAAAAATCACTTTTTCACTTAAAATATTCAGAAACCTGTTCTTTGTTTGCTAAGATAATTGACAAAGTATCAATGGAGAATGTATGCAAAAATATAGACATTTGGCTTCCCTTCAAAATTAGATGTTCTGGCAATTCCCCAGTGTTGAAAAACAGCTGGCACCGTAAAAGGAAGCATGTGGCCTCTAGTCCTAAGCCATCACTACTACTCTTACATTTGGAAAGCTTACTTGTTCTTGTTATCCCAACAATCAGGATAGCCATTTAACTCTGTGAACTGCAATTTAATGTATCCCCAAGACATCTCATTCATTTTTACTGTTTTGAGTATCATGTGTTAAAACTTCAAAATCTAATATACTGTACACAGAACATATTTTTGACTTCATCTCTGTTTTTACAATTGCCTTTTAAATATCACTTTTAGGGACCTACTATTAAAAATAGTAAAAACAGAGATCATAACTCATCAAAAAATCCCTAGTTATTTTCTCTGTCTTCACTTACTGGTTAAATGTAAACAAGTACAAAGTTAGAAATCTGGAATCTATCACTAACTTCTCTGTCAATTCTATGCTTAATTAAACATAACATTCATTCAATTCCATACACTAAGAGTCTCTCACATTTACTTCTTCTCCTTTCTTATCCCATCAGTCCGGTTTACACAGTCTTTTCTTGTGTGAATTATAGCATTTTAACTTCCCATGTGGCACATGTACTTCAAAATTTGATTTTCAGAAACATGTTTTCCACATTGCACTTAGAGCATTCTTTGAAAATAAGGAAAATCTAAGTAACACCCCATTAAATAACTTCTCTTTTTAAATAATATCTAAAATTCTTAACATTATGTGAAGATCCTTCCGACAACAGCCTCATTACTCATTTTTGTTTTATATATCCTGGTGTAATGTTTACAGACAGTTACATATTTGTATATGGAACCCAGACAAATGAATGTAATCATTATTTCTAAATCACTGAAGAAGTAAATTGAGATTGTTTGTGGTATCCATGGTACTATTTCAGGTAAGGTAAGGAGGTTATTATTTACTCTCATGTAAATAGGTGCTTAAGAGTGTTGGCAAAAATATTTGAACAGTCAAAATCCAAGAAGAGCCTCCAAATTATTAATTAAAGAAATGTAAAACAGAAGAGAGAA
This sequence comes from Rhinolophus ferrumequinum, assembly GCF_004115265.2. Classification (NCBI taxonomy): domain Eukaryota; kingdom Metazoa; phylum Chordata; class Mammalia; order Chiroptera; family Rhinolophidae; genus Rhinolophus; species Rhinolophus ferrumequinum. Next base: position 17,656,581 of record NC_046287.1, on the reverse strand, counting down.
TGTTGGTGCAATGCAGGGGACTATTCACTAAACTAACATTATGAGCCCTATAGTGTATACTTGCCTAAGTCCCTGACATCAAAGAGCTTAAAACTTAATACCAGATAAAATCATTTTTTAAATACACAAAAGTGTGATAAATACTATATGATTTAGAAGATGCAAGTACTCAAAAAGAACATATCACTTTATTTTGCCTAATCAACCATTTTTTTAAAAAAATACTAAAATATAGCTAACATTCAATATTATATTCGTTTTCTGGGTGCACCATAGTTATTCAACATTTATAGACCTACAGAAGTGATCACCGTAAGTCCAGGAACCATCTGACACTATACCCTGCTACCACAATATTATTGACTATACTCCCTAAGTTGTACATTACATCCCCATGACTTGTTTTTTTTTTCTAGCTGGAAATTTTAACCTCTTATTCCCCTTCGTCTCCCCCCTTTTTTAAATTTTTCAATTACAGTTGACATTCAATATTATTTTGTATTAATTTCAGGTGCACGGCGTAGTGGTTAGACAACTCTATAACTTAAAAGAAGATTCCCCCATAAGTCTAGTACCCACCTGACACCATACATATTTCATACAAAACTATTTACCATGCTGTCCGTACATCCCCATGACTGTTTTGTAACTGCCAATTTGTCCTTCTTAATCCCTTCCCCCTTTTCACCTCCCCCTAAACCCCCTCCCATCTGGCAACCATCAAAAGGGTTTCTGTATTTATGAATTTGTTTCTGATTTGTTTGTTTATTTTGTTCTTTAGATTCCACATATAAGCAAAATTATATTGCCTCTGTCTTTTTCTGTGTGACATACTGCACTGAGCCCAGCGCCCTCCAAGTCCATCCATGCCACCACAGATGGCAAGAACCCATTCCCTTCCCTGGCCAAGCAATATTCCATTGTACCACCTGCTCTTTATCCATTCATCCATCAATGGACACCCAGGCTGCCTCCACATCTCAGCCATTGTAAACAATGCTGCAGTGAACATATGCTATCATTTAGAATGGAAGGACAGATAAAAAGCTTCCCCAACATGAACAAGCTAATGGAGTTCATTTAGAAGGAATCTTAGAGGGACCTCTTTAAGATGAAAAAAGATAAAAACATATGCCATTATCGGGCTTGACTCAAAGGAATCTCTGAACTAAAGCCAGTCCGCAACAGTTTAGTGGTTACCAGTGAGTAAGGGGGCAGGAGGGGTAGTAGAACAGGGAAAACAGGGTCAAATATATGGTGATGGAAGGAGGTTTGACTTTGGGTAGTGAACACACAATGCAATATATAGATGATGTATTATGGAATTGTACACTTGAAACCTATATAATTTTATTAACCTATGTCACCCCAATAAATTTAATAAAAAAGCAAAAGAAATAAAATAATATATGAGAATAAAAATAGTGAAGCAGAGATATGCAAGGCTATTAAAGGAATGTGTTCAGAGAAGTATGGAGTTCTGTATTCTATATTCTGTCATCAGCAGATCAGTTCAGATTGCTAACAATCGCTAGATTGCATCTGGGATTCAGTTGTTAAAATAGCGATGGAGTTTGCTGAATTGGAGGAGGCCCCTTACAGGAAATAGTTTTAAGAATACCTGGCAGGGGGAATATCCAAAGATGCGTAAGTGGCACAGTTTTAGTTCTGCATGACTAATTTATTAAATTGTTATTCCTTGACAGAGAAAGGCCTAAAATCATATGTAACATCTACTTCATTATTCTCTTTTCCATCTTACTATTCCTTTCAGAATATTTTCCCTTGTATCTGAAGATATTTTTTTCTTTCTACACTATTGAAAAATTTTCAGTTTCTATTTATTTGCTTCATTTCCAAGTGAAGTTTATTTGTATTCTTTATATCCACTCTGAGTGAATAAATAGAATCAAGTTTCAGGGTCCTCCCATGTCACCTAACAGGTACCTCTTTCAGTTAAGATTATAAAAGTGCCTCCCTATTATCTTTATAAATTTGCATGCATTGTATTTACAGGATAAGCTGTAAATAATAAGCCATGATAAGTCAACAACGCTTTAAAATTTCCAAATCTTATCAAGGCTTCTTCAGATACTGATTCTCCCAACTCCCAAAGGGGGCTGGGGAGATTCTGCTATTATACTACCAGCCTTATGTGTCATTGAAAGGATTTCTAATCTGGGAATTTTCTTTTGAAACAGACCTTTTCATCACATTTTCTTCCCATTGGTAGTCTTAGACTGGTATTTTGTCTGCCATGAGTGAAAGTGGTATTACTTGCTAGCACATCATTGACATCTGGCAAGAGTGTAACAAATTACTTTTTCTCTGCAATTTCACTCTACCACTATTTTTTATTGAGACTGCAAAAAAATTGGACTTCCACTTGACAGAAGAGTACATTTTATAACTGTCAATATCATTAATACATTTATAGTCAGGGCTATCATAAGATTTTTGGTCTGCTTATAAAATGGGCCAACAAAAGACTCCCCAATTGAATGTAAGGCAAGTCAGAATACATGTGGAAGTATGACATAACCCATTTGTGAATTTATTTGGTAAAAATGGTGCAATTTAGCCACTTACCAACTCTCAGGTGCCTGAGCCCAGTGTTGTTAAATTATTAAATTTAAATATCTAGTGTAGATATCATCAAGGTCATGTGGATAACTTTTATTTAGATCCTTGTAGGTTTCTTTACAAGGAGTTTTCTTCTTGGCTAGAATTTTTGTAGATAGTGGGAGTATACATGACCAATTTATTGCAATCTATTTCCTCTGCAGGTCATAAGAAGTAGAACTCAGGAAAAGACAAAAAGCAGAATACCAGAGTTACAGTAATCACTCCCTTCAAGTGTTAGATTATAGAAATTTTGTTTGATGCCTACTGGATGTAAACTTTCATTGTATTTCAAATTGCTTTCAGATGAATTGCCTCCATTTATCCTCAGAACAACTATGAACTAATATTCATGTTTTCATTCTCTAATGTCTTCTGTATGGTTAATCACTAATTCTTATCTAATTCAGTAATAAGACAGCCTTATCCTATGTTATTTAGCAAATATCCCTATAGCCTCGCCTAAGTTTGGAAGCATGAATTCTGGCTGAAACCCAGTGTATCATGTGTTTAAAACATGGACAGCTCCTAGCATGAAAGACATCAAATGCAGATAATAAAAGGTGTCCAGCCTTCCTAGAAGACCTTCCCACTGAAACAACGAACCTTGCAGTATTTTTGTATAGCATTTATTATATTTGTTTGTAATTGTTTATTTTATATCATAGTAGCTGCTGTTGATTTCAAAAGGGATAAAATATTCCTTTTAAACCTCTATTGTTCCTAGCAGAATTTATGACACCTTTTTGATACTCAGCAAGTTTTTATATATGCATGATTGGAACTCTCTCCTCTTCATCACATGTTTCCCAAGGATTATTTTACCATCTGGAGAACCATCATGGGAATTCCAATTGACTCAAAGATCTTGAGACTTCCTCCTAAAAGCAATAAAAACCTGGGAAGAAGAGATTGGAATAGAATTAGCATGCATAGTGCTCTGGGACACACTTGCAAAGCTCTATTAATTCTTTCATCTTCTCTTTATTTCAAAACACCACAATTGTCCTGTTTAGGGAATGGTGCCTTCATTAACACCGACTCTGTCATATTCACAATCCTTAGTTGTCTGACACAATGTTCTTGGATTGTGCTTATTATTCAAACTTGTTTCCTGACTCTCACATGTGAAATGCGCCAAGATCCTCTATTGTTCAAACTCTTCCTTGCTTATACTAATTTAAATCTATGTTTACTCTGAATATTTCACATTTTTATTTAGATCATATTCGGTGACTCTTTCTATAGTGCAATTCTTCCTGGTTCAGAATATCACACTCCACTTAACACTGGTTTTAGAATCTTTTTTTTTTTTTCTCCAACTTTTACAATGATGTACTGTAGACATATTTCACCCCTAGATTTTCTCAGTGATTTAACATGCATTCCTGATGACTTGTGATTTGCAGTTCCGAGCTTAAAAGGCCTGTGAATGACTTAGTAAGTAGGATATTTTTCATTTGCAAAATCCCTTGATTTATTATAAATGTGTGTTACATTTATATGAAACGTCATATGTTATCAAGGGAGATTCTGTCAAATATATTTCAGAAATTACATTTTAGCCACAAGCACTGGCAATTCTGGATGTTTTTATATTATTAAAAAATAACTAAGAGAAAAAATGCGAAAGCTTTATTGTATAAAAAAAATGTAGGGACTATTGAGATGGTAAACAGATCAGTGGTGTGGGGAGCCATGATTTCTTGTTTATTCTGTAACCTTGCAGACTGGCTCAGTTTTAGCTCTTAAGGCGTTGTCTCTGCTTACACCTGGAGGGTGCTTGCAAGCTGCTAAAGAATGAGGTGGGAACGGCCAGTTCCCGGACACAGATCACTGATGATTATCAGGGTAATTGGTGGGCTTTGTCCTTGACATAATGACTTTGGGAGAGTTTCAGTGAGTCTGTAGTTCATATGTAAAAGTTGCAAATTTTACTTTCAATGAGGAAATGCTCACTCGTGATTGTTAAGCTGCACGTACACAGGTGGTATATATTGGTAAAGGAAAGTAAACTCCGTGCTTCAGGATCACTGAAGACCGGCCGCATCATCAATTGTGTGAGTGTCTCTTTTTCATTCCCACTCCCCTTGTCAGGAACTGTTGGAATCCTAACGGCTGGTCCGCTACACAGTGGTTAAAAGCTGTTGAGGGTGGGGAAGGCTAAAGAGGTGAAGCACTGAGGATTGTATAAGGTTGTTAAAATATTCTGGATGCTACAGTGGATGTATGATATTACGCATATAAACCTTTACTACACAAATAGTGAATCTTATGCAAATTAAAAAGTGTATTTAGGAAATTGAGGGATACTAGAATGGAATGCAGAATGTTACAGTACAATCTAGCTATGTCACAAATATATGAAACAGCCTCATTACATCGGTTGGGGGGAAGATGCAACCTAAGTAACTTTGGCAATGAGTGGAGTCTGTAAAAATCAAGTCAAAAAGAACTCTACATAAGAACTCTAATGGATAAAGTTGTTTCCTCTGGGAGTTTGGTAAACAGCTCTGAAACCACTGTACATGCATACTGGAATTGAACAATTAAGTAAATGAGTGGCAGATGGTGGGAGCTAGATTTCTCACTGTTGTAGTGGGATGTTACACATAAGCAAGGAGAGGAGTCTAGAATGATCCATATGGTAATAGATTAGAGTTGGAGACATTAGTATGAACTCATGCTAGCGTAACAGAAATACAGATGGTTACATATAAAATATTCATAGATGTGTATATGTGTGTATATACGTGTGTGTGTATACATATATATATGTGTGTGTATATATATATATATATATATATATATATATATATATATATGCTTTTCTTTGCAATGAGGGGACAGTAATTAACAAAGAAAACTAATATCCTTGGCATCTTGGAGTTTATTGCCATATGTGATCTGGTGGAGGTACAGTAACAAGATGAACAATTTGGTTACATTTTCAGTGACAATAATCATGATAAATTAAGAATGAGTTAAAAATGAGGAATACAAATAGGTTTCATTTTTAAGCTATTTATCTAATAGCTTAGATACTATACTTCAAGTATGCCTGTACAACAGGAGTTGGAATCTGATTTGATCATAAAGATAGTTCATTGGTTCAGATTTCATGGTATATAACATAAATTTGTGATTTAAGTACACAAGGATAAATGTAAGCAAGCATTAGGTGACTTACAAATTAGAAGTTTGGAATAGCTGGAAGTGTAGGCTCTAGGCTTAACTTCTAGGAATAAATTTTGAATTACCAAAAGTTACTACCTGATTGAACAAAAATACTTATTTCTAAGATTTTGCTTTCCTCCACAACTATCGTGTCTACTTTAGGTTTCTCTTACTAGTACCTGCCACAGGATACATAGAGCCTACTTATCGACAACAGACAACTTCAGGCATTGTTGGATCCAGGCCAAATGAAAACTCTATTTGCACTCTATCTGAGAACAGTTGGAGAGCCTTTATTGCTCAGGCCTCTTTATGTAGAGTATTAATGGTCATTCTATGAATGGCAAGAGAAACATACTCAAAATTGTGCTGTGTGATGTCTCCAAAGTCCATAGAGACCCACCTTGTACCACTGTCTTATTATTATAGTTCATGTCTCAAGGCAAAGCAATTTGTTTTCACTCTGAAGGACATATACTAACATGTCCCTAACACTGCAAAACAGGCATTTCAGTAGCATGGAGAGACCTTCAGATTTTCATTAGTGATGTGAGTCAAGGCAGTGAAGGTCCTTGCATATTAATTATGAGGCAGACTGGGGAGTGTTGATAAAGTCCTGAGTGAAGTTATCAAAAATTTGAATGAAGGCACTCCACTGTCCTTGTCATGGGAATGCAAACTGCTTCTGTTTTTCTCAGGTTATATTCATAGAGATAAATCATTTACAAACTAATTGGTTATTCAACAAATACCAGGGTTGTGTTGATTTGTCCCATCAAAGAGTCTGTATCTGAAACATCAGTTGCAGTTGGAATCATTGTCTAATTCTATGTATAATAATCTACTATAATCCTTCAAGATTCCTATGTCTTCAGCAAAGTTAAAAAAAATAAATAAAAACATAAGTGAGAAGTAACAGAAATCTCTTACTTGGCTTCTTTTACATATTAGGTTGGTGCAAAAGTAATTGCGGTTTAAAAGGTTAAAAAATCGCAAAAAACGCATTTACTTTTGCACCAATATAATACCATGTTTCCCTGAAAATAAGACCAGGTATTATATTAATTTTTGCTCCAAAGGTTGCATTAGGGTGTATTTTCATGGGATGTCTTATTTTTTCATGTACAACAATCTACATTTATCCAAATACAGTCATGTCATCTTCCGGAACATTATCATGACATACTAAATGTGTCCATCTGGCTGATGATCTTAAAGGGGGCTCATTTTTGGAGTAGGTCTTATTTTTGGGGAAACACGGTAGTAAGGTGCTAATAAATACTGCTCTTCCTGCAGGTCTTTAGTTTATTGTTTTGATCATGAAGTATACTTCCGAAATTTCCACTTGGCCTTTCTAATTATAATCCTCTCCCAGCTAATATTTATTTAGTGGTTTAGCATATAAGGTTGAGGAAATCCTTTAAAATAGTAATGCACAATGTACAAAACAAGTAATATTAGATAAAAAGAGCCATAGAAAATCTGTTCACTTGTTCCACATCTTCATAATAAAATTTCCAGTGTTACAGAACAGAATAAAATGGAAGGAAATAAATTATTAAAAATGATGGAATACATTTTTCTTAATCAGATAGATAGTAGTCATCAGTCTTCTGCTTGAAAAGGCCAAAGGACTGCCAAGCTACTTAAAAGCAGAGTTACTAGAGACAGATATGTTTTGCTAAAATATCAGAATACTAAAAAGAAAATTGTAAAATCATCCAGAGAGAAAAAGTGGTATGATTACAAAAGAGCAAATATCATATGGCCATTAGACTTATATTTGTATGATTGTAAAACACAAGATAATTAAGTCTCTTGCATCCCAAAAGAAAATAATTGTGAACCCCAAGTTTTGTATTTAATTCAAATATAAAATTGGTGTGAGAGGTAGAATCTGATGTAAGAGACAGACAGAAAAAAATGCTTTGCATTTAGGTATAATTTTACAGAACATTATCTGCGTGTTGACATTCATTTTCTTTTTTTTCTCTTTTTTTCTTTTTTGTTGTTCATCTTTTCCCTTAGGATTAATTTTAATGTTTTTGAGATTCTTGTTGGAATCTATACTGAGTTATTAAGGCATACTAGTAGTAGATCTAAGTTTACACTGTATATATTTAACTTCTCACAGTTGTCCTCACATAATAGAATATCTATTCACACGTTATGTAAGAAGTTTACCACAGTATAATTCATTTTACCCCTACGGGTTCTTTGTGTAATTACTTTGTGTATTTTACCCATAAAAGTTATAAATTCCATTGCACTGTTACTGTTTTTCCTTTATCAGCTGTCCTTTAAATAATTAAAATTGAAAGAAAATTTGCAATATGTTTACTCATTCCATTGTTTTTCATTCTTTTTGTAGACCTAAGTTCCTTCAGAAGTGTAAACTCCCCTGCAAAACTTGGCAAATAAAAATATATTTTTTCTATGAAATTTTCCTTGATTGTTAGAAGTAGTATCGAGATTCACAGACAGATTTGCCATAAGAATTAAATAAATTGTGTTGATTCCAAAATATACTTCTTTTGTGTCTTGCACTTAACTTTCTTGGCTTCAATGACAAATTTAGCCAGGGAGTGAAGATCATCCATTCTTATTCTTGTTGACTAGTTCTAACTGTTTTGTTTCTCAACCAAGTCTGATTTCATTTTGTAAATGATGTTCATTCATCGTTTTGTTTCTTTTGTAGTAGCAACATTGGGAGACTGATTTTGATTATATTATCTGACCGTATGGTTTTTTTTCAAGTGACAGACAACACTGGTTTTTATATTTCTGTTTATCCTTTGTGTTTTCTTGTGTTGGTGATTCTGTTATATCTTGGTTTTCAGAAACCATTCTCTTTGCTGATAGGTCATGAGACTATTATTTTAAAAGACAGATGGCTGATTACTAAATGCAAGGATAATAAAGTACTCATATTACATATTAAATCATTAGTTACGTATAATCTGATTATTGGATAAAACCCTTAAAGTTTGTGTCATTTGCACATCCTATGAAGTCAAATCACTAAAAAGAAAAAGCTTAAATTAGAATAAGTCATTAGAATATCACTCGAATGGAAATCAGTTCTGGTTTTAAGGACCATTTCAACGAGATTATCCATGTCTACTTGACCATCCCTACCTGAAACTGATGCAGTTGATTGTTCAATTTTGTCTGAAATACACCAAATTGCTCTCTGTATTTATATTTGATCATTGGCTGAAGTTGAAAAATTAAGGCTACTCATTCTCTGTGTCTTTGTGGTGAGTGTGTTTGCAAGTAATTTTTAAAGCCTTTTCCTCTTCAAAAAAGAGGATGATCAGCTTTTACAATAGTTTGCTTCTGATTGTAGCCCTTTTGTGTCTATGACTAGCTCCTTTTTAAAGCTTTTGGAGATTAATTGGCCATATCAATCTTTCATTTTATGTGTACTATAGAGTTATCTATTTGAAACAGATCTACCAAAAAAGGGGTGAAATATATGCAAAGTTTTAAAGAGTGACACCGTTTTAGCATGGTTTCAAAAGCAGAGAGCTCTGACAAAAATAAAAGAAAAAAGAAAAAAAAAGGCTTGTCTTGATTTGGATAAAAATTGTAAATTGTCTTAGTGTCAGAATCAAATGCACATGAAATGAACAAGTACGCCTGGTTTGTGAAGTGCTCTTTACCTGCCTTAGATATCAGAAAGGTTCTAATTCCGTGGTTTTTCCTCACTTCTCTTGGAAAAAACAATAAATAAACAAAAAAAAAAACATAACAAAAAACACAGAAAAATGAGAAAAACATGAAATACAAGTACACAATATCTAGGCAAGACATTTGCGATAACTCTCTGTTCTGCAAAAAATGTTAAAATTTACTTTGCCCACAATCTCTAGTGCTCTAGCAAACAACACAAATGAAATAGGGAAATATATCCCTCTGACCCTAAATTTCTTATCCTGAGTTCCCCTGGCATTTTTACTAATACTATTCCATACCAAAAAGTGGTGCTTATCCTTCCTTACCACACATTGTAGTAACATCCACACAAACATGGTTTCAGTAATACCCTCTGGAATCAAAGAAGTCCTGAGACTGAGGGCAGAATACAATGAGGCCAAGGTGGAACTTGGCAGCAGTAACTCCCTGGCTGTCTTCACGAGGAATATTATTGGAATATCTCTTACAAAATGGAGTGTAGAGAGGAATTGTTGGTCTTTGGAGATCAGTTGGCCTTTTTTGTAGTATGAACCAAAGGCTGTCACTGAATTAACCTCTGTGGGGAATAATTTAGGTGTTGACAAACCCAGGTCATTTAATTTGTAGTGTGCCCCACAGGATAGAACATAGATTGCAGACTCATTGTGGAGTTGTACATGTTCTTCTGGCCTCCTGAAACTTTCATGAAAATTGGAAGCTATATCCAAAGAGTTGGTCAAACTCAGATCTGATTTATTTGACAGGACCATTGATAGTTTTTTATTCTTTTATCTAGCAATATACAAGTACGATGGTTCTCTTTCTTTTTTTATGATAATGGCAGTCACTGATGCTCAAACTACAGTCATTTAATTCATTCACCATAGAGTTTGACAAGTTTGTTAACATCCTTACTTTCTGTTAGTTTTGGACACCAGGGATGCTCATTGATCTGGATTAGTAATTTGCAATTCTTGATTTTTTTTTCTCTTAGACCTCCAAAAATCATACTTTTTAATTTTTGCAAATAGATTTGTTTAATAAATAAGTTTCACAAATCTGAATATTAATTCCATATAGAATCTGAATACATCTACTTTCTCTAGAGTATTTGATTATACTCATTTAAATATTTTTGACATTAATTGAGAGAAAAAATGGACTACATTATAATGCCTTATTCTATGCTTCTTAAGAAACAGGAAATTCTCCAATGATTTTTAGCAATTCTCTCATAACTCAGTGATATTTATGTGTTTTATTTAATATAAGTAAACTTCTTTGTTGAGGTAGCAGTGGATATAAGTTATAAAGGATATATCTTTAATACGAAGTCTGTTCTCTGTCTTTAGAAAATACCTGCTTTATTCAGAATACAAATGTAGTCCAAACTTGTAATTCATTCAGATACTATGGAAGTCAGTAAATTATAGGATCCATTTTAATTAGTGTGATGGTTAAGGATAGAATAACAGCCAGAATATTCCATTGTGCACATAATTTGATTAAACAAAAGTTTTTCATTTTCATTTTTACTAGGATTTGAATTGATAATATCAACATAGCTGTGTCAAATTTACCTTTCAGTTTCAGTTTTTTAATTCTTTCATCAAAACTCAAAATCACCTGTATTTAAGAAGAGAAATTTGAATTTAGTCATGCAGTTGTTATGAAATAGTACTTTGCAAATATTGAAAGACCAAGAAGATTAACAATCTTTAACTGAGGTAAAAAAGGGAAAAAAAATTAAACTCACTAAAATCAGAATAAAGGTGCATTAAGATACAGTGAACTTGGAAAGGTCAGAAAAAATTGTTACATTATGAACAGGAGAGTATAATCTTGAGCATGTGAGAAAATGTTTGTAATTTTGGTGACAATGAAAAATCAGAGGTAGAAATATGTGATTTATGGGAATTTCAGTTGTGCATGGGTTGTAATGACTACAAAATCATTGTCTAGTTGTTTATAACATAAACATGGTAGGAAAGGCAAGGAGAATAGAATACAGACCTTGACATAGAATAAGTGGCAAACACATATTAAAAGCAAATTGTCAAAATGTAAATGAAAGTAGCAAACAAAAATATTGGTAGGGAAATGAAGCACTATCTTTGAAAGAATCTAAATTGTGGGTTTATAGAACAGAAAATAAGAGTAAACAGAAAAGAAGACAAGGAAAATGGTGACAAATTGTAGCCAGCCCAATGACAGCAATTCTGGTAAACACTTGAATAGTGATCGTGGGACATCGAGGTGGTATAATATCTACTTTGTTTTCTATTTTCTCTCATTTCTTTTTTTTATTCCTTTTAAAATACATAAATACAATCATGTTTTTAAAAATGCTGATATTCAGTGACCCAGCAATCTCCTTGTAAATAGTGAAATTACTGAGGTTTGTTTCAAAATAGATTGGCTCCAACTAAGTAGTAATTTATCAAATAGTTTTTAAAAACTTTGTGTATTTTCAAGAAGTATCTGTTTTGCTCTAAGGGAGAAAAAAATTGTTTCAGCCTATCTGTGATCAAATTGATTGTCAGCTTGCCCAATGCAGTTTTTAGGTTATGAATAAACCCAAATAACTCTTAGCACAGCTTCCTCTCTAGAAAGAATAGTCTGAAAGTAGAGACAAGCAGGTAACTGCCCTCCTATACAAGTGAAACTTTTAGGATGTTCACTTGCACATTCTAAAAGAAACATGTCTCTTCAAACAAACATAAAGCCTATATTGGTTTTATGGATCATATTATTAGGAAATTATTTTCCAACTGATTGCAAGGTGTAGCACACATAATAAATAATTCAATGACCAGACCTATACATATTGTCTTATTAAGCAGCTACTGCCTACATACCCTGGATTCCTATGATTTTGCTTTCTTTTTATATGTTGTGCTGAATAAATGTTTCTCATAAATTCTAAATAGCTGAAATGAAAGGATAAAAACCCTTGGAACATGGCTTTAATTCAAAGGAAACTGAATATACGATTGAATGGTTTGTGTCAAGTGCTACATCTCAAAAAGAACAGATAATAGTACCAGCTAACACATGTATTTGCTTTGCTGCCATGCATTATTTTTTATACAATTCATTGAGATATAATTCACAAATCATAAAATTCACCCATTTAAAGTGTGCAATACAGTGGCTTTAGAATATTGAAAAATATGTGCAACCACCAAGAAGTCAAATTTAGAACATTTTCAGCACCGTATAAAGAAAAAAACTTACCATTTAGCTATCATTCTTTTATTCCCCCATCCCCTGTCCCCCATCCTGAGAAACTACCAATCTATTTTTTTTTCTTTATAGATTTCCCTATTCTGGATATTTCATATAAATGAAATCATATTATTTGCGTTTATTGTGACTAGTTTCTATCACATAGCATAGTTTTTTCAAGGTTCATCCCATGTTGTAATATGCCTCCACATTTCATTCCTTCTTATATTCAAATAACAGTACATTGTGTGGATACGTTTTGTTTATTCATCCATTCATTGATTGACATTAGAATTGTTTCTACATTTCTGTTATTGTAAATAAGGCAGCTATAAAATTTCACACACAACCTTTTATGTGGAAGTTTTTATTTCTCTTGAGTATATGCCTAGGAGTGGAATTGGTGGATTACATCGTGAGTCCATGTCCAATTGTTACAGGAATTGCCAGACCCTTAACTAAGTGGCTCTACCATTTTACATTCATGCACCAGTACATTGATTTATATCCTACTAACTTGCTGCACTTCTTTATTCATTTCCAGTGTTGTTGTTGCTCCACAATTTCGTCAGTATTTTTTTTTTAAATCTGGCTTTTTAATTCTAGCCATTTAAGTGGGTGTTTGCTAATTCATTGTAGTTTTGTTTCACATTTCCTGGGTAATGAAAGACTTTTGAGTATCTTTCCATCGATTTGATAGCCTTGTGTATATCTTCTTCAGAGAAATATCTATTCAGATTATTCTACCGTTTTTAATTGGGTTATTGTTCTTTTCATCAATAAGTCATAAGTGTTCTTCACATAATATAAATACAAAATTTTTATGAAATACTATTTGAAAATATATCCAGTTTCCCATTCTGTAAGTTATTTCACTTCCTTAATTATGATCTTTGAAGTTCAATTTTTTAAATCTAAACTTTTTTTTTTTTGCTCCGAATTTTGGTATCATGTCTTAAGAATCAATTGAAAAGATGAGGTTATGCATTTTCACCTGTATATTTTCTTCTGATTTTTATAATTTTATTTCTTACATTGAAGTCTTTGATCCATTTGAGTTATTTTAATATATGGTGTGAGGCAAGAGTGCAACTTCATTCTTTTTCATGGGGCTATTTATTTGTTCAAACATCATTAGTGCCTTGTCAAAAATCAGTTGACCATAGACACATGGTCTATTTCTGGACTCTCAATTTAAGTCCACTGTTCTATATATCTACCTTATGCCCATACCACACTGTATTCATCATTGTTTCTCTGTGGTATGTTTTGGAATGAGGAGTTTGTGTCCTCCTAATTTGGTCTTCTTTTTCAAGATTTATTCTGGATTAATTGAAATTCCGTATGAATTTACAGTTGAATTGACATTTACTATAAATAAGTCCACTGGGATGCTGATAGAGTATGAATCTGTGGAACAATTTGCTAACTATAGTCTTTTTAACAATATTAACTCTTCTGATAAATTACCATAGATGTTTTACACTAATTTAGATCTTCTTTAATTTCTTTCCACAATGTTTGATAATGTTCAGAATGTAAGTTTTTCATTTATATTCCTAAGTATTTTATTTTTGATGATATGGTTCTCTTAATTTTATTTTTAGGTCATTCACTGCAATATATAGAGATAAATTTATTTTTGTACCTTGATTTGTATTCTACTACCTTACTGAACTTGTTTATTAGTTCTAATAGTTTTCTAGTAGATTCCTTAGTAATTTTTGTAAACAAGAGCATGTCATCGACAAGCAAAGACAGCTTTATTTTTTTCCTTCCCAACCTCATCTCATGCCATATATATATATATATATATATATATATATATCACCACAGATGTTTGTTTGTTGATCTTGCCTTGCAGTAGAACATTGAGTAGAAGTGGTGTGAGCAGATGTCCTTGTCTTGTACCTGATAGTAGGAGGAAATCATCTGCTTTTTCACCATTATGTGTGATGTTAGTTATGGGTATTTTGTAAAGGTTCTTTATCAAGTTGAGGAAGTTCTCTTTTATTCCTATTTTGTTGAGTGTTTTTATTTGAAATTGTATTAAATTTTGTCATATGCTTTTTCTGCATCTCTTGAGATGACCATGTAGGTTTTGTTTTTGTTGTATTGACATGGTATATTAAATGACCTTGTTTTTTGTATGTTGACTAAACTTTCATTCCTGGAATAAATTGTACTTCATCATTATATATATATATAATTACTTAAATATTGCTAGATTGCATTCTCTAGTATTTTATTATTTTTTATTCACATTCATAAGACACATTGGCAGGAAGTTTTGTTTCGTTATATGACGTCATTATTGGGTTTTGGTATCAGGGTGATATTGGCTCATGCAGTGACTTGGGAAATATTCCCTACTCGTCTAATTTGTGGGAATGTTTGTAAAGAATCAATATTAATTGGTTTTTAAATATTTAGTAGACTTGAGTAGTGACGATAGTTGGGTTGGGCTTTCCTGTGTGGGTTGTTTTTGATCATTAATTCAATCACTTCATAATTGTTACACATGTATTCAAATTGTCTGTTTCTTTTTGGGTTAACTACACTTGTTTATATCTTTTTCAGAAATCTGTCTTTTTCATCTATGTTACCTCATCATTGACGTACAGGTATTCGCACTGTTGCTTTTTTTTATTATTTCTGCAAACTCACTAGCAATGACCCCTCTTTCATTTCTATTTCCAGTAATTTAAGTATTCGCTCTTTCTTTTCTTGAATAATCTAGTTAAAGCTTTGTCAATTTTGTTGATTTTTTTTCCAAAGAACCAGCTTTAAAAAAACAATGCTTGACCCCAATAAATTAAAAAAATAATAATAAATAAATAAATAAATAAAAATAAAATACCTACCAATTTTAAAACAAACAAACAAACAAAAAAAAACAATGCTTGTCTAATACTTGGTTCACTTATTTCCACAATATTTCTTAGTATTGGCATGTATAGTTCGGCAGCAGGTAGGTGGTGTTAGGATGAGAATTGATGGGTACATGCTGTTTCTCCTGGGGAAACAATCCTTTGACTGGTACCTGGAAGAGCTTGATCGCAGGAGTACTTTTTCAATGCACCAGTATGTTGTGAACTTGTGTCTCACTTAGTGGGAAGGGAAAAGTGGGGAGGTCTCAGTTCGAATAGCACTGTCTCTCCCTGTTCTTACCAAATTACAGTAGATTTTCTTGAATAAATGTTTCTTCATTTGTTGCATATACTTAGGACCATTCCCGGAGATTTTAATTTATTTAAATAAATATTTTTTTACCAGTTCAGCTGAGGAGTGTGTTCATTGAGGTCCACACACTGTAATGCAGGAAGTCTCTCTAGTTCGGTAGTTTTAATAATTTGTTAACTCATCTTTGCAACACTAATTGGTAGAATACTTTTATTATCACCCCCATTTTACATATGAAGAAAGAAAGAGCAAAGAGATTAAGAAACTACTCCTTATCTCTTAATTGTCATCTGTCTAATTTGATGAGCTGGACTTCAACCCAGTGTGATTGTTAATTTTATGAGTCAAGTTGACAGGCAACTTGGTGCCCACATATTGAGTTACACATTATTTCTGGGTATCTGTGAGGTCTTTGTTTTGTTTTGTTTGTTTGTTTTTTGTTTGTTTGTTTGTTTTTTGTTTATTTGTTTGCATTTGTAGAGTGAGTGAAAAAGATTGCCCTCTCCAAAGTAGGTGGACATTACCCAGTCCAGATATCACTCTGTTATCTATTGAGGGCCTGAATGGAACAATAGGGTGAAGAAAGGGAGAATTATCTCTCTATGCTGGACTGCTTTAGCTGGAAAATTAGTCTTCTCCTGCCCTTTGACTGAGACTTACACCATTGGTGACACTTGGGACTTTCAGGACTTTGGACTCAGACTGAAATTGATACTATAGTTCTTCTGGTTCCCAGGCCTTTGGACCCAGACTGGAACTACCACCAGCTTCCCTGGGTCTCTAGCTTGTATATTGTATACTGTGGTATTTCTCAGCCTCCATAATTATTGGAGGCTGAGCCATTTCCTTATAATAAGTCTATATACATATTATATTATTTATTGGTTCTGTTTCTCTGGAGAACCCTTGTATAACCTGCCTCTGTGGCTGCAGAATTTTGATATTAACCACTATACCATTCAATCCCATGCTTCAAGTTTCAAAAGTAGATTTCCCTCTTCCATGACTATATTTTATGATGGGCTAAAATAACATATTGTAGCACAATACAAAAGTCACACATTTTTGTAATCAAATATACTGATTTGTCAGTATTATGTGTAAGCAGGTAAATAACTATGATTATGTAAATGCAAAGTGAGAAAAATAATTATCTCATAAGATTCTATCGAGACATGCACTTGTATATCATATATAATGTGGTAAAATTATTCCAGGGATGTAGTTTTGGTTGACATAGCTCCATATTAAATAGTAAGTACACCCTTTTGGCAAAATGTGTCAGAAGATTTATGTTTTAAAGATATAGTTGGCAGGAAGGATTTTGTCATATATTGACACCCACAAGACTACTTTGTTAAGTGTCGGTTTACAGAAACTAGGCAAACAAACCGTGCATTCCCTTTTTTTCTCTGCTGCTGAAAGGAGAAGCAGCTTTTCAACTGCTTCCCTCTATTTAAATATATTTTGGAGCCAATAGGTATACCACTGGTTTCAGTAAATAATCTGCAAGTTATTGTACCAGCCATGTTTCAAACTGCAGTGGATAATAAAACCCCACTTTTAAATCTTAATTTTGTAATGTCAGCTGTGCTCTTAGAAGATAAATCAAAATAAACTAAACAGTAGGCAACATAAAGTGATATAATTGTTAAGAAAAGCTGTTGGGGTTGTGGGAGTGCTACTTATATAAATCTGTTACGTATTTCTTTTCTACACTGAGTTGATTCACTATCTAGGATTCATTAACTCTTATGAGTTAAGAAGAGTGTGGGTGAATATAAATTTTGTATCCCTGATAAATATAGAAGAAAAGGTAATTATATTGTATTTAGGACGATATGGTTGATCTGTGTACTTAAGCATGTTTACGCACACATGATTTTCCTATCAATAAAGAGAGGGAAACACTGGTGTTGTTTTATTTAAAAACTATCAGTTTTCTACACACTTAAGTACTAACCTGTCTATACACTCTCAAAGCAGTCATCATTTATTATCAAGAGAGTTGTTGTTGTTGTATAGCTGAATTACATTGAGGGGAAATGAAGCGAAACTGTTCTTTTGTGATTCAGTTACATCAGTTAATTTATTCAGTGCATTGTGGCTGAAGAGGTATGTATTTCAAGAGAAAAATCAATTCAAATACTACTTTATTTCTACATTTTTTTTTTCACCAAACCTATCAGGTTGATTGTGTATATGTGACATGTCTAAGGCAAAGACAAAGTAGTTTTATGTATTTGCTTTTTAAATGTGTGAAAAAAGTAAAATCCAGTCTGATGAATGTTGCTCTCTACAGGATGGGACTGATACTAGATAAAAGAAAAACAAAACATATATATATATATATATATATATATATATACACACACATATATATTATGTGTGTGTGTGTGTGTGTGTGTGTGTGTGTGTGTGTGTGTGTGTGTATGTAACTGTAGCCACTTAAAAAATACTACTTCATTTTCCTGGTGAAAAGAGTCTAGTGTCTGGAATCATAGTTCTAGTTCTTTGCTGATTAGATTCGCTGATTAAGTTTCTCTAGCTGATTAGATTGCTGAGCTAAATGTAGGTCAAACTTACACTAGCACAACTTGTGGCATTTAATTATTATTCTAATGCAATTAGTCTATGGGGCATTATTTTATGTTCCAGAGCATGAATAACTTGAAATTGTCAGATGTAAGTATGCTTGCAAAATGGTGATTAATGCTAGGTACTGAAATCCCCATAGCAGCATAATTCAAACAAACAATTTTCATAGTTATGGATGCTCTCAATGTCAGCATAATTCAGCAGGCATAACCTATTGATTTGAGGAACTTTGCTAAGTTTCAGGTACATTTTCAGAGATTTTTTTCCAGCTTTTTTATTATTTGGAGTGTTTTACTCAGATCAATGAATTATTAATTTCTTCCATAAATATTATTTTTCTACTTGAAATTATTTTGTAATATATCTAGTAGGGTATTATTAGAATAGTTCCTATGATGTGAATGTTGTTATGGTTGGTGTTGTCCCACAGGTCCCTTAAACTGTCTTCATTGATTTTTATTCCTTTTTGTTGTTGTTCTGATTGGGTGGTTTCTACTATCTTGTCTTCTAAATCACTGATTCAATTCTGTGCTTCATCTAATCTGCTGGTGATTATGCCTAGTGTATTCTTTATTTCAGTTATTGGAGTCTTTATTTCTGAGTGGTTCTTTTTCATGGTTTCTATGTCCCTCTTTATGCTTGCTATCTCTATTTTGAAATTCTCACTGAGTTCCTTAAACATTCTTATAGTCAGTGTCTTAAATTCTGTCTCTGGTACATTGGTTGCTTCCATTTCATTTAGTTCCAATTCTGGAGGTTCCTTCTGTTCTTTTATTTGGGACATGTTTCTTTGTTTCCTCATTTTGACTGCCTCTCTGTGTTTGCTTCTATGTATGAGGTAGATTTCCTATATCTCTTAGTCTTTGCTGGGTGAACTTATGCTGTATATGTCCTGTGTGGTCCAATGGTGCAGTCTCCCCAATCTTCTGTGTGTGTGTTCCAGGAGTGTCCCTTGAGTGTGTTGTGTGTGATCCCCTGTTGTAGTTGAGCCTTGATTGCTTTTGGTGCATCAGTTAGATCAATGGAACAGAATATGAGCCCAGAAATAAGTCTATGTCTATATGGTCAATTAATCTACAACAAAGAAAGCAAGAATTTACACTGTGATAAAGACAGTCTATTTAGTAAATGGTGCTGGGAAAACTGGACAGATACATGAAAAAAAATGAAACTGGACCACCTTCTTACACCACATACAAGAATAAACTCAAAATGGATTAAAGACTTAGATGTAAGACCTGAAACCATAAAACTCCTAGATGAAAATATAGGAAGTCAACTCTCAGAGATCTCCCTTAGTAAAATTTTTACTGATATATCCCCTTGGGCAAGGGAAACAAAAGAAAAATATAAACAAATGGGACTACATCAAACTAAAAAGTTTTTTCAGCAAAGGAAAGCATCAACAAAACAAAAAAAATCCTACTGAATGGTAGATGATATTTTCTAATGATACATCTGATAAGGGGTTAATGTCCAAAAAATATTTTTTTAAATCCAATTTAAAAATGGGCAGAGGACCTGAAAAGACATTCCTCCAAAAAGGACATACAGATAACAAATAGACAAATGAAAAGATGCTCAACTTCACTAATCATCAGAAAAGTGCAAATAAAAACCACAGTGACATACCTATCTCACTCCTATCAGGATGGCTCTCATCCATGAATCAACAAACAACAAATGCTGGTGAAGATGTAGAAAGAAGGGAACCTTCGTGCACTGTGGGTGGGATTGCAGATTGGTTTGAAGAACCACTATAGAAAATAGTATGAAGGTTCTTCAAAAAAATAAAAATAGAATTACTTTATAATCCAGGAATTCCATCCTGGGCACTTATCCAAAAAAATCCAAAACACTGATTCTGAAATATATATTCACTCCTATGTTTACTGCAGCACTATTCACAGTAGCCAACATATGGAAACAAACTAAATGCCCATCAATAGACAACTGGATTAAGAAATTGTGGTACATTTATACAACGGAATGTTACTCTGCCATATATATATATATATATATATATATATATATATATGAATATTCATATATATATGAAATATAAAATCTTACCATTTGCAACAACATGAATGGGCCTAGAGGATATTATCCTAAGTAAAATAAGTCAGACTGAGAAAGACAAATACCATATGATCTCATTTATATGTGGAATCTAAAGGACAGAATAAAGGAGCAAACAAAACCGAACTAGACTCATAGATAGAGAGAAGAAACTGATGGTTGCTAGATGGGAGGAGGCGTTGAGGGATGGGTGACAAGGTTTCAGGGATTAGAAAGCACAAATCGGTAGTCACAACATAGTCACAGAGATGTGAAATACAGTATTGGGAACATATTCAGTAATGTTGTAAAGACAATGTTGGGTGTCAGATGGGTACTGGATTTATCAGGGGTATCACTTCTTAGATTGTATAAATGCCTAACAACTGTGCTATACACCTGAAAATGATATAAAATAATATTGATTATATATTATATATGTGTGTGTGTGTACCTACACACACACACTCACACACACACATATTCACAGGATATAAAGTACAGCATAAGGAATGTAATCGATGGTATTCTAATAGCTATATATGATGTGTGAGGTAAGGTATGAGGTGTGGTCCAACAATTCGGTGAATGTATGAATAAAAAAAAATGTATTACAGTAAAAGACACATCACCATTAATCCCCTTCAAAATATTCCCCCTCACTTTAAACTTACTTATTCCATCATTCTTGCCAATTTGTGAAGCAATTCTAGAAGTCCTCTTTTGTGAGTGTCTTTAGTTGTGCTGTCATGGCTGCATAGGTGTCCTGAATTGATTCAAAACGTTTACCTTTCACAGTCATTTTACCTTTGGGGAAGAGCCAGAAGTCACATGGTGCCAGATCCAGTGAATAAGGTGGATGAGGGCACACCATAATTTGACAGAAATTGCCATATACCAGAGTGATGTGGGGCACGGAACCTTTCCGTTGTGATCCAGAAATAATGTGAATGCTGGTGCCGAGTGCCATCCAACGGAAAAAACAGGGATCTTCAATATGGGAAGTGGTGTGTCAAACTTTAGGGTGTGACAAATTTCACCTTGTTTGGTGCAGTGAGTTGAGCCAAACTCACTATGGAAGAGAGAAGGTGTGTTTTAAAGTGTGCTGTAAATCATCCTCCATCATGACAATGCTCTGTGTCATACATCTCTTCTGGTACGGCAATTTCTGTCAGATAAAAACAATACGGTGTGTCCTCATCCACCTTATTCACGGAATGTGGCACCATGCAACTTCTGGATCTGCCTCAAAGTCAAAATGACCATGAATGGTAAACATTTTGAATTGATTAACGACATTGACGAAGCCACAACAGCATGACTAAAATCACTCATGAAAGAGGACTTCCAGAACTGCTTCAAAAAGAGACAAAACAATGGGATAAGTGTGTTGAAAACCAGGTTGGGTATTTTGAGGGAGATGAATGGCAATGTGTCTTTTCCTGTAATAAGTTTTTGTGGGTTTTTTTTTTTGTTTTTTAATTTAAACATTCACCGTATTTTTATATCACACCTCACAGATCGGTAGGGTTATAACTTGGCAAGATTATAACTTTGTGAGGGTTGTAAATGTCTAATCATTATGTTGTTTTGTATACCTGAAACTAAAAGCAATAATAATAATAAAATAACAGTTTCCAGGGTGAGATTTAGTATTACAGCCATCACTGCAATTGACTACTGACTTTCTGTTGGTATTCATTTTAGTACAAAACTCTAAATGAAAATTGAACTTTTCTGGGGAGAAGAGAACTGTACTACTTTTTTATGATAAGGAAAGTTGAGAATACATATCTAAAAACAAATGTTAGAATAAGTCTTTTTCAGATTTTTTTTTAGTGTCTGTTATGCATTAGGTATGAATTAGAAAATAGAAAAACACATAAAGATTCTCAATTTTATTAGTCAAAAAGAAATGCAAAATAAAATCACAATAATATATCAATCAACATCTCCTGAAATAGGAAAAGCAGAATAAAAGAAGAAAAACATTAGGAAGGAAAACAACCCCAACAATATCAAGTGTTGGCCTAGGATTCAGAACTACTGAAACAGTTATATATATGGTGTTGATGCAAAATGGTATAGTCTTTGTGGAAAATAGTTTGGCAATTTTTTATAAGCTCAAACGTACACTTACCTTGTGTTCCATGCATACCACTTCTAGATATTTAGATATTTGCCTAATGAAAACAAAACATGTTCGAATAAAGCCCAGCAAGTGAATGTTCATAGTGTATTCATTGGTAATTTTCTAAAAGTAGCAACAATCCAAATATCATTCAACTGGTGAGTCAATAAACAATATTTAATGCCTTTATATTAGACAATAAATAAACCAAATGTCTATATATTAAATATACTAAACTTATTACACACAAAACAACATGCATCACTAATATATCATTCCCTTTGAAAATATCCAGACTCTGAAGTCTATGTAGAATATGGCTGCATTAATATGGTATTGTGGAGAGTGAAATACTATAGGAACAAGAGACATAGGTGGTGCTGGTGGTGCCAGATCCTGCAGGTTGAGGAGGAGGTTGACCATGGCATGGGAGAAGTTTTGGAGTGACTGAACTGTTTTATATCTTGATTGTGGTGATGACCACATGACTGCAAATGTATTTCAAAACTTGTAGAAATGTACACTTAAAATGGTGAATGTTTTTGTATGTATATTCTGTCTAAAAAATGATAAAACATTTAAGGTAAAAAAAGTCTGGTGAATATATGTGTTACTTCCCTGGTTGCTATGCTTATATAATTGAAGACTACACAACATTCAAAAGAAATGGGTCGATCCTAGCAAACACAATAGTTAAAGAAGTAAATCCTTAAAAGTACATATAACATGATAGCCAGTTTATAAAGTCAACTAAAACTAAGCAGATTTTCTTTTTTTTTAGAAATTCACATAGTTGTCACTCATGTGTATATGATCATGTATGTGGATATGTGTGTGTGTATATGTGTGTGTGTGTGTGTTTATATTAGTGGTACATAAGTAAGAGAACGGTCTACATAATTTCCAGGATAGTGGTTTCTTCTGTGGTCACAGGGTAATAGCATATGGAAGCTTCATTTTTAATTTGAGTGGTGTGTATCTGAGTGTTTCCATATGTTAGACAGCATTTGTGTTACTTATTTTATTTCTATGAATGAAATATTGCATAGTAAAAATTTTAAAATAACTTCTATTGATAGCATTTAGATAGGTGCATTAAATCTATTTTCTTGAATAAGATAAAAGATCTGCATTTATAGTTAGACTTTGCCATTTAATGTTGTGATCGTTGACAAAATACTTAATTGACTTCAATAAAGCAAACATTTTCTTAGTTAAAAAATAGGTATTAAATAATAGTACCACCCTTTTAAACTTCTTAAGAAGAAAAAAATAAATGATTTAATGCTATAGTAGCTGAGGTCTCTAATAACTTAACAAATACAATAATTCATTGTAATAGTCTTACTAAGATGTTAAATTCAACTTTGGCAAAACAATGGGAGTAATAATTATAAAGAACTTTATTTCCTTTAAATTAATTTTCTGATATTTAATAATTTTTCTGTTATTATAGTGTGTTAAATAAAAATCATATTTAACCAAAATATTTTAGATCATATCCTCACAAGATGTTTGCCACGTATCAAATTATTTGCTCCAATTTTAAAAGGATATAACTATAGGCATAAAGTAATTAAAAATATAAATAATTCCTAAATAAATATGCACATATTATTTTAAATTTTATTTTAAGATGGCAGATAATGAAAAAAAAAGTTGTCTTTTGGATGTAGCTTTACCTATTCCAATATTTTCTTTTATCTAACATATTTTTTCTTCTTCTGTATGCCTTGTAAAACGTAATTAAAGACTATGAGCCAGTCAGGTAGAACAAACCACAATAGTGCTCATGGCAGGAGCTGTAGTTTTCTCAAAAATGAGCTCATAAATTGAATTATTAACACCTACAAAATGTGCAAATCTACCTCTGTGTTTTTTCTTCTATTACTTGAGATGAAATACTCTAAATGGAGATTATTTATCCTGTTAAGAAAATAATTGGTACACTCGATCATTTTTTTTCTTTTATGAGACGATGCTTCAATTAAGACAAAAATACATAAATTCTTTGTACTTTGATATTTCTGTTTGGTTTCTTCTGTTATTTGTTATGACAATAACTAAACATTTGATATATAATTTTAGTACTAAATTAAACATTTTTGAAACAGATATATCTAGAAGAAATTACATTTGTTTAGCATAAAAATTTTAAATACTAAAGAATTAATTTCTCTATCCAAAATATTGTTATTTCTCAAAATTTTTCTTAAGAATTTTGGGTTATTTTGTAAGACTGTGAATGATTTAATAGTGCATAAAATGTGGTTATTTGGGGAGGATATGGTCATATATTTATATTTTAGTGATATGTAAGTGAAATGCAAACGTAAAGACATTGTTATTCAGAAATAAAATATTGCCTCAAATATTTTTACAAGTCAAATGAAAATTAATTTTGGGATTTACAATGAAGAATTTCGATAATTACCTCTATTCTGTGATACAATTTTGTATGCTTAATTATATACAATAATTTTCTCCATAATAAATGTTTCTTTTCTTCTTCTTTTTTTCGGTTGCCAATTTAACAGCCTTACAACTCCACGACTTTTAAAGTTAAAAAAAAAATTCAAATTGTGTATTGCATTCCTCTGAATATTATATCTATAGCCAAGGTAAAACATCATTTTTATTATTCTCTTATTATTCCACAGTGACATAACCAATTAAAGCAGTGACTGAGGGTCATAAATGTCTTTCTGTAATTGTTGATATTTTTGTAATTCCCACATGTAACATTCAACAGAAAAATGTAGGCATTTATTGCTAATTAAGAAGTAAGGGTGATTTTATTTTAACATACGTACAAGGAAAAAACATAAGCCTGTATTTCGCATATTATCTGTACTTGGGGAAAAGTGGGCTTTTGCCATGTTAATTAGAAGAAGATCAAAATATTAAAACAAATTATTGTAATCACTTAAAGTACATTTGTTTTACATACACCCCTATATAATATATAATAATATAATGTATGTAATATATATAATATACATAATTGTATATATAGTATACATTATATATACATATATATTTATATTTCTTTATATATATAGCCATACATTGCTATATATGTGTATATATACATACATATTATATATTTCTTTTATTAGGAAAGTGGGATTTAAGACTTCTGGCTCAATTGTGTCTTGCTTACAACTACCTCCAAACAAATCTGAAATATATATTTAGTAATTTTGGAGTTTTTTGTAGATCCTAAGGTATCGAGTCAAACTCAAATATTTCAAAACAAAGATTTCATACCACCAAGAGCTCAAAGGATGGATTTGAATATGAGGCATTCCAATAAAAATGACAATGTTGTCAGCACCAATCCAAATCCCATCTTCCCAAATACACATGGATGACATCATTGGGATTTGTTTTCCCAATGATGTGAAACATTGGGAAACATTGTGAGAGTTATAGGAGAGAACTTTAGAAGTTACCGTAATTAAATAATTAAAAAAAATATTTTGTAATCCACAAACTCTGAGTAACACTTGATATGCATTTCTTAACTCATATGGTATAGAGGATGTCTGGGAAGAAAATATGATATTGCCAAATGTTATGGCCATTGGTCTCTGAGTTAATTTATTCATTATGTTATAACAATAATATCCTATAAGATCAGTTTGGCTTTGATGTGCTTATCTGGATTATAATAGAAAACTGCTGGGGGAAATATGACCCACTATTTCATGATATTTGTCCAATTGAAAAAAGTATTACCGTTATTTCTAGTAAGGTTAATTCCCCCCCCCAAAAAAAAAGTGTGTATATTAAATACAAGATTTTATTACTGAGAATCTAGTATAGAAGTTGAGAAAAAGAAATCTGGCTCCATTTTACATCAAGGAGAAAACTTGCTTATATACTGCCAGCCAGATTGTAGAAATTACTGCCTGAAATATTGTGAAGTGCTTAAATAATTCCCGAGTTATATAGATTTCCTACTAAGTCCCTGCATATGAATGGAAACACTTACAGATGCCCCTCTATGTACTCAAGAGGAAATCAATTATAGTGTTTGACATCCAGCCCTATGGTCATTTCAAATTTGTCATTGAAACAATATACACTCTTAGATGAAACCATTTATCTGTGACATTCAAAGTAAAATAATAGCATAAAGATAATGGAAACTAAATTTTACACAGTCATCACCACACACTACGCACTGTTCTAAGCATTTTATATTATTATTTCATTTAATAGTCAATAACCTGGTAGGTAGGAGGTAGGTAGGTAGGTATATCATTTTCCAGATGAGAAGACTAAAATCCCAAGAGGATAAGGTGTCAAAGATAACAAATGCAGAGTCGTGCTATGAACTCAGACAGAGAGCTTTCAGAAACTGGTGTTTGTATCAATGCACTTCACTAAATTTTATCAGTGAAAATGCAGTTCTGGAGCATGTTTTCAAAATGTCCTATCTTGTTGCAACATTGAAGTTCAAGTACCCAGTAATTAATACAGAAATATACTGTAGCCTTTTGCAATATTTTATGGTAAAGTACAATGATTCTATATTCTAAGAGCCTGGACTGTCACATTTGTAGATGTGGAAGTCATCATGTTTGAATCCATCTACCAACTATTTACTGCAGAAACCTAACACACTAAGATGCCTTTATGCCTTTATAAAAAAGATGCATATATTAAATATATATTACTATTGAAGCACAGTGTTTAGTGAAAATAATGCATCTTACACGCCGATTATACTTTCTTATATAATCTCAGACACCAGTGATTTGAGGAAAAATCTAGCTTCATAACAAGAAGTTTTGACATATATAATAATAAGAGGTGCTAGTGTAGGAGTTATACCAAATAGCACTTAAAATCTAGACTTATGCAATTGTAGCCGGTTTCAAACACTTCCTCTAAGTCTTCCTTCTTGTTTGTTTTTGTTTTTTCCTCTAAAGACAAAGTGATACAACAATAAATTGAGGTAAACGGCATAGTTGCTATTATATAATATTACATTCAGTTCAATTCATTTGATCATTTTAGGTGGAGTGCTTTTATTTATATTCAGCTTTGGGCGTTCAACATCATTACCTTTTCAACACTGAACAATATAGGTGTCCCAAAATATAGGAAGATTACCAGTGCTTTTTCTACTCTAGAAGTGCTGAACCCTCATGGTTTTTGTTGTTGTTGTTGTTGTTTTTTTGAACTACACATATTTATATAATTTATTTTCAATTTGATTTTCCTAATAACAAATTAACAGATTTCTGGTATGTTTTATGTCTGCTTTTCAATCATAAACAAAGTGTTATTTTTTTAACTAAGAGAAAAGCTACAAAATCATCTTTAATCTGGATTATATTCTGCAAAAATCTTTGTAAATGGGACAATTTGATTTTATGGATATGCAGTCATTATTAAACATTCTATTTTTCATCATCATTGAACAGCCAAATTACTAATAAATTTAAAATATCTATGTCAAATAAATAAAAGTCACAACTTATATTGAAACCAAGTAATATAAAAGTGACCAGATAATTTGAAAATATATGTATAGTTTGAGATTATATAGAAGTTTTGTCTTAATTTGAGTGAAAAAAAGGTGACAGAAATAATATGCTTCACTAAGACACAGTATTATTTAGTTCTAAGACACACATTTTCAGATTTTTCTTTTATGTACAAGGTAATTAATATCCTTTATCAGTTCTCTTACCCTTTAACACAGGCCCTTTTTATTTCATAGACCATTTCCTCAACTTCTTGGTGTTTTTGATCTAGTGGTTTGTAAAAAATTCCCCAAATGAATTTGGATCCATTATAACATCCAATTTCTTGCCACAGTGAGTCTGACCTATCGTATCCTCACTTATTCTGCTCAGCAGAATTCGCAAACTTTCCATCTCTGGTGTCAACAGATTATATATATATATATATATATATACACACACAGAGGTATATATACAGAATGACTCATAAATGACATATTGAAAATGAAGTGATGAATAGAAATGATGTAAACAATACAAAGTTCCAAATATCCAGCATAAATATTAGTAAGTAAAACATGAGCTGAAATATCATAAAAATTTCACATAAATGCATCTGGTTCTCATACTTGCTACTTTCAAAATTGATTATTTACCAATAGTGTGTAGGTCACTAGTTTACTAGTACTGAATGATCAGTATTAGCACAAATAAGTTTTAAAAAGTGTATCCATTATACTCTCCTATTAATATATTTTTTCATTATTGATTGGCTTAATATTTTCCTACATGAGGGTATGTAAGTTTATTCATTTTAACATACATTGACATATGCATATTTGCCAAAAATTGTTAAAACTCATTCAGCATACAGAATGACTTGTTCAGCAGGACACCGAAATTTAGAAATAAGAAAGAATAGAGAGTGGGCATCTGCTGTGTGACAGAACATTCCAGGGATGTTAAATATTATATTCCTTTATGTCTAGTACTTTGACAATTTAATTATTAATCCCTGTTAATATCATTAAATTGGTGTTTTAAAAAAAAGAAGAAAGAATAGAGGGTATTGTTTTGATATCCTTACACATAGTAGAGAAAGGGGAAACAGTTGAGTCTCTGGAGCAGAAATTGAGTAGGTTCAAATACTGGAGGATTTTGTTGCAACAAAACAGGACTGCAGTGAAACTTCATGCTTGAAAGAGTCTTTGTTTTTGTTTTGTTTTTCCATTTTTTAAAATTTTATTGGAGTAACATTTGTTAATAACATTATATATATTTCAGGTGTACTACTTTACAACTAATGGCTCCCTGACCTTATTTCCACAGATGGGTCACAATTAAACCACATTTTACAAATGTAATTTTGTTCCCAAGAGTGTTTACACCTCTAAGTAAAGTTATTCATTTACTAAGAATAAAAGAACTCACTCTGCTATGGCTTTCATGAATTGGTATAGACTTTTAGCAACTAAGGAAGACTCCTGTATGAATTACAATCCTTGCCTCTTCCAGCGAGCCAGAAAAGATAGAAGCCACCAAAGAAGGAATGGAATAGGGAGTAAGAACAATTATCAAGTCCCAGGACCTCTGCCTGCTTTTTCTACTTACCCTTTCACTTGTGGGTCTTTTCAAACAGTCAGTCACACTAACTACCACTTTTCCTTTGATCTCTGCAAATGGACATACAGGGCCTTTTAGTTTTAAAGGAGATACTACTCATCACCTAGGGAAAAGGCAGGATAATAAAACATTATAAAATGGGAAATTTTCTGTGTCACTCAGGACAGACTATGTTATTCTGTGACAATGAACAACTCTCTGATCTCGTTGACCTAACACTCAGGGAAATCTTTCAAACCTGTGTAGTTTTTGGAGCAGCTATCTTTTCTGAGGCAACTCAGTGAGTCAGGCTGAAAGGGGCTCCACCATCTGTAGACATATATCTGGAATGCACAACTTTCTAGTTCTGCGTGGCACGGTGAATGGAAAATTCAAGGACTAGCAATTAAATATTGCCACCCAGGGGTGAAATATGTCATTTCCACTTAACATTTTCATGGCCAAAGTATCATATAAACATGCTAACCTGAGGAAACAAGGCAGTGTCACATTCCTTTGTATCCAGAATAAAGAGGTGCCACAATTTTAAGTTTGAAAAGCAACTCCATCCATATTTTTGGAATACATTTTAACATAATAAAAGGAAGATACAAGTCTGAGGTTCCACACATGACTATCAAGTCATATCAAATCACTATCAAGTCTCAACCAGAATATATGGGAAGAATAGATGGGGCCAGAATGTAAAAGCCCTTTATTATTAAACCAACATATTGAAACGAAGAATGTACTGTAATCCAGGGGTAAATTTGTAAACGTGACAAAATGAGTCTTTACACTTACTTAGCTCATAGCCCTGAGAGTGATACACATTTCATAAGCTGGGCTTATGAGACTAGACAACGTTTTTCAAGGTGGCTGCTTTTTTTTTTTTTTTTTTTTAAGTTTGGTGAGCCACCCAAACATTAGGTAGATGACAAAGGTTATGTTAGCCCTGCAGAAGGTTCAAAGTAGTTTGTCAACCAGATGTGCAGACACAACCGACAATACAAGTCATTTTAACAATGTGAACCACCGATTCCATATATGTATCTATGTGAACAAATACACAGAGCAGTGGACATGGCGGTTCTACTTGTCTAGGAAGGGCCTCCAAGTTCAAAGGAGGCATCCCTCTGTTTTAATGCTTCCTGATAGAATTAAAGAGTCTCTCCTATGATCATCTTTGAGGAAAGGCCCAGTTGTCAGGATGAAAGGTGTTAATGTTCTCCTATATGCTTATGATAACTCTTCAATGACACGTGCGTTACCCGCTATGCTGCTTCCACATTTTATTGATTGAGTTTTGCAGTACCAGGCAACTCTTTCTGTTCCCATCTCCTTACTAGCCTATGTGTGCATACACACGTAGACATACACACGCGCTCTTATGTGCACACAGCCCTGACAAATATTTTGGAAATGTATTCTGTGGACTTAAGAGTTACTGTGGCAGGATTGCTAGAATAGTCTAGTAGTTTAAGTGAGAAAGAAGAAAGATCAAAACAAATATGAGATATATCCTCCTTTTGTTTTATCTTATTGCAAATGGGAGCTTTCTAAAAGGGCTCTAGGAGAGGGTCTGTGGCATAGTGCCAGGCAGGACTCAAGTATCTTCTCTGGAGTACAACTTTCAATGCAAAGAAGGCTTAGGAGGGTGACTTCTAACCTGTAACCCTAGTAAAGGTTTGACGATTAAGACTCCGGAGGTGGAGTAGGGTCTACTGGTAGATTTCCCAAGGTGAGTTCACTCCTTAGCCTGCATCTCCCCTTGACTCAAGGCTCTTGCCTATAGCATTTAGTCTCAGATGCTGCCTAACAGATACCTCATAGCTGGTATGGATTATGAGACAATGACTCTTCATCTGTACTGTAGTTAGGGACACCCGACTGGGAACCCTGTGGCTTGGTTGCCTCTACCTTGGTCTTCTGTGCCTACCGTTGATCATGTGCTTTATAATCTTATATCTACTTAATTGGTCATGAGCAGAGCACTGGATGTGGAAAGGGAGGTTTCCAACTGCTCAAATTCAGTAAGACCATATGGTAATTGTGGGAAAGGAAAAAGAGGGAATGCATGTAGGTCACTTCTCAGGATGACACACTTTAGTCTGTTTCTTGGGCCCAGATATTGCAGCTAACCCTGTAGCAGAGCTTATCTGGATGGTAATAGCTGAAAGCCACCCCCAACCATTAAACCATTGTACATTCTACAGAACATGCAAGTGTGCTGGAGTTAGTCTCAATAGGAGGTGGGACTACAGCCTCATGACATGGAGAATTATTAAGGATAATAGAAAAAATAGTGAAGTCATTGCAAGTAGGGTGAACACTAAATTAGGGAAACTGTGACAGTAGATTAGGCAGAAAATATTGTGGGAATAAACAAATGAGAATTCAGAAGTAGTTAGTTTTTTCATGCATTTGGGAGAATCTAAGTTCAGGACAATGGGGAAGTTTTCATGCAATTTGAACATCTTATCTCAGATGTTAACAAGTTTAAATACATCACCATTTCCTACCTTTTGAAAGTTTTCAATTACAGTTGACATTCAGAAATATATTATGCTAATTTAAGTGTACAGCATAGTGGTTATACATTTATATAGTTTAAGAAGTGATCCCCCAAACTAGTCTAGTACCCACCTGGCAGTATACATATTATTACCATATCATTGACTATATTCCCTGGGCTTTACTTTACATACTCAAGATTATTTTGTAACTACTAGCTTGTACTTCCTAGTTCCTTCACCCTGCTCCTCAACCCCCTCCCATCAATCACCCCAATAAATCTAGCACCCCTGTGACATCATACATAGTAATTACAATATTATTGACTATATTCCTAATGCTATACCCTACATCCCCATGATTAATGTGTAACAACCAATTTGTACTTTTTAATCCCTTCTCCTTTTTCACTCACCCCCTTGAGCATCCTTATAACCATTGTTTTGAACTCTGTCTCTGGTAGATTTCTTGCCTCCATTTCATTTAGTTCTTTTTCTGGAGTTTTTTCCTGTTCTTTCATTTGGGACATATTTCTTTGTTTCTTCATTTTGGTTGCCTCTCTGTTTGTTTCTATGTAGTCACTAGATATGCTGCATCTCCTAGTCTTGACCAGATGGCCCTATGTAGTAGGTGTCCTTGGGGACCTGGCACCCTTTCCCCAGTCACCTGCTCCAGGTGCCCCTGGAGTGTCCCTTGTGTGGGTTGTGTGTGCCCTTCTGTTATATTGAAGCTTTGATTGCTGTTGATACGTCAGTGGGTGGGGATTGACCCTCATGCTGACTGATTGGGGGTTGGCCATGTCCACAGCTTAAAGGCTGCTGTGTGGGCTGCTTACACCTCTGAGTGAGATTCACCCCAGCAGGCTTTGTTGGCTATTGAGACCACCCTTTATGTGTGTCACTTGTGGGGCTAATTGGGCAGTTCTCTGCTGTGGCCTGAGCCAACTCCAAGTATTTTGCTTCTGGGTCTCTTGGGAGGGGCTCCAGTGCAGGCCCAGGTCACCAACTGCCTGTGTCCAATTGGGGACTACTGGGTAGGAACCAAAAAGTGATCCACAGTTCTTCACTGCCTGTGCTAAACCTGAAGGCGTGTGGGAGAGGCCACACAGTAAACTGAGAATGTTTGCCACCAGAATGTTTGCCAGCCTGGAGTAGCTCTGCAAACTGCTAGCACACCCAAGGCATGCTGCCACCTGCAGGTTCCCTTAAGGTTCAGCCACTGATAAAGCCTTGGCCTATAGGCAAGTTGGGTGAGGCAGGGAATCGGGGTCACTAGAGTGGGAACAGTTAATGCAGACTCTGGTTTGGTGCCAGTGCTGAGCCTGGAGCTACTCAGCAAGTCTCAGAGTACACCGAAGCCAGACACAGCTACATGGGGTCTGTTGAACTCCCAATAGATTTCCAAGAAAGAGTGCAATGGGGGTGGGGCTGTCTGCTTGTGGAGAAAATGCCTCTGGTGTTGGGGGAATGGGGTGGTGCAGGGACCCAATGAGTCATCAGGGAGGAGCCTTAGAGCTAACCAGGCCTTTCAGATTCAGATTTGGCTGTGGTGGGGGCTGGCTCAACACAGCAGGTGATTGCCTGCTGGCTGCACTGGGAGAAGGACCTCACACAGGAAAAATGCCACCTGTCCTCTAGTCCACCCTACAAAATCACACACCTCAGTGAGTGCCCCCATAGGTCTCTGACACCTTCCAAATTACAATCCCTCTGCCTGCGAGCAAGTGAGTCTGTGTACAAGCCGTTTATGAGGACGAGGATGGATGGGTTTCTAGCAGCCTTTCGTCCCACCTGATGGTTGGAATCCCCACTGTTGGTCACAGCCATATATATGGGAGCTCCTCTTTCTGGCACCAGTACTCAGGGTTGGGGAGACTGGTTTGCGGCTAGGGTCCCTCACTCCTCTGGGGGAACCTCAGTGGCCGAGATATCCCTTGTTATTCTCAAGTACCACATGGAGGTTTGGGGCCAGCCCGTTTAGCATCTCTACTCCTCCTACCAGTCTCAACATGGCTTCTTGTTTATATCCTTAGTTATAAAACTTCTGTTCAGCTAGACTTCAGATGATTCTCCAGGTTGATTGTTCTATAATTTAGTTGCTATTTTAATGCGTTCATGGAAGGAAGCAGGCACAGTCTTTACCTACTCTACCATCTTGAATCTCAGATTATTCATTCTTATTGTTGGCAAGTATTACAATATATTGATATGCTACTCCATTTGAATATTGGTGGGCATCTGGGTAGTTTCAAGTTTACAGTCAAAATACTGCTGTCATGAACATTTTAATACATATGTTATGGTTAATATATGTTGTAAATATTACTATTAAGCATGCAAGCATGCACTTAGGAGTGTAAATGTTAAGTCAAAAGATATTCAAGTGTTCAACTTTAAAATATGCCACCAAAGAATAACACTTTCCAAAGTGGTTGTACCAATTTACTTTGCCATGAGGAGTATATGAAAATATATATATATGAAAAGATATATATATATATATATATATATATATATATATATATATATGAAAAGATATATATATATATATCTTTTTATTTCACATTCTTACGGATACATGTTAGTAACTTTCCTTTTAACTTTTGCCATTCTAGTGGCTACAGAGTAGACACATTTTCACTTTGAACTGAATTTTAAGCTATAGTTTTCTTTTAAAAGCTAGTTTAGCTTTGGCTCACTTATTTTGGCCTATGGGAATTCCTAGAAATCATGCACTGAGTATTTTGTAAATGTCCTCATTTTCCCTTTAACCCAGCATTTGCTTTGTAGTTTGTTAATTATTGGATATGAGGATTTTATGACATATTCTCATTGATTTCTAATTTTTATTGCATTATGGTTAGAGAACATGGTATGATATTTGTTTTAAATATGAGATTTTATTTTCTCTAGTCTGTGGTTTATTTTTATATACCAAGTGTATTCTCTATTTGCAATGCATAAATTTCTGTAAATACACCTATAAGATCAAAATCATTTTTGCAGGCCTGCATAATTCCATATTGATGCTAAATAATTCACAACAAAGAATACCTTTTATCAGGATTGAACCTCACAGAATTAGTGGACCTTAGCAGTAAAAGGGACGATAGAGACAAATATGATTTCAGTTTTTTTGTTTTTTTCCCCCCTAAATTTCACATCTACCTATTCAAATTTTGGGGTAGTACTGAATCTGGTATTGATGTGCATTCCAGAATTGAAAACCGTTGCTGTAATAGGCCTAACCAACAGTTCGGTCCCATTTGATGCATATTCCTGTAGCCTTATTCCCTGGAGTCCAAAAGCCATTTCCAGAAAAATGCAGTAATTTGGATCTCAAAATATAAGCAAATGGTAAATTGATTTGTCACATATATGGCCTCATACTGGAGGGTTCCATGAGCTCATTGCTCTTGACTTTAATTAATATAGCTCCCAAGCAAATATAGTTTAATATTACACCTAGAAAATTAATTTCTCCAAGCTACAATACCCCAATGGCGGTAGCATTTATTTACTGTCGATCATGCTCATGAAGTAGTTATAGTTGGAATGTAAACCCTACAGTTGCATCTTTCCCTTACTGTTTGTCTTCCCCTTACTAAGCATGCACCTTCATCTCTGGGTAAGATCATCTTTCTGTTTTTGAATTCCCTTATTTGTTTCTTTTGTTTTTATTTGGTAATTAAGATATGATCTTCATGTGAAAGATCATAGCAAAGTAACAGAAATAGGGGAATCTGCCCACTTTTCAGTGAATTATCTTTTTTAAATTTTGGTTTTTTTGAATTTTTATTAAATTTATGGGGGTGACATTGGTTAGTAAAATTATATAGGTTTCAAGTGTACCTTTCTGTAATACATCAATATCTTTTGAGATTGTATTCTTGAACTGATTGCAAGTGAAGGCTGTTCTTCACTGAGATGCCTACACCATTCCTAACACAAATCCTGTCAAACAGCACCATACACACACACACTTACTCAAATGTATGGGAGGAGGATGAAGTAAAACTTAGGATATCAGCTCCTGTGGTAAAAATTTGATTATGCAGGGAATGTGATTGATGCATTATATGACTGCCCTTGGTCCTTTTTCAATGAGTTGTGATTCAAAGATTAAGTAAATGAGACTGTACAGATTATTGCACTCTCACAAAGTAGAAACAAGCCAAAAACAATAACATAGTAATAAATTCATCCAAGTACTCCTATATTTTATAATTTGTATTTTGCTTATATACTACAAAATCCTACAGATTTATTTCTCACCTCCCTCAGAATAAATATGGAACTCATGTGGTGAACTGATAAAATATTGGAAACTACAACCAGGGTAGTGTGCATATAATTTAGAACTAAATACCCTAACCCCATTACGGAATGTACAGCATAATAGATACTAAGCACTTAACAACAATTAAGTTTTGAAAAAATGAAAATTATATGTGGATATTTCCTAATTTGTGTTCTTTAAAATTTTAAAAATATGTTCCCTAATAAACTTTTCCCCATTTGTAATTATGAAATGAAACAGAAAAGAGATACTCTGTATAACAACATTGGAAAGGAAAGTAGCATAGGCCCAGAATAGCAGACAAGGCAAAAGAGGTTAGAATTACAGAAACACTCATTTGCTATGTTAATAATTAAAATTATGTAATAAAAGATTTATATGTACCATTTACTCAAACCATAAAAACCTACTAACTATACAAAATGCATGGTATCAGAAGCTTTCTCTCCCTGATAACATTTGAGATATTTTATTTACCTTATATATTTTCTAAAAGCAGGATGAACTTAAAAGCCATTTTACCATAAGTGTCTTAGTAATAGAATTTTTTCATCTTTTCTGTATGACAGAGCATTAAAAATCCAAATATTAAGATTATACAGAATGGCTCATTCTGTCATGCCTTTTGTTGAATGTCTTTATTTCTTTATCTGTTTGTTTTTTCAATTTATCCCAGACTTTCAGTTGTTTTAGCCTATGGGAAATATCTTCACATTATAAAACCTACGCACAATTTAGAATGATTGGCAGGTGCCAGTGACTGGGGATCAAAACTGGACCAGCGAGGGGCATATATGTCAACCATGAAGTACAAATGCATCCCAGATATTTATAGAATTCATTTATATATGTCTTACTGGGCATGTATTTTTTATCAGTGCCTAATTTGCTTAAAATTGGGAAAATACTGCATACACTGAGACAGCAAATAATGAAGTAAAACTGAAAGGGTAAAACGCATTGACTGCAAAAGCAGTTCATGATATGAAGATGTGCTGCACTGAAAGTGAATAAAACAACTGAAGAGTCTTTC
Source organism: Rhinolophus ferrumequinum (assembly GCF_004115265.2). NCBI lineage: Eukaryota > Metazoa > Chordata > Mammalia > Chiroptera > Rhinolophidae > Rhinolophus > Rhinolophus ferrumequinum. The sequence goes on along the minus strand of NC_046287.1, from coordinate 17,618,975 downwards.
AATATCTCTTGAAAGAAAGTGTAATCAATAATAGAAGACTTTGTACCACTAAGGGATAATGGAAGGAATGAAATAATAGCAGAATAAAATATGAACAGAAATAATAAGCTTTTCTCTGAGGTTTTCATGAAGGAAGTTGCAGGTAAGATGTCAGAATTGAAAAGAAGGCTTCATAGAAACTGCATGAATATTTTCTTTAAAATAAGCACATGAAGGTTAAGACAAATATTGAAGGACATAGTGAGAGCTTCTTGATCATCAAATGCATGAATAAATGTCAAACATAGTTGTGAGAAAAGTTATGAATGCAGAAAGGTTGTGAGTTAGCAAAATCAAAGCTCTCATTGATTATAAAAGTCCTTAATTGGTGTGGTTCTTTATAAACTATTTCATGTCATCTCTGTGGTAATTACATGGCATAGGATAGGGAAAAATTCTATTCACATTTCTTCTTGTTTAGACCCTACTTCTCTCTTTTCATTTTATTTAAAATTTCTCTGTGAATATTTCCCTACATTTAATATAGCTTTATTGTGAACTCCAAGTACTTTGTACCCCACCAATCCCCGCAGCGTATAGGCTTGCATGTAGGGATGGCTTCAGGGTGTGTGGACTGTGAAGTTACCAAGGCTTGTATTTTTAAAGGCCCCGCACTTGGTTTAATGCTCTACAAACGAACAAGACAGGCAAAAACTCAAAGACACAAACCACAGTTCAGTGTTTACCAGAGGGTAAGGGGTTCGAGGGATGGTAAAAGAAGGAAAAGGGGGTCAAGTATATAGTGATGGAAGGAGAACTGACTCTGAGAAGGAGAACTGACACACAATGAAATATAGAGATAATGTATTATACAATTGTACACTTGAAACCTATATAATTTTACTCACCAATGTCACCCCAAGCAATTTAATAATTTTTTTAAGTATAAAAATATGCTCTACTGTCGCTAACTTGAAATTCTTATAATTTTTCAACAAGAGGTCCCACTTTTCAGTTTTTACTAGGTACTGCAAATTATGTAACTAGTCCTGCATGCCTCCCTTTAAAGTTGAAAATCTATGTCTCTCTTTTCTTCCACTTCAGTGAGACATATCTCAGCGAAATTCCATTGCCAAAAGATCTGTAGGATGGATTGCTATCACACTCTCTCATTTCCTCTGTGTGGAAAATTTCTAAGGGATATTCTAAATTGTCTAGAGATGTGACATCATGTAATTATTATTGTTGCCTAGGGATTCCTCCTTATTGTTTCTCTCAAGCATTTTATTGCTATAGATTAAGTTAGGGAGCTCAGGGCAACGTAGATTTATGAGGAAATGATGGACATAATGCCTTTAGAATTATTATGAGGCATTCATTGGGAGATATCTAGGAGGCATTTGGTGAGATGATCTGAAGTTTAGGAGACTGGTTTAGGATGGAGTCATCAGCCTCAATGTTTTTCATGAAGCCATGGCTGTGGATGTCAGCTCTCAGGATGAGTGTGTAAAGTGAGAAGTTCAAGGCCAGATACCTGGGAAATGCAGACTTACAAGGTTGCAATGAGAAGCCCGTACTAGACAGATATACCATACAGAGAGGTCAAAGAAAGTGGAAAAACAAACAAACAAACAAACAAACAAACAACAGGAAAAACAGTAACAAAATTTAGCAGGTTTCAACTCCTTTACATGTATTGTATGTCATTGCCAAATTGGACTGTTCTCCACTTTTTGAAGCAAACTTACCCTGTTTTCCATAATTTCTGTTCTTGTCAAAAATCATTTTCACATTAAAGACCACGCTCAAATATCTCTTTCTGTGCTCTACTCTCTGATTTTCAGACAGGACTGTTACTCAGCTAATATCCCTGGAACTTTCTACCTCTCTTTTATCTCTAAGTTTGTTTGTCATAGTTTTCCATGTTTTTATCATTTTTCCTACTGCACTATTTTGTGAAAAACTCTCGCCTAAATATCCCTGTATCTCCATTAGAATGTAATATAGTCAGTGTGCATGTCTATGAATAGATGTTGAATAAAAAATAGATTATTAGAGTTGAGCTGAGCCGAGCCAGCTGAGTGGAGCAGCTGGTGGCCTTGGTCCAGAGCCTGTGCGTGCCCCCAGACTCTCCAGTTCCAGGCCTGCAGAGGCCAGTCCCAGGCAGCGATGCCACCACTGGAGCAGGCACACTATAGCCTTGACCCTTGCTGTACGCTAGTGCTGGGTGAAGCTGTACCCCTTCCTCCCACCCTCAGGTCCAGATCGTCAGGCCCCAGGCCCAGAGTCTTGCTTACCCCAAATTTCCCTATACTCTGAGTGCACTTCGTAGTTTTCTGGGATTTCCAGAATGAAGCTCTCCATGAATGGGATTTTAACTTAGATGGACCATGGAACAGAATGTAGCCAACAGCAATATTTCAACAGAGAAGATCGTTAGATTCAGCAGCAGTTTCAGGGGCATCCATTCATGGTACAAGTCAGTGTTAATCACTGGCCTGTTAATCACCCTCACTGGCCACCCTGTCATTGCCCAAACTGTCCTTTGTGGACAAGGTCAAATCATCAGGCAAGTGTCTATACCTGGGACACAGAATGTGTAGCAGATATAGTTGGATCTGTGCAGATAGATCCAGGTCTGGGTGGGAAAAGGAGAACACACTTTGCAGGTGCAGGGCCAACAGGACCAGACTTGGCAAATCCAGAAGCTGCAGACTGCTGTCACTGCCAGCCAGACACAGACACACCAGACCATTGCTTCCCAGGGGCAGCAAGTAGCACAGACTACTGAAGGACAGGCCATCTTCTATCGGCCAGTTAATGCAGATGGCATCACTCTCTAGCAAGGCATGGCCATCATCCCAGCAGCCAATTTGGCAGCAACACAGACTGTTCAGACTGGAGCCAATACCCACGCAAGCAGCAGTGTGCAAGGGCCTGTCATTGTAACTCTACCGGTGTATGCAATCAGTTCTAGAAGGTTGGTCAGAATGGGGCCTGGAGCTGGCTCTTAGCTTCCTATCCAAGGAGTCCCTCGACCTGGGAAAGAGATGCTGGAAAAAGAGCCACTTTGTGTGAATGCCAAATAGTACCATTGTCTCTGAGAGGTGGTAAGCCTGGAATAAGCGAGAGGCAGAGGACATTCCAAAGGAAAGAGGACACACCTGTGTGAGCTATGTCATAGTATGGAAGTGTGGTGAAAGTGGACACGTTTTCTCTCCAAAGCAATAGTCCATAAAGGAATAGTCCAGGAGCCGCCCCAAGTAAAGAAAGAAGCAACAGCATGAATCATTGGAGTGTTCTCATGTGACGGAAATGATCAAGATTGTGTTCCTTGCCACTGTTTCCCACTGTTCCAGGAAATTAACCCACTCTTCTGAGGGGATACCCACAGTCACATTCTGCCCATTTGTACACGTCAGAGATCACCCACTTAGTAGTGTAAGAGGCTCAGTGTTATCATTGTAGCAATGTCTGGCAAATAAGTCTGTTTTTGTTTGTTTGTTTTCCTTATTCTGTTAAAAAATACTATTGAATGGATGAAAATATTTGCAAACCATATACAATGGTACCTTGGTTTTCTAACATAATCCGTTTGGGAAGACCGTTCGAGTTCTGAAACGTTCAAAAACTGAGGCATGGTTTCCAAATAGGAAATAATGCAAAATGGATTAATCCATTCCATGTTGCCTTACAGCTGCCAACCCGTTTGTTCCCCCTGTGCTCTTCCCAGGATTTCACAAGGGAGTGCCTCGGCAAACTGAGGCCCGATGGAGAGATATCAGAAAAGCCCCTTCGAGGGGAAGTCTCAGCAAACTGAGACCGATAGAATTATATCGGTCCCTCCCCTTCAATGGATTCCTTGGAGATGTGCGTGTGTGTGTGTGTGTGTGTGTATGAAGGCAAAGTACAAGCTGAAACACAACGGGAACATTCAGAAAGACAGCCCGCTGGCTACGTAACACACAGATCTTGAGATTAACAATCTTTTACCTCCTTAGAAGTTAACCAATAAAAGCTACGCGTTGGCCCGATTCGGGGCTCAGTCCTTGAGGCTTAAGAGCCTTGGCCCCGCTTGCACACTATTCTTGACTACTGTCTTTTCTCAGCCCTGCGCCCCCCTCCTCGCTTCCCACAGCTCCTGTCGTGCTGGACGCAACAATTCCAGATCTTTAAAATCAACACCTAAAACTGCAAGTTTTGCATGAATTTTACTATCTAATGATACCATAGATCCATAAAATTTATGGCATTCATAAACCGAAATGTTCGTCAATGGAAACGTTCGAAACCGAGGTAGCACTGTATCTGATAAGAGGTTAATTCGAAAAAGTATAAGGAGATCCTACAAATTAGTAGAAAAGAAAAACCTATTAAAAAACGGACAAAGGACTTGAATAACCATTTCTTCTAAAAGACATACTATGGCCAACAGGTATATGAAAAGATGTTCAACATCACTATTAGGGAAATTAAAATAAAATGAGATATCACTTCACATCTGTTAGGACGGCGAGTATCAAAAAGAAAAGAGAGAAGTATTGACAAGGGTGTGGAAAAAAGAGAACCCTTGTACAGTGTTAGTGTGAATGTAAATTGGTTTAATCACTATGGACAACAGCATGAAGGTTTACCCCCTCCATTCCCAGTTAATTACAGTATCTTGGAAATGGTATAAAGCAAAATACAGAAAAAAAATAAAAACATTGAAAAGTATGTTATCAAAATTAAAAACAATAAGGTTAAAAAGCAAAACCCCAAAATAGAGTCTTCAGTAATATAGAATGCTATAAAGAGATCAAGAAAAACAAGTTTAGCAATTATACATTTGATTTATTAAAAATTTTCACAATGTGCTACATAGATGATGTATTACAGAATTGTACACTTGAAACCTATGTAATTTTACTAACCATTGTCACTCCCAATAAATTTAATTTTAAAAATTTTTCATAGAAGATGAGAGTAGAAGTGAGATTTTAGTTGAAGAAGAGAAGTTCAGGAATTTGCAGATTGTGAGGCAGCAAAAGGAGAAAATTCTTTCAAGGAGTTTGTAAGAGAGGAAAACAAAAGTTTTATGCAATCTTTATTGTTGTGATTGATGGTGGTATTTTTATGTTTATTTTAACATTAGAAATACTTGAACAAGTTTTAAATCAAGAATAATTAGCAGAACAGCCAAATCGGACAGATAAATGATCCCCTTCATTGAGAATAGAATTACAGGGGGATTCAGTTCAAGGTTAAGGAAGCCTATTTGCTCCAGTTTGAAAATGTGGACTTGAGACATCTGTAATATATATGTTGGAAATTCCCAGGAAATATTTGGTGGACAGAATGTGTGGATATTTAACTCAGAGGAAAGAGGTCTGGCAGCTATTAGCATAAAAATAGATGTTAAAACTGTCTGTAGCCCTCATTTTTCATGGAAGACGTTTCCTCCCTTCAATCTAAGGATAATTTCTCCAACTAAGATTTGAATTTCTGCTCCACTGCAACAAGATTCTTGTTTGAATATGTCCGTATCACATTATGTTTATCTGTTTTTGTTTGCGTGTTTGTGTTTTCTGGTCTGATTGTGGGGGGGATTCTATTGTGAAGCAAATAGTATTATTGAGTTATGACCGGAGGGGTCCTTTCCATTTTTTTTTCCTGACTATTCAAGCATCCAGAACATCTTTTGTTGTACATTGTAACCAAAAGTTTAAGAAAGATTTAAATGAGGTCTGAGTAGATACTTAAACCTCCAGCAATGGGAAGAAAAAATATGTATATGTATTGACTTAAAAAAAAATTAGATAGTAGAGATATTTTTGAGTCTAACGTTGGCTTTGAATATCAAGAGCCAAAAAGTCCGAGGGACTCAGAGAAAGGCCTTCGCATGTAAAAGAATTTGTGGTGAATTAAGGACAGTCTCCACAGCAAGAGAAAGGATGAACTAGAGTAATATTAAAATGCTATGGTACCTAACAAAGATTGTCACAGTAATGGAAAATGGAAGTAGATGTGATAGAAACGTGAAGATAGATTTAGGGATCCAAGCAGGAGCAGAAGTTACTTCTTTCTACTTCTTTTTTGTAATTCTTGGAGCAGCCAGTTTCTCAGAATGCGAAGGCCTACGTGAATCTGGATAGAAGTTGTAGCAAATCAGGATGTCAGCAGCAAGAAGTCAAATGGTCCCACCACATGAGTTTCCCTCAGCAGATAGAGAAGTAGACTCAGGAGTTTTGGAATGCCTAAAGATCACTAAATTTATCGCAAATAGAAGTCAACCATAAGTAATGAAGTTATCTGAAATGTCTAAAATTAAATATTTAGCCTTTAGCAGAACTAAGTGTGTAAATGAAGGAGAAAACTGGTCTAGATTTAAAAGCATAAATATGCATACTATAATTACATTGCTAAACATTTATTAATACCCAATATATTTTAAGCCCTATACTAGATTATATAATGTAAAGGTATATAGACCCATAGAGTCCCTGATCCCATAGATCTTACAGAAAGAAAGAAAGGCACTAAATCAGTCCTTATGCATTCCATTTCAGTGTTATTAGAGACAGAGCAAGCTACTCTATTAACATATGACAGGCAGACTTAAAGTAGACATGTGAGTTATAAACACTTGCTTGGCAAGCGGAGGCACTCTTAAGCTACGTCCTTAAAAATGAATTCGAATTAACTAGATAAAATGAGAATGTAATTCCAGGAAAAAGATAGAAAAAAAGTAAAGGGAAGAAATAGTGTATTTTAAAGACGCAAAATAAATTAGGTAAAATTGGAATACAGGAAGAGAGGACCAATATGGTACCACATGAGGCTATTATTAGTATAATATACTGTAGTTTCATTTTGCATAATTTATTAAGTGCGCCTATGTGTCAGCGGCTGTGCTCACAGTAATAAACAGGCTCTTCCATAAAGCTCCTCGTATGAAAACACATAAATCGACCTTTTAGAATAATGTTCTAAGATGTATGGGCCCTACAGCTGTAGAGAAGTCTGGAGGGCACCATAGCCTTTGCCATTCGGGAAGTTTTCCCGAGCGAGGAAGCATACAAGCTAGTTGGGATTATTAGGGGTGAATTAAAAGTTCAGGACCAGGTGAAATAGTGATCACTGACATTATAGCAAAGGCATTCAAGTGCACTGAAACAGAAGGAGTATAAGAATGATACAATTCATAGGTCTGGAACATGAATTCTAAAGTATAGTGTAAGGGAACAGGAGGCACATGACTAGGTCACATGAAAAACTCGGGATGCCCTTTCCATGGAACGTGTACTTTTTGCTGAGGTTCTGAGGTATTCTGAAAACCTTTAAGAAGTTAAATCATATTTGTGCTATAAAGAGCACAATGTAGGTATGCTTTGGAGTTTGTGGACAAAATAAATGAAAAAGAACAATTAAAATCCATCACAAAACTCTGGAGATAAATTATGAACACTTGAAATAAAGCAATGATATTCCATTATGTGCAGTGGCAAGTAACATAATTGTCTACCCAGGATTGATTTCCCTTTTGCACTATCCTAACAGTGTCCAGCTTTGTGTGCAGAAATCTCCCTTCCCTACATAGCCCATGTACCCTGGAGAAGATTAACCACATCACCAGCTGGAAAGAGAAGGCAGGGTGGATTTTAATGAATAAGTGCTTTGCATCTCATTGGGCAGGTATTGACTAAGTACAGGACATACACAAAATCATTTGATCTTTCTTGCTGGGAATACTGAAAATAATGAGTTCTCTCTTGATAAGTGTGAGAATCACACTTATCATAAACATTAAAGGGGTGTTTGTTTGGTTTCTTTTGTTTGTTTGTTTTTAGTACCAGTAAGTCTTTTTTTATTCATTGTGTTTTCCCAAGAAAAGGAGAGGAGGGAAGAAAAGGGTCAGCATGTGTGTTACAAAATGATAACAAATGGGAAAGGAAGTACCCAGCATAGCAAAATCAACCATGAAATAAACACTCCCCATTGATGGGGTAAGAAATCCCTCCCAAGGGAGCTCAGTTTCCTGAAGTTCAGAATTGAGGGGAAGGGATCAAGGAAAGAACAGACAGGTTCTGTCCTATCCTGCCATCCTTTTCTCCTCATAAATTTAAAATTTCACACAAATCTTTGGTTGCTAGCAGTAAATATGTAGTTACATGTGTCTATTTCCTGTTTAACAATTTTGTGACCAGTTTGACCTAAGTTTCTTGCACCTGCATGAAAGTTCCTGAGTGACTCAGATACACATCTGTCTTTCCTTTCTTGTGTTCACAACCCCATTTTCTGTTCATGAAATCATAAAGCTGCTAGAAGAAAACATAGGCTGTAAACTCCTTGACATAGGATATGGCAATGATTTTTTTAAATCTTAACACCAAAAGCAAAAGCATCAAAAGCAAAAATAAACAAGTGGCTTCTGCACAGCCAATGAAACCATCAACAAGATGACCTACTGAATGGGAAAATGTATTTGCAAATCATATATCTGAATATCTGATAATGGGCTAATACCCAAAATGTATAAAACATTCACACAACTCAGCAAGAACAAATGAAATTCAATTTAAAAAATAGGCAGAGAATGTGAATAGACATTTTTCCAAAGAAGGCATACAAAAGGCCCACAGATACAGAAAAGAAGCTCTACATCACTAATTATCAGGGAAATGCAAATCAAAATCACAATGAGATATCTATTACTTGACACCTGTTAGCATGGCTATTATCAAAAAGACAAAAATAACAAGTGTCAGTGAGGATATAGAGAAAAGGGAATCCTTGTGCACTGTTGGTGGGAAGGTAAATTCGTTCAGCTACTAAGGAAAACAGTATGGTGTTTCCTCAACAAATTAAAAATACAACTGCCATATGATCTAGCAATTTCACTTCTGGATATTTATTCAAAGAAAATAAAAACACTTACTCAAAAAGATATATGCAACCCCACGTTCATTATTTACAATAGCCAAGATATGGAAACAATCTAAGTGTCCACTGATGAATGAATTAATAAAGAAAATTTGAGAAAAATATTCATAAATATATTCATATATATAATGCACTACATATATAAAATACATATATATGTATGTATTATATATATATATATATATTTATATATATATATATATATAAAACAACCATAAAAGAATGAAACCTTGCCATTTGTGACAGCATGAATGAACTTCGAGTGCATTATGCTAAGTGAAGTAAGTCAGACAGAGAAAGAAAAAGACCGTATGATCTCTTTTATAAGAGAAATGTAAAATAATTTAAAGAAAATAATAAATAAACCAAGCTCATAGATACAGAGAACAGTTGGTGGTTGCTGGAGGCAGGGTGTTAGTGGTGGGAGACATGGATGAATGTTTGTTTTTTTATTTTCAATTTAAATAAATTGAATTAAATGAAACAAAACAAAACAACAATAACAACAAAACTTTGTGCACAATCACAGGATCACAAATATAGCAAAAGCCGTGATTGAACCATGACTTGTCACACTCTTATTTATAATGTAAGCCAGTTTGTGTTGGCTTTTGGTTACCTTGAGCAGAAAGCATCCTAAATGATAAAACAAATATATTTGGAGTCATAGATGATTCATAATCACATTTAGACCATGATTTATATATTTCTTTCTTTTTTGAGGAAGATCTTGTCTCTCTTTCCCTGTGCAGGTTTTTAAGAATTATTACATTTTATAAAATCTGTGAAATTGACCAAGGCAAGTTTAGGCAGAAAGGGAAGCATTAACTTTCAATGTCCTTGCTTTAGCCTATTTTATCAGACCCTTAAAGTTATTTTTATATTGTTTTGGTACTTAATTTTTTATAGCGTGTGAAAACATATTTGTCTGCCAGGGCCTGGAGAGAATTACAGGGAAGGCTGACAGATGACTCTGTCATCATTCTAAATGCCATTAGGCTGGCCATTTCCTCCAGAGCAAACAAAAGTACGTATATAAGTGGGGAGAAATTAGATGGCAGTATAAATATCTTTATAGTGATTTAATGATATCTAGTCACTTAAATAATGTTCTCTACATGCTCTATATTTAATGTATGAACTAACATGAATGTTAAATGGTAGTTTTTATTTTCCCTACATTCCATCACAAATATATTAACTATAAATGACTTATATAGCACACTAGCATGAAGTATAATTTTACTCAGAAACTATGGTGAATGACACAGAATTTTAGAAATTTAAAAAAAAAAAAGCTTAACTTTCTAGTTAAGCATTTTACTGCTTTAAAATATGTAGCGGTTGTACTTAGCAGAGCAAACAAGAACCAAGACCTTCTCTAACTGATCACAGTCTAATGTTCAGCCTATATATATGTATATATTTCCTGCTTTTCTTATTTGTTCATGATGTAGCCATGCTGTATATAATTGCAATTTCTTTAAAAGGCACACATTCATCTCTCTTTGTCATTTGATTGTACACGTCTTTCTGTCTGAAAGGTTTTCCTTCCCACCCATTCTAACTGGTGAACTGCTTCTCATTTTGCAACCTTAGCTCAGATTTTACTTTAGTGAAGTCTCAATTGACTCTCACAGGTAGCAGAATTAATTGGCTACTTTAATCTAATATTTAAGGAGATGGTAATGGCATATGAGAAAATAATCTGACCAACAAAGTGAACCCATAGCACTTTGTATATGTCACCACTACAATGCTCAGAAACAGCAGATTTAGCACAACACAAATGAAACTTCTGACTCAGAACTCCTCACTTGCATAGGCCTCTGGGAAGTGCTGGTACATGATTTTTGATTTGTATCCTGTAACCTTTTTTCTTAAAGATCACCACCAACATTGTATAAGCTTCAAATCCGGATATATACTCGTTGCCTCTTCGTTATTTGCCATTCCAGTCTCGGAGATTTTCAAGGAGAAGGAGCTTGTCTTATGCATACTTATTTCTTTAGTAATTATCACTCTTTTATGTATTGCAAAGTCAATAAAGATGTGTTAAATAGATCATATCTTTGACTTTGTGATGAGAATTGGGTATAAAACTGAAAAGATGAGAGAAAGACAGAGGAAATTCCTTTAGGAAAAAAAACAAAAAGAAGAAAGCAAGCTGATACATTGACTTAGCTGATAGACCTAGAAGATAGAACCAGAAGAAGCTCACGTTAGGCTCTATAGGTAGGGAGCCAGTTTGACAAATAAGATATTGTTTATTAAAAACTCAGCTTCAAGCTTGAGATAAACAGGGAATTGGCTTGCTGGGTTCATTTTTTCAGGTGTGTAGTTGTGTTTACAGTCAAAATTACTTTCAAATATGTTCAGAGTATGGAAAAGCCCTCTATAGAACCTTGGGTTATTTCAGAGTATACCTTGGAGAAACAAGGAAAAGTGATTTCTCTGACTCCAACACTACTCTATCAATATCCATAAGCCGCTTTGGGGAACAAAGGTATAAACTAGACCTTAGTTTCTACAGTTCATCTCTACTTGTATTTGTAGTGGAAGAAAAATTGTTTATTATTCACTTGTAAATATTTGAGCGTCAAATTCAAGTACTAGAAATAAACTTCAAAATGAAATAATTGAGAAATATATTTTAACTTTATTTTCTGAAATATTAGGTGAGTATTAGTAATTTGGAGTTTATACTCTAGAAATGCTTACTCAAATCCTTGTGATGCAAAATAAAGTGAATTTTATGATCGGCACCTAAAGTATTCATGCATTGTTCTTCACTTCCCTTATATCCTGTTCTTTAACTGTTTTCTGTCTGTACACTATCTTAGTACATCCCTTAGACATTTAGAATGATTATAGTTTTTTTTTTCATTTCTCTCAAACATATTAATTAATCTAAAGAAAGAAAATTGGGATGTCTAATATTTATATTCCTTAATGAATTGTGCTTGGAAATGTCTTTAAGCATCTGTTTTGAAGCTAATAGTCATTACATACTCATATCTTCATTTTGTGCTGATGTCTGCGTATTAATAAGTTATTGCTTTATCCCATAAAATGGAATAAGCATCAAATTATTGTGTTATATTAATATATACATATTATTAAATACATTATATATTAAAATTTATATCGGGTATCTTCTTAATTATGACCTAAATTACATATATTTAAATTATTTTCTGAGGTGTCACACAATTGCCAATGAGAACATTAGCCTGAACATAAGGAAACAGGTACAGTTTGCATCACTACCCTCCCCGGTAAACTATTAATAATATGCCTCACCAGTCTTAATTACTTCAATTTAACCTTTTAAATTTAACTAATTCAACTTTCTTCATTTGTAATTTTGCCCAAATAATTGGATAACTAGACAATGCATGTACCTAAACAAATTAGGCATTGTAAAAAAACTTCATTATTCACAGTTCATTAGACAAAAAGTCAGATTTTTTAAATTAATTTCAATCATACCTAATGTTCAACATTAAACAGCATACTTTGTCCTTATAGATTTAAATTGTTCACAGTATGAAATACAATCAATTCCATATTAGTGATAAGACATGTATATTATATTGGAAAATACCATTTCAATTTCTATGGGTTTAAAAGAAATCAAAATGTACTTGATAAGAGCTAGGTAGTAGAACTAATGAGAATTTAAATACTATTTTTAGTATCCTTTGTTATTTTTATACAAACTTTTATGAATTTCATAGACCCTAGTTGGCTTGTCCCTAGTGGTTCGTGTTTATTCACCAAGATGACCTTAATGTTTCCCTCAGTTTGACTAAACTTGAGACAGTCTTCTTTCTGACTCAAAGCCCCTAACCTTTCTTTTCTTAGAGTATACAAGTTCAGACAATTAAGTTGGAAACTCATCCTAGAAAAAGTGATAACATACCGCATTGCTGAGTTGCACTATCGTCACCTTCGAAGGACTCCTCCCGTTGGGCAGCTATGCGCCCACACCAGCACCTAGTCCACCCTTCACAGCAATTCTGGAACTCTTTTTCTGGGATGGCCATGAGAGCTGTCATCGTATTACCCTTGATGTCCTGAATTGTTGCGTCCCTCGTAACGAGGGTTGTGGGGACCGAGGAGGGCGGCGCAGGATTAAGAAAAGACAGTAGCCCTGAATAGAGTGAAGCAGGGCCAAGGGTCATGCAGCCTCAAGGACTGGACACGCCTAATCGGGCCTAAGCTTAGCTTTTATTAGTTAGGTGGGGATAAAGCTTGTCAATCTCAAGATCTGTGAATCCCACATAATCATAATAGGAAACTGATTCAAGCCAATCACCCTTGCCTGTAGGCAGCAGAACCATAAGCCTCAGGATGTTTGTACCTCCCCCTGGAACAAAACCTATATTCATATGAATAAATGGAGAGCACATCATTGAATCACTTCCCTTGCAGGTTTTGGGACGGAATGCAGCAATAGAGGGAGAGGCTTTCCTTAGCCTGGGGAAGGTGGGGGGCTGTGCCCACCTCTATGAACCCCGTGGGTTCTCCTGTTGGTCCCCACTCCCGTGGGGAATCTTACTTGTCATTGGCTGACCAGCCATCTTTTTGGGACCAAACAGGGAGACATAAGGTGCAAACACAAAGGTGTAGCAAAGTCCCTGAAAGGATCTGTCTCACAGACTCTCCTCTCTTTAGGGGAAGGTACGAGGAGACAGACGGGTAGGCTGCTGCGTGGCCACACTGAATGTCATCAAAATGTCTTCCTTTCAATATTTCCTTTATCTTCTGTTAAAGAAAGAAGTTGTTGGGGGCCAGATCAGGTGAGTAGGGAGGGTGTTCCCTACAGTTGTTTGCTGGCTAAAAACTCCCTCACAGACTGTGCCCTGTGAGCTGGTGCTTTGTAGTGATGCAAAAGCCATGAATTGTTGGCAAAAAGTTAAGAACGTTTCCATCTAACTTTTTCCCTCAGCCTTTTCAGCACTTCCAAATAGTAAACTTTGTTAACTATTTGTCCAGTTAGTACAAATTCATAATGAATAAACCCTCTGATACCAAAAAAGGTTAGCAACATCGTTGCAACAAGTTCGCAATGTAATTGTCAGACCTCCTATACTTTGGTAAACTTTTAAGTTTTTTCTCTACCCTTTTGAGATGGAAATCTTTTTAAAAACCCTCTTGCCAGTTTTACAACCCAGGAATATCTTTCTCAAGGAACTAGGAGCCATCTGTTTGAAATGTGACCATCAGGGAAGATAACACTCTTTATAGCCTCAGTTCTGGGCAAAGGTAGGTGCCTAACTTCAGTTCAGTGAGTACTTACTTTACTGAGACAAGTTTCCAAAAAGGCGGAAAGTATAGTATTTCCCTTTTACATCAAATGAGAATCATGTCATAGACTCCCGTAGTCAAGTTGGGCAGGGGTGCGGAGGGGAATGTATATATTTCTCAATTAATTATGATTATTTAGGAAATGGTGTTTAGTGCTTTCCTTATAGAAGTCTGTTCAACCCCAAAAAGCACACAGTTGGCATAGTTGTCACTCATTCAATCAGTCAACAGCTATATGTTGAGCACTTTCAATGTGTCAGAAATTGATCTTGCAACAAATAAGATCAACAATGTCTCTGCTGTCTTGAAATAAACAACCCGTTTGGGAAGCACACATAAAAAAAGTAAATAGTGTTATGAAAAAATAAACAAACAAACGTGGTAAGAGAATAGAGCTTAGAATGTATATTACAGGTGAAGTAGTAAAGGAGGGTATCACCGGAGTAGGTGATGTTTAAGTACAGATGTGAATATCGAGAGCCTGCCAGGCATGTAAAGATCCTTAAGGAAATGTTTCAGCAAGCATAGTTGGAGAAAGAGTGGTAGAAGAGGAAGTCGGAGAATCGGGTAGGGTGTGAGCAGGTTCTATAGGGTCTTCATGATCATGGAAAGCAAGGATGAAGCAGATTATAACAGTTAATGGTGTAGATTTTAAGAGTGGGACAGAATGCCTCAATGTGAATTTTTTGTAATTAAGGAAATAAGTGATTTGATAACTGCGAATATAGGGGCCTATGAAAGACGTAATAAACTATCTCAACTTTCTCAAATATCCTTCCTCAACAGTTGTTAGGGAATGGGATCACAGCAGAAAGATTTTGAAGCTGCATCTTACCAAAAACATGGCACTGCTCATTTTCTTTACCTACAAAGATTGATTTAAATATCTACCACACAAGGAAAATGAAACAACCCCTTGACTTTAGAACAAAGGTACTCAACATATATGGAAGAGTGTATATATACAGACATGCATATACATGCGTGTGTGTGTGTGTATGTAGAGAGAAAGAGAGTGCTTTAGTTAATTTATGTTCAATTAAGAATATAATGTAAGTCCCTGCCATGTACAGGACCATAATTTAAATCTATTTATAACTTATATAATTTTACAGTTGTCTTTTCTAAGCACAAACATGTTTGTTTGTTTGTCTGTGTGTTTGTTTTGGCAACTTTCAACAATCATGATTGTGATTTCTTTATATTTTTTGAAGAACTCTCAGATGCTGAATTTAAAATTTGACCAGTAACTTTGCTTTCTCTTTGGGAAACGATGAAATAAAAATGAGTATCAGTTATTTTATCCAAAATTGACTGAGTAATACACTGGTTAAAACAAAAATAAGTATAACAGACAAAGGTGTACTAAAGGACAATATTGGATATGAATTATTTGTAAAGGTATATGTACTTAAATTTTATGTTCACCTTGTGAAATATTTGCTATAGCGTACAGGACATTGATTTTCCATCTAGGAATCCAGAGCCTTGTTCTTTTTATTGTATCTCTCTAAAAGAACTTGCAGATTTTCCTTATTGATACCCAAATCAAAGTGTTAATTTTAGGGTTAGCTGTAATAGCACATGTAGTTTGTTTATCCCATAGAGCTTAGCTGAATATAGCTATTTAGAAAATAATGTAGAGATCTTCTACCTCTTTTTGATTAGACTTTAGCTTATCCTTTTTTTATTTTCCTTCAAGCTATTAACAATTTAGACTATAATATTATAAAAATATTGGAGGATAATCTATCTTTCTAATTGCTTACAGTTATATTTTACCCTAGTGACACATCCTATCAGGTGATCAGAGTTAAAATCTTGTGTAGCATGTGGAAGAACAAAATGTTCTTTTTTTTAATGTTTTATTTATTATTTATTTATTTTAATTAAAATTTATTGGGGTGACAATTGTTAGTAAAGTTACATAGCTTTCAAGTGTACAATTCTGCAATACATCATCTGTATATCATGTTGTGTGTTCACCACCTAGAGTCCGTTCTCCTTCCATCACCATATATTTGCATCTTTATTTATGGTGTCCAAGACATGGAAACAACCAAAGTATCCTTCCATAGATGATTGGATAAAGAAGATGTGGTATATATACACAGAGGAATACTACTCTGCCATAAGAAAAGATGAAATAGTACCATTTGTGTCAACATGGATGGATCTTGAGATTACTCTGCTGAGCAAAATAAGTCAGACAGAAAAAATAGAGAATCATATGACTTCACTAATATGTGGGATATAAAACTGCAAACAACAATGGAATACGACAAACAAATGAAGAAACAAAAACTCATAGACATAGACAATAGTTTAGTGGTTACCAGAGGGTAAGGGGGCAGGGGGGTGGTAGATGAGGGTAAAAGGCATCAAATATATGATGATGGAAAATGTTCTTGAGAACCCAAAATGGCATCTGGATAGTAAATTCAGTGATTGATAATTGGATCAAAATGATCATTCATGCCAACCCTCGTTTTCCTTTATCATTTTCTATTTTAGCTACATAAACATTATAGAATTTACGCTTAGAAATGATTCATTTGTTTTGATTAATATTTTACAATCAGTCTCCCTTATCAGACTATATGCTATCTTAGACAAATGACTGTTCCACTCGCCAACGTGCAACTAACACATAATAGATGCTCAGCAAATATTTGTTGAATGGCTTAAAAATAAATCAATATGGTATGTTATAAATAAGACACTCCTTGAAATATTTCCCAAGAAAACCTGATTCATAACATAAATGTATCAAATGGACATAAATGTGATGTAGTGTGACATTTTATCTTTCTGCATACTTTACATTCAATACAATAATAACCTAAACCTAATCCCAGAACATAATTAATATATGTATTGTTTGTAATTATAATATGTAATTTACCTTTCTCTATGTCAAATTAGTCTTCATCATTCTCTTCTAATTGAGAAAATGCATTTTAAAGCCTACACCCTTTCAAATAGGCAATGTCCCCTCCTGTCTCTGTTTCCTAAGACAAAATATCAATTTCCTAATTTGTTATTCTAATAAAAGTCATTGGCTTGGGTCTCTTTGGACAGGCTTGGGTCAAAAGCAGTCCTTCAGTGAATCACTGTGACATGAATAATCAGAAATCTTGTCTGGGGTCTCGGCTTGCTTCTGTGTCCTGCTGGACTAAATCATGTGAACTCAGAAAGGGGGAAGACATTTCCAAGGAGATAGGGTATTGTTGTTAGTGGAGGAGGAAATAGATACACATCTGACAGAGAGGAAAAGAGAAGGGATATACATTGCAAGGGATAACAATGCATGCTGTCAATTTGCATAATGCTCTAAGAAGTTTTGCAAAGGAAATGCTCTTTGAGGGATGACATGATAAAGGCCCTTGAGGTGGGCTCAGATCAGTGGCTTGTTGCTCAAAGGTAGGCATGGTATCTGGCTAACACTGTTTTTTCTGTTGTTGTTTTATTTTATTTTATTTTTTTTATTGGGGAACTGTATACTTCCAGGACTTTTTTTTCCAAGTCAAGTTGTTGTCCTTTCAGTCTTAGTTGTGGAGGGTGCCATTCAGCTTCAAGTTGTTGTCCTTTCAATCTTAGTTGTGGAGGGTGCAACTCAGCTCCAGGTCCAGTTGCCATTGCTAGTTGCAGGGGGCGCAGCCCACCATCCCTTGTGGGACTCGAGGAATTGAACTGGCAACCTTGTGGTTGAGAGCTCACTAGCCCATGTGGGAATCGAACCTGCAGTCTTCGGAGTTAGGAGCATGGAGCTCTCACCACCTGAGCCACCGGGCCGGCCTGGTTAACACTGTTTAAATTATCCCCTTGAAAACTTTCCAAAGTCTTTCCATAATGTGAGCAGTGGGGCTACAGTAATTAAGTATAAGGTAAAGTTTCTCTCCTCTGATATATCTGTAAAAACTACAGGCACAAGTTCATTGACTTGACAAATAGTTACTGTGTTTCTATGGTATTCCAGGCACCCTGATGGAAATAGAATAATAATAACAATGATAAAATAACAACATAGAAATTGCACTTGACTGCAAGGACTGTGCATTCTAGTGGAGGAGATAGATAACATCCAAGCCAAAGATTGAGGAAACTTTTTTTTTGAGGAGGGTAGTTAACTTTTTGTAATGTGGCATTAATGGTACACAATAGCATTACTGAAAAATTGAGAAATTGGCAGAAGCTCATATTTTATATGGAATGGCTAAACACTTTACCACACATTCTGAGATCGAGCAAACTCTGAATGAATAAGAGGCAAAACAAAGGGAAATGACAAACTGTACATTGTAGCCAAAACAAGTGTACATTTCATGAGTTAATGAAGAGAAAATTATGGGAGAGAGGTTTTTGCAATTTTATGGAGAGCAGATGAGCCAGTGCAATTTAGTATAATTGTTATTGTAAATACATATTTACAATGTGGGTTTTGAAATATGAGGTATTATGAATTGGGAAAATAAAAATTTACTTTTGTTTAAAGATAATACTATTTAAAATAATTTACATAACTCATATTAAAATCTCTCTTTCCTCTCTATATTTCTCTAAATGATTTTTATTAACATTGGAACCTACCATGTGTTATACTGGTCAGCTTGATAATGTTCTGCCAATCTTCATGTCTACTTACATGATGTGTTAATGGTTAAAGGGATTGTTATTGTCCAAATGAGTATTGATGAAAGTGAAGATTAGGGAAACCATTGAACTTAACAGTCATACACAGAAAAGAAGAAAATGAAATTAAGAGCTCGTAAAAACCATGAATGAGTGTTTCTGAAGTATGAGTTGAGGTAAACTCATGTAGGCTTGGGTGTGTGCAGAAGTTGTGACTTAGATTCCAGCATCGTGATAACCATTAGTCATGTAAAAACCATTACAAACCACATCACAGGCAACTAAAACTACAAGTTTGAAAGCAAAGCAGAGAAGTGAAATATCCTCTTGGATCCCTCTAACGTAGCTCTGAGAAAACAGATATTATCCTAGGAAGTGATTTACCCAGAAAAAGGAATGATTAAAAGCAGAGGATAATAAAAGTTAAATGACTCCCTATTGTGCTAAATGCCAATAATTAGTTGAACTCGATTTAAAGGAATTTAATTTCCACCATAGTCGATTTTTGAAGTTGGTATTTTTTAATTGCTTAATTAATTTTTAACTTTATGTTTCTCTCTATTTTGAAAAAGTCAGGAACTCTCACCTAGTTGTTATTGTTCATTTAAGCACTGTATTTCTTCCTTGATTAATAGAATAGTGCTCAACTCTGTTGAAGGGCTCATTACATCCCTACTTTTTACTTACGCCAACCACAGAGGCCAAAAGGTGGTTTTGACTTTATTCACACAAATCATTCAAGTAGTCAAAATCTCTTTGTGAATCTCTTTAATTAGACAGAATCACCCTGTAACTGTAAAAACACTACATCTTTTTAAAAAATGTTTCCTTTGGCTTTCTTTTATTGCTTCTGATGAAGCGAACATGCAGTATTTCATCTTCAAATTACCCATGCATCCTACAGTACTAAGTTTTAAAATTAATAGAAGGAAAACTGCATATGCTCCAAATCTCTCAGACTATAAAAATTGTATTATCGTGCTGAGTCATAAATATTAGAATGTATTCTATTAATAAGTTAATATTTCTTTAAATGAATAACGAATTGCAAATCCTGAGTAGCTCTGGGAACACCTTTTTGAAGCAAGGGAGAAAAGGACTTGTTAGATTGTTTTCAATTGAAACACATCACACATTTAAAGCATGAATTGAGAAGATTTTGACCATGATGAAAATCCCTGACTAGAGACTGTAGTTTGCTTTGAGAGAACAAAACATTTCAATGGACACAATGACATTTGACAGGCATGCCTCAGGATAATTAAAGCTCCTAGAGTCATTTCTTATGACTTACTGTATAAAATCTTAAGTTTTCATTGAAATAATCCTTTAGATTTATATGGAAAATGATTTTGACCTAACTTCTGCATTCTATAATTGAAGGGAATTATTTCAGAAATAAAAACATGCATGAAAACACTGATGCTGAATTATGACACATCTTGAAATATCTAAAAGTTTCATCATTTAACTAGAATAATTGTTAATTTCTGTGGAAAAATCTTTTGCAGATATATCATCATTTCAGGAAATTGTTTGCTTTGTGTTGGTTCTACCTGTCTTCTAAAGCTTGTTTGACACACTCCCTATAAACTTATTTTAGTGGGTGATATTTCTTTATAACCTAGATTATACTCTCTGTGGGAAAAAAAAATTAGGAAAGGTAAGCAAATGCAATAGAGACAAGCTGTAATGTTCAGAACACATATAAATTTATTACATCCATTTATGTAGAGATGAAAGTAAAACAATTTTATTAATAATTCAGTGGATTTTTTTTAAAATTTTTTTAGCAGAATTGCAACCACAGCAAAGGGAAACCTGGCAAGTTTAGGTAATCTCATTCAATATTATATATTTTAGGTATAAGGACAAATACAAATTAAACATAACTGACTTAATTCTCCCTGTGAAAACAAGGAAGAAGATTAGAGAATTTGTAATTGGTAGTTCTCTGTCCTTTCTTTAAAATGTATATACAAGCATACCTCAAAGATTTTGAGGATTTGGTTCCAGACCACTACAATAAAACAGATATTGCAGTAGAGTGTGAGTCACACAAATTTTTAGATTCCCAATGCATTTAAAAGTTATGTTTACGTTATACTGTACTCTATTAAGTGTGTGATAACATTATATCTAAAAAACTGTGCATACCTTTTTTTATTGCTAAAAAAAACCCCTCTAATCGCTATCTGATCCTTTAGTGAGTTGCACTCTTTGTGCTAGAGGAGGGTCTTACCTTCAGTTTGTAAAATACGCAATATCTGCGAAGTGCAGTAAAACAAGGTATGCCTGTACATCCTTTTGAAAACTGTATAGGTCTTTTGTCAGCTTTATGACCTGGGAATATCTTTCTCAAGGACTCAGTAACCATCTCACTGAAGTGTAAACATCAAGAAACATAGCACCCCTATTTCCCAGTTTCTCTGAGAGAATCGGGCTTAACTTCAGTGGGCACCTTGCTCCAGGTTACAAAACTATCTCCTGTCCTAAAAATATGAGAAATGTGTTTTCCTCTGGACAAAGCCAATTAGCTAACACAGAGGGTAATCGCTTCTACCAGATGAATCCTGGATGAATCTCTGTGTGACAAATGGTCCTGTCAAGTCCGCTTGCTTGAGATCTAGTTATTGGTTATCTTGAGAGCATGCATGTAACGGGTTCGATCTCCCTGCCTATATAAAAGGGAGAGATTTCTTTCTGCCTTTGCAATCTCTTAGTGGATTGCCTGCAATGTTATCACATTCTGGTTTAATGCTTTTTTCAATAGAATTCTTTGTCTATTACATTTATGAAGAGATTTTCTTGATTGGGAGGGAGATTTTGTTTTTAAATATATTTTCCCAACATAGGTCATTCTTAGTCATCTTTGTCTCCTTTTCTGTCCTGATTTGCTTAATGATCAAAAGAGATCAGTGTGAATAAGTATTTTAAATACAGTCGTCTTTAAATTTAGAGAAATAGTACCATTATGAAATTTACATATCAAAAATAGTTTTTATAGAACCCCTGTAGTAGTGTTTTGAGTTTGATTGACCGATAAGATTTTCAGTCAGTTTTTTAAGACTTTGTTTTTCAGAGCAGTTTTACGTTTATTAACAAAATTAAGAGGGAATTATAGAGATTTCCCATATATGCCCTGTCCCCACACATGTATAGCTTCCCTATTATCAATATCACTCACCAGAATGGTATACATTTCTTACTGAGGATAAGCCTACATGGACACATCATATTCACTCAAAGTCCATAGCTTACCTTTGGGTTCACTCTTACTGTTAAATATTCTATGGGTTTGAACAAATGCATGTACAAGGATTTCAGTCATGGATTAAGAGTCCCCCCCCCCCCAACACACACACACTCAGAATGGCATACTGCAGTCTATGTAGATTCTTGAACAAATTTCCTTTGTCATATCCCAGTGATATTTTTCTTTCTTTGACAGGTTATTCTTAGTAATATTACATTCTTGCTCACCAATTTTGGACCAGCAGATACAGTTTCTAACTAAAGGTTAAATTGCTCATGCTTTATAGATAACCCATACACCCTGTAAATTGTCTCTATAGGATAATTTTCTGATTTCTAAAATAACTCAGCAATTTCCCCACAAGAGATGCCTTTCACATGACTAAAAACTCAGTAAAGATCCCTTACTATTACAAAAATAATTGCCAGATCTAACGTAGTCTGATTACATAGTAACCATACAAAATTAGAACAAAGAACTCAATGATACCATAGATAGTAAATTGAACAGAGTCTCTTAAAATAGTATATTCAGTCCTGGGAAACAAATTTTCAAGCACAGTTCAAACTGAACATTTTTAAACTTTGTTTTTTTCCAAAGGTGAACTAATAAGATGGTGAGGAATCCTAAACTGTCACTTGAGAACAAATTTTCAACTCCATCTTGCAAAATTGTAATTGTGTATCATTTGCCTACGACAGGGGAAATACCAATATGAGTATGTGAAAGGCTTTTTCTCCCTAGAGGCTTTTTAATATAGTAGAATGTGTAAGACATGTTCACAAATATACGTGCATAACTCAATTTATTGTAAAAGGAAAAATAACCTTCAAGTAATTTCTCCACCAGTCACATCTTTCCCATTCTAAGGTGCTTAAAAAGAGTGTGTTGGGGGGCATTTTTTTTTAACTCCCTTGCATGGCTAACCATGTGATTTAATAAACTAGAGAGAGAAGGCTGTATATTAGCTACACCATTTCATATGGTGAGACCCAGAATAATATGACATAGCATTTCAGATAAGATTAATATTAGCTGCAGTAATAACAATCTCACAATATCAGTGGTTAAACAATGTGAAAGTTTATTTCTCATTGATACAGAAATTGTTGAGGTTTCCATAGGCTTACCTGGGACTCTGTCCCTTATTATATTTCATCATCACCTTTAGAAAGCATATCATGGATCACTGACTTGAATGAAATGTGTATCAAATTTTGAAATTATTTCTCAAAATTTTATATAATTAGAAAACAGGTTATAATTATTAAAATAAAAAATAGTGACTCTACATTCCTGAATATTTTAAGATGTGAACAAGTCTCATTTACATAATAAAAATATGATACCAAATCCATAGTTGTCTATACATACATTGATTAAGTTGTTAGTATTTAACTGAAGAAGAAAATGTATCATTGTCACTTACTGTAAAAATCCACTTAAAATGTCTCCAATTTTTTTAATATTAAAGCATTCTAATTTTTTTGATAAAATCAAATTTTTCTAACTCATGCTTAATTTTTCAATAGTGAAAGTTTTTCCTTACATCATATATTGTTTTATTTTAGAATAAAGTAAATCCGAAGTTACTTTTATTTTATCTAGCAATCACATGAAAATTTTCATTTAAGCAACTTGCTGAACATTGAATGCATGTGTTTTTCTTTTCCTTTTACTTCCAGTCAACCAGAAAGGTGGAAGCAATATTTAATGAGAACATTATCCACTAAGCCCTTTCGGCTCACAGGGGCTACCTTTGTGTCAGCTTAAAACTTTCGTTCATTTTCTGGGCATCTCCTCTCCCATGGGCTATAAGTAAGAGCCCATTACGAAGATTGCTTCTGCCCTTGCTGATCTTATGCTCATTTATGTTATCCATGATTCAGCTTGGCTTAATTTTGCTAGCAAAATCTTGCAAGGAAAAATTTGTAACAAGGGTCTAAATATATATGCTTTGTGGAAGGAATACAATCCAATTATAAATAAATGAATTACGATATTAAGAGATTGCCCTACATAAGAAAATTAAAAGTCTGAAACTGCTTACCTGAATAAAATATTTGAAAGTTGAGAGCCCATTAAGTAATCAATGCTGTTCATTCCTCACACTTCATCACTGTGAGAGTCAGAACATTTGATTTAACCTGGGGAAAATATTCATAAGTATCCCAAAAATTTTCCTTCAATTCATTCTGCCCCCCACTCTGAAAATGAAAATTGCTAACAACTCCTGGGGATGAGGAGGCTATACCCAAATGAAATCTTTGTAAGCAGTGGCAAAGGAGAAAAGAAGAATAAGCAACCAGCAGTACAAATAGGTCAAATGGCTTTTTGGTCAACATTTGGATTCTTATTTATTTATTGTCTGAGTCCAGGAGGCCAGTGTGCCAGTCTCATTAAAGATAATAGAGTAATGCTTTGGAATCAGTATGGTTTTTTTGGTGGGTTTTTTTTTGTTTGTTTGTTTTTTTGTCCTGGGCTCAACTGATTTCATTAATATGTCACATAGAACAATCCAATAATCAGTTGAATAATGAAGCATAAGAGACTCTTAGAGCAAACACATTAGCATGACAGCACAGCATGTCAGAAAACACTCAAAAGAAAATATTTCAGCACATTATTGCCTTTGGTGAATGACAAAGAAAATAGACTGTTTTAGGCTTTTTTTTTTTTAAATCAATACATATGAGATTCCTGTGTATTCTTCATTTTAAGAGATTTTTTTTAAGGGAGAGCTATAACTGGTGACACAATAAGGAAAATTATTTTAAAACTGGGAGAATAGGAGAAACATAGTTAAAGAGGAACTGAGTCATAGTTAAAGAGAGTAGTTAATGAAAGAGTTCCTATCTGAGCGAAAATATTTCAAATTTTATGCCTTGATTTATTAAATGTCAGTGTATTGAAATCATTAGCATATGCAAATGCAACCCTCAAGCTTCTATCCATATTCTTTAGTGGGTGATAGGGTATGAGCGATCTGCATAGTAAACAGAAAGTAGTTTATTTGTGAGTTATAAAATACTCACTACAATAATTTAATGAAATAACCTACCATCATCATTATTTCTTTAAAGGATGTACTTTTTTTCTGAAATGTATGAAAGCTACAACTTCAAAGTGTCTTAAAATAAGTATATGAAAAATGGCCACATAGTCCTCATTTTTTGTTTTTTTTTTTCCAAAATGTTACTGTTTGGCATTTGGGAATGAGTGACATACAGTGATTTCTAAACTTATTTGATAAGCTACTTTGTGTAGCATCTCACAGGGGTCTGTAGTCCATGGAACACACTTAGGAAAACATTCTCTTGACAATGTTTCATTGAAATTTGTGATCAATTGTTGTAATAAAGACATTGAACAAAAGATTTTGTTCTTGAGAATAACATATCTGGAAGAAAAGAATGATATACACGTAAAATAATTCCTGGTAAATTATTCAAATTGTATGTATGTAATGCTCTTTGATAATATCACAATTTTTTAAATATGCTATTCATATTTTTCATTCTCTTTTCTCTTTACATTTCAGTTTTGAAAAGTTTGTTTCTACATATTTTTCTCTTCACTAGATTATGCCCAGGGCCTTGTCCAGTTTATTACTGAGCCCATCATAGTCAGTCTTCATTTCTGTTAGAGTATTTTTTATTTCCAGCATTTCCTTTTGATTCTTTCCTAGAGTTTCCATTCTCTGCTATATTACCTATCTGTTCATTCGGGTTGTCTGAGTTTTCCCTTAGACTTGTCTTTAGCATATTCATCCATAATTCTTTTAAATTCCCAACCTGATAAATCCAAAATGTCTATCATAACTGAATGTGGTTCTCGTTATTGCTCTATCCCTTCAAGCAGCGCTTTTTGTTTGTTTTGTCTTTTTAAATGCCTTGTCATTTTTTGTTGAAATATGTATATGGTATACTAAGTAACAGGAGCTAAGGTGACTAGAATTTTAGTGTGAGGTTTTCAGTTTTTCTGGCTAGGAGTAAGACTTTGTTGACTGTTTGCTGTTTTTGTAGGTATCAGAGACTGAATTTCTTGTTTTCTTTATTTTCACCTCTCTGTTACCCTTTGGTTTTCCCTAGACATTTCTTCTTAAATAATGTCTAAGAAATGCATTTCTTTCTTTGTAACCCTGCTGTTTTATAGGAGCGCTGTCAATTTGTTGGAAAGGTGTGTGGGGAGAAGGTCTCTATACTCCTAGGATTATATCTCAGTTTTCAGTCGGCCTATACCCAGGGGTTGTGGCCTTCACTAGCGCTTCTCATTTTGGTCCCCTTCCTCAGGTGAGACAGGAAGGCTAGATGAGCTGGAGTTGTGTATTTCCCTAATCCCATGTGGAAAGGGGATGGGGCAGGAGTTTTGGATTTCCCTTCCTCCATGTGGAAGGCTAAAGTGGGCTGGAGTTGAGTATTTTCCTTCTCTCAGGTTAGTTAGGCTTTAATAAACTCCTAATCAGTTAGTTATTTTTGTTATTATGACTATTACAATTGTTGTGCGTAATGTGTCGGACCCAGGAGTCTTATGTCTTCTACGAACCTCAGTGACTTTATGGCAGGCTAAGTTGTTAGGTAATATATTATGCAGGATAAAATCTTAGGCCCTTCACATTTCTTAACAATTTGAGTAGCAAGAAGAATGATATCCTGACAGACATATGGCTTTATGATTTTCTGGAAGAGACGAATTGAGGGCATTGCAGGAAGATTAACAGAAGAAAGAAATTCCATGGACCAAGTACCAGGAATTATGTCCTTGTTAATCTGGCCGTCAATATCTTATCTTTCCCATTGTAACAACTGGCGCTGGTCTAAGACAAAGAATCTGTGATTTTCCAGAAAAACAGTTGAGCTTATGGATATGATTGTCCCCATTAAGCATTGATTTTTCCTTGGTTCATTCCTGAATTATGTTCATGATGAAAAGTGGTAGTTATACAGACTTATTTTAAAAATTTTGACAATTAAGCGTTCCACCTGGATGATTCCCTAGCATGATTTTTCTTTCTTTCTCCTAATGGCAATTTCAGTCCTGCCTGTTTGTTACAACCTATAGGTACCAGCCTGGCCAAAAAATGCATCTAAAGTCTTCAGACTTAATTCTGGTTTAGCTCTCTAGCTTTTCTTATTCAAATTTCACGGTCTTGTAATAATAATAATAATAATTTAGTTGAGTTGACAAGTTGCTGAATCTCCCTACAAAGGGCCACATGTACCAAAGTAGGGGATATAATACATCATTTTAAAATTTATGATAATTGCCATTGTTCTTCTTGCAGCTTATCTTTCTGGGGGATGGGAATGGAGTGCACATAGGGTATGGTCAGAAATAAGATGAATTTGTATCTGCTGGAATTGTATACACTGATTTTGTGTTGGAGCGAGAAAACATCAGTCCCAGTAGACATTACTTAATCTTTATTTGTTAACATTTTTCTGACTCTGACATCCACTGCCAGGTATCTCTGACCATGTTCTGTTTGTCTTAATCTTTAACCTTACCGAGCAGTTTGTCAGAAATAACAGGTTATACCGCAGCTCATTAACCTCCCTTGGAAATCACATGGAAAAAAATCTTATGTGATTTTTGTCTCCTCAACCCCTATTTTCATACACATTGCACAATCATCCCACTGAGTAGATTTATACTACTTTGTTGATTGTGTGGACACACAAGTGAGGTTGGATCAGTTGTTCTCAAGCAGCTGTTCCAAAACACAAGCACTAGATTCATTCATCCAAACCCATTCTTCAGGCTGTGATCTATTCAAAATGAGGCTACCATTCGTTCATGGTGGGCAGCTTTTCAATGGGATAGTGGATTTCTTAGTTATGATTACACTGCATGCACTGGTCTCTACCATGAGTGTCATTCAATTAGAAAAGGTGGTGCAAGCTCTGTCCCTGACTGGAGCTGAAGTGATCAATGATACGACCGGTACCCTGGAAAGCATTCATTCAGCCTCGTTGCACTATGGCTGTCATAGATGACAGAAAGGCTTCTTGAGGACCAAGACACTGTCTGCTATTTTAAACACAGCCTACTATACAGATACTTCTCCAAATATGATGGGGTCACCTCCCAAAGGACCTTTTTAAGTTGAAAATACCTTAAGTTGAAAATGCATTTAGTACACCTAAACCACCAAACATCATACCTTAAACGTGCTCAGAACATTTATGTTGGCCTACAGTTGGGCAAAATCATCTAACAGAATGAATATACTGCTCAGTGTCAGTTGTTTACTCTCATGATCACATGACTGAGTGAGAGGTGTGACGTACTACCACTGCCCCATGTCGTATTGCTAGCACAGGAAAAGGTCAAATTTCAAAGTCCAAAGCACATTTCCTGTTGAACGTGTGCTGCTTTTGCACAATTGTAAAGTGAAAAAAAATCATAAGTCACGGACCCTCTGTACTTGGATTAATGCCTCAGGTCAGGCAGAGAGGACAATACAGAGACTTAAAGAGAAATCTACTTGGATTTCTAAGGTGGACTCTGAGGGTTTATGAGATTTGTGGTGCTGATTGGGTATGGGGCCTTGGTGGACATTGTCGGGCCTCATCCTTCCACTTGGGAGTCGATTGATAGAACTTAAATTAATTCTGAATGAGACAAGTTGACTGAATTTGGTGACAGTGTCTATCAGTTTAATTACAGGCACCAACGAAGTGGTATACTCAGAAAAATTTACCAGGAGTTGGGAAGGTGAAGGAATTTTGGGTGGATAGTGTTAGGAGACAATTTTTATAAGTTTTTCATGTTTCTGAATGACTTATGAGAAGAGTCACCGATTGTCTTTGTTTCTGGCTATCTTCTCAAGAATGTTTGTCTCACAAACAGCTGTGGAAGATAGAGATCATGAGCGTCTCCTTTCAGAACAAAGACTAGTTTTGGTTACAGCCTTGGAAAATGGAGACAGTGTCTAATTCCAGAGGAAATGGCAAACATGTTCACTACACGTTATTAAAAAGTTTGTATTACTAACCTCAGGGTTTCTCTTCTCTAATGTAACCTTCTCCTTGTTTAGGTTTTACCTATCCTTCTTTATGTAGCCCGATAGAAATTGTTACTTGTGAACTCACACAAATGCTACTACTATGGCTGCTGCTTTTGCTGTGTATAATCAACTTTCTTTGTCTCTGAGCCAGAAATCTTGTCTTCTACCAGTATTCATGAATTGGTTGCAGATTAATGTATAAACTAGAAAGTACTATAAAACCTCAGGTACCTCACAATCTTGACCACAATACACAAATATTAACTTAAGTTATAGAACTAAATGTATTTAACATATCCTATAAGGAAATACAGAAGTGTATCTTCATGATCTTAAAAAAATGTCCAAAACAGAACACACACAAAATTAACTATTAAATAACGAAACTGATAACTGCATTTCAATTCAAGTTAGAATTTAATTTCATCAGGAAAGTGCAGGGTGGGTTTAAAGGAAATTTCATAGTTAGTATTGCCAGAGATAGGTGAGAGAAATGGAAAATAATTCTTTCAGATATGTCATAGATATCGAAAGGGAACAGGAGTGATGTTATCTTTTGGTAGAAGCAAATACAGTATTTCTTTGGAGAAACCAATACCAAATTAGGCCCCAAAATTTCAATCAATTATGGGATCACAATAATATTATTTTTGATTTACTTTAGTGTAACTTGAAGTCATCTGGTCAACAAATATGTTGATTTGTATTTCTTAAGAACAAAGACATTTGCTTACATGACCATGTTGCAGTTACTAAAATAAGAACATTAATATTCACCAAAACTATTATCTATTCTACATACCTTTTTCATATTTCCCAGCTGTCCCATTAATGTCCTCTATAGTAAAAAGAAAGAAAACTAAAATATACCCTATCCAAATAATTCTCTACAACGTGTGGTATCCAATCTTCATGTCTCTCTTTATTCTCTTCCAATCTGCAAAAGTTCAGTCTTTCATTGTCTTCATTGACCTGCATCATTTTGAATAATTCCAGCCGTTATTTTGTAAAGTGTTCTACAAAGTGCATCTGTTTGGCATTTCCTCATGATTGTATTAAAGTTATGCATTTTTTGGCAAGGGTATGACAGATTCATATTCTTTTCTGTGTATTTTATTAGGAAGCCCTTCAAGTTGGTTGGTCTAATCCTTGGATGTTAACTTTGATTACATAGTTAATGTAGTTTATGCCAATTGTCTGCAGTTACTTTCTTTCTTCTGTGTAACTACCAAGTATGTTGTGGGTGATACTTTGTGAATATGTATATGTGTGTTGTTACTCATCAACCTTTTACTTATTCCGCTTTACACATCCACTGATTATTGTCTAGTTTTCTAAATACTCATCTTTTAACACAATCATTTCTTTTACATTTATCAATTGACATTAATTATAAAAAGTTTTTCTTCAAATATTCAAGCTAACTGATATTTTTAAACAACTCTCTCATATTTATGTTGTGGTTTCACATTTTCTTTGACATTTCATAATATGCCTTTAAAAAGGCATTGTAAAGAAGACAAAAAAAGGTTTATAAAGATCCTAGTTAAAGAAGCACAGACCTATTATATAATTGATCTATTAAATGAAATGCATTCAAAGAATATAGGTTGATGGAGTTAATTAATATATTAATCCAACTATATATTATCCTAAAATATCTGTATAGCATTAATCACCAAATTCAAATTAAACAACTGACTTGTGCATTAATAAAAATATAAAACAGAGAAATTAAATCATTAACTCTGCTTTTTCCTTCAGTCCAGATCGCTAGTTTCTTTTACTTCAATGAGACACAGTATACTTTACACAAAGATTATTATTTGAATGCCAAACTTCTGTACTTGCTTTGAAATTAAAGAGAACGATCCTATAGTATTCAAATTTATTTTTCTATAAATATCCACAGTATTTGTCTATTAAATAATTTTGAGTTGTGCCATTATCGTGCATTAGTACTTAACTGTATTTGAGATGTGAGAGATGATAAGCAATCATCCATATCCAAAGATGTATTCAGTCTGTTAATTATTTTACAATCCTATCCATTTATATTTATAGAAAATCACATGCATAAAATTCCGATATGGGTTAAATTTTATCTATAATCGATAATGTTTCATTAGAAATTATCTTGTGATAGAACATTTTGGAAATTGAGGCAACTCCTGTGGTAAAACTTTTATAGAAAAAACACTAAGAATGCTAAGAACCATTTGTTCATAAATAAATAATGAATTAATCTCATTTCTTCTAACTGATTCATTTTTATATATAAATAGGGTTAATATACTGTAAGTATGACAATTTAGATTCTTCTTAATGTAGAACCTCAGTTCAATTCAAAATGTTTAATATTTACCCTTCTGAAACCTATGCTTCTTTATAATTTAATGTAAGTTTTCATTAATTTTCCTCACAATAGAAGTTCAAAATATTTGGTATTAATGTCCCAAGAGAAAAAAAATAATTAAATCTTTGCAACTGACACCTAAAATGCCATTCTGGAAAAAAATTCAATTTTAGAGTATAACAAAATATCTCTCTAATTTTATTTCAAAGGTATATTAATCGATTTTAATATTTCTCCACATAATTTCCTCTTCTCATTCTGAGTACATTATGCTATTTTTTCCTTTTACCATCAATCTCTATTTTACTAATGGTTTGTATGCTTGTATAGAATTGTTATATTTAAGAAGAGATTTACTCTTAAAATATAAGATGATTTCTCTAAATGAAATATAGAAAAGTTTTCAATATTAATATTAATAAAATTGCTTTATTCAGTAATTTTATATCTTTTGATGTGTGTGTTGCAATATAATTGTTTTCATTAAGAAAAACAAAAATACAATAAGAATAACTTAAATCTTTAATTCAATAAGTTATTCAAGGTATGATCAACTTTAAAAAATGTAAAAGGACTTCAAGATTTATAATGTAATTTATTTCTATGTGGATTTTTTATTATATACAAAGAGTGCCAAAAAATATATATACACATGACTTGTACTCATCTTTTGTTATCCGTATATATTATTACAATTTTCATGCAGTTTTTCCTTTCTTAAAATGTGTATATATATTTTTTGGCATTAACAAAAATAAGTCCCATATATCTGTAGCAGCTAAAACAAGCTACATGTTTTAATTAACATGCTTTCACTCTGTTTTCAAAAACAGTAATGTCATATTGTATAAAACTATCTAATTTAACTCAATTTATATTTATATGTAAATACACTGACAAAACATGGTTCTCAGAGTTGTTTATACTTGTATATATACGTAAAATGAAGTAAAATGATCCAAATAAATTATTACAATTAGTAATATAGGTAAAAACAAGGCCCAGATGAATGAAGATTTGCATTCATTTTCACTTATCAATGATTGTGGGCTTTAACACCGTAGACTCCAGATTGAAAAAAAGGGTATAATTTCTACCTTCCAGTTTACTCACCTGTAAATTATAGCAAATTTTAAGAAGATATCCAATGTCTCTGGCATAAATTTAATAAACTATAACTTAAATTTTTTCTCAGTGTTATAAATATGCCTGAACCCCTTCCCTTTAAATCAGTCTTGCAAAAGTCTGTACCCCTGCCAATATAACATGATGCTAGATACAGATGATATGGAACCACAATGACAGAAAATAAAAGAGAGAGGTCTTCGGATTGGAACTTGGAATAAATTCTAGACCTGTCTCTGCTCCTAAATTTAGTTGCCATTTGAGCAAGTTATGTTAACGTCTGCCTCCAGTTCTTCATCTGTAAAATATGAGATAGAAATGTAAGTTAGAAAAATGATATCAAAATATACAGCTTCAAAATTCTTTAATTCCCCGAGTCCATCTTCACCTGAAGGGGAAACTAAAGCTCATTAAGTCTATTTTGATGGCTACCCTTGAAATAAGGCAGAGATCAAAGTGAGGCCTTCCTGGGCAGTATTTATCAAAGCACAGCTCTTACTTCTCCTAAGGAATTGTTCTCAATAAGATGCGCTCTCATCCAGAAAAGGAACAGTCCCATTTGTCTTTTCCTTTAACTTCTTCATGGTCACTAGTTTGTAACACTTCACCCTCTGGAGAAATAACTGCCTGCTTTCTGTCAGTCTCATTAATACTCCCTTCAGCAAACTCCTGGCTGATGCCTAGCTAGGGTACTATCCTTCAAATGGAGCCTGGCAATAATGAAAGCGATAACTGATTAGGCCAGGGTTAGATTTTTAACCATCTGGTTTCACAGCCTGTAGGCCAGATGCTAATAACAAATTCCTGCTTTGAGGAAGAGTGTAAAACTGGATGAGTAAGATCATTGTCTATTCTTCACATTATTAAATCAAGTTTACTTTTTGAAACATAGTCATTAAGTTACATCGAATGTATTTTTTATAATTTTGTACATGTTTTAAACTTACTGGACTTGATTTTAATTTAAAAAGTGATGACTGTTTCCTTTTTAAATGCCGTTTACCAAGTTGATTTTCTAAAAGTGCTGTTACTTTATAGTCACATTTCATAGCAAATCTACAGATAATAAAAACAGAAAATAATGTTCAGAGAAACCCATCACAGATGAACACAGGTGAATTCACTAGTTTTCAGTTCTAGCAGTAGAGAAGCATCTTTATGTAATTCTGAAGGATACATAATTAATGGAGTGGATTGGAAATTATATACTAATTTTATACTTCTAGGAAGAAATAGCAGAAACTATTTGTGTGTAAACAGATTTTTTTTTAATTGAAAATCTTTATCTGGAAAATTGGCACACAATATTATACAGGAAAAGCCATCATTTTGATTTTATTTTTGCATTTAGTCAATTTACATGCAGGTTTTTAGAAAATTAAAAGCTAGATTTTATATAAAATGTCAATTTTCTTGATAGATCGCAAAAATAATACCTTCTATTCATACTGCACAGAAAGGCCAAATATAGCTTGTTCCTTAAGGATTTTGAGGCAATTTAAATTTCTGACAGAGATATGCACAATTAATTTAGCAAAAATGGTATTATTTGCAACCATCCCTAAGATACAAATATGTCCAGGAGAACAAGAATTTATACCAAACTTCTGGAATAATATTTTCATTTCATCTTTATGCTTTACAACTAACATGCATATGTAAGAAATTTGCTCTTATGACCTCAAGTAAATAAAGTCTGACATTTTAATAGAATAAGTAAATGCTTTATTTCTGTACTGTAAAGTATTTCACTAGCCATCATAAGCATGTTTGCTAGCTGTTTCTGCTTTATAAACTGGAATACAACTTCTGTTTGCCAGATGTCCTATTATTACCTGATTCATGGATGTGTTTTATAACTAAAAGGTCAACTGTAGCCATTAAAGTTATTACTATGAAGCAATATGCTTTTAGGCAAAATGGCTTCTATTTTAACATCATTACTTTTATGTCACAGATGCTGAAGGGCAAAGAAGATTTTGAAGGGTAGCAGAATTCATCACCCCAAAATATACCACTTTAAACTAGGATTATTTTGAGCTAAACACAATCAAAGCCCAGCAGATTCAGGAAAAACTCTTTCCTCTTCCTCAACTACCTAAATTTACTTTTGAAAGGGCACCTATACTAGGAAGAGAGCTATCACCGGAGATACCTTTTTACCTAAGAAACTTATCTGCATAACAGGGCAAATTTGGGTTTCCAAACGTCTCCTCCGCCTTTTTGAAAATGGCCTTTCTTCCCATTGGTATCTCCTGACCCTCACCCTTTTTCTTAGCTCAAGCATTATATAAGCTTCCATTACCTTACTGCCCTTTAAGTCTTCTTATCTTTATGAGGGTCTCATATGTATGAAATATGTTTTACTCCTGTTAATCTGTTTCATATCAATTTAAGTATTAGAGCAGTCAAAGAAACTGGAAGGAAAGAAGGGCATTTTTTTCCTGTCCTTTTTTAACTTTAATATTTTGTAACTATACTCACCATCTCTAAAACTGAGTGACTGTTACCAAGAACATAGCAGTAAGTGAGACTGTACTTTATTTCTTAGAGAATAATTAAGAGAAATTGTTGTATCATTTGGGAGAAAAACTGTTGAGTTTGTCATTGTTAAGGCAGAAGGATTGTAATGGTGGCACTAAGTCTTCTATTTTGAGATTTGAATCTCTGGTATAATTTGATTTAACAAGTGTAATTTAGCTTGGGACTTTTTAAAAGCTTTTTTCCTTTCTTTCCTTCACTTCCTTTCCACCAACTGTTAATGGTTCTGCTTCCTATACATTTGCTATGCAGACCAGTTTCGATGTTTCTATTTACTTTGGCCCAGTGCTGCCCATGTGACTTGGGAGAGGTTTTGCATCTGTATGGGATCCATTCTGGGCTCCAACTTAAATCTATGTAACATGCAAAGGTTGTGATAACCAGCTTAACAGTACCTTCCCCTACCCCCAGCTACAGGCCACAGAAATTTACTTCCTGGTTAGAAAATACAAAACTTGAGACCAAACAAAGACTCAACGTAGTAGTTCGCAGTAGATTCCATCAGACTCTGCCCAGCAGACCCTTCTCTTACTTTAATACATCTTCCTTCTAGGTATTTCTACGTGACTCGTGAATGCTTTCACGGCCCGCGAGTGAGCAGACACGACTGTCATTTTTTCTGTTTCAGAAGAAAATTCCCAAATCACTAGGATCAGTTCTTCCTTGGTCAAGAGGATTTTATTTATTTATTTATTTATTTATTTATTACTTGACTATTTACCACCTTCTGTTTAGGGAATATTAAGAGGGATCTCAAAATTTTTATGGAAGGTAGGAGTCTTATTGAAGGGCATTTTCTGGTCCTGGTTCTCAGGCAGTTCTTTTTCTTCCACATGGAATATCTTCTTTCTCTCCCCTCTACAAAATCTCCAGTATCTCTATTCTTTTCATCTTAAAGTCACCCCTTTGACTCTTTCTTCCCGACACCCTACTACCAACCCTACATAGTCTTTGGAAGAGTTTAAAAAAAAAAAAAGGAAAGAAAAGAAAAACGAAAAACATACATAAAACTGGATTAGCAAGCATGTGTCTAGATCTTCCTTATATTCTGGTTGTCTTAAACCAACATTTCTGTTTAAGGTATGCTTTGACTTTCTGCTCCTTTTTAGACTGATGCACATGTCTCTTGGTGATCTGACAATGTTTTGGACAGAGGAAAAGATACTTTTTCCCCTGACTGAACACAGCCCAGCATTGTGATGTGTATTCCTTTTATGTTATACTAATGAATATATGTAGATTATTTTTAATACCAATTTAAAACATATAAGAGTATTGAGAACTGTTTTTGCCATTTCAGAAAAATGTTAGCATTGTGCTTTTCCATAACTCAAATATATCCATTGATAATTACTTTTTCTTCATTTCTTTTAAATGTGTGTATAATAATTCATGGTGCACCATGATAATTTACTTTTTTAATTAGAATTTTCATTTTTTGCACATGGAAATTAGTGATGATTTTGTTTCTCAATGGCATCTTAGACTAGAGTATAAGTTTATTCCTCACACCATTTTATGCTTTCACAATATTTTAACAAAGAAACAACTCATAATGGCAAGCTTTAAAATGTAAATACTCTATCCTAGCAAAGCAACACATTTTTTAAATTGTTTAATAAAAAGTCATATCACTTTTTATACTCGTTAGATGAGTGACATGTTTATAATTTTTTTCATGCCTTTATTTTCTCTTACTTCTCTTTTGGCTTTGAGAAGTCATTGGGCTTGAAAAATATCTAATTTATCAGATTCCTAAACATTGTGTTTCAGGAGTTCAAATTTAACAATTTTTTTCATTGTTTAGCTATCAAATTGTATTCAGATTTCTATATACTTTTTATTCATATACATTACTCTTCAAAAACATTCATAAATAAGAACAAAATAAAGCAAACTAAACCTATGAATTATACAGAGTAACATATGCTTACATGAACCTTGGAACTATTTTTGAAAAGCAAAGCAAAGATGAGAAATAGACAAAGAAATTTTATTGCAAGGCTCTGAAGAAAATTAATAGTTGCAAACGTCTGAAAAAAACTCAAAACCTGGTTTTCTATACTTCTGTAGTAGCAATATTCTATAATTTAAAGAAATGCAATACTTTATAAATATTTCAATCTCACTCTCCCCTTGAAATTATTAGAGGACCAAACAAACATTTAGAATTATAATTAAATATGATAATATTTCGAGTGATTTTGAGAGTTCTTCGACACTGTCTTTAATAAAGTGAGTCTGTTGTGTTAAAAACATATAAAATGAAATTTTTGGCTAATACGTGTCTGCAAGATGTAAGTCATACATGCCGAATAATTAATTTTTCCTCATGAATGTATATTCTTGAACAGTTTTCGACTATGTCTGTTATATCCATACACACACGTATACCTACCATAAATTTCCTATCATAAATGACTTCATTGCAAAATGTGTCTACATATTAAGAGAAGTGCAGGAGAATTTTTAAATGTAGCTATCCAAAATGTATAGAGTCTACAATGAGTGGTGGTCAGAGTACATTAATTTCTTAGCATATTGTTTACAAATATACGAGTATGTCAGAAAGTTGTTTTTACAGTAAAAGCAAAGGAGAATTAAAGTTGATAAAATGATTTCTGGATGAAAGAGACTTTAATGACTTTTTTAAATCACCACAGTTATTGTTATGTTTTGCCCAGTAAATTTTATATCTATATTATTATCTGAATTTCTTATTGGACTTTTTTTTTCTTTTAATAGGCTCTATCTAATAATTCAGTGCATTTCAGTCAATAATTTCACGTAAAAGAATAAAATAACCATCTCATTGTTTATCACTGGGGTTTTATTCAAATCAAGTTCACATAGCTAAAGCAAAATAAAAATGTAAATAATAATTTAGATAATTTTAAAAATACAACAACATGCTACCATTCCGATGTTATACAGATATGTTTCTCAAATGCCTGATGAGAAGAATCAATTTATATATCATTGATGAGTTTTATTAACCATAATAGTGATTAATAAACTTGAAAACATAAATTTTCCAGTAATTCTTCACAAAATTTCATGAGCTACCTTTTCATAAGGATAATATGAGAAAAAACTTTAATATATAATTTTAAAATAATTTAAATACAAAAGATTAGTATATAAAATTTAAATGAATTG
Organism: Rhinolophus ferrumequinum; assembly: GCF_004115265.2. NCBI lineage: Eukaryota > Metazoa > Chordata > Mammalia > Chiroptera > Rhinolophidae > Rhinolophus > Rhinolophus ferrumequinum. Next base: position 17,580,683 of record NC_046287.1, on the reverse strand, counting down.
TTTAATATAATTTTCAAAAATTACATATTTTGAAGATCATGTAATAGAAATAATTACTACTAATAAAACTATTTCCATGGGCATTATTTAAAATTAAGTAATAAGTAAACTTTTAAAGATAAATTATTAGAAAATATCATGTACTGTGCTAAATTAAATTTATTTTGGTGTCTGGGCTATTTCTGCCTAACACTGAGTTAAGAAATGCATGTGTGAAATCAACACAGAAGCTCTACAAATGGGTACTAGGTGACACTGCTCTAATAATATCTACTTTTTATTAATGCATCACCAAAAGCTGCTTTCTAAAGAATAAAACTAAAAAATATTCTTTAAATTTATATTGTTTCTCCCTTTGTTGAATTAAAAAATCCATTCTAAATACTGCATCCCTTGAAAATTGTATTGTCTTTTAAAATTAATTTCACTATTACATTTTTGAAGGTGCTTCCTCTTCTGGCCTGGAGTGAATAAGATATTCTGTAATTACCCTTATGTATTAAACAACAACAAAATGACGAATCATTAAAAAAACCAACAACTATAGACCCTGAGAAAAGTGGGGGGTTAGAAGCATGAGGTGAGATACTGTTTTTTATTTCTAAGGGTTTTGAAATAAACCTGATTCCAAGATTGTGGTTTTCATAACAGAGTCCATGAATCTTGTTCAGTTGAACAGACAGGTACTGAAGTGTTAAATGATAAAATGGCTAGAAAATTCCAGAGTAGAGTATATGAGAGTAGAAACTTACGCGTAGAAAGAACTCAAGACACTGCAGTAGGGGTCTTCATTCTTTGGACAACAACCTATACATTTGTAGGGTTAAAATGTGACATTTGGAGAGAACGACTTACAAAGAAAAAACAATTACCAAAAAGTTGCAAGGTGAACAATTCCGAGAGCAGATTCACTGCAAGAACTCAGCTGAGTTTCTCCTCTCTCCAAACGGGGAAATTCTCACTGAACATATAAGGTATTCAGTGTAGAACTCAGAAGGACTTGCATTGCTAATGTGGTTAAATTAGTCCTAGAATGAAGGCTGCCACAAAAGGAGCAAATACATAGGAATATAACTGCCTTCTGGAAAATACCAACCACTTTTTAAATGAATAACATAAAATTAGCTCTTCTACATGTAAACCATAGTGTTCAGAAGCCAATAAAATATTGCTAAACATATAAAGAAGCAAGCAAAAGGAACTCTGAATCAGGAAATATAATTGTCATTTGAAAATGACAAGTGGCAAAGAAGATGGAACTAGCAGAAAAGGACAGTAACAGAGCAATTCTAAGAATGTAATATATACCCAGGGATGAACATAATGAGGAGAGAAAAGAATAATATTAAAAAGACCTAACTGGATCTTCAAAATATGTAAAATACAGTATGTAAATGAAAATTATATGAAGAGTTATAAAACAAGATAGAAACCACAGGAACAAATTTATCAGTGAATTTAAATGTATTGCAAACAGATCTTTCCAAAAGAATGTAGGTGAAATAAAAATAAAGTGTGTCAGTAAGCTGTGGTACCAAATCACATGATCTAACACACAAGCACACACAAAACACACACACACACACACAAGCACACACATACATAGTTCAGAAGGAGAAGTGAGATCGCAGAAAAACAATTTGAATTAATGACTGCTAAACACTTTCCAAATTTGTTGAAAACTGTAAACCTACAGATTCAGAAACCAAAAAGATCCAAATATCGTAAATATAAAGAAAACCACACCAAGGCACATTACAATCAAATTGGTGAAGATTAGTGATTAGGAGAAAACCTTGAAAACAGTAAGTAATAAAAGACAAATTACATAAAGAGGATAAAAGATAAGAAAGACTAAAGACTTTGCTTCAGATCTGGTTAAGGTCCAAGACAATGTAGCAATACCTTTAAAGAACAGAAGGGGGAAACTGCTTAATGAGAAAACCAGCATAGACTGCAGTTGTGTACTTGAATCCATACCCCCTCTCTTCTGAATTGTTCCCAACTGCATACAAATATTGCTTAGTATTTTCTGTAAGACAGTACTCATTCAGTTAATTTATTTAGTTGATTTTTGCTTATTCTTTCAACTAGATTATAAGTCCTAATAGGGCAAGGGCTATCAGTATGTGTTCCTCTATGTTTATGCAGCACATAGATCAGTGCCAGAAGTCTAAAATGTATCCTGAAATTAGTGGGGGGGTCATTAAAATAGATTTATTCAGGAGAAATGACATGATCAAATTTACATTATGTATTGTTCATGGGCCTTTTGGAAAGACAGATAGAAGACAATATACCTATAAGAACACTGATCTATTTGTTACTTAGCTGCTCTATTGCTTGCGTCATTCATTTGCTCCTCTATGCTATGTCGTTCCCATAAGCATAAAAACATGCTATCACACTCAAAAAACCTTCAGTGACCCCATGCCCTGTCTAGTAGCATTCCAATTTGCACACTCCCCTCTAGAACAATAAATACTTTTCAAACATTAAAGGCATCCCGTTTTATGTTTTGCAAAAAATAATATAAATGGAGCCACTTCAAAATGGAGTTGGAGTTACCATCCCAGAGGAACCACCTTGTAGGACATGCAAGGTCAGGCAATTAAGTTTGCAAACTCATCCTAGAAAAAGTGCTACATACCACATTGCTGAATATCACCACAGTCACCTTCGAAGTCCTCCCCTTGGAAAGCTATGCACAGATGCCAGTGCCTGGTCCACCTCTCAAAGCAATTTTGGAACTTTTTTTCTGGAATGGCCATCAGAGCTGTTGGCCTTGATGTCCTGAATGTCATCAAAAGGTCTTTCTGTCCATATTTCTTTTACCTTCGGGTAAAGAAAAAAGTCATTGGGGGCCAGATGAGGTGAGTAGTGAGGGTGTTCCAAATACAGTTATTTGTTTACTGGCTAAAGACTCCCTCACAGACAGTGCCCCGTGAGTTGGTGCATTGTCGTGATGCAAAAGCCTTGAATTGTTGGTGAAAAGTTCAGGTCCTCTGACTTTTACATGCAGACGTTTCAGCACTTCCAAATAGTAAACTTTGTTAACTGTTCATCCTGTAGGTACAAATTCATAATGAATAATCGCTCTGATATCAAAAAAGGTTAACAACATCGCTGCAACAAGTTCGGGAACTTAATTGTCAGAACTCGTACTTCTCAAATATTTGGAATTTTAAAACTGGGCAAAATACCTTTGGACTAGGCCTAAAGCATGCATTCCAAACAACTATTTGTTACAACTACTAGACTGAAAATTAAAGACATTCCTTAGAGTTAGCATCACTATTTTAGCTTATCTGCACATACAGAAATCCCTTCTTCAGCCTACTAACACCAGAGAAATTCCTTTCTTCTATTCATGTAATCATTTCCCTTTCCATTCTCATAAATACCACTTGCCTTCCCTCCTAGGGAACATACTGTTTGGGTTTCTGCCCTAATCAGTGCTTCCTGAACAGCTAGTCTTTTGGATCTCAAATAAATGTTTGTTACCTCTCACTTTGGCCTTTTAGGTTTAGGTTAGCAATTTCTATTCCCATTCTTAATATTTAATATTTCATTCTTTCAGAAGTTTCAAGGAAAAATATTTTCATTGAAGTATACCAAAGACATGAAAATGTACACAAATCATAAGCCTAGCAATTGATGAATTTTTACAAAGGAAATACCTGTGTAATCATCAACATTATCATGACTTAGAAATTATTCAGAATCTTAAAAACCTCCCTGGGCAATTTCCCAGACATGATGCACCAAAGCTGTACAATATCAATGTTTCCATCACAATATATTAGTTTTACTGTTTTTAAATATATTTCATTAATCAGTAATTATTTATTTTTCATTTATGTGTAAAATTAAACAGTATGAGTGAGCCAGGACTTACTTTTACTTCTACCACCAATTAATATTTTGGTCATTTCGGGTTCTTTTTCGTATGGATAATGTTGCTATGGATATTCTCGTGCATGCTATTTTGTGCATGTATATAAGCACTTCTGTTGGGGGTGGAATCCCACATAATTATAGAAGTTATGGAGCATAGTTAAGATATAGCAAATATTAGACAAACTTTTACAAAGCATTTTTACTAATGACAATCCCATGGGAAAACTGTGAAGGATTCAATTGCTCCAAATCATCAACATCAGATATTTATTATGACTAATTATAAAGTAATATTAAACATTGAGATGTTGTATAGGGGGGTTTCATTGTGCTTTTAATGTTTCATTGTGCTTCCATTCACATATTATTGAACAACTTTTAACATGCAGTTTAGACACTTTGTTTTCCTCTATAAGATGTACTTATTTGTGTTTCCTCTCTTTTACACTGACTTTTCAGTCTTCTTAAAATTGTAGGAAATCTTTTTATATTCTGCATATGTATTTCTATTTGCAAATATCATCTGGCTGTTTTTACCTTTCTCTATCACTTGACTTCCTGAGATTTTGATAGGATGGCATTCATTTGTGAGATGAATTTTGTGGAGATAGATAAGTGTGCGTATTGAATTCTCTGACACGAGTCCAACTTGACTATAATATACTATATGATATATTATTTATCACTGAACTCCTTTAACTAATATTTTGTTAGGTTCAGATTCTGTCAACAGAAATTTTTGTTGGGTCATTGTGATCTTAGACAATGCTGACACTTCACTGCAAATTCTGTACTTCTTTACCATTATTATTTAAGGTTCTTATCCATCTGAAACTGCATTTATTGTGATGGTATGAAGTACACAGGCAGTTTTTCTTTCCACTATGGATAATCAATTTAGCAGCATTATTAGTAAAATGTGTGCCTTTCTATGGTGATGTGAATGACATCACTACTGTATATCAAGGTGTTATATTCCAAGTTATATTTTAGAGTAAGATTGTCAGTTTCCATGCACACAACACACACACACTCAGTTTAATTTGGATTTTGAATGAAATGCTTTTAATCCACAAAGCAATATGGAAAGAATGGACATAGTATTTATAAATTAAGTACTTCAATTATATTCATTCACTTATCAGGAAGTCTTGAACATATTTTGTTAGGTTGCTTATAGGTTTTGTGGCTATTTTAAACGAGATTTTAAAAATTCAGTTATTGTGGTTGCCTCAGGGTAATGAAATAAAATGGCCCTTTTGTAGTTTTTTTTAATCCAAAAAACGGATATAAAACTGCTAACCTTATTCATTCCCTTAGTTTATCTATGGATTCTCTTATGTTTTCTAAGTAGCAAATCATATAATTCTGAAACATTGACAGTATCCTTCTGTTTTTTAATCTTATTATCTTTTTTACTTTTTCAGTGCATTGTTCTGAAATACCTGGTATTATTTTTTTATTCTTGATTTTAAAATGAATTACTTTAACATTTTTTAGTGTCTGATATTTGATACATGGTTTCTGAAACTATCCTCATCAGGTTAAGGGGAATTGCTTCTATTCCTACATTATTGAAAGGTTTGATCATGAAATGATGGTAAATTTTACCAAATGATTTTTTTTCCTGCATCTATTGATATGACACTGGGCCATTTTTTTGTTCTTATAGACTCTTAATATATTGAATTAACATTATTTGATTTCCTAATATTAAAAAATCTGTTATTGGCTTTGTTAATGTATTGCTTGGTTTTATGAGTTTCTTTTTTTAAGGAGATATATACTGTCCCCAAGTTTTGAGTTAGATACCTTATAAAATTTATTTCTTGTACTATACCAGTTTGATTTTATTTGAAATGAAATGAAAAATGTTTCTGTGGTGGCTATATATATATATATATATATATATATATATATATATATATACTGCTCATATTTCCTACTGCAGGAAGAAATTTTATTGATAACACTAGCTACAATGCCTATGGATCCACCATAGTATACACACAGAGAGCATATTTAGGCAGGATGCAGCAAGGAAAAAAAGAAAGGAAAAAAAAGAAAAAAAAAGTGTGAGCACAGCAGGAGTCCCAGTGGAGGCACTCTATGTTCAAACAGGAACTGTTCTAACAGATGAGCTTGGTCCTTACCTTGGCTGAAGCTTTCTAAAAGCTGCACTGCTCTCTGAGCTCTTACACAAACTTCCTTCACTTTCTCTCTCTTTACACAGGTGTCATATCTACTTTGTGGCCTATAGGCTTTCCATTCTTATTTCTCTCCCTCTGCTATACTACCAGGCATTTCCCCCTATAAATCCCTCACGATAGTTCCTCAGCACCTACTTCTTGGAGACAACCAACACTGGCGGCTTTATCTCATTACAAGTAACAAACAGATTAGATACACTATTTTCAAGTAACATTTAGTGAGAAATTTTCCAAACCTTACCACCATCACGTGGAGCCCAGAAGCTTGATGAAAAAATGTGGTTGTAACAGGACTTTTGTCTGATAACACCGGGTAGACTGCAAATACCACATGAATTTATGAATAAAAATAGTTATAAACTAAAGAGGAATAAATTTAATACTCTACATCTCTTCCTGTGTGTGTGTGTGTGTGTGTGTGTGTGTGTGTGTGTGTAAAATGTTCATATATAATGTAAAAACTAAAAAACCTTGTATGTTAGGTTTGCTAGGTTCTGTTCTACATGCTTTACAGCGACATGTTCTGATTAAATATTTATAAAAACATCACCCTTTCTCAGATCAAGAATCAATGACACAAACAGTAAATAACTTGTACCAGGCCACGGTGTTATTTAATGATAAAAGAGAGGTTTGACCTGGGTTGTCTGTTCCCAGAACTCATCCTACTTAACGATGTATTGTAGTCTCTCCACTGAGTGAATATAAATAAGGACAATATTTCACAGAAGAGTTTCCATATTATTTTATCTTGATCCTTGAGCAATTTTCATTCCAGAAAAAAATTATCAAAGGCAAGCTCAAAGCTTTATACCATGAGATAAAAGTCAAGCTTATTAATATTAATTATACCTCATATTTGAGTGTATGTTACCTATATATAATTATTTACAACCAAAAAAAGCATTTCATAAAAATTTTTAAATGAAAATTCTTCTTACCTTTCTTACAATATAATCATTATTTCATCTAAAATCTGATTCAGTAACCTTCAGGTAATGGTAATATAGGGCAAATATCTTCAAATATACTGCAGTATATTGGTCAGATTCTATTATGCGTATAAAAGTTGGTGTTAATGATGGGACAGGGAGATAAATACACAGCACATGAGCTTTCCTTCTATATTTAATATTCTGACCCAATATTAAGATGATAGTTGAGGACTTTTGTCTTTATTCTTTTACCACATTTTCAATTCTCACTGACTTAATAACTTGTCAGTAATGAGGTAGGAACTAAAATAAACTCCATAAATGTGAAAACACATTTTATTATATAATTTATTGGAAATATTCTTAAAATGGCAATATTCTTATCCAAAATTAAAAAAAGAAAATGCCTGTTTTCTTTTTCCAGAGAATAGTTTATAATATTTTTCTACTTGGCCTCAATCTTCCTTTCTAGGGTCACTTTGTACCATTCTTTCCACCTGGTGGTATAAGCAACCCAGAGTGTGTCTGTGAATTTTTCCATGAAGTTTGTTTTCTAGAATTACTTTCTGCCCCCATCCTTGCTTTCAGGACCAGGTTATACAGATTTCAATCCCTTTAGGCCCTAACAAAATACTAGGTACATAGAAACATTGGGGGAGAAAAATTAACTGTAATCCATTCTTCAGTTTTCAGGAATCATTATTTTAACTCTGTCATCAGTGGTAACATGATGCCAGCTGCTTTTTGAGTTTTGGGTAAAATTGGATGTTCCCAAGACTTTCTGAGGGCGTGCATGAATGGCAAGGATGCTCACTAGTTCATATCTACAGAAGCTTCTAGACTTCTGCTTACATATATGAAGTTGTAAGTTTCTGTGCAGGCCTTCTCAAAATTAAATATGCATATAAATCACCCATGAGTCTTAGAAGGTAATTCTGATTCGGTAATCGGGGTGGCACTTCATAATATGCATTTCTAACGAGTTTCCATAATGATGCTGGTCTGTGGGCTACTCTTTGAATGGCAATAGTGTGGAGTACTGTAACAGCCTGTCATAGGAAATTCAATCCCTTCTTTCATTTCCACAAACAAATATGTCCATATATCATATGTGCATAATCTTTGAATATGGTAGACTTTTTAAGAAAGACTAAGAAGTGTTTTCATTTGAAGTGCTATAAACTATTGGAAATAAAACGGCAGACTTATCACCCTCAAAGTATTCTTAGGTCACTCCACTAATGAGGAAATTGACTAGCTTTTTACCCCATGTAATTCTAGTCTCTTTCATTTAGTTGGTTCTTCTTTATACTTCCTACTTTTCTTTTCTGAACATATATTTTGGCATTGGCCAATATTATCTTTCCAGAGACTCATCCACTTCTAGAGTACTCAAGGCACTTTCTTAAAGGAGATTTTCTTCCATTAGGAAAATTCTGGCAATAAAATAATTACCTAATTATACAACATCAGTAGCAGAAAACCCTAGCCTCCAAAGCTCTGTGTATTACTTAGTCTATTTAAGACCCCTCAAGGGTTAAAAAATAGAAAACAGTCTATGAAATTAAATCTGGTCATTCAAATCATTTGAAAGAAATAAAAAGTTGCTACAAAAAAGTACTGTCAAGTTGGCATGCAAACATTTAAATATAAGGCATTTTGTTTTTTAGTGAAATAGTATTGGCTAACATCCCTGAAAAAATGAAAAGTTATATCGTATGAAGAATAATCACAAAATGTTATTTTAAAAAGTTACTTTTCTCTATTAAATCCATACAGGGTAAGAATTTCAAGGGTATTAGAATTAGTACTTCTGTGAGCATGCAGTAAGTTCTCTAGTCAACTTGTTGCTAAAGTAATAAAAATAAGCTATTGATTTTCTATGAAAAATCATCTAATATATAAAAAAAGACAAATACTCCTTCATGCTATACTATTCCCAGTGTTCTTTGGTTCTTTGTCCTCTCTCTCATTGAAAAGTAGCATTTCTCTCTCCCTGTTCTCTTTCATTTACTTTTGCTCTCTCGCTCCCTGCTAAGAATAGACAGATTTTCCATCATATCTTTCAGCTTTCTGACAGTCTGATGAACTTCTGTTACACCCACAGTTTTATCACATATTTTCATATCCACTTAAGCGAAGGGCATAGACAAGTTTCACAAGCAGAATAACATTTATCTTCTAACCCCTTAACTTGTTGGAAAAATATTCACTTATGCTAAAACTAGCTTCCTACAGAAAGAAAAATAAGTTGAAATCAGAAACCAATTCTCAGGAAGAGGAATTGTTCAAACAGAAATGACCTGATTTTTTCACTAGAAATGAATTTCTTGCTATAAGAAAAAGACAGCAAAGAATGATACATTAGTGATATTAGAAAAGGGAAGATATTACTGCTACAACCCGTGGGATTTGGGAAATAATCTTCTCAAACCACACATCAAATATTTCTTTACTTACTCTGAAAATGTCTCTAGATTAAATAAATCTAAAGATATAAGGTGGTATAATATATCCATCTGCTGGCAGAGAAATTATTTTTACATATACTTTCTTTTCAGATACCTTTTTGTGGTCTAGTAGTTTTAGCTTCGTAAAATCTATAAACACAAAAAAGTTACAGAAGGGAATGTATGTTAACCATCAGGGATAAGCCTTGAATGATAAAGAACATTCTTAAATATGAAATATATCATTGGGAAATACAGTAGAAGACTTCTTCTACAAAGTCTTTTACGCATTTAAAATAAATTCACCATAAAACATAACAAAAGTAATGGAGTGCTACATGAAGGGACATGAGAGAGGATGGAACATTTTTTATTTGGCAAAAGGATTATGTGGTGTCACTGCTAGAAGAGTACAGAGAGTGTTAGTCAGCAAAGATACTTGCATGATAATGGTTACTGTATAGAAAAAAATGTAGGTTGGCTATGTACAAGAATTCGTGTGTGTGAGGGGGTCTGTGTCTGTGTTTGTGTGTGTTAAGGTTTTTTTGAGAAGTGACTTTACACTTGTGAATTACACTTGGAGTAATTTAAGCATGCAAAACGGGATATTGGACATATGCATTACTTTTATTGTTATTTATTAGAAATATTATTTATAATTTGCCCATAGTTGCCTACAGTATAATTAAATCAATATTGCTATTTATCCATGTGAACATTTTTGTACACTTTCATTTTTCTCTTCCTTAAAATAGAATTATAAATATGTTATATTTACACATAATTTTTTCTTATATTAATAACAGATCAATTTACTTTCTATATTTTTATTTAACACCATGTCAGGTATATTTTCCCACTTAGCTGAAGTTTGTTTTCCCTAACTTCTACAATACTCACCTTGTTTCCTTCTCATTGCTATATTTTTCTTATTCATATTATCGTGTGTTATAAAATTAATCAATATAATCTATAATATATTTGTAATATAACATAATCTAACATGTTAATTTTAACAAACACTATATATTTGCTTATAGCTTGCTTTTCCACTAATGAAAATACATCTACTTGAGGTAAAGTTTAAATAATTTAATCCTTTGTACAGGGATTTAGTATTCCATAGTTAACGATAATCTGTAATTATTTAAGTCTTTCCACTATCAGTTGGCATTTAGATAAATTTGAGGTTTATTTTTCCCTCACAGAAGTGCTGTAACAAAATTTTTTGTAGCATCCCCAGGTATATGCATGTGTTTGTGCTCTGTGTGTGTGTGTGTGTGTGTGTGTGCATTTGATTCTCAGAGGTGAAAGAAATGGATCAAAGAGTATGTCTTGTTACTTTACAAATATTAAGAACCACATTCTAACATACTTGTTGAAGATCAATGTTTTTGGCAGTCAATGAGAGTGTGCTTTTGCAACATCCATGCTAACACTTAAAATTTTCACCCATTGTGTTATATTAATTGCCCCCATATGTTCAAAGCCTGCTCCATTATCAGTATCCCCCAGAGTGGAATGTTTGTTACAATTGGAGAACACACCATAATTAGCCAAAGTCCATAGTTTGCCCTAGGGTTCATTCTTGGTCTTGTACATTTCACGGGTCTGGAAAAATTTTTAATGATATGTATCTGCCATTATAGTATTATACAGAGTTGTTTTACTGCCTTAAAAATCCTCTGTCGTCAGCATATTCATCCCTTTCCCCCTTCAAACCTCCAGAAACCACTGATCTTTTTACTGTCTCCATTGTTTTATACTCCAGAATGTCATGTAGTTGGAATCATACAGGATGTAGCCTTTACAGGCTGGCGTCTTTCATTTAATAATAAGCATTTAAGTTTCCTCAATACCTTTTCATTTGTTGAGAACTCACTTATTTTTGTGCTGGATAACATTCTTTTGTCTGGATGTACCAGTTTATCCTTCACCTACTGAAGTACACCTTGGTTGTTTTCAAGATCTGGCAATTATTAATAAAGCTGCTATAACCATTCACGTTCAGACTTTTGTGTAGATAAAAGATTTCAACTCCTTTGGGTAAATATGAGCATGATTGCTGGTTCATAGGGTAAGAGTATGTTTCGTTTTTTGTTTTTTTGTTTTTTTTTTTAAGGAGCTGCTAAACTGTTTCCCAAAGTGGCTGCACCATGTACAGTGCCATCACCAATGAATGAGGTTACTGTTAGCACACATCTTTGTAAGCATTTGGTGGTGTCAATATTCTAGATTTAGACCATTCTAGATTTAGACCATAGGTGTGTATTGGTATCTCATTGTTGTTTTAATGTGCATATCCCTGACAACATGTCATGCAGAAAAACATTTTATATGTTTGTTTCCCATGTGTATATCTTCTTTGGTGAGGTGTCTGTTAAAGTTTTAGGTTCATTTTTCTTGTTTGTTTGAATGTTTTGTTTTCTTTCTTTTTCAGTTACAGTTGATATTCAGTATTATTTTATATTAGTTTCATGTGTACAGCATAGTGGTTAGACATTTATATAATTTATGAAATGATCTTCCCATTAAGTCAAGTACCTTCCTGGCACCATGCATGATTATTACAATGTTATTGACTGTATTCCCTATGCTGTACTGCACATCCTCATGACTGTTTTGTAACTACCAATTTGTACTTCTTAATCCCTTCAACTTTTTCACCCAGGTCCCCAACACCCCTCCCATATGACCACCCATCAGTGTTTTTCTCTGAATCTGTAAGTCTGTTTCTGTTTTGTTTGTTTGCTTATTTTGTTCTTAGATTCCACATAGAAGTAAAATCATATGATATTTGTCTTTCTCTGTATGACTGATTTCACTGAGCATAATACCCTCTAAGTCCATACATGTAGTGACAAATGGTAAGATTTCAGTTTTTTTGTGGCCAAGTAATATTCCATTTTATGTATGTACAACTTATTCTTTATTATTTCCTCTATTGCTGGGCCCTTTGGTTGCTTCCATATCATGGCTATTGTAAACAATGCTGGGATGAACATAGGGGTACATAATGTATTTTTGAATTAGTGCTTCAGATTTCTTCAGCTAGATAACCAGAAGTGCAATTGCCAGATAGTTCTCTTTTTAATTTTTTTAGTACCCTCCACACTGTTTTCCATAGTGGCTGCACCACTTTGCAATCTCACTAACTGTGCAGGAGGGTTACCTTTTCTCCACATCTGCACCAACATTTGTTTGTTGATTTATCGATGATAGACATTCTTACAGGTCTGAGGTGATATCTCATTGTAGTTTTATTTAGCCTTTCTCTGATGATTAGTGACATTGAGCATTTTGTCATATTTCTATTGACCATCTGTATGTCCTCTTTAGAGAAGTCTATTCAGGTCCTCTGCTCATTTTTTAATTGGGTTGTTTGGATTTTTTTGGTGTTAAGTTGTATGAATTCTTTATAAATTTTGGATATTAAACTTTATCTGATGTATTATTGACAAATATATTCTCCCAATTGGCAGGTTGCTTTTTAATTTCATTGATTGTTTCCTTTGTTGTGCAAAAACTTTTTAGATTCATGTAGTCCCATTTGTTTATTTTTTCCTTTAATTCCCTTGCCCAAGGAGATATATTAGGGGGAAAAAATGATCCTAAGAGCAATGTCAGAGAGTTTACTGCCTGTGTTTTTTTCTATGAGTTTTATGGTTTTGGGGTCTAAAATTTAAGTCTTTAATCCATTTTGAGTTTATTCTTGTATATGGTGTAAGAAGGTGGTCTAATTTTATTTGTTTGCATGTATCTGTCCAGGTTTCTCAACACCATTTATTGAAGACACTACGTATATCCCATTATATATTCTTGCCTCCTTTGTCAAGATTAATTGACTATATATGCATAGGTCAATATTTCTGGGCTCTCTCTTCTGTTTCATTTATTTGTGTATCTGTTTTTACTTCAGTGCTATGTTGTTTTGATTACTATAGCTTTGTAGTATACATTGATATCAGGTAGTGTGATACCTACAACTTTATTCATCTTTCTCAAGATTGTTGTGACTATTCAAGGTCTTTTGTGGCACCATATAAATTTTAGAATTTGTTCTAGTTGTGTGAAAATTGCCATTGTTATTTTGCTAGAGATTGCATTAAATGTGTAAATTGCTTTGGGTAGTATGGACATTTTAACTATATTAATAATTCCTATCCATGAGCAGAGTATATGCTTCCATTTATTTGTATCTTCAATTTCTTTCTTCATGTCTTATAGCTTTCCGAGTACAAGTATTTTACTTCTTTGCTTAAATTATTCCTAAATATTTTATTCTATTTGATGAAATTTTAAATGAGATTCTTTTCTTAAATACTTCTCAGAAAGTTTGTTATTGGTATATAAAAATGAAATTAATTTCCAAATATTAATTTTGTATACTGTTTCTTTACTGAATTCATTTATCATTTCTAGTATTTTTGTTTGTTTGTTTTTGGGGTTTTTGGTGGGAACTTTAGATTTCTTTATATATAGTATTATGTCATCTTTAAATAATGACAGTTTTACTTATTCCTTTCCAATTTGGATGTCTTTTATTTATTTTTCTTGTTCGATTGCTGTGATTAGGACTTCCAATACTATGTTGTTTGAAAGTGGAATCCTTGTTTGTTCCTGATCTTAAGGAAAATGCTTTGAGTTTTTCACCATTTTTTCCCCCATCATTTAGTATGATGTTAGCTGTGGGTTTGTCATATATGGCCTTTATTATGTTGAGGTATGTTCTCTCTATTCCCACTTTGCTGAGAATTTTTATCATACATGGATGCTGAATTTGTCATATGCTTTTCTGCCTCTATTGATATGTTCATATGCATTTTATGCTTCATTTTGTTTATAGAGTGTATGGTGTTAATTTATTAGCACATATTGAACCAACCTTTCATCGCAGAAATAAATCCCAGTTGATCATCATATATGATTTTTTTTAATGTATTGCCAAATTCAGTTTGCTAATACTTTGTTGAGGATTTTTGTGTCTATGTTCATTAGGTATATTGACCTATAATTTTCTTTTTTTGTAGTGTCATTATATGCTGTTAGAATCACAGTAATGCTGGCCTTATGAAATGGGCTTGGAGCCTTCCCTCCTATTGAATTTTTTGGAATAGTTTGAGGATAGGTGTTAATTCTTTGAATATCTGGTAAATATTGTGAAGCCAACTGGTCCAACACTTTTGTTTGTTGGGAGTTTTTTTATTACTGATTCACTTTTGTTATTAGTAATCAGTCAGGTCAGATTTTCTGTTTCTTCTAGATTCAGTCTTGGCTGAGTGTATATTTCTAGGAATTTATTCCTGTCTTCCAGATTGTTGAATCTGTTGGCATATAATTATTTATAGTATTTTCTTACAATCGTTTGTATTTTTGTGGTATAAGTTATCACTTCTCTTTCATTTCTAATTTTATTTATTTGAGTCCTTTCTTTTTAGCCTTAATGAGTATGGTTAAATTTTATCAACTTTGTTTATCTTTTCAAGGGACCAACTTCCAGTTTCATTGATCTCTTGCATCGTTTTTTAGTTCTATTTTGTTTATTTTAGCTCATCCAACATAGGAGCAAGGGTTATATCATCTTGTTGGGTTGATCCCTTTATCATTATAAAACGTCCTTTATTGTCTGTTATTATAGCTTTGCATTAAAGTCTATTTTGTCTGATATAAGTATTGCTGCCCCAGCTTTTTTGTTTGTTTTTTTTTCTTTTAATTTCCATTTGCATGAAATATATGTTTCCATTCCTTTATTTCAGTCTATGTGTGTCTTCCGAACAAGTGGGTCTCTTGAAGACAATATATGTATGGGTCTTGTTTTCTCATTTATTCAGCTATCCTATGACATTTGATTGGAGCACTTAGTCAATTTACAGTTAATGTGACTATTGAAAAGTAGCCAAATTGTCATTTTATTATTCATATTTTTCTTTGTTTTGTTTGTTTCTTTTGTTTTTGTTTGTCTCTCCCCTTCTTCTTAAAGAAGTACCTTTAACATTTCTTGTAATGCTAGTTGATGGTCATGAACTCCTTTAACATTGTTTTATCTGGGAAGTTCTTTATCTCTCCTTCAATTTTAAATAACAGCCTTGCTGGCTTGAGTATTCTTGGTTGCTGGTCCTTAGTTTTCACCACTTTGAATATTTTGTGCCAATCCCTCTGGCCTACAAAGTTTCTGTTGAGAAATTAGCTGACAGTCTTATGGGAGCTCCCTTGTAGGTAACTCACTGCTTTTCCCTTGCTGCTTTTAGGATTCTCTCTTTGTCTTTAACCTTTGCCATTTTAATTATGAGGTGTCTTGGTGTGGGCCTCTATGAGTTCATCTTGTTTGGGACTCTCTGCACTTCCTGGACTTGTATGTCTATTTCCTTCACCACTTTAAGGAAGGTTTCCATCATTATTTCTTTAAATATGTTCTCAATCCCTTAATCTCATCTCCTTTCGGTACCCAGATGATGCAAATGTTTTAAGCTTCATGATGCCAGAGACCTCTTAAACTCTCCTCATTTTTTAATTTATTTTTTTTATTCCTTTTTCTTTTTTGTTGTTCTGATTTGGTGTTTTCTCCTACATTGTCTTTCAAATTGCTGATTTGATGCTCTGCCTCGTTTAATCTGTTGTTGATTCCTTCTAGTGTATTCTTCACTGCAGTTATTGAATTCTTATTTTCTGACTGGATCTTTTTTTATGGTTTCTATGTCTTTTTTTATGCTTGCTTTCTCTTTGTTGAAATTCTCACTAAGTTCTTTGAGCATCCTGATAACGAGTGTTTGAACTCTGTATGTAGAATGTTTGCCTCCATTTTGTTTAGTTCTTTTTCTGGAGTTTTGTCCTGTTCTTTCATTTAGGACATGTTTATTTGTCTTGTCATTTTGGCTGCCTCTCTGTGTTTTATTCTGTGTATTAGGTAGATCTGCTACATTTCTGAGTCTTGGCAGGGTTGCTCTATGTAATTGGTTTCCTCTGGGAGCTAGTGGCATAGTCTCCCTGATCACTTGAGCTGGATGCTCCAGGAGTGTCTTTGGTGTAGGTTGTGTGTGCCCTCCAGAAGTAGTTGAGCCTTAATTGCTATTGCCATATCAGTGGATGGAATTGGGTTGGCTGTGAGGACTGGCCACAACCTCAGCATAGGAGCTGCTGTGCAGGTGCTGCCCTCATGGAGCATGATTTACCTCAGCGGGCTCTGGTATCTGCCATGACCACCCTTTGGGTGTGCTGCTTATGAGGCTAATTGGTGTAGGTTGTGTGTGGTCTCTTGTGGTCTAAAGCCAGCCACATGGTGTGGTGGGTTCTGAGGCCTCTTGGGAGGAGCTTGGGTACAGGCCAAGTTCAGCCACTGCCTGTGACCTGCTCCTGGCTACCTGGTAGGAGCTACAAAGTGATCTGTGTTGATAGCTGCTTCTGATGTTTCTAGAGTCATGTGGCAGAGGTCTCGCTGTGAACTGAAGCCAACTGCCACCAGTACCGGGTCTAAGGCAGCTCAGCAAAGGGCACAGGGGATGCAGTGGCCTGCCACCACCTACCGGCTGCCTGTAAAGCTTAGTGTTATTTTGTTAACATTGCCTTAATCAAATGAAAGAATATAAACTCTAGTGCATGTCTGGTTTCAAACTCAAAATATATTTGATCAAAACTTCAGGTTCTTGTCAAATTCCTATGCAGCATCACAGGATGAATGGGCCTGAGAGCCCGGAGGAAGAAAAAGAGGCAGCAGAGAAGGGGTGGGCCAGGCCTGAGGCTGCTGCAGGTCCAACCTCTTTGTGTAAAAGCCCTTAAGTGAGGAGAGCCTTTTTGCTCCATGTGCAGCCAGGAGACCCAGCCATAGCCATAGCCATGGCCACTGCTCTCCCTCAGTTCATGTTTTAATTAGATTGTTTCCTTATTGTTGATGTTTGAGAGTTATTTCCATATTTTGGATAACAGTCATTTATCTAAAGTGTCTTTATTTAAGGGCAGTTATTTTCTCCCAGTCTTCTGTGACTTGTCTTCCTTTTCATTCTCTTGACATTATCTTTCATGGAGAAGACATTTCAAATTTTAATGAACTCCAGCTCATCAATTATTTTATCGTGGATCATGGCTTTGGTATTGTGTCTACAAAGTTATTTCCATAACCAAAGTCATCTAAGTTTTCTTTTATGTTATCTTCTCAAAACTCTATAGTTTTGCATTTTACATACAGTTCTGTAATCCATTTTGAGTTAATTTTTGTGATGAATGTAAAGTCGGTGTGTAGATGTTTTTGTTTGTCTGTTTATTTTCATGTGGATGTCCAGTTGTTCCAACCATTTGTTGAAGACTTACCTCCCCAAGCACCTTTATTGACCAAAACATTTATGTAGCATTTTACATACCTGTTCTTTTTTCTGCAATGAAATTGAGGGACTATTTATGCAGAATTCAGGGTGCTAGACAAGTAAAAGCATTAGAACGAATGTTCTTTAAGAGAGATCCAGCTGTGGTAAGGTCTGAATCGTATTCTTTCTCATTGAGCAGCACATGGGAGAGAGAACATTATGGCCGTAGTTCAGGCTTTGGAAGATGTAGAACTCATGGAGACTAACTAACACTGACAGAAGGCAGCATATTGCATAGAGAGAGCAGGGGGCATGCAGAGAGGAAAATTAAGACTAAATGCCCATCTCATATGAACAGTCACTCTGTCCTCGGTCTACAAAACCACCTCACCACTATGTTTGGAGACGCACTAGAAGGATTCCCTAAACTTAGCATACAGTGGTCTACATGCATAACGTTTTTACATCAATGTAATAAAAATGCCTATCCATTACATAAGGGAAAAAGACAATTGGATTGTGGAGTAATCCATGTGTAGGCTTCTGATGCTTTTTCCCTCCCATGGAGTCATACAGAGCACTCTCTTTTCCCCACTACAAAAACACAGCACCAGATACACTATGCATCTTCTTCAGGAAGCCCATTAGGGACTCAGTATCCTAAGATTTTTATTGGGGCTGATCAAATAGACACCCTCTGCTTAAAACCCACCAAAATTCCAGAGTCTGAGAAGGAAGGTAGGTGCATGCTCAGCATAAAGCCTATAGTTTGCACAGTCTAAGGACAATGAGTGCCCCTTATCGATTTACTGTTGAGTGGTGTCACCTAGATTCCCAGATGCCAGCTCAGGGCAGACTTTCCAGCAGAATTTTCTGAGGACAGCAGTCTCAGATATACTGTTAACTTTTCTATGTATACCTATTATAACCATTCATATTTCTGAATGTTACTAAATTTGTGAAATACATGTGTGCTTTCATTTTTTGTAGAAATTATTTGAAGACTAAAATTTGGTAAATATAATGACTTGTGGAAACTAGTGAAATACTAGAATTTGAGGTGTGTGGCTTTTCCCCATTTATTTATGGGTAATATCAGGATGCAGCAATATTACTAGAGAATCACCATAAGGAATGTAGTCCAAAACACACAGTACATATCAAATGACATTTTGCACTCAGAAAAGAAGAGGTTCAGCAGATCCTACAGTTACATTTTTGGAGCTCATCTTGGATAATGAAATAAATTATAGTACTCAACTGAATATTACATTCGTATACCGCTGTAGACAGAATTCACCTTGAAGGCAACTTCAGCCAAACTGTCTGTGGGGTTGCACAGACGAGCCAGGATCACTATGACTACTACGTGTACTTCCTCAAGCTCAGGAAAGCTCTATCTGCTGATATTTATTTTATAAAGTTTTGTAATAAAGTGTGTTTTAGATGGATAACCGAGGTACATAGCATTATGAGCATTTATAATACATGTGCAAGGATAACCACGTGAAGTAAAAGGACTGAGATAAAAAGTTAGCCTGGCTCAAAGTTGTTTTCATTATTCCGATTAACAAACAACTCCTAATCAGTAATATCTGCCCTACTCTGTGGCTGGCTTTTAAGTCAACACTGGCATTTCTTTTCTTCTTCTTCTTTTTCTTTTTTTCTTTCTTTTTTTTTAATGTGTATGCCGGTTTAAGTTTTAAGCTCTAAGTAATGTTTAATTTCATTTCATGAAAATACTTTTAAAATTGAGGCATGCTTTGTTTTTTTCCATTAAGTTTCCATGGTTGCTCAGTGAACTCCTGGGAGGCACTCAGTGAGATTTGCCTTTGATTCTTTCTTTACTGCCATTTCATATCACTCATCACAACTTATGATGATTTATTTGTGTATTTAATGGCTTATGATCATTACAAACTTAATTATCGATTCATAAGTCCTATTTTTCCATTTTACTCGTTACCTTCTAAGGAACACGAGGGTAACCACCATGCCTGTTCATTTACACTCTCTTCTATTAAAGTTATTGCAATATTTCTATGTTTATCCCTAAATGGTACTAATCTCTCAGAAAAACAAAAAAAATTTCCTGACCCAGACAGGACAAATATATTCATAAAAATGAGAGAGGGGCACAGTAAGGGGCAGTGGGTGGGTAGGTAACATCTCACAATAAACAGTGAATGCAGTCCTTAATTAAGCACTAGCCACTGTTGTAAGAAGTTTATATGCATTAACTCTTTTAATCCTCATAGCAACCCTATGAGGTAGGTAGTACTGATGAACGATTATACAGATGGAGAAAGCTAAATTATAAAGACTTAAGGACTAAGTAAACCTTGGATATGAACCCAGGTAATCTGAACATTCTGGATCCACAGTTTGTCATTATTTAACACTGGAGTTACCTAATGACTCTTTGATATTGTTATTAAACAAGTATGTTAGTTAATATAATGTAATATATACAGTGAATAATTCATTTAAAAAGCTCTCAAATATTTATATATATACATACAAATATTTGAGAGCTTTATATATATATATATACACACACACACATATATGCGTATATATATACATAGTAAAATAGTAAAATATACATCCATATATAGCATATATGGATGTATATTTTACTATTTACATATATTTGGGGGCATTTTATGTACATACGAGAGTTGGTCTCAGAGAACAAATTAAAATCTATATATAGTTTTGGTTTACTTAATAGGAATCTCAGAATGCTCTCAGATGCTAGAGACACTTGCAGCATGTGAGGTTCCAAGAAATAAATAGAAGGAGTTGAATTATATTTAGGGTATGCCTTTGACATATTGTAGATCTGATCTCTCAAATGCAGAAAATCTATGAATAATAAACCAATTTTCGACAGACCAGAATTAAGAATTCTACATGTTATTATACTTAGTAATTGGTTTTGAATCAGAATGACTATCATTATTGAAGTAGCTACTGGATAATTTGAAGAAATGTATTTGCACTTTAAGTTTCTGATTACCCTCCAAGTGAAGGAGAAAATTCCTTATACACAAATTTAGATTAGAGAGTTTCAAAACTAAGAGGGAGTTACTAGAACTATTTTGGGGGAAAAAAGAAGATGATTGGATAAACCTGCTACAGAAATAGTTTATATTACGCCCACTTTAAAGAATCTGACGCTTCAGTTACCTGTTTGTATTTAAATTTTTGTTCATGCTATATAAAATACCAGAAGAGAAAGAAAGAAAATTATTAAATGACTATTGAGAATTTATAAAGAAGTTTTAGTTGAAGAATATAAAATAATGAAAGTATAATTCCATTTCTTTAAAAAAATAAAAATAATTGGATACTTTGGCCAGTAACATGTGTTTCTTGGGACTTTTGTTGCAAATGGGATATATTTGACAAATCAAACACTCAACCCCAGTATGTGAATTTTCAGAAAATAAAACCCTTTGGGGACTCTTTTTACTCTCTCACAATCACTTTCTTCATTGTTTTTCAAAACCAAAAAGGCTTAATGTAACAGAATGTACTCATTAATTGCAACCTACCTTCTTAAAATATTAAGATTAACATTAATCAAGTAAATGGTATGAGACAAATTATTGGTATAGAGAACGTGGTTACGGAAAAGCTGATTTGGAATCCATTTAATCTGTCAATAATTAGAGGACAAGCTTAGTTATATTTTAAGGTGATATTTAGCTCTAAAAATAAAATCTTGCCTCCTGGAAAAATAAGACCAAGAATGAGGGTGGGACCAAAGTAATGAGGCATTCCCTATGTAAACTGAAAAACTTGATCGAAATATGTGACAGCCATGAAAATGCTCTTCTCAGTCTGAGGGGATTATAATTGAGCAATGGTTCCTGCTAATAAACTCTGAAATCCATTTCCACATTCACTTTAAGTCTCAGCTTCTAAGAGGTTTCCAGCCAAGGAGTAAGTGCTGTAGGGTTGCTCCTGGGAGATATGGGATTCTTCTGAGGCCACTTTTGAGTGGATGGCCCATTGGTCTTGCCAGAAATTTTCAGAGTTGCACTGTATTCTGACAAACTTCCAGTCAAACTTATTTTGTTCTCACCGGTTTACCAGGGTCAGGCCTGAAACATAGTCTTAATGGCTGTCTAGGCCTTTCTTGAGTTTCTCTATAATTTAAAGGGTGTCTCTAAATAATTTGTTGCAGATCTGATCTTTTCATGGTTTGTGCTTCTTGAAGGAACTGTACTACACAAAACAATCATCTCACATTCATTATAAGTAGAAACACTAGGAAGAGGAAATAGGGAAAACCAAGAATAAGAAACGATGTAGCCTATGAAGCATCAGATTATGTTCCTGACTGGGGCTGAAGCAGGTTATTCAGACATCCAAGTAGGTCCTGATGTTGAGAGTGAAGGAAGTGGTACAGAAGAAAACAGGATGGGCTTTTTAACTACTTATTTAGGTAAATTTTAAATCCAATGCTCCCTTATTTAATAACACATAAATGAACTTTCACAGCATTAGTATAATTCTCTGAGAATATACAGGCTTCTTTATATGTTTTGTGTGGTCAGTCAACTTTTTCTGTAAATGTGCAGGCAATATTTTATTGTTTGCAGGTCACATACAAATTTGTTTCTTCTCGTAATTTGTCATCTCATCTCCTCCTCCTCTTTTTTCCTCCGTTTAAAATCCCTCTAAAAAATGTAAAACATACACACACACACACACACACACACACACACACACACACATTTTAGCTTTCAGGAAGGAAAAACACAGGCCAGGAACCAATCAGGAGTTTACTGACTGCTGTCTTAGATGGAAAATAAGATGATAGTCCCTTATCACATCATTTGATCTAATTGGGGGAAAAAAGATTCAAATGGGGATTTAAATTAGAGCTTCTCTCAAACTCCCTGCTCAAACTCCCTGAGAAATCCCGTAAACCTAAAATTTGTCTTATTCTTATTTCTTGCCCCCCCCACCTTTGGTGAAAACCTTAATGTGACCAAATACATGAGATGGCTTTAAATAAATAAGTGAATACACACACACACACATATATAATTTTATCCACACGTGCACACACACACATAAACACAGAAACATTCAAATACATATTAAATAATATATAAATTGGTGGGGTGAGCAAAGCATGCAGCCCTCTCTTCTCATTTTGACTCCAAATAGGAGTAATAGTGAAGTGAAAGTCTAGAATACAATCCCCGGAGATGGATATCTGAGCACAGAAGGTTCCCTTTGTGAGAGCTTGAAATTTTACCCTGTACTGCATTATAAGACTGTTATGAAACAAGAAAGGGGGAAAGAAATGATGAGAGCAGAGAAAATCATGTCTGGTGGATTATATTCTTGTATATTAATTATATCTCTAATTTAATATATTATTTGATTAGCATGGAATGTATTGTTTGCTACTGAGCTCCTACTTGAATACTATTTTATGCACCCTTAGCTTTTATGAAAAAAGAGTTGGCCAGATTACATACTTTTAAGTTATAAGAACATTATGACAGGTATCCATACATGTTAAGTAAAGCTCATAGAATCCTCTAATTTTAGTACCCAAAATAAGGTCAATATCAGTCTTGTTACGCAAGGTCAACCACCTACCTCCATCTTATATATCAAAAAAGCAAGAGAGTTATAAATTCATTTGTTAGTATTGTCTGTTTAGTAGAGAGTGGTGATGTTGTTCCTTCACAATATTCATTTCAATAAAATAATAAGAAGAGGTGACTTTTAGCATCCCAGTGTCAGTAGGTACCAGCACAGAGCAAGGTGAGTTGCTTCCTGAGGCATTTTGACTTGTATATCCTGATGTTTGGAAAACTAAGAAACTGGCTCAAACCAATTATAATTTCTGAGTCAAGGAAAAAAGGATGCAATAGGAGCAAATTAAACTTTCAGAACACAGCTGTCAAAGGTGATGAGATTTCCCATATGCTGTGAGCACACTGCAAACATTAATTTTAATAGAGTGGAATTGAAAGTGTATCACTCATGAGGGTTACCTGTCATGGTGAGGTTTCTACACAAGCATAAGCCAAGAGAAAAGTGGTAATATATCATCCAAAGAGTACATCACATGTTCCAGGGAAATGCAGTCATAGAGGTCCCTGAGTGCCTGAAGGAAACACAAAACATAAATCAGCTGGCACCAAGTTCCGACAACCGTAAAACCAATAATTAGGACTCTGTGATTGCTTCTCACATCTCTTTCATATGTCAATATGGAGGAAACAAAGACAGAGGAAAAGCAAGGACACTGAGTGTACATCATCTCTTTCTTCACTACAGGTTTTCTAGTCTGGTTCAAGAATAAGACAAAGAGGAAACACTATAAACAGCGTATATGATGAAATATTTTTTTATTTAGGTTAAGTTGGCACTTTAATAAATGAAACTGTCACATGGCTTGTACGTTAAAGTGAAGGAAAAGCTACAGAATTTACTCAAGATATTATTCCTGGGTAGGGAAGAGATGTGAAGAACTGTGGGTTCAAAAGAGAGATTGTAGAAAAAGAAGAAGGGAGGTGAATCGTTTTCTTACTCCCATCTGATTACTAGGATTTTTTTTTTAATGTAGATTTATTATTTTTAAATATGAAGACATAATGCATGGTAATATGGGGGAAAAACTAAGATAATTCATTTCTGGCATTTTGAAAATATCTAATGACCCTGGTTATTTCCTAAGTACAATGGAATACAGGACTGGAGAATTGAACATTCGATAAGAAAGTACACTTAAAAAAATCTGAAAAAATTAATTTTAACATTATAGTTAGAATAGCTATGTTGTTGATTCTTGAAAATCCCTTTGGCCTAGGAAAT
The DNA here is from genome assembly GCF_004115265.2 of Rhinolophus ferrumequinum. Lineage (NCBI taxonomy): Eukaryota > Metazoa > Chordata > Mammalia > Chiroptera > Rhinolophidae > Rhinolophus > Rhinolophus ferrumequinum. The sequence goes on along the minus strand of NC_046287.1, from coordinate 17,556,042 downwards.
ATAAATGTTTTATGTAAAAAACCAATAAATTATTTTTGAGACTGGCCTTCTTTCTCCAAATGTAATGAACTTTTATATGCGAAATTTTCAATTACCTATATTAGGAGAGAAATTCAATGGGAAAAAAAAAAAAAAGACTTACTTATTAGCCAATATCCATTTGTAAAATTCCGGAAATAAGGAAGAGGAAAGAAAATTAGCTATATGAAATCCAGAATAGGAGACAACACTAAAAAAACCACGAACCAAACAACAAACAAACAAAAAAAAACTATACAAAAATTCTGTTTGTCCATCTTTTAAAATATTAATTTCAGCCAATTTAATCCACGACGAATTGTACACATAACTAGAAAACAATGGATTGAGCCCACCTGGGTTTATTTGGTCCAGTGTAAGGAAGTAGTAGTGCCCCGGGATGGAGATCAATAGCCTTTTCCAGAATCAAAACCATGAGGGAGAAATCTAATATGATTAAATGGGGGATGGTAGATGTTTCCTTTTTCACAAATCACTCGCTGAACTCCAGGACACCAAAAGAAATCCTGATTTTTCTGTGTGTTTTGCCTCAGTTGAACAACAATTTTGACAATAATGATTATATTTTTCCTCCTTGGAAATAGCAAGATGATGATGAAAAATGATCCAATAGTTTCAATAATTGCTACTGATTATAAATAACATAAATGTTATATACAACTAATCAAATAATGTAGTTTTAAGAAAAAAGTTTAATGCTAGGTTTGTAAATTCTTTTGTCATTCTCTCTTTAAAGTTCAAATCCAATGACCAGTAAATGGAAAGGAAATTCATGAAGACAACTAGGAATAATCCCAAAGTTAAGATGTTTTCTTATAGGTACAGAATTAGGTTCAATGCAAGTTCTTATTTTCTTAAACAATTTTGCCTTAAACCTAAAAAGCAGAATTTTGTTATATAAATAATCTAGTACCCAGCTCTATGTTACTGTCCTTCATAACGCATCTAAACAAATAAATGTCACATATATAATTATCTTTAAGACAAAAAGATGAATAATTTGTAAAAGGTTGAATACATAGCAAGCAATAAGTTACAGGCCACATTATATTTATTTAACAACTAGTTTAATGCTGCTTATCTTGGCATATTTGTTCAATCGTGTCAAATAATAATGAGAAAAATTTGTGTCAGTGTTACCTTATAAGTAAAAACAATGAAAGAAGGTAAACTTGGATTGCTTAAAATGAAATTTTAAGCCACCACTATTATATACAGGACGCATATCTCTAAAGATGTATAATTGAGGGATGATGAATAGGGTTAATATTAAATAAGTAAAATTGATATTTCTTCTTCTGCGTAACCTCAGCATTTTAGAGTGCAGTATCCATACAAGGCTTATTAGTGCCATTGTACTTATAATGAAAACACAAGGCTAAGAAAATTATTTAAGCATACTTGTAATACCGTGTTGCCCTGAAAATAGACCTGGCTGAACCATCAGCTCTAATGTATCTTTTGGAGCAAAAATAATATAAGACCCGGTCTTATTTTACTAAATGTAAGACCAGGTATAATATAATATAACATAATATAATACAAAATATATATAATATAATATATATAATATAATATAATATAATTAATATAATATAATATATTATAATAACAACTGGGTGTTATATTAATTTTTGCTCCAAAAGTTGCATTAGAGCTGATGGTCCGGCTAGGTCTTATTTTCGGGGAAACAGGGTAATAAAGTAAATAAAGTAAATAAAGTAATACAGTAAAGTGAAATTTAGGTGAACAGTAATGTATGTTAACTTTCCTGAAAAAATCTATTTTAAACATGGAGAATTTTATTTATAAAATTAAGCCAGCTCAACATAAAAGAAAAAAGAAAAGAAAATATATGATTAATTTAGCAAATAGAAACAAACAGAAGAGTAAATATGAGTTGTCTGACAAAAGCAAGTTATACAGTAATACATATGATGCAATTGCATTCCTAAAAAGATACATAGATGCAGAGATAAGCACATAAAAGAATTGTTGCAATGTAGAAGAATGTGTGGGGTATTAGAAAGTTTTATTTTTATTACTTTGTAATTCTTAAAAACAGTAGATGCTTAAAATTTATTTTTTTATTTAAATTTATTATGGTTATTATGAGATTTAGCCTCTTAATTTTTTTTATTTCCACACATATGCAAAAATTAACACACTTTTGAACAATCAGTGGGTCAAAGAAGAAATTAAAAGGGAAATTAGAAAATATCTTGAGAAAAACAAGAATGAAAATTTCAGCATACCAAGAAGTTGTGAAATACAGCAAAAGCAATTTTAAAAGGGAAGTTTATAGTGATAAATGCCTACATTAAAAGTAAAATCTCAAATAAACCTAAAATTATACCACAAGGAGCTAGAAAAATAACAAACTAAACCCCACGTTTGCAGAAAGGATAAAACAAAAATCAGAGCTGGGATAAATGAAATGGAGACTAGAAAAACAATAGAAAAGATCAATAAAACTAATGTGTTTTTTGAAAAGATAAACAAAATTGAAAAAAAAATGGTTTACTAAGAAAAAATAGGGAAGATTCAAAAAAATAGAAATGAAAGAAGAGTCATAACAATTCACAGAAATAAAGGATCATAAGAGAATGTGATGAACAATATATGCCAATAAATTGGATGACCTGAAAGAAGTGGATAAGTCCTAAAAACATGTAATATATCAAGATTGAATCATGAAAAAGGAGTCTGAACAGACATATAATTGGTATAGACACTAAATCAGTAATCAAACACCTCCCAAGAAGTGAAAGTCCAAGAACAGATGGCTTTACTGGTGAATTCTACCAGAGATCTAAAGGTGAATTAATCCTTCTCAAACTATTCCAAACAATTGAAGTGGAGGAAACACTTCCAAATTTATTTTATGCAGTCAACATTACCCTGATACCAAAGCCAGAAAAAGACACCACAAAATGTGATTAATTTAGCAAATAGGAACATAAACAGAAGAGTAAATATGAGTTGTCTGAGAAAAGCAAGTTATAGAGCAATACATATGATGTAATTGCATTCCTATAAAGATACATAGACCTCAAAGATACATAGATACAAAAGATACATAGATACATAAAACTGCAAACCAATATCCCTGATGATTATAGATGCAAAAATCTTCAATGAAATATTAGCAAATTGCATTCAGCATCACATTACCAATATCAGCCACGCTGACTACGTGGTATCGGTCCCTGGCTGCAAGGATGGTTCAACATATGAAAGTTAATCAAGATTACAAGTCACATTAACAGGATGAAGGAGTAAAATTACATTGTAGTTACAATAGATGCAGAGAAGTATTTGACACAATTCAAAGTTGTTTATAAAAAAAAAAAAAAAGTACAATGCTCAATAAACTAGCAATAGAAAGAAAGTATCAGAACATAGTAAAGATCATACCTGAAAAGCCCAGAGCTAACATGTCATTGGTGAAAAACTGAAAGCTTTTCTTCTGAGATCAAAGACAAGGTAAATGTGTGTGCTCTCACCACTTGTATTCACCATAGTATGATATCTTACTCAGAACATTCAAGTAAGGAAAAAAATTAAGAGGCATTTAAATTGGAAAGAAAGATGTAAAATTACCTCTGTTTGTAGATGATAAGATGTTATATGTAGAACACCTAAAGTCTCCATAAAAATCTGTTAGGATTAATAAATAAATTCAGTAAACATGCAGGATACAAAATCATCTTTAAAGAGCAGCTTATTTTCTGTACACTAATAATTAATTATCTGAACAGGAAATTAGGAAAACAATCCCATTTATCTTAGCACCAACAAAATAAAATACTGAGGGCATAAACTTAAATGGAAGTGAAAGACATGTGCACTGAAAATTATAAAACTTTGAAAAAAATTAAAAAGGACACAAATGGAAAGACACAGATATTAATGAATCAGAAGACTTAATAGAAGTTAAAATGTTCATACTACTTAAAGCAGTATACACACTTAATGCAATCCCTACCAAAAACCCAATAGCATTTTTATAGTAATAAAACAATTCTAAAATCGTACTGAACCACAAATGAACCCAAATAGCCAAATTAGCATTGAGATTCTAAAATCCGTACTGAACCACAAACGAACCCAAAATAGCCAAATTAATACTGAGAAAGTTGAACAAACCTAGAGGCATCATTGTTGCTGATTTTGAAATATATTACTAAGCTGTAAAACCTAAACCAGTATTGTACTATCATAAAGACAGACATACAGCCCAGTAAAACAGAGAGACCAGAAGTAATCCCACACCGAATATATGTCAATGAATCTTTGACAAGCATGCCAAGAATATACAATAGGGAAAGCATAGTCTCTTCAACAAATGGTGTTGGGAAAACTGGATATTCACAAATGAATGAAATGGAACTTTACCTTACACCACACACAAAAATCAATTCAAATGTAAGGCCTGAATCCATAAACTTCTAGAAGAAAAATAAAGCTTTGTGACGTTGTTGGCAATTATTTTATGAATATGACACCAACAGCACAGGTAACAAAAGCAGAAATAGACAAATAAGACTATATCAAACTGTAAAACTTCTGCAAAGTAAAGGAAACAGTCAACAGTGTAAAAAAGAATGGGAGAATATATTTGTAAACATGTATTATCGAAAAGAGCTATTTTCTAAAATATGTAAGCTACTCCTACAACTCAATGGCAAACAAGCAAGTAAAAACCTAATATCCCAGTTTTTAAAATGGGTTAAAGATTTGAACAGACCTCCGAAGAAGACAAACAGATGGTCAACTGATATATGGGAATGTGGTCAATGTCAGTAATCATCAGGGAAATTCAAGTTAAAATCACAATGAAATCCTGCCTTACACCTGTCAGGATTGCTATTATCAGAAAACAAAAGACAACAAGTGTTGGCAAGGATGTGGAGAAATTGGAACCATGTACACTATTATTGGCAATGGGAAATGGTCCAGCTGCTTGAAAACCAGTATGGAAGTTCCTAAAAAATATTGAAAGTATAACTCTCATATGATCTGACAGTTTTACTTCTGATTATTTATTAAAAGAATTGAAATCAGGATCTTGAAGAGATATTAGCGCTCCAATGTTCATTGCAGTACTGTTCATATTAGTCATGATGTGCACAACAACCTATCCCTCAACAAATGAATGGATAAAGAAAATGTGCAGAGGATATTGGGGAAAGGGGGTGGTAGATGAGGATAAATGGGATCAAATATATGGTGATGGAAGGAAAACTAACTCTGGGTGATGGACACGCAATGTGATATATAGATGATGTATTACAGAATTGTACCCCTGAAACCTATGTAATTTTAGTAATCATTGTCACTCTAATAAACTTTAAAAAAAAAGAAGAAAATGTGGTATATACATACAATGAAGTATTATTCAGCCTTTAAAAATAAGGAAATTCTGCAATATGCAGTAACATGAATGAAACTTAGTGGCATGGTGGTTGCCAGGGATTGGGCAGAGGAAGAAATGGGGAGTTGCTGATAAATTGGCATAAATTTCACTTGAGCAAGATAAATAAGTTTTATACATCTGTTGAAAAGCATTGTGCCTGTAATTAACAGTATTGTATTGCATACTTAAAAGTTTGTTAAAAGAGTAGATCTCATATTAAGTGTTTTAACCACAAAATATAAACTTTTAAAAATTGAAATACTAAAATTACTTAGTCTGGAAATAGACATAAATGTGAATAACACTTCAATAATGTGTCTCTTGAACAAAATTATTGGTGTTTCCACCTTTGCCACCTTTTATATAGTCTTAAAGTAAATGCAAAAGGAAAAAACATGTATCAAATAAAAACAAAGATGGAACAGGAAACAAAAAAAAGAATGAGTAAAATCTCAATTTTTGGTTGATATTCAACCACCTAAGTGAAGAAACAAATTGAGGATCTTTCCGAATCCCTTACAGCTCAAAATATTTTTTAAGAAAAATATATTTTCTTTGTACTGTCAAATAACCCTAGGTCAATTATAAAGTTCCACTAATTGTTAGTTTTATTACTTTCAACCAGTTGATTAATGCTGCTATGCTTCTGTTTACTAAAAATACAGATCATAATGTGCAGCTCACAGAACTGTGTGTAAGATGAAAAGATGATGTTTGGTCCCTATATTACAATTTTTCAAATCTTTCTTTTCTTTCATTTATTTTCAGGACTGCAACAGATTCAGCAAGGCTAAATCTTTTATGTTATTTTCTACACCATAGAGATTTCCAAGTGACATTTCACAGGGATTAAAAAACAAAGTATCAGCATTCAGTGACAAATTTTTTGAAGAACCTTTTTTTATATTTATTTATAGTGTTCATTCATATAAATAACACCAACACAGAATACACTTTAATAAAATTATAATTTTATGAAAAAATAGCAAACTTGTTATAAATTGAAACTGAATTGAGGATAGAGTGTTTGTGCACAGCTAAATTAGTAATGTGATCTATTAAGAGATTAGAATTTATAATTATCCATCATTTTATGAGTCTGCTATCTGATCATATTGATAAAGCACTGATGATGCACGTATAGCCAGACGATGCAGATAAATAGAAAGTCAAGAGAGAGAGAGAGAGAGAGATCAGATCTGTTTGCATAATGGATATGTTTCTCTTCATCACTGTCAAATTCTACTCTCTTCTCCAGTGAACTGATAATTACATCATTTGCCTTTAAATTTGAAATATAATCTATTTGACTTCTGCATCTGGTAATTCCTGCTACAGAAATAGATGAGGTTGGGCTTTCAGATTTATTATCAAACCACAAGAGACATCATTGAGCAACTTTAGTTCAATAAGGAGTCAATGTTTGGCAGGAATTGCCATCCACAGACAAGGTCATGGGGGAAGCGAAGCAGGCTTGCTAATTGTTCCTAGTATGATTGAAGTAGGAAGGCTATTCGTTTGCATAAACTTGACAAAAGGAAATCCTAAAATGACGTCTCCTCTGTTTAGAAAGCACCAATTTCACAATTTTATTTACAACAAGAAAATGATGATATAACAGTAACCTGGGCTGTATTTGTATACTCTTCAATATTGCTTAGGTACAATATGTCCTAAAATAGTTCATAGCTTAAAAAAAGAAAAAACGTAGGTCAAGATTAATGTACTCTCAAATGACAAAATACTGTTTTACACTTCATTTACATTTGATAACATTGAGGAAATAGGATTAGAAAGCTATTCACATGTCATCCATAATTATGACTTTGGTACTAAATCAACAACACCTTAAAAATAAATATTGAAAATAAATAGTTCAATCACTTAAAGTTGTTACATGTTTTCTTCATAACTTTTGCAATGTCTGTTATAATAACCATAGAAAAAATATACATTGGTGTGCTTGAGAATTGTTTGTCTTATTATTATTGGTTCCTTTACTGACATTTTTTCACAATAGTTTGGATTATCACATTTCGTAATTCTTGCCATTATAAAGGATGCCAGCTTTGAAACTGATTAAACGGATTTAAATAGCACCAGGAGAATTAATTTGGATATAATTTCTACAGATAGAAAATAAATTCATACCACCCTAGTCACAACTATTAGATATTTCTGAAACAGTGAAATAGAACAATTTGGAACAAACAATTGGAAGTGAGTACATTACATTCATTTTCATGAGGTATCCATATTGTTTGTGCTTATCCAGACTAATAGAAAGCGCATATAATTTATCAATAGCTGCCTTCATTTGTACCAGTCTGGAATATTGGGATTAGAAGATGTTATCTCAGATAGTTCTTATAAAAGAAGTAATAATTTGAGGGGGGTATGTACTAAGAGAATGTAAATTTAATTCTTGGTTTAACTGATCTCCAATGAGGGAATTAAATGTAGGAAAAAAATATGCTTTGAGTGACCAACACGTATTAATCAACTACTTAGTGTTGCACACAAACTATGGGATTCACTCATAATCATATGAAAAAGTTAATTTATCAATAAATATGTAAAAGTTTGCTCTAATTTGAAAATAATTAGATCGTTCAAAGGCTGCCACATCTAGGTTTGGTGACTACATTTAAAAGAAATTTGGATAAATTAGAAAAGAAATGGTGAGGATGTAAAAATCATAAAAGAAACAGGGACTTCTGCTTCTGTAATAATTAAATCAATTCTTACCTGACTATCTAATGAAAGAAAAAAAAAAGAGACTATAATATATGCATCTGTAACACAAAGCAGCTCTTGGAAAGCGCTAGCATGAAAGAAGCAGGTAGATTCTCATAGTTTAGACTTAGAGCAGAAAAATTGTATGAACTGTTTCTACTTTTGTGGCCCAGTATATTAAGTCACAGGGTGCCTGCTGGAAAGGCACACAGAGTCTCTAGCCAGGAGATCCAGAGCACTGAAGCCAGGGAAATTCTGGCTAGTAAGTAGACCAGTGAAATCCTAAGGAAAAAAGAGAGGAGATACCAAATTCTAAGTATCCACAACCCTAACTAATCCCTAAAATATCCATGCGTAGGAAAGGACCAAAGCAGCTTAAACAAAACAGATCTGAACTGAGCCCAAAGATGTTAGCCAAGAGTTAGTGTCTACACTTGAACTCCAACCAAGATTGCTGCCTACTAAAACAAATGCTATGTATTTGACAAAAATAACAAAACCCCAAATCTCCACAACTTACAATTTATAATATCTAGAATATAATCCAAAATTGTCCTGATACAAATCATGAAGAAAATGTCACACGTTCTCAAGTAAAAAGAATTCGGTAGTCCTGCCTTATCTCCTGGAGATATGTTCTAAAACCCCAGTGGATGCCTGAAACTGAGGATCATACCAAATCTTCTATACACTATGTTTTTTCCTCTACATTTAAACCTATGATAAAGTATAATTATAAATTAGGCACAAAAGAGATTAACATCAATGACTAATAATAAAGTTTCAATTATAACAATATACTGAAATAAAAGTTAAGTGAATGTGATCTATCATATAACTTATTGTGCTGTACTCACCTTTCACTTAAATGAAGTATGGTATGGCTTCTCTTTAGCATGTCTAAATTGCCAGCACCACTACTCTTGTGCTTTGGGGATATTGTTAATTAAAAATAAGGATTACTTGAATTCAAACACTGCAATACTGTAAGACAGCACTAAGTGACGAGAACACAGTGTGGATACACTGGTCAAAGAGATGATTCATATCCTTGGAGGGACAGAGCAAGACAATGCAAGATTTCATAATGCTATTCAGAACAGAACAGAATTTAAAACTTAAGAATTGTTTATTTCTGGAATTATCTATTTAACATTTCTGTACTATGGTTGCCAGTGGGTAATTGAAACCACAGAAAGAGAAACCACAGATAACAGGGGCTATTGTATCAACTAAGAGTGACCCTGAAGAAACCCAGATGGCAGAGCAGAATTATTAGACAAAGATTTTAAAGCTGCTATTAAAACTACCTAAAATAAAGTAAAATAGAATGTGCCCTCAATGGAAAAAAATAAAATTGCAGTAGGAAAATCAAAATTATTTTTTGAAAGAATCAAATGAATAATTGTAAAGCTAAACCTTACATGAAACAAAAAGTAACTGGATGGACCAATGGAAATTATACAGAGTAATAAACATAAAAATAATCAAATGAACATAACCTCAAAAACTGTTAGATATTTAATGCTACTGCATCTGTACATTTGGGATAAAAGAAGAGAGAATAAGAAAGAAAAATCATTTGAGTAAACAATGACCAAAACGTTTCCTAAATTTTGATGGAAGACAAAAATTGACAGTTAATGAGATTTCAAAAAAGAAAAGAAAACAAAAACAAAAACAAACAAAATACACAGTGAAGCAACATTCATGCCAGCACTGAAAGCCAAACATCCAGTCTTGAAAGACAAAAATGAGATCTTACATTGAGTGGGACAACAATTTGACTACTGTCTAACTTCTCATCAGAAAGTAAGAAAGGCCAAATTAAGGAGGCCAAAATGGAATGAAACAGCATCTTTAAAGAAAACCAATCCATAGTTCAACAACATGCAAAAATATCTTTCAAAAAGTAAGACATTTTAAGATTAATAAGAATTTTTCACTACAAATCTTTTACTACAAGAAATGATGAAAAACAAAACAAAACAAAACAGAACAAACAAACAAAAAAGGCCCTGCAGTCTCAATGGAAATGATTAGGTAGAACTTTTGCAATCTCAGAGGGAATGGTGTGCATGAGAAATGGTTACTGAGTCCATGCAAAAAAAAAAAAAAAAAGACATATTAAAAGAAAAATTTTCCTTGTGTTCCTTATACTGCATTAACTATTAAAGGCAAAATTTGTAATATTGTACTGTGGAGATTATTAGACAAACATGGTAACATGGTATATATATATATACATATATGTATACACATATATATACACAAACAAAAATATTTGTTAAGTATCGTATAAAGCATGAGGGTGATAGTAACCTATCTAATTGCAAAGTTTCTACATTTTATATGAAGTGGTACAATACGAACAGGAAATGGACACTATGATTAATTTGAAGATCTAAATTGTAATCCTAAAAAAGACATACATACTCCAAACTGCAAAGAAGTATATAGCTAAAATTACAATGGGAAAATAAAATAAAATTCTAAAATAAGATTTAACATGGGAACTACACTCAATACCTTTCCAATTTTTCTGTAAATCTAAATTAGTCTAAACATAAAGTTTTTAAAAGATGTTTAAATAGATTTTAATGTGCAGAAACTAAGCACAGAGAAATAAAAGAAGGAATATATAAAATTTAAAAATTAAAAATCAAAGCAATGATACCATTAATTAAATTATGTTTAGATTAAACTTTTAACTCAAATGCAGAGATTGTTAGAATAAGGAAAGGAACAAAATGCAACTATATATTTTCTCCAAGAGAGGTTTTTTTAAATATAGAGAACCTTTTATAGGTTCATAATAAATAGATGTAACAATATACTATTCAAACAAATATAAGTTTGGAGTGGCTGTAGTAATATTAGGTAAATATTAGGTAAAGCAGATTAGAAGAAAACAAAACAACTTAAGATCAAATGTAAAGGCCATGCCATTAAAAAGGCCCATTTATTGAGCAGAGCATTCCAATTATAAATACAACTATTTAATAGTAGAGTTTCAAACCATCAGCGATAAAAATTGTCAGAATTAAATGGAAATATGATAATTCCAAAAAATGATCTATCCCACCTTAAGAATTTAAAATAAAAAGAGCAAATTAAACACAAATAAGTATAAGACAACAATGATAGAGAGCAGAAAATAATCAAGTAGTAAACTAATAAACATTAGAAAACATAAAACCAAAGGCTTCTTTTTTTAAAACAATAGTAAACTAGCCACTGTCTTGACTGAAAAAAAAAAAAAAAAGAGAAAGGCACAAGAATCTCCAATATGTGAAATAAAGCGTAAACCTATTAAAGAGTCTACACACAATAAAAAGGTAAAAAATGGAATATAATGAACAAATTCTGCCAATGCATTTGAAACCATAACTCTAGAGAAATGATCATATGATTTTCCTCAATAATTTTATAATTCAGTGAAACCATTCATTGATTTTGAAATATTAAACTAACCTTGAATTATCAAAATTAATTCACTTGGTTATAACTCATTATTCTCTTTCTTTGTGTGTTCTATTTGTGAAGATACTGTTAAGGACTTTTGCATCTATATTGATAAGGGTTATTGATCTGTAAATTTCTGTTTTCTAATGTCTTTTAATTAGTTTATTATAAGAAAAATATTGGCCTCATAAATTTGTTGGGGGAATACCTCTTCATCTATCTTCTGGGAATATTGTAAAAGATTTATAGTATTTCTTCTCTATATTGTTCATAGAATTAAGCATAATAGTCACCCAAAACTGAAGTTGTCTTTTGGGGACTGCTTATAGTTATGAATTCAACTCTTCTAATTGCTATTCGCTGTCAAGTATTCTATTACTCTCTTCATCTGTTTAGTAATTTGTATTTTTCAATTCATTTGTCCACTTTACTTTTTCAAATAATTGTCATAGTTCTGTTTACGGTAAACCTTTATTGCCCTTTTAATATTTGTAAGGTCTGTACTGTGGCATTGATTTAAGTATATGTGTATATATATTACACTTAAATATATAAATCATATTATATATAAGTGTATGTATATATATACATATATACACATATATATACATATATACACACACATATATAAATATATCAAATAATAGAACAGAGTCCAAATGGACCCACTTTCATAACTTACTGTTTTAGACAAGGATTCCAAAGCAAATCATGGGAAAAAGTGAATTTTGACCACTAATTTATACAATACAAAAACAACAACAACAACATAATTCTTATAGATACTGCTATGTGTATCTATAAATGTATCTAAAAGTGTAAGCATTATAACAAAATCTTTGTGATATTAAGTTTGGCACATTCTCTTAACCAGGAAAGAAAAAAGTAAAATCAAAAGAAAAAGATAATATACTTCTTTAAATTTAATATTTTTCTCTTCAATGATAATTAAGAAAAGATCTTGCCACAGGAAAGAAAATATTTTAAAAAACACTTGACAAAGCACTTCTATTAGAATTTAGAAAAAAAAATATTTATAACTTAGTAAGAAAAAAATAAAAGTGCAGCATACTTTAGCAAGTACATCACCAAATAATGAACAAAAAGCATAAGATGCACAATGTCACCATTCATTTAGGAAATGCAAATTTAAAAACAATGAGGTACCACTACATAGCAACTAGAATGAATAACAGTAAAAAGCATATCAACGCTAAGTTGTAAAAAGGATAGGAACAATTAGAACTCAGACATTGCTGGTGGGAATGCAGAATGGTGCAGATACTTTCGAAAACCATAGGACAGTATATTTTAAAATTAAACGTACCCTTACCATATAACTCCCACTCCTAGATATTTTACTATAGAGAAAGTGAGCATATGTTCAGAACATATTAATGTTCATAGAAGTATTGTTCATGACACTTAAAATTAGTTTGCAACCTAAATGCCCACTAACTGATGAATGAGTAAGCATATTTTGATATGGACACATAATAAAATACAACAAAGTAAACAAAGATATAAAATATTAACACAAAAAATCTTAATGGATAAATGTCAAATTACTCTAAGTGAAAAATGTAAAACAAAGACTATATAAAGTATAACTGAATTTGTATGAAATCTAGAAAAGGCAAAATGATAAAGATAAAAAGCACAGCTGTATTTTTTATGGGCCTAGAGACAATGGAAGAGATTGACTATACAGGGTCATAGAGGTACATTTTAGGGAGCTGAAAATGTTCTATAACCTGATTTTGGTTATTTCTATACCGCTGTATATAGTTTACCAAGACATCAAAATATAAATCTTAAATTCTTTGTATTTTATTGTATGTTTAACACACTTTAATAAAGCTGGAAAAATCAGACGACATTCAAGAGGAAACATGGGAGAAACACATGCTCTTTGAGTAAAGAAAGGATAAAGGATGCTTGCAGCTCTGTAAAATTTTAGCCTGTATGTAGCTTAAAAAGGTTGCAGGGGGATGTTCTTTAATTTAATAATGAATAATTTACTTGTTGATAAAGATACAATACTTAATAATTAAAACAAAAATCAAGGCAGATGTGAAAAGTTTAGCATTTGTTTCACTGGAGATGTTTTAGCACATCTGTATCATTTGTTCTCACTTGCTGCAATTCAGAGGATGACATGATGGATGAGATGAATATAATATTGTACTATGGCTTTTAAACCATCCTCTAGTCAAGTGTAGTGGAACATACCTTCTAAAAATATGCTTAACACGGAGCCCCTCATTCATTTATAATTTATATGAAAAGTATATTGCTACATCAGAAATATGATTTTTGCGTCATTCTGTAAACACCGATACTCCCAGGACATTTTGAGGGCTAGATGTTACCCTGTGCTGTAATGGGTGTACCATGTTTTCCCTGAAAATAAGGGAAAATAAGCCCTAGCATGATCTTTCAGGATGACATCCCCTGAACATAAGCCCTAATGCATCTTTTGGAGCAAAAACTAATATAAGACCAGGTCTCATTTTGGGGGAACACGGTATCACAGGAGAGGAACCCCAAAGTAATGCAAATCCGATCTTATTTAGGGATGCTGGTGCTCTACCCATCCCTGCTCTGGAAACAGAGAGGGAGAGAGAGGACCTTTCTTTATCTTTATTTTGTCTTGTCTTTGCTTTGCTGGTCTTTATTTTGCTTTATTCATTTCCTTATCTTTATGTTGCTTAACAATATAAGCAAATCTTTCTTAAAGGAAAGGAAGGTTTTTATCTTCCACCTGTAATGTCTTTGAGGAAGGTGATGTCTCTACACTGTAATGTCTCCTTATACAGACGTTTTTAGCTTGGCCATAAATGTCTTTGCTCAGATGATCTGAAGTATATAGTATTCATGGATGATTGTCTCCCGACATGGATGGTGCTTTATATATCCATTTTATAAATTCAGATTTGGATATTGGATATTAAAACTATACCCATCTATGCTAAACAAGGGCTAATGACTTAGAGTTGAAATTTGCAAGCTTTAACTAACCTTAGTTTCAAATGTATTTTCATAGTTTATTGTGGTTATGCTTTAAGACAAATCCTCACTTGTAGAGCTATAATAAATGCCAATGACAACAGATTTTAGAGGTAAACTCGCAATGTTAACCTATAATTGAGAATCATGAAAAGTAGCAGAATAATTTTTTTATTTAAAGTTAAATTACTACTAAGCACTGCTCAAAATCCTTGCAATAAGTATAAACATCAAACAAATGCTACTCAGAGCGATCAGAGCAGAAATTTCTGAATTCATAGTGGCACAGCATAGATACTCTGTTACACAGGATTTGTTAATCAGTTGGAAGAAGCAAGGAGTCAAAAGTCTAAATTTAGAATAAAAAGTTATGAGTTCTATTTATCTGTAGTAGAGAAGCTTCTATTTAATCTCTGATATGATTTCCCTAAGGGGCAGCAACTAACTTCCCAGATAATAATTGATTACATTGGGTACCTTCCCGCATGGATGGATAACAATTTGTTCTTATTGAAGAGTCATTTATTTGGGTATGGATTTATTTCCCTGTTTTCTGTGCTTTTGCAATGACAGAGGATCACTGTAATCCTCACTGCTTTGGGGTGGTAGCAAAATTTGTTGTACTTGTTTTGAAATCATCATCTTCATCATCATCATTATTATTATTATTATTATTATTATTATTATTATTATTTTCTAAATTTACCCTAATAATAAGCTAAGCTTACACCTCAGGGACATAGAATTTTGTAGAACAACTTAAGAAATTTGCTCTTCTACTCTGACTTTATAAGCCAGTGATTCTTGTCTCTAAATTGGTGTTCTAAATTCCTCCATTTAATCTTTATCTTTCCAGTAATGAGCTGACCCTGACAAGAATATACCAATTATCTCACCTGAATTGTAGAGAAGGACTATTATTTCCTTTCTTTGTGATGAGACACCTGTGTCAATGAAAATGGCAAATTACAGCAGCTTTATTTGCTGCAAGAATACACTGAAAACTCGGCACTAATGTGCTGTCATCACAATTTCAGAAATCCAATATCTTTAGGGTATAAGCTGAATTTGAAAGGCATCAAGTTGTTCCTCATTTTTCTTTTATGCCAATGTGCCAATTAATTTTTTTGGTTATCTACTGCTGAACCTCTCTGCATAACAAATCTCCTGAAAACTCACTTCCTTAAAACAACACCATTTAATTAGTTCTCTTGATTCTCTAGGTTCTCCGGGCCATACTTAATGATTAATCTGTTGGCCTCATTTGAGATCTCTCAAGAACATTCAGTCGCTTTGTGGCTGGGGCTCAACATCCAGATTACTTCTCCATTCTCAGTCTGGAGCCTCCTGCTGTTCACCGTGGCCTCTCCCTTCTGACTGGTAGCTTGGGGTCTTTTCATTCTGAGCTCAGAAATCCCAGAAAGTCATTCAGCAGCATTTTATTGATAAAGCTGGCTGGGGTGGGGCTGGACCAGATGAGAATCAGTTTATGTTGGTATAAACTGGATTTGAAAACCATCACGTTGTTTCTTTTCTTTTTCTCTTATGCCAATGTGCCAATTAGTTTTAGAATGAGGGAGACTAATTTCTTTCTTTCGCTTTCTTTCTTTTCTTTCTTTCTTTTCTTTCTTTTTTTTTCGTTTCTTCTTTCTTTTTTTTTCTTTCTTTTCTTTCTTTTCTTTCTTTTTCTTTCTTCTTTCTTCTTTCTTCTTTCTTTTCCTTTTCTTTCTTTTTCTTCTTCTTTCTTCTTCTTTCTTTGTTTTTTCTTTCTCTCTTTTTTTTTTTTTTTCTTTCCTTCTTTCTTATTTCTGTTGTTCTTCTTTCTTTCTTTTCTTCTTTCTTTCTTTTTCCTTTCTTTCTTTCTTTTTCTTTCTTTCTTTTTCTTCTGTCTTCTTTCTTTCTTTCTTTCTTTCCTTTTCTTTGTCCCTTTTTCTTTTTGTCTTCTTTCTTGTCTTTTTCTTTCTCTCTTCTGTCGTTCTCTTTTCTTTTCTTCTTTCTTTTCTTTTGCTTTCGTTCTCTTCTTTTCTTCATTTTCTTTTTTCTTCTTCGTTTCTTTTCTTTCTTCTTCTTTCTTTCTTTCTTTCTTTTTCCTCTTGTTCTTTTTTTTCTTTCTTTTCTCGACCTTCTTTCTTTTCTTTCTTTTCTTCTTTCTTTCTTTCTTTCTTTCATTTTTTTGCGAGGAGGCTATAGTTTAGAGACTACTACATGTGCCTTGTTAATTGTACATTCAAACACTATTAGAAAAAAAAAACTTAAGCTCCAAACAAGAGTAGATTTTGAGGCTTTATGTAGTTATTAAGTCCTAATATTAATTAAACGATAATGTGTGTATGGAATTGCTCTTCATTACAAGGAAGAATAGATCTTTGGGAATGTGATCATGTGATTTAAATGTTTCCATGAGGAGGAGGGGATATCTTTATCACTGCAGTGGCAGAACATTGAAAACATTAAAATTTCTTTTATAATCCATAGAAATCTGTGGCAAAAATAGTAACTGTGTCACTAAGTCTTATTCTATTCTCTTCCTGGGCTCATGGGCTCACGGCCCTGGGCTAGGCAATAAATACATTTTTCATCTGCCCTTGCAATTACTAATTACATGTGTCTAAGCTTGCTGTGTGAGCAGAAATAGAGGGTTTAATATCCTCCTATCTCGCTTAAAAGTCAATTAATTAACTTTTATGCCCCTTTTTCTTTTTTGTGTTATCTGGAATGCTAATTTACCTGCAATCTTTGTTTTGTTTTGAAAATGCAGGTAAGACTAATGTCAGGTGCAATAAGGAAGAAACCAGGATCCTTGAATCTTGTGAATCAAAGAGTTCTTCCAGCAAAACTTCTAAATGACAGAGAAATGTAAGTTGTTGTTTTTTTCTTCTAAATTACTTGCATTTTAGTGAGTTGTGTAAGGGTTCATAGTCTTTTTCATAACTAATACAAAATTGTACCAGAATTTTGATAAACCATGTACTGGTCGGGTCAAACTCACTTGCAAACTAAGATGAATTTAAGAGAACTATTGCCTTTAGAAATGGTCAAAATGGAAATTATTGAAAACTTTGAAAGGCATATATGAATACAAGAATTGAATAAATAAAGATGCTGTTTCTTTTTACATTTTATTGATAATTAGGAAAGGTTATCTTTTTTAGTCTTGCTGAAATGCATACAGTTGATGAATTTTAATTAGAAGTAAGCTAATACTAGAAAGAAATCAGATATACTAGTGTATAGATACTGTGTGCAACAGTCTCAGTTACCCTAACTTGAAGAAAATAATAACAGATAATTATGAAGAATGTGAAGACAGATATGGAAAGTGAAAAGAGATATGGATATCTTTCAACAGAGACAGTTTTTCATGGACAGAGGGCTGTTTATGACTAACTCATCAAACCTATTGTTATATAATGAGAAAATAATCAGACTATCATATGGTACTTACCATTACATAAGTAAATTACTTTAAAAGGCAAAGTCATATAATAATTTTATATGATTCTTCTTTCAGAATGTTGCCTTTATTTAGTCGTTCCTATGTATTACATATGTACATTAAAATCGTAATGCAGATATATGTTATTTATCTGTTCACTCACATCAACATAAAAATGGAAATTTTCTCTCTGAAATTAAAAAAATAACAGCCAATCTTCATTTTCCTCTATAAGGTTTGACTCCTGTTTTTTCATTGCTTTTATTTGTGATGCTTGGAAGTCTTATATATCTGAGTGCTTTTAATTTGTCAGGAAAAAATGATTTCCGAATTCACGTATTTCATAAATTAGTTTTCATTTAGTGCCTCCTAATCATTCCGTCTTTTCTCCCTCCTGGTTTCTTCTTGGAACTGTGGCTACATTTTATACATCTAAAAGTTCAATTCTCTTACTTTCCAGCCCTTAAATATCAATGCTATTTTTTGTATTTTTAAATACATATTTTCTAATTCAATCATTCACTTTTCACCTAATATTGTCCATCATTATTTCAATAAACGCTACTTTTATTTCAATTATTTCAATTTAGTTATTGGCTCAGATTTCTGGTTTTATTTTTTAAACTCTTGTTTCATTGTTGCAATCTACTCTCTTGTTGCTTGTCAGACAAAATTATTTATATTTTATAGTCTTTTCATACTGCCCTATTATCTCTAGTCACTCCAGTATGTACCTTTCTGGGTTTCTGAGTGTTTATTTCCCTCCCCTTATATTGAATTTCTTCAAATATTTTGTTATACTTGATTTTATAGTTATCTTATGTAGAAGGTATCTTTTCTGCTTGATTTTACAAGCTTCCATGTGTCTCACCTTGAATTGAGTTTCCTGACTAAGCTCTGGTTACTGCTTTAGGGAATAGGCTCCCTGTTACTTGTACGTGACTGGGATTGAGCCACCCTCCCGAGCAGTGGACAAGCAGCTCTTTCCAGGCCGTGATCCTGGTGGGTGGGCAGAGCTGTTCTAGATGCCCACTTCACAGGTGTGGTCTTCTCAGCTGACGGCATGGGCAGATCCAGTCTTTGGATCTGTGCCTTATGGCCCAGCTCAGTTCCTCGGCTTTCCTAACTGCAGTCTCTGTGGAACATGGTTCATTTTGGAGTGCTTCATTTTTTTACTAATATTTCTAATTTTAATTTTTCTTATCTTTAGCTACCCTCCATGCTCATATGCTTGTGTGTGTGTGTGTGTGTGTGTGTGTGTTTGTGTGTGTGTGTGTGGCTTTTCTATGGTTTGCAATGCAAAGAAGAACTTAACAGCATAATAAAAATATTCTGTCTTGTAAAGTACATTTCCTCATATTTCCATCATGTAAACACTTTTATTCTTCTTGAGAACTATCAAACATATATTTTCTAACCTCCTTGTGGGAACTTTAGTTATGGAGAGGATTATTTTTTACCAATGGGAATCTAGTATTTCTCAGCTCTAACCTCAGGTTTGATTTTCATAGTGTAACAATTTTCAGTGTTCCAAAAGGTGAATATTGTAGATATAACTCATGTTTAGAAAAATAATGCTGTCTTTCTTTTTGCTACAATTGCAGACCCCTTCCTCTGTCCCAATAATATCTGAATCCTGTGTGTACTGTTCCTGTCAGTAGTGCAATGATTTACCAGGAAGAGTTATGATAGGTAACATAAGGGTATAAATAAAACACTCCAAATTGCTCAGTGCCAAGTATATTTTACTTTCATGTTCCATTACAATAATTCGTTCAGGTTCTCAATTTTAGGCCATAAGAAGTTATTAATAAAGTCGATAGTGCCTGGACTAATTTTCCTCTCCTTATAAATTGTCACAGCATTGACATGTGGCTGCTGTAATAACTAGTCACTAGCTTGGAGCAGCATCTTAGGCAAAATGTTCCAAGTAATGTGAAATACTAATTTCTTTTGCTTTGCACAGAGTACTCTTCATGGAGGAAACCTGAAAATACGATTTTGAGTGAAAAATCAAAATTTTATGTTGTAAAAATATCTACTTAAATCTTACTCATTGCAGAAAAAAAAAGCCCTGAGGTTATGCTGTATTTGTAAAGGCTATTTATATCACTGTCTGTTCCTCTTAGCAATGTAGCTAAATGATTTATCACAGTTATGTCAGCATTCATCTCCATGAGGTTTTCTAACAGATTTGGAAAGACATGCAAGCCACAGTGAATCTTTATGACGTATGCGTAAGTCAGTGTACATGTGTTTGGTAACATCAATGATTAACATCTTCAAGATATATATGCACAACACTTCTCTATATCAGCAAAAGCAAATCATAATTTATTAAAGTGTGTTCAGACAGTATATAGGTATGTGTGTGTGCACGCATGTTCACACACACACACACACACTCACACACTCACAACACATGCCTCAGGTATTCTTAGGGTAGTTCCCATCACTCTTCAAGGCAATAACTAGTAACTTCCTTCAGTTTCCTAAAACATTAAATTTGAATTTCTAGTGTGGTGAGGAATATGAAATATGTAAATTTCCCTTTCTCTAGGCTATTGGGAACTTTATGTTTGACTTTTATTTTTCCTGTTGAACACAGGAAAAAAACGTCTGTGGGAAAGGAGAACTGATACACACACAAGGTTGCATTCAAAGTAGGAAATTCATTGGAAGTTGTCCAACTGTAAACTGTGAGAGTTCCAAGGATTGATAAACAATTTTATGAAAATCCATAAGAAAGTCTCTATCAAATTTATTTTTATCTTCCACCAATCATGTAATAGTCTTTCAAATATATAATGAGATTACCAAAAGTCCACAAAAAATGTATCCTTAATATTACTTTAGCCATCTACCACTTATTCCTATGTCAAAATAAATCTAGTATAAGCTCCTTTGAGTTTACCCCGTACTTCCTAAGACATGCTATATATTTGAATGCTGTGACAGTTCCTTAAAACATGCTTAATTTTCCTTCTAACCATGTTGTCTGAAAATTCAGTACTTACCCGAATGTGAATCATGGTAAAAATGTATCTCTTTGATTACCAAATTATAGTCTGTGGATTGTTGACTGAATGACCATTGAATGAGAATCACAAAGGGATATTAATAAAAGTGCAGATGTCTTCCTGATAATACCCTATATATTCTTACTCCACACATCTCATGTGGGGCCAGAAATTGGGTCTTCAACTGGCTGTCAAGGTTATTTTCATGTACCACCAAATTTGAATCCCGATTATTTAGTACTATACTATAGTTATTTTCCAGCACATATAAGTGAAATTAAGTGAAACTATATTTTATAATTATATATTAATAACATTTATAAAATATTTTAGTATATTTGTTAAACATTAAGTATTGAAATTGTACTTTGTTTTTTATGAAATTATCTTAATAGAAAATGTCATCACAAGCAAAACGTACAATAGATCAATTGTGGACTCAGATCATCAAAATTCTTTCCTCTTCTGTTTTTTCTTCCAATTCTTTTTATTTAAACAACTTTATTGAGACATAATTCACATGACATACAGTTCACCCATTTAAAGTGTACAACTCAATGGCTTTTAGTATATCCACAGATATGTACAACCATCATCACAATTTTAGAACATTAGCATCATGTCCCCAAAAGTTACAACATATCTGTTAGCTGTGTCACCCCACCCACACACCTCCTGTCCCTAAGCCACCACTGTTGTATTTTTAATTTGTCCAGCCTCTGAGATAATCTACTTTAATCCTTCCCACCACTCTTCACAGAACTCAAAAGTTAACATTCAATTCTAGGACAAAGATGGTATAAAATCGGAATATGACTACCTCTAAATAATGCCTATGAAGGGAGGGGGATAATTCTTTCTTTCTTTTGGTAATTGATTCACTGGGGACAGAATCAGTGTAGGAGTCATTATCTTAATAATTCACCTGTTCCACAAGTTAGAGTGAAGTAATTTTACCAGAAGAGTTCGGTGATCCTTACCCAAGAAAACATTTTTCTAAACTAAAAATGCATTTGCAGTCATTTATGTCTCTACATCTATTCCTCAGCCACATTAGTTTCAGTACTGAAATCTGTAAGATTGTTCATTCTCATTGAAGATAATTAGAAACACAAGAAATAAAGAGTTGGTAGTAAAAGGGAAAGTAAACTCAAAGGCAAGTTTTGCAATAATTCTTTGGAAACATAAATAATGGAGATGAACTATTGTTCATCATAGCTACAAGCCAATGTCTGTGAGAAAAGAAAGCTGAAACAAAAGTAGGAAGTTATGCCAGCCCATTTTTTTGACCATGAAGTTATCAAAAGTAGAGCTAAACACGCATTTATGAGGGAAAGAGTTTTCCCACTCTAGTGAATAATAATTATATTGGTGACAATCAGATATAGAAAATATAAGGTATAGAAGATTTAATTAAAAATACTAAAATTCTATATAACATCAAATAATCATACACGCAAATACCACTTTGCATGTATAGAAAAATAGTATGGGTTAAAGTTCTAAGAATTATGTGCAAACTTCTGGGAGAGGAAATCTTGACAAAATTGTTATGAGGCAAGAATTGTAAATTGAAATTAATTATCTAGGTGCTTATTAAATAACTTACATGTCCATAATTGTCTGACTGGAAATACAAGTTATTACACATTTCAATGATCAACAATCAAAGGTTACTCTAAGATACTGAGCTATGAAAACTAAGAAAGATATTGCCACAGAGCTTAGAGAGAGACATATAAATAAATGATTAATAAATACTTCTGTTGAGGGAACAAAATATATTAAATATGTAAATTCAGTCCTAGGATATTAATACTAGATATTTACAATGTGCATATATTTAAATGTACATGAATACACATACACGTGTGTGTATACATATATATATATATATATATATATATATATATATATATGTATGCTGAGATGTATTTATATATCTATATCTATCTATTTATGTATTTATCTATAAACTTACATGCATTGGAGTGCTTGACAAATGACTGAAATTCACTGTCTACCTTGGTGAACCAAAGGTGAAGGATAAAAGGAAAGGTGAGAAACAAAAAGACTGAGTCAATGTGGTCTAAAGAGATATGAGAAAACTATGAATTCATGAGATTGAATAATGTGCAAGATTTGAAAGTTGTCATCCATTGAGGTTTATTTGTATCACCATCTGGAATGAATCTTAGAAATCTCCAAATTGTGCTTAATTTTATAATCTACCTCAATCAAAACCTCAACATGTGGTTATTTTCTAAATCTTGTTGAATCTACAACATAACCCCCTTCTTCACTGATATTACAAGGATATTCTCACTTAAATCTTCAATGTTGTTTCCCATTTGAGTGAATTTTTTTACCCCTTCAGTCCTATCTTTCCTCTCTTATTCAGTATTTAATCTGCCTCTAGATATGGCTATTTCTTATATATCAATTAATATTGCAATTATAGAAGTATTTTGTTTTTATTTTGTAGAAAACAAGAGCATTTTATTTGCTCTATAAAAGAATACACTATTTAAATTAGTTTTTTTAATGTCTACTTTAGAAGTTTAAACTAACCAAATCAACTTTTGTTGAGGTTTGGGACCCAAAGTTGATTAAAATTGGGCTTCTTCATAACTATAATTATTGGATTAAATACACTTTTACCCCAAATTGAAACAACACAATCAAAAACATTGAATATAAGGTGATTTATATTTTGTCATCTGACAATAGAAATATTTTAGTTGCTTCTTCTTTGATTTGGTCATTTCTTATATATAGACAGAGTACAACTAGCTTTCACCCACCATGCCTCTCATAAACCTATACAAGTAAGAGTAGATTATACATAACTTCTTGATATTCCAGATTTCCTTACTTCGACCTGCTGTCAAGAATAGGTTGTATTTACCTTTGTCAAATGAAGGGCTTCCACAGACAACCTTTTATTTTTATGCCCTTCAGTTTTCTGATCCTTTTACTTCAAAAAAAGTAAATTTATTACTGTAGATAACCTTGTGGCAGGTTTACCTGGCACTTGGCAAGATTTGTTTTTCTGACCATCATGTCAAGTATGGCCATGAATGAATACTGGGCAATATATTGAAGTATTTGAAATTTAATTTTTATAATTAAACTGAAAGTAAAACTGAAATTTTAGTTGAAATGAGAAGAGTCTTTATGTAGTTGAAACCATTAGATGTCTTAGTTCCAATAAAAATTGAAAAAATAATAATAATAATTTGCAGTATGTTTAATCCATAAAACTCTATGTTTACTTTTTTTTATCAGTCCTATGGTCAAAATGAAAGGTCTTCACTTAGTACATATTGCAGTGTTATAAATAAATCTTAATAAAACGTAAAATAAAATTTGCCAACTCTATATTCATAAAATAAACATATAGGACATCGATTAAGCAGACATCTTAAAGTTAATTTGAATTTTTTGTGAGGAAAATGAGGTTCAAATATTTGATGCACATAAACAATATAAAATCATTAAAATTAATATCATTTCATTTTTAATATGTTTATATATAGTTATTAGTGGGTTTTGTGGCCCTCCAGTGATAACATTTTGTGGAGGGTAGAATCACTCTTACAAGACGTATATTAACACTCTTATTTTTTCAAATGAGGAAACAAGCTTAGAAATGTAACCAAGTAAAAGAAACAAGTTAATAAGTTATAAGAATATGATTTGAAACTAGGGATGATATCACATCTTAATACTTCTGGTTTTTGCAAATCTAATGCATTATGATATGTCAGATAAAGTATGAGCTTTAGAAAATATGTCTTGCTTTAAATAAACATCTGTTTTTTACTGTCTGTGCTTCTAGTATTGGTTTATAAAACTGTCTATGACTCAGTTTTCTTATCAGTACAATTGGAATAATAATGGTAACCTATCTCATAGATATTATGAAAATTATTTGAAATAGTATATAATATCAGGTATGTCACCAGGCATTTAGTACAGACTCAATAAATGTTAATTTCACTCTTTTGAGTATTCTCCTTCTAGGGTGTATATGTATGCAATTTGTGTTTGTGTGTATATATGCACATGTGTGTATACTTACATATATACAAATGTATACACACACACACACACACACCTGGGTGTATTTATACATATATGCATGTGTGTATGTATATATACTCATGTGTATGTAAGCTTATATGTGTACATATACATACATATATACATATATGTCTACAACCACACATACATTAACTTATTACGAAGAACTGGAATTAGAGATAAATGTCCTTATGTAAATACATGTAATGCAGTAAGATGTCCCTCCTTTTTGATAGAATCAACAATAACCAACCCTCACCTTTTGGCAAGGGGTGAAGCACAAACCATACCCAAATTTATATTTTCCACCTTTTAACTTCTGTACTGCTAAAAATTAGAGTCTAACATAGAACACGCATTCAAAAATATGGGGAACTTATACACTTCTAATGTGTTGTATTTCACTTAAATTAGCTCCATCTTAAGCTGAAAGTATCTACAGCTTTTTGCAGGTATCGCGGAAGCTTCTGGACAGTACCATCAACTATTCCTGAGTATCCAGGGAAAGCACACACTGTGTTAGCACAGCAATGCATGAATTGTCTTCTTTTGCTACTTCCGTTTTTTTTTTAGTGAAGTAAAATTTCTTTTCATTCTTACCTCAGCCTTTCTTGATATTCAGTTTCTCTCTTTCTCTCCTCTCTCTCTCTCCACATTTCCCCCCCAAAGTTTTCCCCCTAGAAACTCCCAAGGCTCAAGTCATTCAGTTTCCTTCTCTAATGTCATTTTCTCAGGCCATCCTTGACCACTGTATTCACTCAATTGCTTTCCTTCGCTTTGTGTTTCCTCGTGGCACTTCCTATGAGCTGCCTTACTGTTTATTGATTTGTGGGTTAGTCTGTTGTCCGTCTCCCACTCGAATGTGCACCACCTAATACTTGGCACTCCATTTGCCCCACTCACTTCCCTATCCCCAGCACCTACCACAAAGGTTTGAGTACTCAGATTTTATATGTACATACATATGTGTGTGTGTGTGTGTGTGTGTGTGTGTGTATACACACACACACACACACACATATATATATACACATATATATTATATACATATATGTATATATATTCATAGGGAGGAAGGGAGGGAGGGAGGGAGGGAGGGAAGGAGAGGGAAGGAAGGATTTGGTTCTCCCAGTTTTTTTCTGTCCTCCACAGATCTGCCTCTATGGCCATTTTCCTAGCTTCCCACTTTTTGCTGGCTTTCCTCTCTCCCTTCTCCCTTTACTACTCACTCTTCCTTCTTAGAAACACAACAAATTCCTCTTTTGCCTCTTTTCTTTTTAATTTTATTTTTAGAGATAAGGTAACTGAGGACCAGAAATGGGGAGTTATCAGGCAAAGCTAAACCAGCTAGGTAATGACAGAGCTGAGGCCAGCTTCATTGCTTTTTCGGGATCAGATTATCGTTGCCAAGACTGATGTCAAAGAACTTGTCTCTTATGTTTCATTTATGAGTTTTATGATTTTAAGTTTTATATTGAAGTCTTTAATCCATGTTGAGTTAACTTTTTTGTATGATGTAATAAGATAAGTGGTTTCTCCTAAGTGCTGTTTATACATAATTGGCTTTGATATTTCTTCTCTTAATTTTATGGATATTTAGTTCTGAGTTTTACTGAGTTTTTAATTTTTATTTTTAGTTTACTGAAGCATTATTACAAATTTAATCTGTATATATTTTAGGGTGTACAACCCGATGTCATATGTATATGACATTTTTTTGTTTTTGTTGTTGTTTTTAAATGCGTGGTTAGAACATTTAAGATCTATGCTTCTGGAAATGGATGAAGGTGGTCAAAAATACAACTTCCAGTTATAAATAAAAAAGTATGTGGGATGTAATGTGCAACATGATACCTATAATTAACATTGCTGTGTGATATATTTGAAAATAAGAGAGTAAATTCTAAGCATTCTCATCACAAGGGTAAGAAACTTTTTTTTTTTTAATATCTATATGAGATGATGGATGTTAACTAAACTTATTGTGGTAATCACTTCACAATATATGTGAGTCACGTTATTATGCTGTGCACTTTAAACTTAGTGCTGTTTGCCAATTACGTCTCAATAAAATGAAAAACACACACACACACACAAAACAAACAAAAAGTTTTACTATGGACTTTTCCAATATAAAACTCCAGATACTGCTGGCAGTAACTATAGTTTTCTAATATTATATAATAAAGAAAACAGAATAAAGAGAGATCTACCCTCTTAGCAAATCGCAAAGGTAAAGCACAGAATTGTTAATTATAGTCACCAAGCTACACAATCAGCTCTCCAGAACTTAGTCATCTTGCATAACAGAGAGTTTGAACCCCTTCACAAACATGTCTTCATTTCCCACACCTTTCAACCCCTGGCATCGAACAACCATTCTTCTCTGTGTGTCTGTACGTTCAACTATTTTGGATTCTACAAATAAGTGATATTCACTGACTGTGATTAATGTACATTTGATTTCTGGTCTATAAAACTGTCAAGTTTATATATCTATGAAAGCGATATGTAAAAAGAGGAGAGATACAAAAAGGATATTTGTCACTATCTTCTATCTGCTACCATGCTTTCATCTTTACCACTTGTTATTTCAGACCCTAGATATTCCTCGAAACACATAATTACCCAGTCAGTTTTCTTCTTCAAGAGCACTTTTCCATACTATTATAGTAAAGCAGGAACAACTTTCCTGGTTCTTAAAAAAAAAAAAAAAAAAAAAACTTGCATAATCTCCTAATCCCTTGGAATGGATTATGTCTGGGGTGATCTTTGAAATATCAAGTTAAACTACTTTTTCTAGAGTATTTTTATATGAAATTAATGAAGCTCTAAGTTATAGATGAGTTTTAGAAGAGTGAAGGCTATGAAAACTTTCAAGTTTTGGTGACTTTATTTAAACAAAATTTTATCAATCGATGGCAGATATTTTCTATTAATATACTATACAGTAATGCAATAAATACAAATTTATCATTCTGCTACAGTAACACTGTGAAAAAACATTGGAGTAGAGACACTTAGAGTCAAATCATTTAATTTTAACAAACCTCAATATTTTACTCTGTAAAATGGAGACAATGTTTTTACAGTGTTATTCTAACAATTAGAACATTGCTCATTATTTTTGCAAGCACTCTTAAGTTATTTATATTTAAGTACAAAATGTCAAACATAAAGAAGAAAATAGCATAATATACTATGCACCTATTTTCCAAATTGAGCAAATGTAAACATTTTCACATTTGCTTCATATTATTTCTAAATAAAATATTAAAGACAGTGTCATTACATTTCAGTTACCTCCCTCACTCTCTGCGACTTTCTTATTCATGTTTCACATAGTTATTAAGTATGTATTGATGAAATATATGTAGCAGTATTTTTAAATTTTTTTCTTCATTACTAAATCCCACCATACATAGCAAAACATGTACTTTCTTACTCAACATTTTACTTTTAAGATTTATTGACATTGATGCGTTTGGTATAATCTTTAAGAGCTGTTTCTTATTTTATTGAACAACTTTGGGATATGTTAAAGATTCATCCAGGTTTATTTATTAGAAATTCTCATTTATAATAAATGAGAATTTAAAGAAGGTGGATTTGGCAGTGAGTCAGTTGCTAAATCTTGTCAAAATGAAGCCAGTCACACCACTTCCATCAGTGATCCTTGCTGTTCATCCTTGGATTTGTAGCTTCATAATTAGAACGTAGTCAGTGCAATTCATTGAATCGTGCCCTCATTCTTAAGTGGTAAGTAGATAGGGGAATGCCACCCCCCACACACACATTTCTATATATAGGGAGAGAAATAACTTTCTCAGAAGCTGCACCATAAACCTCTCTTCAAATCCCTCTGGCTAGGATATAATTCACATGGTCATTCCAACACAAAAATGACACTTCAAACCTGTTTTGTTTATTTTTCATTGTAGAACTCTAAAGAAAGTGGCTTATTTGGGACTATCAGGTGAGTGGCCAAACATTGCGTCTACCAACAACTGTCACAAATTATTCAACCATTCTTCTATTGGTTAACATTTAGATTTTTTTCAAGTTTTTACTATTACATGGAATGCTGAAACAAATATATTTGGGCATATAAGTAGTGAGAGCATCTTTTGTGTAAATATGTGTGTATATCGGCTGATCAATATTTGCACCATTTTCAGGAGATTGTGAGACACCTTCCACTTTATGATTCGGTGCATCTCAGAGCTTGTCACTTACTATACAAGGTGAAGATGATAGATAATGATAACTGTCTGGGTAAATGACCTGAACTCCACCAGTTAGATAATCCTACGTGCCCAAACCTTCCCCTCCCCAAGGATTGTTGGGGAAGGTGCAGTTGCAACCCACTGGGTAGCAGAGAAGTTCACTGATTTGCCTGGGTAGGAGCTAGTCTGTAATGGCTAGACACGCAGAAAGCAACCATCCTCAGCATAGGTGGCACACAGTGGAATCTCATTCAGTAGACCTTGGCACGAGTGTGCACAAGGAGCCGACAAAAGGCTAACTGGGGTGCAGGTTGCCAGTGGGGAATCGTGGCACCTGTAAGGATAGGAAGCGTGGAGTGTGTGGTGTCGTTGTAGAAAAGGCTGTGGGAAGGTTATCAGCAGGCCAGGCCCTGGGCTATAAGGTGCTGAGGGACCTATGTCTGATGTTCTCACACCCACAGTGCCACACGCTGTGAACAACCAGAAGCCTCAGCTGAGGGAGCCCCTTCCTCCTGCCATGTCCCACCAGTGCCCTGTTCTGAGAATGCTTCAAGGTGTGCTTACTAAAGGAGAAACACATGTTGGAGGAATTCCTCCTGTTATGGCAAAATATATATTGCAGGGTAAATTTGGAGCTGAGAGGCAGTAAACTGTTTACTGATAAACGTATGGCATGCCAGGCAGCATATTTGCTGAAGATGTCACAATAAAGATAAAATTTAAAATTATTGTCTCTATATAAACTATAGTCTAGTAGGGAATATATTACGTTGTCCAAAGAAATAATTATATAATTAATGGTACAATAAAGCAATAAAGTCTATGAAATAAAAAATAAAACTCTGTAAAAGTATAATGCCATTTCTGAGGTTAAAAAAAATAACGGCCAGTATATGTTTGTGGAATTAACACTTTAGCTGTCCCCTGTATATATATGAATATGAGGATATACCAATATCCCTATAAGGAATGAATAGAATCTGTACTAAATGCTAAAGGTTGGGGATTATTGGCATAAAAGATGATAACTGAAATGTGGTAATACATGAGCTTGACAAGAAGAGAGTAAAGAAACATAGAAAGCCAGGTGGAGAATTTTTATTTAAAGAATTCTTAAAATATATTTGAGATTTTATATATGTGTGTGTGTGTGTGTGTGTGTATACATATATACACATATATATATACACATATATATGTATATATATAAAAAACACTGTGTAAATTTAAAGTGTTAATTTTATACATTTATATATTGTAATACAATTGCCATTGTAATTATAATTACCACTTCTATCACATCACATAATTATCATTTTTCAGTGATTGAAATAATTAAGGAAACTTTCAATAAGCAAACATCTATAAACTGCTGACAGATCAGTGAAGGTATGAATTAAAATGTATTTAAAAGAATGACATCTAAGTCATTGCCAACCTCCATATCATGGAGTGTTGGTGGCAGACTCCAGATATCAGAGAGTTAAAAAGTCAATAATCTGGTAAAAGTGAAGGTAGAGACCATAGATGTGAAGTTATAAATTAGTTGTAGTTTCTGACTCACTATGTGAAATTTAAAATTAGGAAGTTCTGCATAAAGTTTGGAGTTATGACTCCCTTTGAAAAATTTGAAGATTTATCAATCTCTGCCCACGTTTGCTTGAAACAATATTTAGTAGAGTAGTAGACCTCTCCTTGAGGTGATCTGGACCGTGAACTCTCTATTTCATCTCTATTAATACTGAACTCTTCACTCATAATATTCCAAAATGGTTTTTGGCATTTAAATTGATACACTCTGCAATGTGCTGCCCTCTAAAACAGTTGGTGTGGCAGCAGAAAATATGATGTATGATAGAGGATTCATAAACTGGGGACTTAAGTGTAAGGAATCCAGGCTATACTTTCATGATTAAAGAATTCATGGGAAAATCATTCCGGATAAGTGAAAGAAAAACCAAAAATCAAAGGGGAGAAAATTTCATTTGGTTGCAGAAGAGTGAAATGATATAAACAGGATTCAGTCAAAAACAAAACAGTAGTTTTAGTGGTTTTAACATTGTTTCACATTTCACTAGGCCTCTCCAACTTGTTTTCACTCATTTAAGCTTAGTACAATTGGACACTTTCTGGTCATGAGTATATATTAAATTGTATCAATTACAGACTAAAAATTTAGGGAAGAGACTATCATGGAATGATTAGGCAGAGGCTGGTTGTGTGTGTGTGTGTGTGTGTGTGTGTGTGTGTGTGTGTGAACTCCTTTCTCAGCCCTCAGCTTAGCATGTAGATAGCTCTCTAGGACATTATGGACATCAACTTGATGGCACTTTAACAGCCCTATTTACTTCTCCTATTTAAGCCTCTACACTTTATGTGCTTTACAGTTACGTACAATGTGCAATGACAGTTACGTACTCAATGCTGACTTAAAGCTCTCTCTCATAGTACCACTTTACAAATGTAATGCGATACTAATACAAGTAAAATAATAAATATTTTTATGCTTGATTGATTTATCTTACATTTGAATTGCAAAAAAACCTTAAGCGAATGGGTAAATTGCTATTTTATTTGCTATTTAGCATATTCTATGTAAGAATCAATGTGTTAAATATTCTTTAACTGTGATGTATAAAATGCCTACTTATGCCTATTCTGCAAATACAAAACTTAGC